>NC_085059.1:7863434-8497449 GCF_963662255.1 Cinclus cinclus
TACAGTCATGGCTACAAAAAACACCACACAGCAAACCCTGTGTGGGACAGAAACACTGGGATCAAGGTCTAATGCTGTTATGCTGTCAAAGAAATGAAGGTAGAAGATGAATTTAGGAGACTGAAATTAGGATGGAAGAGTGTCATGCAATAACACTTTATAAGAGTTACAAATCTGACATATAAACTTAAAAAAAGCAAAGCTAATATATTTGACAACCACAAAGGCAGCTTATTCCAAATATACTCTCAATTACAGTCATTCTGCATTACATAAAACACAAGAACAAGTTCAGGGAAGTGCAGTATCCCAACATCATCTCAGCTTTTGCACTGTCAGCCTCCCCAAGCCTCCTGCCTGGGCAAACACCTGTGGGAAGATGTAGAGGAGACGAATCCCTCTGCAGACAGCCCTGCAGGGCCCCCTGGAACCTCCTTTGAGATAAGAGAAACTACTTGCTTAGAATGACTCATGTTAGAAAAAAATGTAAGCTCTTCTTCTTCTTCTTATCTTTTTAGAATATTATTGATTCTTTATAATTGGTTGTCCCAAACAAAGACAGATAATGTAGTTGGCCAAAAATGTGTTAACCCTGTTTTCCATTGGTTTACTTGTGATCCCTCCAAACCCTATAAAAGTACACGTGTGATCCCCCATCTTTGGATTTGTAGCCTGACCCCTTCAGGGATGATAATAAAGCCTGTGGAAAAAGTCTGAGCTGCTCTCCCAGTCTTTTTATGCTTCTGGAAACTGCAGGTTTCTGTGAGAAACCATGAAGCTGAGTGCCTGAAAGGCCAGCACTCACAAACCTTGTCACTGTCCCCTGCCCAACAACAACAACAGGGCAGGGGGGACAAGAAAAAGTTACAGGAAGAGAAGGCAGTGTGCCCTCTTCCAGCAGTGCCACCCGCTTCCCACCCTGCCCCAGCAGAGCATGGAACACGGCACAGCAGCTCCTTGTGCTCTGAACATCACCACGGAAGTCTGAGGTGTTTTTCGAGGGTGAATTCTACAAATCCAGCTAAGCCTCAGCTGTGTGGCACCATCTCAAAACCACGCAGCTGTGGGCAGTGGGCTCTTCCAAACAGCCCCTGGTATGTTAAAGCAGCACCTCATTTGCGTTGCTCTGTGGCACCTGCCCCAGAACTGCCACAGCACAGTAACAAAAAGCTTCATTACACTTTGGTAATAGGAAAAACAAGCACAAAGGTTCATTTTACTTCAGAAATGGTAAAGAAATGGGTGAACACGGATGAGAGATTGTTGCACTGAGTCAACAAGAGAGACTCACATAACTGAAGTACTGGAGATATCTAAACCCACAATCTGTTGTGTACACAGTGATTTCAGAGAGCAAATAACATTTCAGTTTTCTGTGCTGTGTTCTGGTTGAATTGTCCACATTTGAGCAATCCCAAATACAAGTGCAGGATTTTAGTCCATATATAACACTAGGTAATATATATTTCCAAGTCCCTCAAACTTAATGTTCTTTCTTCTAATTAGACTTCTGCTGGATCTGTAGGCAGTCTTATAAACCACTTTAACCTTATTTTAATTTTTCATTATGAAAATTGTAAGTATTCATTAACTTTGGAAGACATGGCATTACAGCTGTGATGTATCATTTTCATATTATTAAAAATCTACTTTATAAATTCAGTGCTTGAAGCACATACTGATAATAATGCCTTACGAGTTTTATTTTTGTAAGATTTTAGAAACCATCTGAATAGGAGCACACACAGTTGCCTAGTCATACACAAAATTTTATTTGCTGTCATGACTTTAATATTAGTGTCAAAATATATTTGCAGCAAGTTTTGCAGACACGCTAGAAACTAAACCCCAAACCCCAAAAGGAGAAACTATGTAACTAATACCATTCTTTCCACCTCTCTAACTCTTTGGCAAGATTACTTAAACAAGAATAAAGTCCAGATTATCACTTGTTGTGTGGTAAACTTTTAGCATATTGTAAACAATTTTAGTCAAAGGTAATATTTTCCCATAGAGAGACTAAGTATCATTTTAGTTTTTCTTCAATATCATTCAAATGCCTATCTCAGGGACAGAAAAACTACAAAAGAAAATCAGATATTGCTATGAAGCCAAATTGACTACCATCTATCAAAAGCTTTTTGGTACTCCAACTACATAATGTAGAAAATTATTATTATTTTATAATATTTAATATAGCATCATAAACTGTCATCCTTAAAACACAGTACTCAACTGGAAGTAATTTTAAAAAGTGAATATAGAGTTCTAGACCAGCTAGCATAGAGTGACTATTTGCTTGAAGGAAAAACATTTATGCAATTTTTTTTTCCCTTTTTTTTCCTTCATTTTTTTTTTTTTTCTCAATTGTCTGACTAACATTGCTTCTGGCCTAAGTAGCAAAACCTAAAATACTGATAATTTTTATATCAGTATTTAAACAAATGGTGTTGATTAATGTATTTGTGAAGACAAAGTAGTACTGAACTGAGTCATCTGCAACTGAGCCTTTACCATTTCATATAATCAAATATGATTATGAATATAAATTTCATAATCAAAATTTCCACTTGTTTCCACAGACAGCAGAAAACTTGCTCACTTCTAGGTAAAAACTGACCACAGGCTATTCTGTGGTTTTCACACAGAACAGTGGAAAAAATACAACTGAACTTACCCAGATGCTCAAATTTCCTTAGCATTAGACATTTCTTTACATTCTACAAATGCTGGTGGAACTGCAAAACAAAAGAATTCAGCTGCAGTGTTCAGTGCCATCCCCTTGTACAAGAACATTCCTAAAAGGTTTAGGTGACACACAAATATTTTGGAAAAACATGCCAAGAGAAGAAACACGGCAAATAGCAACGACCAAGATTCCAAACTTAAGAGTGGATAAACAAGGCAATAAGGAAAGAAGGAATATGAGAGTGAGGGATAGGCAGCTAAAAGATGTCGAACAATACTAGGATTAGCAAGGTGTACCTGGGCTCAGAACGTGGGCAGAAGGAGTAATGCTAGGAATAAAACAGATAGGTACTAATAAGTTATTCCAAGCAAATTGTTTTGGTTTTTTTTAAGCTGAGGAAGAATCTTGTATGGCAATCAACAGAAGACCAAGATTCAACCTTCAAAATTACACTGGACAAACTACACTGAAGAGACATTTCAGCACTGATGATCAAACTGTTCTTTTGCAATCTTCTTCAAACAACTATCTCACTTTGTTAAAGTAGTGATTGCCATAAGGAACACGCTTGACTGTCTTAAGGAAAACAGAGTCCAGCAGCATCATCAAAAGCAATTGCACTTACAGATAAGCAAGAAAACAGGAACTGCCTTCACGGCTCTGTCAAGAACAGTCAAGTGTTAAATTCAGTTTGTAACGTCCAGGTTTTTGTGAAAGTTTAGGAAAAAGTATAGGTCCTAACTACTGTATTTTCCATAACATTTCTGTAGGTGAGGGATCTATTTCTCCATTTTCAGGACTTGCTCAAATTCAGCTAAAATGAGATCTCTTTACCTTTCACTGCATTATGAAGAAAACAGCCGACTGTTTTTTTGAGTTTTCTTCATCCATTTTAACAAGGTTCTACCACACACACAAACATCTGAGCCCCACTCCACCTCCCATATTTGCAGCAGCATTCCTCAGAGTGGCTTTTCCCCAGTTTTAAAAAGATAGCTTTTCATTCTGAATTAAACAGGATGTAGAGATTGCCACCAGTGGAGGAGCAGAAATAACAAACAGCTATAACCCAACTATTCTAAGGAAGTGTAAGCAAGTAATTACAAATAAAACTGCTTACATTCATGCAACTTGTTTGGCAACAGCAGCATAGCATAAGGAAAGCTGCTACAATTCATAACAGCATCTTGCAATAAAACAGCTTTGTGCATCCCTCTCAAACTGTTTAGTGTTCAAATCTCATCAGATGGCTGAGTAAGCATTACACTTCGGGACAGTAAATCTCTGTTTCCAATATGGTCTACATTCACAGACATGTACTTTTGCATTCACTGTAGTCACTTCCAGCTAAGCACTCATACGGGGGAAAAAAAGGAATATGTAAAGATATCTGCATAGTATTTTGTCTGATCAGCTATCTAGACTCAGAAACCATTTTGGAACCTTAAGGGATGAGCACCTCAACAGGAACTGACTGCTACCAGCAAAAGCTAATTTGAAGTTGGATTTACAAACATGAAATAGCATGAAAGAACCACCTTTATACAAGTCACTGTCTCTTCAACCTGTCTTTATCCACATGACCGGGCCATATAGGGCATTGCCATGGCATATTTTGCTTCCATTAGAGACAAACTAAAAGGTAGGAAAGTGTTTAGAAGCCACCACCAAGTTGAAATTCATGACAGAAGATGACATTATACAGGCAGATGCTTGAAGAGCTCTATTTAGATTGACAGACAGCTTACAGAACAGAAAACTCACTTAACTGCAGCAGCTAATTAAATCTGTACAGAAAAACGCTGGGTACTATGGATGTTCCAATAACACAGAAAAGAGCATCGTGAGATCTAATGGCTAAAACTGAAGCCAGTTTTCAAAACCCAGAGAGAAACTGGCATCTGCTTTTAACATGGAGGCTGAGTTCCCACAGTCACTACCCATCCGTGGAAATCATGGATTTTCAGTCTACTGGTGTTTCCAGAACTTCAGAATGTGCTTAATTAAAGGAAAGATTACTGGGATCAATGTAGAAATAATCTGATGAAAGTTAATGAGCAACCCGATAGCATGCCAAGGAAGGTAACTGCAGATCCTGACCTGGAACTCTGAATCCAGAGACAAATAATATAAAACAAACAGAACAAATGCTGGGCCCTGCTTACCCAATTATACTTCCCTATCATTTTGTTTTCCTACTGATTTATAGTCTTTAAATGAATTCTCCATCAGCACTTGGATTCAGCTCCAAAACTCCCATAGTTCTCTAAGGAAGACAATGAGCTTTGGGTGGTATTTTTATTTGTCTGAAACTTTCCTTATGCCGTTTCTTACTAGGAGAAGCATGTGTATTTGGGTCCAGCCACAATATTTTAAAAGCTTCCAGAAATCACATACTACATTGAAGGTATTAGGAGAACAAACAGGGAGGACAGAGGAAGTATCAGCACAGCAATCATCACCACGGATCAACCGGCTGTCCACTGAGCCTAGAATTTAGTCCCCAGTAGTAAGACATTTCAAAAGAATATGGAGGGGAAAAATAAAGCAGAAAAGACAATTACAGAGCAAACAAAACCACACCTAAAACCTGGTCCCAATGCATTTGAGCTGAGAACTGGCTCGTGCACTGGAGCAGTGAATACCCTCTGGTGCTTAACCCATCTTCCACACATTCCACTAAAATACAAATATCTAATCCTTTCCTTATTTCTTTCTGAAGATGCAGACCTTAAAAACATGTGGCTTTGGAGAGTTCAACAATGTATAATCCAAAAGAAATGCTGTTGTACATTAAATATTTGCTGAACTCAGTTTTATTTAAATAGTTCTTTCTTCCTGTATCATGAGAAAAGAGTAGAAGAAGAAAAATGGCCTAATTGCTCTTTACTAGAAAACAAGCTATAGAGGGGTTCCCAAGTTCATGGAAACATGATATTCAGTAAAACAAATTCAGGACAACATGTAAAAACTCATTTTCTGGAACACACCTAGGATGCATGGACAGATAATCCCATTTCAAATCCAGCTCAAATGTCAAAGCTTTTTAAATCTGACATTTCAATGTTAATAGATGTATTAGAAAAGAATCTAAGTATCTCCATCAGTTTGAGGACACTCACAAATAATCAGCCTCCCTTCCAAACACTTCTTGCTGAAAACCAGATCCTAAAAAATATCAACTGAACTGTAGATCATTTTGAAGACAAGACATAGAAGGTGGAACAAATTTTCAAGATTTGCTCAATGTTAGCCATTTTCATTATTAGAATTAATAAAAAAAAAATTCATTTAAAATATATTTTTTAAGAATAATAATATTATTTCATCTCCATGGAGTACATTATTTCTCTTTACAGTAGATTTTAATATGAGAAGGAGCATCCACAGATGTGTGTAAACAAATCTCTTAGAAGAGCACGTGCTCACGTGTGTATGAGAAAATGGAGTAGGCTTTATAGGATCAAAAATTATTCTTTTCAGTATCCTAAGTCTTAAAATTCTACTACATAGCAGAGTAAAGGGACAAGGGAAAAAAAAAAATACACAAAGGTTTTGTTCAACATTCAGCCAGGACCCAGCACTATAAGATGAGCAAACATGGCTTTCTTTGAACCACAAGATCTATTTGAAACCATGAAGCATAGAAAGCATATTTCCAATTAATTTTGAAGTTCTTCTGAAAAGGTATTTGCATGAAAATGGTTACTACGCCTATTTAGGGTAGACCTGAGGTTTTAATTTTTTTCCTTTTATTCTGTGTGTGCTTACTACATGTTGATAACATCTAGTTTTTAGAAGTTATCCTTTTATGTGTGGTTTACACAATGTGCGCGTAACTTTGCAAATGGTTTAAAAAAACAGAACCTAGTTTAACTTAATCATCAACTAATGAGGAGTCCAGTAAAGGAGCAGTAAAAATAGAAGTTTAAAAATTAGAAAGCTAAATAAAGGAGCAAAAAAGGGGAAAAAAGGAGTATAACTCTATATAGAGTTATGTATTTGCAACAGAAATCCTGCATTCTGAGTCTCTAATTTAAACTCTAAACAGATGCTGATTTTTAATAATGATCAGTTGTAGGAAACTGCCAAGAATAAAAAGTTATTCCCTGAGAGAAACTGTGTATACAGAGAATTCTCATATTATATCTAGCTGTTTATTCCAGAAATACATATTAATACTAGAATAGTGCTGTGTTTGCCAGCACTGGTGTTATTTCTTACTACTGGAGATCTCATCAGCATCACAGCTGCTCAAGTGGTCCAGCAGGTGAGAAGAGATGAAGATGAGTCTTGTTCAGCAAAGTCCAGGTCAGACACTCAGACTCTCCATGGTCAGTCCAGGAGGTCTGAGCACCCAACCATGCCCACCCACCCAACTCACAATGGATGAAGATGCAAAATGGTGAAGTGCCAAGGAAACGGGATGGAAGGGGAATGTAAGGGAAGTGAAAAAGAAGAGATTATCACAACTCATTTAAACTACCATTAGCAAACCAGAGAGCTTTATGCTCAGAAGGAAAAAAATATAAAAACAAAACAAACACACAAATAAAACTAAATCTCCAAATATTAGAAACAACAACAACAACAAAAGAAACAAAGAACAAAAATAAAAAAACAAACAAAACAAACAAAAAACCCCAAAACCACAACAAAACAAAATCCACAAAATACCAAGAGAAAACAATTTGTTCATACTTAAAAGGAAGTATCCCAAAGACTGAAAGTCAATCTCATAATGTCTCCCTGAAAATCCACTTATATATATTTTCTTCTGGGGTTTTTTTGTGACTCAGACCTAATATACACAAAGTTTTGGTTTAATTCCTGTTTATCAGATCATCTTGCTATTACAGATCAAAAGAGCACTTGTCTGATTTTAGAGTATAAATCAGAGAAGGAATGTTAGGTTTGGATATGACTTTTTTACCTTTTCCTTTCTTAAAAGCATACTGACAGAAGGCTGCTCTAAAGGTTTGTACTTTTATTTATTTGCCAGTCTAGTAATGCTGCTACATTGCTCCATTATTAACAACTTCAGCACAGATGAAAGCACAGCTGAGAAGTGCTTTCCTGTTTTTAAATTACTTAATAAGAAACCCTATCATTTTTTATGATTTGAGGAAGGAGAGGGGTAAGAGAGGGAGGTTTTATTCAGCATCTTTCCTTTATTAAATAAGGTACACAAATTATAATTTTTATTTCTCGATAAGACTATGCTTTCTAGGCAGGAGAAATTGAAGGCAGTTACTTCCCCCTAATAAATATTTTACACTGGGACCGTGTTTCTCTCAGGTCACCATCAAAACTGAAGTAAGCCTTGATTCAGGAGAAGTGGAGGTTCCATATGTACTGGCTAGAAGAAGAAAGTTGCCTTGAGGCCTTTTCCCACACAAGCCACCCTAAAGTCTGATTCCATGTTAAGGGATCTGCTACCTTGCCTCTACCCCAAATGTCCTTTGATTATGTAATCATACAGACACAACAAAAATCAACCAACAGATTGCAGAATGCCACTCAGAAACCTTGCATGACAAAGGACAACGAAGAATGTGCTCTCACTCTAGGCACAATAAAAAAGTTTTATTTAATCTATTTAATCCAAATCTATATATCAAAACATTTCATTTCTAAAAGGTAACAGGTGCTGGAGAGAAGTATTAAAACTATAATAGCCAAAACTCAGTTGGATTTGGAAGGCATACATTAATTTTAATGTTGAGGATGACTCAGGTTTGATGGCAAGATGATCAAAGATCTCATCTTGGTGTTATTGGGAATATGAGCAGTGAGACAAAGGCTAGTCAGCCTGGGCACCTGTAGGAGCAGCTGTGGCCTCTAAGTAGCAGTCCATCAGTCACTGTGAACAGTTAAAACCTTCTTTTAAGTCTGAATAGCCTTCATCCCTCTCAGAAAATTACTAAAAGAACCCAGCAAGAACTGTTTCAGACTTCTGAGCTCTGAATATAATTTTTGTTATTAGCATTTCATGAACAAACCATGATAAACAAAATCAGAACGAGTACAACTTTTGCTCAACAGATTTCTCCAAACCCAGTAATGTACAACAGGCAGCAGCTCAAAGCTGTGAGCAGTTCCAATCCCAAGGTACAAAAACCAAGCATTTTGCAGTAAGTCAAAAGTATTTAGCTTTTCTAATAGAAGAGACAAAATACTGAGGAAAGTATCTACAATTCCTTTAAAAATGTCAAGCTATTTTCTAATACAAGAACAAAAAAATCTCTAAAGACTATTTATTTTAAGCATGTTTATTTTCCACAGAATTTAATCCCACCATAACGCCCACTCAAAGCTATAATAAGTTTAAATGTATAAATTCCTAGATGTCTGCAGCTGGAAACTGCATGCACGAGATGTAATGAACACGACTTCCTACAATATGAACCACATTTTTTATCCAACTAATGTTAACACAGAAAGTGAGAACACCTACCAAATCTTAATCTAGATCTACCTGTCACGTTATCTCAAGTTTCACGTCAGTAAAACTGTACAATCAGAAACATATCCAGCTTTGAAATGCAAAGAATCATCATACAGACTTATTTTCTAAAAAATTGCTTTCTAAACTTAACAAAAGAAGGAAAATAAGGAGTTGCTACTCATTATGTAACAAAAAAAAATTTACTTTGGCTCTCTAAAATAAACACTATTTATTTAGACACAACAACACAAACCAGTAGAGAAAAAATAACAATAATAATAAAAAACTGTTTCAATTCAGTTGCCAACAATTTGCATTCCCCTTCGTAAAGAGGGCAGAGAAGAACACATTAAGAGCAGGGGGAGGATGAACAGTTGTCAAATCAGTAATCAAGAGAAAAAGACCATTATGAAATGCTGAATAATGACCTGCAAACTAAAATGAGGCACTTGAGCTGAAGCATCAATCATCCTGATAGGGAAAAGTAATATTTAGATGACTCCTGTACAGTAAAGTAGAACAAACTGCAGTGAAAATGGCTCCAGCAGCTCAGATGTTCGAGGTGCACTTTGATGCTCTATCTCAGGTAAAATCCTCTAAGCAAAGAAAGACCCTGCAAGAACAGATTACCCCAGAAAACAGAACTGGGTGTTTGACAGACCAAGCACAATGCAAATACTCCCACATGTCTGTAGACAAATGTGAGAGAAACCAGGGATTAGCCAACGGCTTAATTACCAACACTAATTATTAGATAGTTTGATTTTAAGGTGAAGACGGACACTGACTGCTGTCAGAATGTTTTAAACAGGATGTGTGACATGATACCAGGTATAAGAAATGACCTTCTACTGAAGGATTGCCAAAAGTGTGATGACTTCCCATTCCCTGAGCCGTAACATTAGAAATGTGTAGCAGAGAACTATCACATGCTGTTAACAAGCACATAAACAAACCAGAAGAGTTCCTGCATTTAAATTATGGCACATTCAAATTATGTACCAGATGATTTACCTTCCACTGAGAGGGGCAAAAAACCTATACATTTATCCATCAAGCCTGCCTGTATCTCAGCTGGTATGAACTATATTTGACTCTTCAACAGACACTAAACCAAGGCTTTTAATTCAAATGCCATATCTAATTGTTGATTGAATGCCAATTTAACCTGGCTATTTGAACAAGTAAGCCAGAGGATTAAATACAGTTCCTACGAAGCAATGTTCACAAATGGTTTTCAGCACAGAGGCATACAAGTTCTTGAGACAAGCAAATACCCAAATGAGAATAAAGCTACCTGTGTACAGTGCACATTTACACTTTTTTCAAGTAAAAACATTCACATTTTTAATTCATTAATCCATTGGACATAGCAAGAACCATTTTATAAAATAAAAGTTAATTCCCCCTCCTTTATGAGTTCATACAGGCAGGTTATTTCAAATATTAGCTGTTGCCTGGAATGCTCAATTACAGTCAATTACAGAAGGAATTACACAGGTTTCCTCCTTTCTGTTTCCATGAGGTCAAGGGTGAGCAGTGACAAGATGAAGTCAGAGGAAACAGCACTCCAATTCCCAGAGTTCAGTTACACAGCATTCAAGAACAGGAAAGGAATTCCAAGGCACCTGATGAATAATTAATGTATGCTGGCCATATGGGTTTTTACCACAACAGTGTTTGAGTTGTCTTTTCAGTACAGATTCTGTGTTAAAGAGAAACACATTCAGGTGAAAACACCATTATCATTTCCAAAATTAACCTAGGAAACAGGATACCAAGTTAGCACATTGGCTAACCCCAAGATCCATGTAAAAAAGTCCTCTGGTTAAGGGTCATGGCATTTGTGTCTGTAAGATGTTTTGATCAGTGAATCTTGGTTTGCCTCATTTACATACTGTGGATTTCAAAAGTACCAGAACTCTGAGAAAAGAAAGACCTTTCTAATACAGCACAGAGCAGTGGAAATAATGGTAAGATAATATCCATCCTCCTAGAGCTCTTTCATTAAAACTCCCTGCAGCAGCGAGATGCTTTAACAAGAAACAGACTGTCCGCCGAGGATTACCGTAAAAGAAACCACTTCTGACTTTAAACATACCTTGTCTTGGGAACTCATCTGACTCCCTGTGCACCAGGTCAGACACTCGATTTCCATAGTGCATCCTGGTGTCGTGGTCATACGCCTTCAGCGTCTCACTGGAGCTGTAGGACTTCTGGGTGGGCACTCTGCAGTCCTCGCTGTCCAGCGAGGAACTCGTGTAGCGGCACTGCTTCCCACAGCGGCCCCTGGTCAGCGAGCGGTGCCTCCTGTCCTTTATGTCCATTATTCTGAGCCACGCACGGTGCTTCCTGAAGAGCCGCTCTTCTATTTGGGTCAGTCGCTGTCACCTAACAGCATGAAAGGATGACAAAAGAGTAAGTAATGCTGCCACCAAATTTTGCTTTATTCTACTTTCCCTGGCTTTTCCTTGAAGAACAATGCAGCACAGATGGAGAAGAAAGGGAAGGCCCACATGATACATCCTCTAGAAATTGAAATAATTGACCTGAATGGGTTGGGAGAAAAAAATTAAATGCTGTAAGGTTATTGAATTCTATCTAAATTATTGTATCATCAAAGAGTTGAAAAAACAATGATAAAACAAAAGCACTGTCATCTTTTGATTTTTTAATGAACTCTGGTAACAACACAGAACTGACAGAACAATATTTGTTTCTCTTATGCAACTGAAGAAAAGTAGACTCAAACCAGCTTTAATTATTTCCATTCTTCCTGCAGGAGGGCTTGCAATTAAGACTGAGGCATGCAGGAGAGCTCCAAAGAGGAGATTATTCTTATTAGGTGTTAATGCATTACAGAGCTGTACATGATCCTCTAACAGTGCTTTCACAGCAGCAGCAACTGACTGTATTGCCCGTGGTTAACAGTAATCCAAGGCCCTGCTCTGAAGGTGGACAAGGTCTCTCCAGAGGTCTATCCCAACCCTGACATCCTGTGTGCCTGGGTGTCTGAGCACACTGTGGGGACTGGCTGCTCTTGTGCACCCCAGAACGTGACTGGATGAGCTTCACCACCACTCAAGATGACCAGTTTATCCAACTCAGCACTTGGAGCTCTTGAAACCTGTCTAAATCTCTTCCTGTTCAACAGACCATAGAGTTTCTTACAGTGTGCTTAATTAGGACACCCTTACTGTGGCATATAGACTTTAATATATGCATCGTTAGTATACAAAAACTACAAAATGAAAGCCAGTGTAGAAAGGAAGAAATACAGTTAAAAGCACAAACATCCTACTCACTGGGGTACTAATTATTTTCAGTTGGTATTAGTATGTATGTCTTTCTCTCATGGCACACTATGCCCAGGTCTGTGCAAGTTCTGAGAAATCCTCATGACAAATTTTTTTGCTGGAAATTAAATATTCTCAAATAAAAAAAAATATTGAGGTTTGCTAATAAGCAAAAATTGGAACAAAACATCTTGCTTTTCTCTACATGGCTAAGGAGCTGAAGGAATGGTTCAGGTGAATTTAGCTGGCACAACTGGAGAGCTTTTCCTTGCCCCTTCCTCTCTCAGTCCAAGCTCCCTTTGCCAAGCCCACCCAGCAGAATGTGCCCAGGCCAGAAGCTCTGCTTAAACCATCAAAGCATTTCAGCAGGGATTCCTTGTGCCACCTCTGCCACCAAAGGAACAAACTGCAGCAGAAGATGATAAAACATGCAGAAGGCAGCCAAGCCTTTCATTGTGGTAGTTGTTTACACCTGCAGGAGAAGAGGTCACAGCACTGGCACAAGTATTGGCTAAATCATTGCTTTTTGAAACAGATTATGGTCCTAAGAGAGAATAAATGTACTTGGCCAGAGGAGCTGGTGACCTAGAGAAAAGGTTTCTTGCCTTCATTTAGATTTGACATTTAGCCTTGTTGTGGTTTCTGGTTTTCCATTTTTTTTTTTTGTTTTTTTTTTTCTTTCTATATTTTAAAGAAGAAAGGTAGGTAACCACAAGAAACAGCTGCTTTAAGCCACCCACAGGTGTTCTGCAATCTGCGAGGAATAAGAACTGTAAACATGCTTACTTTTTTCCTTCTTTTTCATTTATTTTTAACATTTTGGGGGGGGTGGGGGGGTGAAGTCACAAAACAAAACATACAGAAAAGCCAAAACAAAAGCAGAGACATTTGGCACTTGACACTGACAAGGTTCATTTTTTTAGCTTCAGATTAAAGAAAAGAAAGAGTCCATCCACATTCCTGTTTCTCAGCTCTTTAAACATACAGTGGCTAAGCTGACTCCTCCATATCTGAATTTTTTAGTTCAATTCTTTGGTCCTGTAATACTGATTAAACTGGAAAGCACATTAACTGTAAAACATATTAACACTGGTGGCACAAACAGTTTCTTAAAGGTTCAGAAAATATACGATCATTTAGATTAATATTGCCTGGCTCTTTGATCCCATTTTAATACTCTCATCAAATTCAGATTATCAATGTATCACAATTACAAACACAGAAACAGACACAGACACTACAGTATTGAGCAAAACCTGCCAATTACTCTCTGGAAGTCCTCTTGCTGCTATTCAACACAAAAGCCTGTCATTCCATATGAATTCTATATTGTCTGTCAATTCAGACAAACAAACAGCTTTTTGTTTTTATGACTGCTAAACTTAAAGCTGTCTGGCCTGATTTCTATTGTTTCTGAAAGAACATTTAATTCCTTGTTACTCTAGTTAAAAGAAGGATTTACTGTGACTGAGATAAAACTTCCAAGTACTTCCAGGGCATTAGCTTATTAAAGCATCTTCTCAGACAGACAAGAGTTTTTGAAATTGTTCCCTCAATAACCGTTCTTCTGTACAGTTTTGTGCAATTCCCCTACAAATGCAAAAATGAAAGGAAATGGTAAGACAGTGTTTCACTACTGATCGTGCCTGGAAATATTCTTCAGTCATCTGCACATGTAGAACATGAGGCACAATGTCTGTGCTGCAGAAAATACAACTGCTAATGCAATAAAATAGATGTAGAAATGTCACAAGATCTTTACTTTGATCTTTCATAAGGAAAATCTTGTTAGAATAATCAGACATCAGAATAATTTGGTGAATAACTTGATTTTTATTATAGCAGACTATTAAAAATTTCTTGAACTTTACTAATTTTGTAGGTCCTTCAAATACTATAGATAAAATGATAACTTTTTACTGGAATTTTTGTTCAATGTAATGTTCATATTTATTAGATTAGTTTTAATTTTTGTTTTCCTTATTTTTCCAGTATTTGAGGACAAATCCCAAGCATCTGAGACTAAATACATCAACCCAAACACAAAAAAAAAAAAAAATATTCTCAGAGATACTTCTCCTCACCTGTGGTTTGGGCATTTCTTTTAACTTAAAGCAGCCAGGCAAAAACCAGTTCCAGAGCATCATGCTCAAACCATTCCTAAAACTTGGACAACAGTATCACCATACATGGCCTAAAACACAGTGAATTAAGTTGTGAAACACTCCTAGAAAATCTGTTTCGGGTTGTATTTTTTTTTTTCCATGCTTATGTTAAATAGATTAAACACTGACTGCTTCAATTCAGTGCTAAACACCTTTCCTGTTAGACAGTGAAATCTTGACGTACTGTATTCCTGGAAAGGTAAGGTGTGATAGCTTTGCCTGGAGAATAATGGTGAGATGCAATTTGAGTTCAGAACTCTTGACTTGCCTGTCTCTAGGGCATTTTGTGAATGGTTTATTTTGAGTAACTGACCTAAATCGTAACAGATTTAATAATTTCTTTTGTTTCAAAGGATTTAACTAATACAGCTCATTCTGACCCACTTACACTACAGAGCAGTACAAGCACCAACAAGTGACTTCAACTGTTTTTCTCATCTAGTTTTGGTTTAATTATTTCAGAAACACAGGAGATCTGTCTAACTTTCTGAGAAAGGTGTTTATTCAGAAAATATTTATTATTTATAATGGCCTGCTAAAGGGCTGGTCAAGTTTTACAGGAATACAGTCTCAGCTGATCTGGATTCCCAAGCAGTCAATCTAAAGCAATAAACTGCTCAGGCTGCGTTTGCTGCTGATGTACACAGATCCCCTGTGCCCCAAGTTACACACACATAATACACTCTGACTCACTAGTCACCCAATATAAGATTTACTGTGGTTCTGTACAGCAGCTGTGTGCCTGAACATGACTTTGGCAGTGGCAATGTGAGCCAAGTGTAACTGTGGGCAGTGCAAGGGCATTAAAACACTGCACATCCCACAGGGACAGCAGAGACAAGGGAGGAAAAGAAGAAAGAGGACAAGAGAAGAAAAAGCTGAGCAGAAGAGAAAAACAGGGTTTTGTTTAGGGGGTTTTAAAAAACTGACAACTCCTTTTTGTGTAAGCACAGCCAAATCTATAGGAGGCATGGAGGTAGGGGTCAAAATTAATTTTAATGGCTTAAGGAAGCCTATACTAAAACTGTCTGTAAATTTAAATTTGATTCATATATTTATCTAACTCAAGGCATGGGCTTGTTTGCTGCATTTTGTAATGATCCTGACATGATTACAGAGTACAGGGCCATTAGAACTGCCACTCACAGCAACAGAACCCAGGAATCACTCGGAAGTTCAGGGGAAACAAAGAAGTTCACATTTATATTGTGCCCTCAAATCACTTGGCATAACTTAATCAAAACATTAAAATAGTGCAGACAGTGTTGGAAACAGCAGGTTTTTGGGGTTTTTTTTGTTTGTTTGTTTGTTTGTTGTGGTTTTTTTTTTTTTTTGTTTTCTGCTTTGGTTTGGTTTTTTTTTATAATTTAAATGTAGCATACCATGTACCAATCAGTTCATTCTAAAAATAAAATAAGGTCTCTTAAAAACCTGGACTCCTTTTCAGGAACAGCAATTGGAAATAAGCTTGTGATTCAGAGATTCAAATGCTATTCATTATTTTATGCAAAGACTATTTTTGGAATGAGAAAATGCAAAAATTCAGCTTTGGTGTTGTACAAATTTTCAGGCAAAAAAATTAAAATGGTTATTTAACTGTTGTATTTATTTCTAAATTTAATATTAATGAAAAAGAACATCTCTACTTCTGTATCCCCTCTGTCTATTAAAAAAGGAGGCAATAAATAAAACAAAATTTTAAATGCTACAACTAATTTCACCACAATATGTACATTTTGTTAGAACAAGTAATATTGATGACAAGTATGCTGGTTTTGATTTGCACCAAAAATCAAAGTACATTTGGACTTGGGAGTCTTTTTTGGTATAGCCACATTGATAAATTGTTCTTCTGAATTCTTTAATTATTTTTTTCTGTCCAAAAATGAATTTTTCTTTTAGTGAGCCACTCTATATTAAGTTGAAAATTAGATCTATTTAGTATGACATGGTAAACAGCTATGTCAGAACAGTTGTGATGAATGATTCAAGTCAAGTAATATAAGACACACGATACTTATAGGCATTCTTTGTTCTGCTTTATTGCAGACAAAATCAGTTTTATTTTTTTCTTTTAATAAATAAAAGCTCTAGGAAGTATTTGCAGGCTAAGGGTAGTCAAAATAATACACACAACAACAAAATCAAGCACTGAGCTAAATATTTATCTTATATATGGATTTTTATCTGTTTAAATATACATTCTTTTATTTCTGGACTATCATCAGAGATTTCTGTACTCCAGGAGCTTCTTATAAATCCCAGAGCTGTTTAAATCTGTTATGAAAATAGAATTCCATTAAGAAAATAACATGCCATGGAGGAAGGATGAAAGCCCAGGAGCTACGAGACAGTTTTTGAACAGTGTCCCATCATTCACTGACTGCTAAGGATTAAGCCCTTACTCTTCCCTGAATTTATTCTCCTTTCCACTGGGCAGAGAAGGTCGGTGGATGTGAGCCCAGCCTCTCCCCTGTCCCTAGGGGCCTCAGAACCACAACTGACACTGAGGCCAAATGGAGAGTTTCTTTCTCAGAGGTCAGCTGAAAAAGCTGCTGGACAAATTCAGCCACAAAGTCACAAATGTTCTTAAACGTGCCTTCTAGTTTATACACAAATTGGGGTGCACCAGGGATTTGGAAACCACACCAGTAAAATTTCACTACCAGCAAACATGTGCAGAGTGCCAGGTCTGATGCAGAGCATGGCACACATGAACCACCCAAACCTTTGTGTTCAGCTGCTACAAACCAAGTGCTTTTCCCTGTCCTAGAGCATGAGAAATAACAAACTTCACAAACAATACTCACTTAGTGCCTTAATCGCCCACAGAGTATATTTAGTTGATTTTTCTTGAAAATTCATGAAATCCACTAAAATATCATTGGGATGATACACAATTCAGTTGCTGTTTATCAAGACAGATCATCAAGTATCCTCCTGATTCCCTTCCTAGAAGCTGCAGCAACCATGAGGAGATTGTGTCACAGTCACTCAGAGGGGAGAAAAGCTCATTTTTCAGTGAAAAGCTTATGAGTGCCAAAGTGCTCCAAAGCAGAACATTGCTAGTTATACCAAGAAGGCTGAAATCACATATTTTCTTCCCAGATACACAGAGGCAAAACCATGCAAAGTTTTCAAGTTTTTAATACTGGAGAGTGTTCTTCCTTCTTTTCTGGGTGAGGTCTTAACTATCACCCACTCCGGAAGAAGAAAAAAAGAGATTTTACCCAGGGATAACACATTTCCACTACTAACTCAAAGCTGTTTACAGACACTTATTAGACTTCTGAACAGCCAGGAGAGCTAAATCTCTATTCTTCTTATTCTACAACAAAGGTTAAACACCATGAAGACAGGAGCCACACCAGAGGTCACACACTGAGTTTGTTGCACATTTGAAGCCTGAAGTTCCAATGCTCAGTTTCCAGCTCCCAGTATAATTGTTATCTACATATTTACATCACTCTATGCAGTCAGGTTTAAAATAAATAAATAAATAAATAATCTAAAACCGTAAAACAACACAGAAAGCTAAGGTCTAAATTATTATAATTACTTAAAATTAGTATATCTGAACAAGTTCACAGAAATTATTTAAAGATCAAATACAAATCAGCCACATCAAAAGACTCAGTTTGCTAGAACTAATTGCCTAAAGAACACTGTTACTCTTTTACTGCCTAGAAAGAATAAACATTATCTACTGCTAAACTACCATTAGTGAAGAAAGGTAGAATAATTTATCATTGGGTAATTAAGACAATGCCATTAAGCATGCTTTAACGATTCTGTATAACAGTTCCCTATCACTAGAGAATACTTTTGAAAGAAGAAATAATTGTCTCAATAATTTTTTATTAAGTCCTTGATCAAACTGATCCACATTTAGAAAAGTGAGACAGATCTAAATGCTCATACAAGGAGTGACAACTTGCTTTATTTAACTGCCCACGGGTGATGCACCTTTTTTCATTCTAATCCAAGATAAAATGCTGTCTTTAATTAACTTAAGGGGATTTTCAACCTTACCAGCAATGGAGCCAAGACATCAAGCTGCTGGGAGCATAAGTTGCACCCCAACCATTCCCTCTCTGTTTTGCTTTCACCAACACTTGGTCATTAGTTCACTTAATTATTCACCAGCATTTTCCAGTGTACTGACAGTCCTCTTGTCAGGCTCCTTTATCTTTTCCTTTTCTCAAAAGCCTTATTTATGCCCAGAATCTGTTATGGATTTGAATACTGTCCATATCCACAAACCTTTTCCTTCACACCCACGCTAATCCATCAGCTGTCTCTGGGAGCTCCTGGGCATGGTGCTTCCATATGAGACAGGAGCTTGATTTTTAATATAGGACTCTGCTATCAAGTTGGAGAAATGTAATATCAAAGGATTTGCACTACTCTTGCACCCAAGCAGGTCCAATGCCAAGAATTTTAAGACAGTTCCTTCCTAATTATTTTTCACTTCCTTATGTTAAAACAGTCTGTAATTCTACACCCATTGGGCACCCCCACTCCTGCTGGCAGCAAAACCTGTACCACTGGGTACAAGATCAGCCAAGAGAGAAACACCAGGAATGTGCCTTTCATTCCTTATTTACAGATGAATACACTGTGCAGAGGAACTCTGCCAAAATCTGAGATCAGCAAAGCTCCTGTGTACATCTCATCCTACTGTGAGATGATCAAGTTGCTTAAGAAGTTTCTTAGCTATTTTCAGACCTCTACAAGACTATTCTTAAGACTCATCAAATGTAGAAATCATGCAAGCAGTTTTGGGTTTAGGTACTTTACTTATCATTTCAATCAAGAACACCACCTGCTTTTCACTCCACACTTACATAATTTTCTCTCATTCCATCTAAGAAACATTCCCTTTCTTTCTTTAAAGCTTCCACAGAACCTCTTTTGCCTCAATTTGATACTAAAAATTTTCATTTGTTTATTAACAGGAGGCTTTTTTATACTTTATCCCTGCTAGCAGTGTCAATCTATAAAAATATCTTTTGCAGAAGGCTTTACTAGAGATCACCATTAAGGCTATATAAACTTATACTGTAAGAAAAATCAACAATATTTTAGAATGCCTAATACTATTTAGCAGAATTTCAATAATGCTATTCCAAATTACACATATGAATAGTCCACTCAGCTAAGTACTGACACATTATTAGAGAAAAACAAAGAGAAAAAAAAAGGAAGAACAAAAAAGAGGAAAAAAAAGTGAGAGTCTTTCTATTTGTATAAACTGGTAGCCTTATTCCTTGTGAGTTCTCCACCTTTGTAAACACACAGATTTTATCAGAAATAACAGCTTCCTGAAGCGATTCTTTGTTTCAAAAGGTTCAAGGTAAGCAAAGAAGAAGCAAAGAAAAAAGAAATAGGAATGGAAAACAACAGAACATAGTGATAAGGCACACAAAATGGATGACATAGTATCTCAACAACCTCTATAGAAGTATTTGCTGTAACATTTTAAATTCTAGATCACCTCAGTCAGCAATGAAAATTTGCATAATGAAGTAAGAATGCTACATTGCAAGATTCTCAGCTAACAAGTGTTGTTCCATCTTTCAAAAAGGAAAATTAATTGCTTTACAGAAATCAATTAAACCTTGCAGTGACAGATACAATGAATACAACCATTATAAAAAATGACCAGCTGTAACTCAAAATGTCTGAAGTGAATTTCCAGAGTCCATACATTAAGGGGTCATCAGGGATGGAACTGAGACCTTGCCACCCTGAAAGCTGGTCCATCCAAATATGCATATTATCATAGCAGAAAAGAACACAGAGGGTTACCTTGATTAATGGAAGTGTTTTAAATAACCCCAATCAAGAAATACACACTTCTAGAAAATCAACTAATCCAAGATCACAAAAAGCAGCAAACATCTCATAATATTGTATGGTCACTGTGCAGACATCACTACATCCTCAGTTCCATCTCAAATCATGAAGAAAAAGGCCCCAAGCCCTCTAGGAAACCTCTCTGCAGAAAAGGCCACATGCTTCAGCCGACAGCATCTTCTGATACCTACTAATCATTCAGGACAGAACATGTACACTCTAATGTTCACTCTCTCACTGCAACTTCCTCCTGCAGATCTCTTATCAGGACCATTGTTCTGCTCACTGTCTTCTAGCTGTGGGTGTCTCCAAGGAAAGCCTGGCTTTTGCTGGTGGATAAAAGGTTTCCTTCTTGTCCCTCTGCCAGCAGTCACTGCTCATGGGGTGAGTTGTCACAGAGGAGCCCATCCTGGCTCCTCAGCTCCTCAGCCCTGTGCATCCTCATCCAACACCCCGCAGGGGTTGCCTGAAGGCAGCTGGGGACAGCAAGGACTAAAGTTGCACCAGCCCACAACAGGGGATATCTCAGATAAGCTACCACATGAGAAATGCCAACAACCATCTCCTATTCACTATCTGTGCCAGAGTTCCACCAAGAAAGAACAGTCAGAAAGGAGAAACAAGTTTTAAAATGCTCTTAAAAGTGCATGGAATCTTTGCAAAATTTGGTCCTTTCTTGCTCTTGCCCTTTCACAGACTGAACAATATCCAAACTGCAATGTCTAATTTCTTCACAAGTCTAAGCTCCCTGCATTAAAGACAGCCCCCACAATTTTGCCATCTGCTGCCTGTATTGCCATGCATCCAGCACAGAGATCCCAACATTCTTCAACTACCATGGTCAAACTTCCCAGGCAAAAGCATCATCACTCTGTGACAAGGAATCAAACCTAAGGGAACACGGCAAGAAGAATTTAAAGCAAATTTAAAGGAAATTCTGTTTCATCTACCACATTCAGTTGTATCATCGACTCTAGCAAAATAAAATTTATCACTGCAATGAAGATTTAAACCACACTTGATTTAAAATTAAGTATTTATTGTATCTGTGCAGCTTTACAAACATCCTGTTCTCCATCCACAGTATATGAAACTGTAAGTGTTTTAAAACTGCCTATTCTCCAAAGATATTGGACAGTTTGAACAAATTTATAGCTTTGTTTTTCAAAATAGAAAATAAACTAGAGGTCCAAAGCTTAGCTGGTTCTTTTTCTAAGGATTAGATGTTGAGTACAGAGAAGAAAATTAGTAACGCAGTTTAACAAAATTTACCTTGTGAAACCAGAATTCTCTATGGTCATAACCAACTTTTTGTAAGTTAAACACCTGTCTTAAAATGCTCTCTTTGTTCCAATTATGTATCCCTACCAAGGTAAATTATTTCTTAGTGCCATTGTTTGAGCAGTATTTACAGATGGCAATAGTACTGCACCAAGTTCTCCTCCCACAAAACAAGATGTTCACAAATTGGAGGAAGTCCAGGGAAGGAGGCCAGCGTCTCAAGGGACTGGAACATGGGATCTATGTGGAGAGATGAAGGAACTGGACTTGTTTAATTGCAGAAATGGCCAGCAGTGGCCTTGCTGCTCCTGTGAGACCATGGAGAAGAAGGAGATGGGGCTTTACTGGGGGCAAGTAAATGGGAACGAGAAACCACAAGTGCAAATTGAGGTACAGGAGGTTCTGAACAGAAATGGAGTAAAAATCACTCTGGGGACAAATATGCACTGGAGAGGTTGCTGCACGAGCTGGGGAATTTTGCTCATTTTCAAGACTCAACTGCAGAAAGCCCTTAGTAACCCAGTCTCCTATCAACACTGACACTTGGATTAGAGGAGCTCCAGAGGTCTTTTCCAACCTCAACGGTCTGTGACTATGATGGTCTTAATTTAGGAAAAGTTCCATAACCATTAAAAATTCAGAAGAATCAAAAGAACTATTTATTTTGGAAACAAGCCTGTAAAGTAAACACACAAAGCAAGCTTTGTAAGCAGGCTTAGAAAGTCAGAGGATTTTAAAGTAAAAAACCATCTAATCTTGCAGGTTTAAATCTGAATTCCAAACTTGAAGAGCACAATAAGGCAGAGGCTGCATTCTGTCTGCACACACGTGCAGACTGCAGAGGAGCAGACACCACTGCAGCAGAGTCGTGTGTGTGTGTGTGTGTGTGTGTGTGTGTGTGTGTGTGTGTGTGTGTGTGGTGTTCAGGGAAAAATGAATGGACTTTGCTCCTTCTTCAGTTTCATACTACACATATTCGAGGGAATAGAGTTCTAGAGTGAAGAAAACACACAGGAACTAAAAGCACAATTTAACAAAAGTAAGAAGCACACGCTCTATCACAATTCCCAAGACTCTACTGCAAGCTCATACGTTTCCAAACATGTCACTTGACAGTGTTGACTTTGAAACAGTCCCTTAAAAATGTGAAAACAAACCCAAGAGAAAACAACTCTGCCATATGTTGTCATGACACTACCATAAATCTAAAGAAAACACATGAGAAGGAATTGTAACCTCTAACACTCACTTCTCCACAAGGCAGAGCCACATTCCTGTGCCATGTAAATCAATACAAGGCCTATTCCCTCTTCACTGAAGATTTTGTCTTTTGTTCGGAGGCCCAGGAAGCATGGCATTCATCTGGGCCTATCCTACAGATATATGGCCAATGACCAACTTGAGATATGTGTGTGACACACAGACACATGGTACATTATTCTGTCTGGAAATCCAAAGATTGTTGTAAAACAGAATTAAAAAAAAAAAGGTAATCAAAACTTAAATTGTTATATTGACTTACCAACAGAATCCTTCCATTTCTATTTCCATTGCAGAGTATGGCACACACTGTAGGGGTGAACTCACAACCCCCAGAAGTCAGTGGTATTTTCTCTTCCTGTACAATCTTGTCTGCCAAACTTCTAAAGGTTCAGATTTTAGCCAATACAGGCTAAAATCAACCAGTACTTTGTCTCAGCTGGGCTGGTGTGTGCAGCTAATGTTTCCTTTCTGCTGTATTTAAGTCAAAGCAGGGATGTAGAGGACATGAGCTACTAGGCTTGGGAGTAGAGAGAGAGCCAGCAGAAACTGTGAAGGAAGGAATATGTTACTGATATCCATTATGTGAATTCATATTAGTCTTTCAGAGGTGCAGAGTCAATAGTGTGTCCTAATTAACCACCTTCTTTGTAACTTCCCCACTTGTGGCCCACGTGAGCTCCCATCCACGCTGTGCTATGCAGAATTGCACACTGTCTTTCCAAGCTCGGGAACTCACCTCACACACACCTGGCTCTGGTAGTAGTCACAGCTGCACCTCGGTCCCCTGGACAAAGTGTGCTCTAAGTAACATCCTACTGCACCTTCCACCAGAGATTTTCCTAATGTTCCACCTGCTTTTCTTCCCCAAGACAAGCACTGCAATCTCCTATTTTAATACAAAAGTTATTGAGGCAGAGGAGACAGAAGTGCAGCAGCTGCTGTTTAAAGCCTCCCTTGGTGCAATAGGTCATTGTCCCATACAAGCAGTGGGAAAAGAGTCTCCTGTATCTGTGCCTCTCAGAGCAGGAAGAAAACTGGAAACAAATACTATAAATGCTTTATTAGCATAAACTGAAATCAATAAATTATGAACATTGTAACCCGATTTACTAGCAAACAGAACTGAAAAGATATCTGACAAAGCTTTTCATATACATTAAGAGCCATCAGATTGTAATTTTAGGTCAATATCAAGACACACAATGACCTAGAGTAAAATTATCTATATACCATTACCAATTAATTCAGTTGCCCAAATTACCTCAGTAAATTCTAACTTGCATGAAAACTTCCATGAATTATTAAAATAAAAAATAAAAGATAAAAAAGAGAAAAGAAATCTCTTCCTTGATACCATTGTCACTGATGGGCACACGTTGCTCTTCTAAAAGCTCATTCTGCACAAACAGTGGTGGGGACTGGGACAAGGAGCTCCCAGAGGGTGGATCTGTGAGCTCAGTCCATAGCAGGGGGAGGTGGTGCTCCCTCACACTTCCCAAAAAGAGTCTCCTATCCAAAACAGAGCAGGACTGGGAAGTGTGTATTTGGGTATTTGGACAGTGGCATAGCCAAAGCCACTTGAAGTGGCTCTTCCAGCACTCCCATGGAGATTCCATGCAGGACAGGAACCTCTGACAAGGCTCATTCCTCTTTGCACTAACAGAGAATAACAGGTGATACAGAAGACACGCAGTGCAGTGCAGGGCAGTGCAGGAGGCAGAGGAGCAAACACAGCCTCCATCAGTAATTCCTATCCATCCAAGAAAAAGCACTCCCTGAACCAGACAGCTTCCTACAGACAAGAGCTCTGTGCTTTAAGAAGCAGCTGGAATTGCAACCAGAAAAAGAAAACAACTATTTCTTCAATTAGAGTGGGGGAAAAAAGCAAAGCGAAACCAACACCAAACTGAGCCTGTGTTTAAACCTCCAATATTGGTTTCAACTCGAACAGCATTAAAGATACATGATTCACTATTTTTTATTTCAGCTACCATAAGAGCACATTATTTCCATTTACATCACTCAGCTGTCCAGTTTCATTCTCATTTCCTGAGAGGCAATATGAAAAAAAAAGACAATCCCCACACTGAGCAAGCACATTAAGAGGTAACTACTGGGAACACAAACCAAGCTTCAGCATTTAACAAGACTGTCCAGCTTCACAATTTTGATTGAATAGTAAATTTTAAGATCTTCTACACATACGCATCTTACAAATTCCTTTGCTTGAATTTCTGCAGTATTCTCTTAAATAAATAAACATGCTATTTATTTAGTTTGGCATTAAGTCCCTTTTATCATTCTCATAAAAATATTGTCAAGGACAAAGCAGTTTGCATGAACCCTTGTATATATAATATATATTTTTGAATTATTTAATTTTAGTTTTCAACTTCTGGTCAACTTCCAGCTTCAATTTTCAGTATATAGGTTTTTTTTTAAGTAGACTGATAGCATAGTCCTGAACTAAAATAATCAAATTTAAAAAAACACTAAAAGGAAAAGAAATAAATCTCTTAAGAGTAGCTTACAGATTTGGGTTATCTCTGCAATTCTGAATTGATGGTAATATTTATATATTAGAAGATCTGCAAAAGAGAGATTCTAAAACACACAGATCTCAATGCTTGGGGCAACTCCTCAAGAGAAAGACCTGCAATGACCTCAATTAGGACTGAATTTATGGAAGTGGAATAACCTTTAACTGAAAAGAGTCATTCTTAAACATAAAATAAACTACTCATATCTCATTTCCTAGAAATCCGTTCAAGGAAATCTATATACTTCCATAATATCTTGATGGAATCCTCAGTTTTCCAGGTGGTTGGCTTAAATTTTGAAAGCAGCTTAGCATTTCTAGTCCAAAAAAGCAATATTTCTCGTCTCTTTTGCACACGTGAAAAATCATAGGTATGTGCCTTTCTTTAAGACATTTATCCACATGAAAATTTTTTATAGTCAATATAAAAAACTCACATGAGGCTGCTGGAATATTTTCTAATAATCAAGATTACAGAATTAGGAAATGTTCCATTTAGAAATTGAGTTTTGAATGATAAGAAGGAAATGTAAACTGGTCCATAGTGCCATGCCTCCATTTAGACTGCACTAATGTTAGTTCTGATACAGTGCGAGTGCAGCACCAGACAGATGGTCAGATCAGGACTTCAAATATATGTGACTTTAAAATTTTAATTCAACGTGAAATTGTGACATATCAGTTAATTAGATTTTGTTTAATGAAGAATCAGAATGCTTTTAAAAGTTATTTCTTTCTATAGAGGGACTTATCCATACTTCCTAAAAATTCCAGAAATTAGATAAGTCTAGGGATAAGTCTACTTATCTATGTAGAACCAGGCTAAAACCTTATTTTGCTAAATAAAATCATTTACCAGAGGGACCTAAAGCAGATTTCCTCATCATTCCCACTAGAAATTTAACTAGGTAAAGTGTCATATCATGAAAAACTCCTAAAATTTCTACTAAAACACACACAAGATGACAAATGCTGTGCTCAAGCTCCACAGGTAAGCCAAACCTCTGTGATTTGCATGAGAACCTGGTACAGTAAAAACAGACAAAGTAACAACAATGGAAAAGTATTTGGGGCAGCAGAGTTTTGCTCCAGATCAGGGTGTGTAACAAAACCAGTAACACAGGAGGTGCTCAGAACAGATCCAATGGGCAGCTAAGTACAAAATCTGTAGTGCAGCAAGTAAAACAAAAAGATTTTAAAAAATAATTAATTTTAAAAACCCAAAGTTTGGAGTACAACACACATATTTCACAGCAGTGATCTGACAAGATCACATGACCTTCTTTTACCCTGTTTGTAATCAGAACTTCATTAACATTTTGGGGCTGTCAGCTACTTGATTTTGACCCATTTTTGTGCTGGAGTTTTTATAAGCTTCTTAATTTTGAGTGTTCCCCAAACCCATCTGCACTTCTAGAAACTGTTCTCCCTTTTTCTATTATTTCACAAATTCTAGGTGCAGTGCATATACAAAGATCTACAATTCTCCTTTTATATATTAATCCAGCATGGGACAATAGCACAGATTTTCAGAACTCATCTATTCCTCATGTGCATTTCCAAAATTACTGAAAATTAATGAGTTTCTACGGTGTGCATTTATATGCAGCTCTTTGAAGTAATTACTAGCCAGGAAAGTCAATTGAAGAAATGGATTGATGAAAGGAAAATAACTAATACACTATCCCTGTACCTATAATACTTTTCAATGCTTCTAATTGCAATCCTGGATCCAAAATGCACTAAAATAGAGCAAATTCCATATCCAAAGAGTAATGCTGACCAAACTGACAAATTTCTAAGTATGCTGAATATGCTATAAAAGGTGGAGTCTAAGAACTTTTCTTCTCTGGAAGGTAGGTTGTTTTCTTCCTATCAAAACTCAATTTACTCTTGTCTCCAAATAAATAAGATTTTACACACAACTGAGTTTATCTGCCTCAAATCGATTAAAACATTAAAATCAATTAAAAAAAAAAGTATAGTTAACCAATCTGATTATTACTGCAAGTCTTGTAGGAACACAGATGTGCTGAATATGAACTTCACTGCTTGAAAGGTACTTTGGAAGGTGTTAGGCATTACTAGAATGCTTTCAAAACATGTGCAGCCACCTACAAAAAATGTTCAGGAGCTTTACACAGTTTGAAAGGAAGAGCTTTTTCACAGCATTAGTTCCATAGTAAGTCTTTTCAATGAATGTGTAGTTCACATAATTTAAACTGAATTCACCTATAATTCAGTATTTGACAGAGCTAATGCTTATTTGTTTCTAAGGAGTCTGCAAACAAAAATATTTCTTCTTTTATTCCCCAAACATTTCACTAAAATTATATTTTGCTTTGTTTTCACATTGAGAATTGAATTTGACACTTTAATGGAGAAAAGCAGCTTGTGCTGGTTACTATGCTTCTAATTATTGTACTCACAAGTTTCTTTGCTTTATATCAGAAAGAATTTAATGAGACTTACATTTTGAAATATAGCAGTGCTGCTGTAGAAGAGGCTTTCTTCCAAGAAATTCTGGTTCACCATCTGAGCAACTCAAAGCAAGAGTTTCTGACCAAGGAGTTCACCCCAGCAGCATGCAGGTTTGAATCCAGATGTGGACACAACTGAATGTTCTCCAAAGCCCACCACAGGCACAGCTGTTTATTGTTTCCCTTCCAAGTGTTTTAAATCCTACCTCCTCTTATATCAGATACCAGACGCTATTTTCTATTTAACAGTGCAAGGTTAATAAACACTTTTCAAATAATGTAATAATCTACTGTGTAGATCTTCAGAACCAGTTTTATCTTCTTCACACAAAGATAACAATGATTATCTCTGCAGCTCCCACAAGTCTCTTCACCTCCACTGAGCTGATATGTTGATTTGCATCATTCAGGGATTCTGCCAGTTTCTGCCCCAAGCAGGGGTAGAATCATAATTTTCAAAGCTCTTTTTCAATGAAAACACAAAGCTGGATACCGGTAAAAGTCTTGGTTTTGTGAAAAATTTGTTTGCATTAAAATTTAAATACACCACTTAAAATTTCAGTCAACTCATCAGAGTACACGTTACAAATCAGTTGATTCTACATTTCTGAGCAAGGGTGAATAACAAAATCTCCATGTCCTGAACATGCATGCCACTGTCCCACAATACCTGTGATTTTGTGCTTTTTTTATCTCTAAACCTGTGCCATCTTTTAAAAGACCTTTATGAAGGATTGTTAGCAATTCTACCTGCACACAGATGATGAAGTAGAAAGGAAAAAGAATACATAAGATTTGGACCCAGAACTTGTTTTGTGATTCATAATGAAACTTGAAATGAGTTGCTCTGAGGTATTTCCAAAGAGATGAGGACCAACACCCTGGCAAGCTGGTGAAGATTTGCATGCAAGCATCAGCTTAGTTTCCATTTGAATCCAAATGCTTTGCTCCTCATTTCCCCTTACACATGATGTATACCAACATTCATATGAAGAACAGCACTTTTTCCATTATGAACATAAGAAAATGGGAGAATAAATTCTGCAGATAGGGCAGACAGAATGGGAAAATATATAGTAATTTATAATGGACTAATCAAACAGCATGCATCATGTTTTGATAACCTCCCATAGACCTCCAAAGGCAATTATAGCAGAGGATTTTTCAGAGTTACACCTGACTGAGAAGGAAAGGTCTGTGTACATCAAATATTAAAAACAAAATCACTATAAATAACCCTTAACCGAAGCACAGCCCCAGTGACAACTAACATTCTATTTTTATTTTTTCTCTCGTTTCTGCCCCTTGCCATTCCAGTGGGAAGACTGTAAAAGAAAAGATGGAATGTATATCTGTAGAATGACCTAAAATTTTCCAGTTCTCCTGATGATACCAATGAGGGAAATGTACAGCCATGTGTGTGTCCATTATCTTCACATTCCAGTTTCTTTACTGCATTAACAAATATAACTGACCAGAAAACAGAGCAGTGTTAACTACAATACAATCCTGCTACATAATTTTTAATGATATATTTTATTTTTAATACTATAAAAGACTATTCCATATCTCTCCTAAAATATTCATAAATTACATCACAGATTAAGAGGTGGCCCTAACTGTCTGAGCACCACTTGATACTTGCTTTATGTTAATACACACTCTCTTGAGTAGCTGTGCTTGAATATGTTATAAAGAATAAAAGGAAACACCGTTTAGCAGTGTTTTTAAAACTGTGAGCAATTTCCATAATTTGTGACAGTCGGCAGATTTTGATAGTATCTCACATTGATTTTTATGTTTCCAGATGACAATCATTACACTATTGCCTGCAGTTTGAGTAGTAGAACCTAACCTCCTAATTAGGATGAAAAACTGCTTCAGTTGCAACCCCAGTAAGTCACAACCAAGTCAATAACTTTAATAAGAATTAATTTTAAAAATTCTACAAGGTTGTATTGGAAGTTATTCTGGCATGTCTATTGATTAACACTTGGTATTACATTCTATAAAGAACTCATTAAATACAACATCAATCTAAATGCAATATTTTGGTATTTCTTAGAAATTTTTTTTTGTTTATTGTTTTACTTACTTATAGAGTAAGAAAATGGAACAAAGCACTAACAGATCATTCAGGTAAAGCAGCTTTTTGATTGGTGTCCTGGCTTCACACTGCACTTGAGAGAAATACGAAGGATTCATTTACTCTGTGCTATACTCAGACTAACAGGATGTATGACTGAGAGCTGGTATTTCCCTTATTTGTCAGTATCAAATGTCCTGACAAATCTCACAAATTTCCAAACATAAAATATCTTGTTGCTGACGGGTACAGAATTAGCCACGTGTCGATTACTGTGGCCATCTTTATTATGATCCCACAGATATTCTTCCTTTTAGGAGTATGTAAATCTGTGGTGTGTGCACTAATGCCATGAAGGGGTATCTTCATTTTCCAGTTCATGCTTGAATTTGAAAGAAGTAACGATAGTAAACACAAAATTTTATTTTTGAGAGCTGCTGAAATAGTAACATTTATGAACATGGCATCCACCTAGACAAACTTGGAAACCATTAATATTAGTTATAATATAATTATATCTATTTAACAAAAAAGCTTTTACTAGTTGTGTTTCCATTTGTCTGAATTAAAAAGCTTTTAATGTTAATATTGGAGGTTTACCATGTAAGAACTGTATTTTTTTTGCATAAATATTTATATTCCAATAACAAGGTTGGAAAGAAAAAATGAATTTTGATGAAAGCACAGGAGTGATGCTACTGTAAGTCTGATGCTGCTCAGAGCTGCGAGCTGATGCTAGGTGGCAGTCCTGTGTAATTAAACACCAACCACTTCTCTGCATCTCATTCACTCCAGGCATTTTTCAAAACAACCAACTCCAACATTTTGAATAATAATTTAAACAACAAACACACCTCTTTTCCCCTTTACTTTCACCTCTTCAGAGCTTCATTCCTTATACACAGAAGGTCTCAAAATTAAATTCCCTATTCATAAACCTGTGTTCTAGCACAGCAGTGTTACGTGAAACAGCTCATGAAACAGGAGGCAGACTGCAGTACTACACCCCATGCTCTGATATTGCACAATTTCTAACTTCTGTGTGGGTTCTGACCTTGCTTTCCTCTGCATCTCAGAAACAGAATTACCTCACGTTTGAGGTATGTACTTCCAAAGCCTGTTTTAGTCTCCATATGTATTTGATCAAAGAGCTCACTTCAATCATTTGATCCCTTTAAATGCTACTGCTTTTAACAAGTTACATGTTCACCATGGAGTAGCTACAATTATTTGCAGCTACCACAGAGAAACAAAGACAGGTCTAGACAGAATTTTGGGAATGTGTCTCACTTTCTACAATGTTTATTTCTAGAAGGAAATACTTGTTTGGTTCCCACAGTCAGTTGAACTACAATTCCAGAAGCTTTCCCAGGTATGACACAGAGCCGGCAGGGAAAGTTTCAGCACAGTGATCACTAAATAAATGTAAGAACAAACAATGTCAGTTATAGTCAACTTACTCCACAGGGAGAACTATATATTATACAGTGTATGTACATAATACAGTGAGGTTTCTTCAACATTTAAACACACCTCCAAAGAGGAAAGCAGAAAAGATCTTACTGTATTATTAATACAAGAACAACATTTTTGTTTTTTACTGTGAAACAGACATTTAAGGACCCAAGAATCACTGATTATGTATGAAGAGGTATCAGATGTCTCTTCCCAGGTTTTACTAATGATGCACACACATTTACTGTATTCATTACAGAGTACTGGCTGAGATGTGCAGAGTCCCAACTCAATAAAAAAGCAGAGCAGTCGATTAGGAGGCCTCAAAATCACAGCACAGAGACTTGTACATAAAAGTAGGAACATGTAGCTGCTCCCTCATTGTAATGAATAAACTTGTCCAAAACTTCTTGAGTCTGGTAGCAAACATATCTGATGTCAGTGGGGGGCCTCAAAAACCAGTCATTTTTTATCCAACTGACCTTACCCTTCCTTTCTAGGAGGTTGATTTGATGTTCTAGGATGTGTTCCTTCTTTCCAAGTAGTAGAGACATCACTGCATTTTATTATTTAAACATTCTATTTATTCTGGGCATTTCTAGCACAGAATGGGGACACTGTGGTGTCCAACCGTATCTACAGAATTCTCAACAATGCCAGAGTCTGAGCATTTCCAATACACACACTTGTATTGTACCTAATCTACAGCACAGTGGGAAGAAACCAGTTGTGTCACCCAACACAGGAAGAACAACTTACCTTGACACTACCTACCCGAAACAACAATTTAATAGACAGAAATGTTAAATAGCAGGGTGTCGTATCAACATTTGCACACAAGAGTGCTAATTTCTGAAACTGCGATCCATCACTGAGTAACGTGACTGCCTGAATTCTTCTAAGGGACGTGAGGAAAATTACCCAGGAACAACAAAAAGAGGTTTGTAAGCAATCCACATCTGTTGTAGAGCTATGTCAGTCCTGAAACACCTGGTGTTGTGCCACCCTGCTGAATGAAGGCTTGAGGAACTCAACTGCAGCTGGGAACATTTTTCTCAAAAAACTCATTTCCTCTCACTATTCTAATAGTAATTGTGGCCCCCATGACCCTGCAAAGACCAGGGCTCTGCTTTTCAATCCAGCATCTCAATCCAAATCATCAGAAACAGAACTCAGCTAAGGAACAGTGGAGTTCCTAAATCCTATTGAAGGGATCATATGCAATACCACTTTCTTCTTCTAACAGCTCTTCTAGATCCTTCCCACTGAATCATAATCACTTATTTATTTTTTAGTAAAAGGTTAAAGCCTTTCTGGAAATGACAGCAAGCCAATGCACTGTGGGTTTTTTTTCACAATGCAACAGTTTATAATTGACTGCTTATGTAGTAATTGCTCTATTTATAGACCTTTTTTGCAAGAGAAAAGTGATTGACATCACCTGGTATTAATGATAGAGGGTTTATTTCACATTTATGACCTAAAGCTTCTACATAAATTGTCTTCCCTTCCTAAGATGCTCATGTTCCACATGAGTCTAGGGAATATATGTATGAAATTACATGCCAGCCTTATCTTTCATACATTATCTAACAAATACTACTATTCTTTCAAAATTATTTTTACAGACTTTCTGTAACTACCTAAGAAATTAAGTGCAGCAACACTTAGTGGTTTCCATCTCTGCCTTTTGAGCATCCATGTTGGCAGTGCTGCTTCTCCTTTAAGTATTCCAGTACAGTATGGATTGCACATCTTTTAATTTTGATGGACAAAACCTCTCATGTGCAATCAAGCAATAGCATGTGTACATGACAGAAAATAACTAAGACAAATGGCAAAGAAATTAGGGATGGAGAGAATATCTGAGAAGACCCGCCTCCTCTAAGTTCTGACTCTCCAGTGAAAGATGAAAAATGTAGCAGGAAAAAATAGTAAAAAACCTTATAAAGGTATTATAGCCTTATATTCTCTAGCAAGATGGGCTTGAACAACAGGAAAAGTAAAGTGACAACACTGATCAAAAAGTATTTCAGATTGTATCTAACAATTACATTTACGTCTCATATAATTTCATTCAGGTCAAGTGAGAACAAACAGTCATTGTGTAAGAAAAAAGTATTTACAGAAAGTTTATAATATTCCAGTGTAATTCATGTATTCATTAAAAGCATAATAAAGACCAAGGCCTTTGAATTATTGTGAACTTATATTTCTTTTCCATGCTTTTGTTCTGGAACTGTAGCTTATTGATATTTTTAATGCAACGCAAAGCCACATATTGTAGAAATTACTGAAAACATTTTCTGTCCCTCATTCATTTGTTGAATTACTTTTTAAGAGATGAGAGTTCCTGGCAACACCTTCTTCCTAGAATCTGAATCTATAAATTAAAGAAAATACTCTGCTTTTATACAACACAGTTGTTCTTCCACACCAAAATGGCATTTAGGCTATTGCTAAAGAAATTATCAAAATAAAAATCAAGGACAGTGATTTGCACTTGTGTGGCACTATCTTCTTAATGCCATCACAAACCAAAACTTTCCATTTTGGGAAGTTATACTGGGATACAGGAGGGATTGATAAAACAACTTGTACAAACCTTAACAACTTAATTCAAGGTTTAGCTTCATTTTACTTAGGAAGTACTAACACCTCTGTTGCTCACAGCAAACCTTTGAAATTTATCAAGGAGATAGCCCAAGGGTTAAAGAAAACATGTCTTCACTCCTTAAGAGAGTATGTTTAGTTTCAGCAGGGCTTTAGCACAGAATTTTGCCTCCCCTCTGCACCCCTGTGCCTTGGCTTGCTTAGATGATGTCAGCACAGCAGCAATAATGGTCATTTAAAATGAACTTTCTCGAGACAGGTCCCCTCTCTGCTGCTCCAACCAAGCCCTGGGAATGCACAGGGGGTACGGAGAGACGGAGGCAGCAGGAAAACACTTCCTGCAGAGCTGCTGCCTTCTGCTCCTTTCAAATGTGAGAGCTGAAGCCCCAGCTTTGCAGCAGCAGCTGGAGAAGCTGTCCTTCCTCTTCCTGCTGCTGACAGCACACCGGGAACCCGAGCTGGAGGCACCCTCCAGAGCCCCCCTGAACTGGCACCTGCAGCCCAGCCCATCACCTTCCTGCTGTGCCAGCCAGCCTCACACCAGCTCTGCCACGCCGACACTGGAGCCTCTGATGCACAGAGAATTCTGACAGGGTTTATTACAAATGTGTATCTTACACTGGGCCGTGCTTGTGGGACTTCCCTCGAAACCAGCTTACCAGCACGTCCACAAACTGACTCTAATTTACACACAAACATATTCAGTCCTTATGTACCAATGAAACGCCCCAGGAATTTTTATTATTTTTTTTGTGGTTTTAAACCGACTGTTAGCATCTTTCAGGACTATACCATAATATTAAAACCCTCTAGTCAGCTGAAATTTATTTTCAAAAAAATAAGAAAAATTGCTAGGTCTAAAGTAAAGCATCTAAAGATGTTCTTTAAAAAAAATAAATATATTTCATTACTCTAAGCCAACTATTAATTCCATAACATTAAAAACACACCAAAAAAAATGTTAAATCAAGTTTGTGAGTACTGGCAAGTCATGGAGAGAAACCTTCACCTTCATCTCTTTCTACACATTTTTTTTCTGTTTTTTCTTTTTTTTTTTTCCTAGAGGCAATTTCCATCCATTACTCTGCATGGAACCAACATCCATTACATGAAGACAGTGTCTTAATCAAAATGACTTTTTATACAAGTCTATTTAATAAAAATTCATTGTTTTAATCTTGTAAGTGTAATATTAATGAAAACTAAATTATGTCTCTTTATTAGTTAGCTACTGATGCTTCTTTGCAGCTTATAAAACTAATTCTCTTAAAGCCGAATGTATTTTAAAGCACCATAAAAACCTCAATGACATTTGCTAATGGAACAAAAACCAGTTAGGCCAATACCATGGAGGGGCAGTACTGCAATGTGAACATCACCACCGCATTTTCTCATATGCAAAAATGACCCTCACACAACTAGGAGGTCTAACAGATTTAACAATACCTTAAGAGGTTTAACAATAATATTATTGTTTAATAGAAATCCATATAACTTGGGAGTGAGGAAGAAACTTGTAGTTGTATGTTGGAAGGATATGTTTACGTCAAACAGCTTTAGAAAAAGATTCTCTGCAGCATACACTCATCTCTTGAAAATTAAAGTTTTTAATATAAAGAGCTGAATGTTCACAGCTCTTAAGAAGAGACTGGAAATGCAGTCCAAATTTCCCACAGATCAGTGGAAAACTTCACCTGCAATGACACTAACTGGAAAAAAAAAATTAAAAATCTCTGTGAGACCTCTAAGCTTCTCCCCTCATGCAGACTTCTCATTCAGCCTCATGCAGTAGTAGAGCCATGATTTCTTTAATCTCCCATCTGAACTCTGTTCTTCAGATGAAACCAATTTCTTGGATTTCTTCCAGAACACAATCCTACAGCTCTCCTAAGGCTTCTCAGACTCTCAGCCCCACTACCTGCAAATTCATGGCAGCAACAGACCAAACTCTAATTTACACCTTTAAGAGCCTCCCCATTGGAAGCCTGTGCCCAGCAGCGTATTCAAGGAACTCAAAGCACATTTTTTCCTCACAAATTTATTAATTCAAACAATCAAAACCACAAGGGTCTGCCTTAATTCCCACCAATATATCCCAGAAATCTTCTAAAGTTGCTGCCTCAGAAAACACGCTACACAGGCTTGTTCTCAGCCTGCCCACCCTCCTAGCTAGGCTGTGCTCCCTATTTAGGGAAAAGTTGGTTGCTGCTTAACATTTATCTTTATCTCTTGCCCTCAACCTCTGTGTACAAAGTGTGTGTGGCACTGGGACACAGAGAAAAAAATCAAAAACAACTAATTAGTGATCTAGTCGCGGCCCTGGATAGTCTCTTGAAACTATTTATCCTGAGACATTTTAAGTCTGGACGTTGTTTAATTCATTAAGAGGCTGAAAAAATTAAAGCAATTTATTGTAAAACAAAGTCACTGAAACACACTTGATAAAAATAGAAGTGCAGACCTCTCCCACATCTGTCAGAATAAGCAATGCAAATAAAGGCCAGAGTCACAAGACAAAAAGCAACATGTCTGAAAAAAAAAGAGCACTGTGCATATCCCAGGCCTGCAAAAACCATCAGCACTTCTTCGGTGTTGATGCTCCCCATCCATACAAGCAATGCTTTACCTGCTGGTGTAAACTGGCGGTGGCTGGAATCCCTTTAAAATGTGCTTTTTTATTAGGTCTTCTCATCCCTGTCACCTTTCCCCACCAAGTCTCCTCATTGCCAAGGACAGCAGCTCAACATTGAGAGTGCTGGTGAGATCTTCTGGGAGATGATGCCACAGTACACCAATATCTCTCAACAACCATCTGAAGCTGTTGTCTTAGAAAAAACAAAATCCACACAGGCTCATTCTCAGCCTGCCTGCCCTCCTAAGCAGGCCATGCTCCCCATTTAGGGAAAACTTGGTTGCTGCTTCACAAATTTTTTGCTCTTTAAGATCTTCCCCAGTGGAAGCCCGTGTCCAGCAGTGTGTTTAAGTAACTCAAATAACATTTTTCCTAATAAATTTATTTATTCAAACAATCAAAACCACAAAGGTCTGCCTCCATTCCTACCAATACGTCTCAGCAACCATCCAAAGTTATCTGCCTCAGAAATACACCACAGGGGCTTGGTTTATGTCTGGTTATGCTAGGGCATGATTAGCATTTTAACACTTATATATGTTTAGAAGTCTTACCTTCCCTAACTGCTCTTTTTTTTTTTTTTTTTTTTTTTTGAAGGTCTGGTACCACCCCCAATTGCCCAATGCCTACAAGAGCCTCCACTAGATTAGGGCAGCACTCTCAAACTTCTTATGGTTTGCTTTAGATTTCCTAAACTTGCAAGAATCAAATGCAGCCACAGTCTTCTGGTGGTATCAAATGCTACAGGGAGAGGTGTTTTTGATTCCTTTCAGTGAACTCCAAGGGAGAGGAAAGGAGAATTTACTTTCCCTCTGCAGGGAATTGCTGCTTTTAATGGCTGACAGAAATGTCCTGGAGCTCTCTCCCTCGCTGTGCTAAATTGTGGTAGGTAGCTGTGGTGGAACTGTTGTCATCTAAGAACACAGGCAAAACAAGGAACAATAAAGACTATGATCAGCCCGAATTGCAAGTTAAATAAAACAAACAAACAAATAAACTACCCAACTTTGGCAAAAAATCTGTGATTTTCCGTATCTTCCGCGTTTCTCTTGCAACTAAGAAGCTGTCACTGACATTTCAGCCCCATGTCTAATAATGTTTAATGCTCTTTCACTTTCCATTATCAACTCACAAAAATGCATATTTTCTTTCATACACAGGCTAAATCTTGTCATTTATAAGCAGTCAGAATCAGGATCTTCTCAAAATCCAATATGAAAAGCATTTGTGCCCCTCAAGACACATTGCTGGCAGTCTAATCTGTGGCTACTGACAGCAGCACTCTATGACAGTAATAACTACAGTGTATGACTACATACATTATTCACACTAAAGTAATATTATCAATTACAATCAGAATTCATAAAGCTCTACAAAATGGCAGGTCAAGAAGATTTAAGTGCCATTTTACATCCTAATATTTACAAGCTAATGCTTCACAAAATGAGTGGGATATAGTCAGTAGAATCACATCCACTTCCTGTGGAGGCACTAGCTGAAGCACTCCTCTAACTTTTATGTTAAGATAATAGTTGAAGGGTGTTGATAGTTTTAACCTACATCTTTTTATTCAGAAAGACTTCTAATCCTGAATCCTGGCTCTTTGTTTTAAATCAGGGATGTATTGATCAACTGTGAGACTGAACGTATCTCAGCAGTGGCTGAGTCGGGTATCCACTATGGAATTAGGACAGTTAAACACTGGAATCGATCCTCTCATTGTAAAGCCACAGCTGCTGTGGCAAGCAGTTTCTCTAAGCTATTAATTTTATTATTAGCACACCTGGAGACACTGTTTCCCTGAGGGAAAAGCAATTCAATTGTGTGTGCTGCAACAACTAGTGGCATATGATCAATGAGACAGCTGGGACCACGGGCTTTCTCCTGGAGCTCGGGGTGGCTATGACAAAGTAGTTTGTAAAGCTGTGACAATACAAACTAATATTGCTTTATGTTTTATGCACCTCATTGTAAGCACATAGCTTACAGCTTCCAGTGTCTGCCACTTTTAGGCCTTTTTGGAGTAGTTCACTAGTCTCAGTCTTCCAAAGGTCTTCCTCTGTGACATCTGGTACCAGCTGACCACCAGCCTTTGCCTGACCACTGACTCCTTCCATCTTTCCCCTGTGCCCCCAAGGCAGCAATAAAGTACACTCCCTTAAAAGGAAACAGCAACACTAGTTTAACATAGAGGAGAAAGACTAATTACCAGTTTCTGTTCGGTTCTATTTCATTTGGTTCTATTTCATAAGTGTATTAATGAAAATAAACAAACCCCCACAGACATGGCAGCAAAGCACCAGCTATAACTGACTTTCTAATCCCAAAATAACTACTGATACGACTCAAAAACTCTGATCCAGCAATACTTGAAATTTAGTCAATATTTAAATGCAATTCAGTAGAAATTAGCAGGAAAGGAAGATAAAATATGCACCCCTCAGGTATTACAGGCATATAAATGATGCACCAGCATCTCCACACACCTAAAAGCCCCCAGATTCACACTGGAAGGACAAACGAACCAAACTCCTCATGAAAACAAGATGAAGACAAATGTTGCATCTGATGGAAATCATGACGCTCCAACGCCTCAAGGTACTTTCAAAAACTTCTACTACTACTACTCCAAAACTTGCATGAGCTTTGGATCCTTACTCCGTTTCCTTCTGAATTGCCACAGTAGTGAAAGCAAGTTCTGTGCTGTGAAACCTTGTAAGAGACAATACACGTGTGGTGAAGACCTCATATTAACAGACATACTTAACCGCTAAGGCTTCCTAGAAATTTTATGTCAGTTGGCTTTAACATCTTTGACTGTGGGGTTTTACAACTCAGCCATGTTCAAGCCCTTCTTGGTCCATCCTTTCAGTCCATAAGCCTCTACTCCCTTAAAGACTGGCTACCGAGAACAACACCACTCTATCCTCTGTAACTTCCATTTTCAGATTTTCATGACAAAATATTGATTGTGAGTATGATGAAATGTGCAGTTTTTAATGATGATTTAAACGTGTTTAAAATTAACCTATCACTATTGCCACTTCTGCAGTAGAATCACTGTCAGCCTGCTGTACCCATGTCTAAGATGTGCAATCAAGAAATGAAGAGACTTGGGACTCACTACTCTGATGCTAACAAGCTATGTCACTGAATTTTGGAGCCGTATTTCCCAAATCACTGAAAGCATCTCAGTGACTAACCATGGAAAAGAGGTGTCCTAGTCAGCAGATGCTGTAACAGAACCAAGACATAACCTTTATTCTCCAGCTTCTACTATTTTTAAAAGTGAAAAAAAGTAACACCTTTGTCAATCTCTACGCAAACCTAGAAAACTGAGGGTAGGGTGGAGTGTGGGTGTTTGCATCTAGAGGAACCTTCTAATTAACTTTAGGTACTTGAACTTTGGGATCTCTGCCTCAAGGAGAATTCTTCTGCACAAAAAAAAGCTGAGAGATTCCTTCATTTCAGTAGATTTGAGGCTGCACAATCGTACAGCCAAATACAAATCTTTAACCACCAAGCTCGAGCAGCAGAGTCAATGCAACCTCCTACACAGATCCTACTGCATGTATCTGGCCACTCAAACCAGGATTAAAGGCTGAATACTTTCACAGCTGTGTTTCACAGGACTCACTTTTGCCCATGCCTAGAAAATCCCTCTTCTGTTTTGCTTTGCAGCCCACCACTTTTGCCAGCTTTGTCCCCACATGAATATCCCCAGGAAGGCCGGCCTCTGCTCTCACTTCTCCGAGTGACTTAGTCCTAGATTTTCACAAATCTGTTTAGTTATCCAATACCTACATCAGGTACTGAATGTATGCTTTAATGTGTACAACTTATTGCCAAATTATTTTACCAGTGGTGCCACCACATACACTTTTAACTATTTATTGAAATCTAAATTAGTTAATACTTCTAATTTAGCTAGCATTCTCAAGAATGTGGAAAATTACTTGCTGAACACTGGGCATTAAATTTATTAAAATGTATTAAAATTTAATGAATACAAATACATTTACATATATTTGCACTGGAAATATGATTTCTACATTGTAACACTACTATTTATTATCTTCACGTGTTTACGTGATGACAAAATAGTAAATATTTAATATATTGGAGGGTATTTTTACTTTAAACCCACCTTACCTTAAACATCCAACATATGTCCCCTGCTTTTAGAGGTGCTGGCCATTACTGTGTGAAAATCTGTCTAAAGCAGGATTTAATGTAGAAAATTAGGAAAGGCAGTATGATTTCAGCTTGGAGCTAGTAGATTAGATGGACTGCAGCACAAATAACACTGTTTTGCTCAACAAATAAATTACTGAATATAGTTTCAAATTTTAAATGAAAAATAGATTTCTTCTTGCAGCAGAGAACTGGACAAAATATATCTGAAGGAAGTTATTAAAAATTGATCAAAAATTAATCACAAATATATATATATATATATATATATATATATATATATATACACACACACACGTGTGTGTGTGTGTGTGTGTGTGTGTGCGTGTTTGTGTGTAAAAGGTCTAGATGGAGTACCTGAAAAAGCACCAGTGAGCATTTTCATTTGCCTGGCTCAGACACCATGATTTAGATCAGCGGTGGCACAACAGTTCCTGGAGGCACAGAGCCAAACCTCCTCTGGTAAATTTTAAGCTTTTTAGAGTTGCAGACCGAAATGCAACACAGTCAGTCATGGCCGTCGTGAATGAACAGAAAGCTGAGCAAGACAAAATTTGGCTGCTTTAAACATCACACAACTTCCTAAATCTTACACTGTATTTGTTTTATTTTCTTATCAAATAGGAAAGGGAATGACTAAAAAAAATATTTTTTCTAAAATCAGTTAGAACAAGAACAGTTTTGAATCTACCAAGATATGGGCCTAATGTCCAACTTATCCTATGACAGGGGAATGCAGTTCTCCTTGAGATCCATCATGATGAACTCCTAACAAGGCAGAAGTTCAGGGGTGTATCTGTCGCCCCTCAAAAAAGTGAAATTCTCACTGTATTTGGGGAGAGCTGCGTGCTGCTTTCCCCAGTTATGTCTCTTTAGGATGCATGCCAAGTACCTAAGTGGCAGTACAATAATAGTGCAGCAATTACTTCTCACTTATGCTGGAGAACCAGCTCAGGACCTGTCATGACATGCAGTGTTCACGCATGCCAAGCAAAAAAGCAGATAATGACCTTTTTCCTTCCTGTGCTTCAAACCCCCAACCACTTCACTCTACCCCACTTTTTCAAACATTAAATTCAGTGTTAAATTAAACAATTTTAATTGTATATATTTGAATACTTTCAAATCAACTTAAAAAATCATAAAATATCCATATTGTTACAGCTCTCACAATAGTATTGCCTTACTTTTCACCTGCTCTATCAAGTTATTATGTAAAAAGAGAAGGGGAGAACAATAACATATTGAAGAAACAGTATGTTCTCTATAAGGGATGTCTGGAAACATATTTTAACATTAAAGAAAGATTAAGAAAGTAATGCATGAAATTTTGTAAACATGTGTGAGGAACAACAGTTTGGATGCCTAAGAGTATTACAAAATGGCTACTATTAACAACAAATGCTCATATACAATTTTTTACTTATCTATGTGTTTGCTGTTTGGTTCTATAGTGTATTCTCAGTGGATTTCAAAGCTGACTGTAATGTAGCAGAAATATGTCTTTGAAGAAACTTAGAGAAGTAATTTCTACTGAAATGTTGCAAGAGCTACCCTGACTGACAAGCTGAGTATGCATAATTCAAAGGCTAAACCAGCCTGAACTAAAAAGTACTTGGATGGATGTAGAAAATAGGCAGCATATGAAAATTTAGGATATTACTTTTTAAAAAAAAGGTAAAAAATAAACAACCCATATAACTAATTGAAAGGGATATTCAAACTAAGTGTAAATATGCTGCATGAAAAGTCTGGTATTAATGTGTCCGTAATATTGTGTCTGATATTTATTTGTACATAAATAACAAAACCAAAAAGACCTAATCTAAGAAGATGATTAGTCAATCATGGCAGAGCAGGTGACTTGTGGAAACAGCCTGACTTACTGTGCAATAACCTGGCACAGTGCCCATGTGTGAAGTGCAAGATGCTCAAGCACACAGGGTGGGTACATTTCTAAATCCTTGAAATGAGACAGCTCTTCCTTTGTGCCCACCGGGAGCACAGTTACACCACTGTCGTGGTCCTCACTGCAGTGAGCCCGCTCTTCCACTTTTAAACCTGTTTCATTACATGTTTCTGCTGCTTTTTCCTAGAGATCCAACTTACCTGAGCTACAGAAAAACAGAAGCTGAAATCAAGGTATTTTTATTCCCCTAACACAGCATATACATTTTTGGCAATATATGACCAAACTGCTGCACAGTAAAGCTTTGACACTGTGGTTTCCACATAAGATTGCTGTAGCATTTTTTTTTATATTACTCCATTAAGGTCTAACATACACTATCATCAAAGTTTTCCTGTCACTGAAAACTGCTTAGGACACATGTGAGGATCCATTTAATAACTCAAAACATTATTACACTTTAGGTAAGAACAAGAAGTAAAATACTAAACTGGTAGGGGATTTAGGCCAAACCTAATTTCACAAGCTGGAATTTATCCAAGACACTGTATTTAACACCTTTACTCCTGTGAGCAGTGAGTTCCTTAATGACCACAAGTGGCCAAGACCTTGATTTTAGATCTCACCTGATAGAGAGGCTAATGAGATTTCAATTTTGCTCAGATTGACAGCAACTACTCTGTATTATTTCCACATTTCAAATCCCTAATGGAACCAAATAGCAAAGCTGTGCAAAAATGATAATATGGAACTTTTTCCTCCCCTCCAAATCTCAAAAGCAATTCAACTCAGGTCAGGGTGAGCTTTAAGTCTACACATACATCAATTCTTTTACCTTATCTATATTTTGCAATCCTTGACATGCAAACACATACAAGCACCTCTGTGAAAGACATCATATCAGAAAACCCAAAACATTCTCTCAATATATCACGACTCTAGAATATTATTTACCCTACTTTAAAGGATTATTACTATACTCCCACATAAAAGCATAATACGTGCATACATACATACATACATACATAAGAGACTGGAATGTCTCAAAATAATGTGCCTTGTGCTACCTATAAATAATCCAGATGGAGAAATCCCAACTTGAATTAACCAGAATATCAGAATGGAATAATTATTCAGAAATCTTCCCTGAAACACAAGTATGCCACTGATCCAGTAATTACCACCTCTCCATTTATTAGAAAATCATTAATAATTTTGCATGTAATAAGCAGTAATTAAAAATCAAGCACCAAATCCTAAACAGCTCCATAGGAAGTGCACCCTTTCTTAAATATGCAGCTGAAGCATTGTCAGTGGCTTTGGAGCAACTGTTCTATGGAAGTGCTTAACACATGTTGCCTCCAGTCTGCTGGAATTATTCATCTCTTCACTTGGGAAGGTTTTTAAAGGACAAAGAAGGTTAGAAGTACAGATTACTGGACTGGCACCAGTATCTGCCCATTCACAGGTGACATTGTTCACTGCAGCATCCCCCTTACAAGCCTGGGAGGGGACAGTGTGGGAAACAATGTGCCTGGGAATAGGATGGATGAAATTCCCGGTGTCACCTCCTCACTCCCAGCTACTGTCTTTTACAAAGCAACCCAAGGGCTCAAGATGTGACTCTGCAGCACACGTATAACACACCAAGTACTGGAAGGGGGAATAATTTCCAGCCATGGACTATCAAAACTACTTGTGTGTGGCTTTTTCTCTAACTATATGAAAAACTAATGGCTTGGTGAAAGGTTCTAGGGGATCAGGAAAGTACTGCATATTACTGTGCATTACCAAATGCAAACATAATAACACAGTACATTTTTTCCCTAAAGCCTGAATTCCTGTATTTTAGCAACTGTACCATATTTTGACTATGCTGTACTATGTGTCTGGTTTTAATGTGGTCGCATCAATGTAATGATTTTTGTTACAATTACCAATAATGTGTTTTTATTCAAAGTTTCAATACAGTTCAGTAACTTTGAAAAGCATTGGGGGTTTTCATTTATTTAGTTTTACTTTTCCAGTGCAGTCCCTTTAACTGGTTTACCCACAACTTTTTGATGAAACAGTAGCAACAACAACTGCCCTAGCTGCAATTTGCCAATCCAAACATTTTATCCCCCTTTTCCCCCCTCTGGAAGTATTCTTGATTACACTGCAGAGTAATATAAACAAACCTGAAGAGACAACAGTTGTCCATAAGAAGAAGAGCTGCTGCAGCCCATGGTTTAGAAACACTGGTAAAAATGAGAACATTCTCAGGAACATTTCTCACCTAAGTAGCCATACCTGATGGCTCCCTGTTTGAAGGCACGTTTTGATGTTTGCTATCAACCACCCTTTAAAAAGTTCCAACTAGTTAAATTAACAAGGAGCTTATCTCTCAACTACATGTTGCATTTTAAGACAGTATCTCTCCAGTCCACCCTTCCAGATCCGAGTTCATCCTCAGACTTTAATTAATTCTGCTAGAACTTACCAGAACTGCAATCTGGATCACAAACAAAAGGGACAACTTTATTAAGGTGTGCTTTTTCATTTTCTTAAGCATAAAAATAAAATGTTGTAATGCTATTATGTTCATATTATACAATACTGCAATAATAATTAGATACTACATTACTGATTTAATATGTCACTAGCATTAGAGGATCAGTGGTTTCAAAACAATCAAACACTTCTCTCAATTGCTTCAGGACTGTGTTAACATTATTTTAAAAAACAGGAAATTCTGCTGCTATTTATCAGTTACTTCTCAGCTTTGTATTTTCTAAGCTTTGTGCATTCCATTCATGCAGCATGTACATACAAGAGATTTTTTTTTTTAATCTATTCATGGTCAAAATAATAGAATCAAATACTATTACCTGGGAGTTTTGCCCTCAAAATTGATGTTTTTTAACAACTCATTTAATCTAGATTTTTTTTTCTAAAAATAGATTTGTATCATATAAAAAAATAGAACAGTGTGGTGCTTAGCCTGACTTCAGTGACAGTCAATTACTTGCTTGCATTTTATTGCTTCACTAGTAACCTATGTAGACAATGTAGTCAGAGGATTACTGCACTACAATCAATGTACTGCACTATTTCTATTATATCTAAAATTGAATATGAGGAATTTTAACATTTATCCACGTTATTCATTACAACAGCTTTCAGGCACAATGTTCTAAGATGGAACCATGCTGAGGGAGTAGGACGGGGTGAGATAGGGTTTCATGACGGGTATTTACTCTTACTCCTGACTGAAGTTTGCTTCCAAATTCTTCCTAATTCATTGCTGCGTTCCTCATCTGGATAAATCCCCTATGTGATAAGCAGTCTTCATCACAAGAGACAGAACTGACTGAGATCATCAGAGTTTTATTCAAGTTTTGCATTTCCCAGCAGCCTTCGTAATTTTTATTTCATAACATGAATACAGAAAATCATAACCTTCTTATACAACAGGTCACATATTACTTGTTTTGTACCTTGCAAGGGAACACAAGTGGTAACATAACGGTAGTAAGGAAAGTGAAGAAATAAAGATGCATTGATATTTAGGTTTGGTGAAGTTTGTTTTTCTGTTGAGGGTTTTATTTGTTTGGGTGTTTTTGATTTGGTGTTTGGTTTTGGGGGTTTTTTGTTTGTTTTGCTTTGTTGTAGCGTTCGGTATTTTGTTTTGTTTTTGTTCATGATTTTCATTTTTTTTTTTCTTTTCTTCTTTTTTAACATTGCTGTTGTTGGTTTTGGTGAATGAGAACATTATCTTCAAGTCAGTCACCGCAATTAATTCAAGATGAAAACTTTTAGCAGAAGGTGCTTAGGTTTGCCTCAAGGCCAAGTTGTAGAAGAGCTCCTGCCACATCTGTAAAGGTCTACAGAGCTGCAAAGGGAAACCTGGGCTCGGCACTCAAGGACAAAGGGCCTTTGGTTCCAGGGACAGGTGCCAAGGCTGGAGACAATAAAACTCCTCTACTAAAACCTGAACAGAACAATCTCCCTATTTCATTTGCTTTTTTAATGGCCCCAGCTCTGCCTCCATCACTTGAAGAAAAAAATGCAGTCCAGTAAAACACAGAGCACAGGCAGATCTACAGCACTTGATGTTTTACTGGTGAATTTCAAAACAGAAATTAAGGTCTATCATATTAATATGTTTCTTTATAAGTAGAGGCCAACATTGGAAGCAAAAATCTGCACTGCAAAACTGAAAGCCCTCTGTTGTAGTTTGGATTGGCCAATTTTTAACGTATTTACCTTTTGTTGTGAAATAGAATTAGGAGTAAAAGTAAAACAGGCTTAAAACTTAATGGGGGATAAAGAAAAACTTTATTAATAAACATAAAAAAAACCAATAACAAATTCAGAGCAGATCTTCAGACCACTCCCTTCTTCCTGTTCTTCATATCTTAGCAACATACAGAGACACTTCAGTCAATTCCTTACTTAAATAATCTTTTCCAGTTCACTTCAGGGAGAAAAGCTTCTTCTTGGTTAGCTATAAGGATCTTTTTTCAGAGAGGAAATAAGCAGTTCTCTCCTGACTCCACTTTTTCCATGAACAGCAGTCGCCCGGGATGTGCCATCATGAAACTCCTCTCACTTCACAGCCTTCCCAGAGCTGTGCTTGTGGGCCATGTTGAAAGTCATGGGGTATTACTTTTAAGGATGAGCTGCTCAAAGGCAAAAGTTCTCTTCAGCTCACTTCTCTCTGCTCATACTTCAGTCCCAGGAACAGAGATCCCATTTTTCCCTCGTGGCAAAGGATCTTCCAAAATAATTTACACCTTACTCCACCCCCACCCCTCCATGTCTTTTTCCATGGTTTAAAGACATTTTTTAGTCCACCCCTGTAACTTACAAAAAGATTTTTCAGCCAACCTTCATGGCGTCTCGTCATTCTCCTTCCATCTAGAAACTCAGCTTTTGCTCCATTGACCTTGGTGTATCGTTTCTGTTCTTCTCCCTCTCTCCCAAGGAAGGATGGAAGGTCTGTAAGTCTTACGTGAGCACTGGAAAAGTTACAAACTTCCACAGAAGTTGCAGGGTTTTGGCCAGGCCATGCTGGAGCTGTGTCAGGATCTGAGGCCGTCCAGGCCACACTGGAGGGTCAGGATGAAAACTGCAAAGCGCAGCCAGAGGAGAAATGGGTGCCAAGGCTGTGTCTCCACGGTTCCCCCGGCGCTGCCCGCCCCCAGCTCCAGCCGCAGCCCGGGGGTTCTCCCTCTGCCCTGCCCAGCACACAAAGCCCTGGGGGCTCTCCCGAACCGGGCCCGGCTGCCTCCCCCCAGCCCGTGAGGGCGGCCGGGCGGGCTCGGCCACCCCAGGGCTGCTCCGAGCCGGGGCAGGGCAGGGACACACCGGGAAAAGGCGAGGATTTTAACAACGGGCTCTTCTTCCTTTTGGCTGTCGGGGGCCCTGGTTGGAAACGGGGCCCAGCAGCTCCCGAGCCCACCCGGGCCGCATGGGAGGGGGCCCGGGCCGGGTCGCTGCTACCTTGGGAGAGGCCGGAGATGCAAGAGAGCTCTCCCTGCCTTTACTTACTTTAAATGTGATCCACGGAGCGAACCGACTTCTGCAATTGGTTTCTCAGGCTGTCGACAACTAAAGCAGCCTCCAATTGGTCCCATTAATTCACAGAGGAAACTGTCATGGAGAAAAACTTCCTAGTGTACCCTGTCCCCAGGTGTCTTCAAGGTAAAACCAGCACACCCTCCAGCACTCTTTTGAAAGCCTGGGATTAGAGCTAATGCTCTAAACCAAGCTCTAGTGAAAAAAAATATCAACATCTGTGGCAACTGTTGCAGTAATGCAGTTGAGTACAGAACAGAAGTGGCAATAACACAAAAATATCTACCAAAAAAACGTGTGATGATCTTTGTTAAATTTTAGACAGTATTTTTTCACTCCTAGAGTGAAGTAACAAAATTTTGACTATATATAATATATTGCAGAGTATGAGGAGCATTGGGAATTTGAATTCTCTAGGAAAGCTGTCTAGTCAAAGTTAAAAATAGTTTTCCTTTTCTAAGTTATACTTCACATACAGTTAAGTTGGCCCTATCACTTGCATTCACAGATGTAGGGCTCAAGAAAAAGAACTACTCCAATAAATGCAAACTTTCACACTGTGGATTTTTTATCATGTATACACTAAAATGCCAACAATATGTCATACCTAAGAAACATCCTTTTATCCTATTTTAAAGCCAGTATTCAACTTAAATGGTAAGGCATATCTCTTGATCTTGTTTTGTAAAGGCTGCACTCGCTACAGGCTTGACACAGCTGTGGGAGAGGTATGGAAAGGATCGATAAAGCAGTATTACCCTTTGTGATAGTGAATCTCTGCAGGACATTCCAGCTTAACTCTGTTGCCTGCACTTACACTTCACACTTTCCCACTGGGAGATTAGGCTAAAACACAGGGATGGACTTACAACGCAAGGAGAGGTGTGTAAAAATCCCCCTCCTACTTCTGCCCTACAGCTGCTACCTTGCTGTAAATGTCATAAAACAAAACAAAAAAAAAATCTGCTAAGTTACAGAGTTTGTTTATTAAGACCAAAAAATATTCCCAAACCCTGCTAAACATAGGCCCTTGCTTCATCACACAGTGCAGATGCAATGTTATAATTTTCATTTTAACAGCATCACACACACACACACACACACACAAAGCGCAAGTACACCATGAATATCACCAAATGACAAGTCTCTTTGGTGCTACAGAGATAAAAAAAAACATGAAAGAATTTCTGAATTTCTGTTTCAGCACAAACTGGGCTGTTGGAAATCCTGAATGGGTGACTTCAGCATGGCCACTGGGCTGTGGCAATGCCAAGTTCTCTGTGGGAGAATCTGACTTACAAGTCAAAGGGGTTCCTGCTGTCTGAAAACAGATCTGAAGAGATGGGGTATTTTGGGCACAAAGCAAGTAAACAGTTTCAATTATAGGCAGTAGAATGGGAAAGTCACAGGCACTTAAGTGGGTCAGACAAAAGATGAAGACTGGAACAAAGTCAGCAAAGAAGAAAAGAGGAGGATGTTAAAAACAGAAAGTTTAAAATACAATTTAGAAGAAAAGTTTCAGAAATTAGGACAAATGTTTTAAACTTGAGTCAGACATGAAGGGTCTGTCAGGTAGAGGATACAGAGGTGGAGATGACTTAGCTATCACAGTAGAAAGGGAACCTGCTTTTAATACACCTAGAGATTGCTACATAATCACATTGCAAACATTAAAAAACATTGGTACAAAGCCTTACACCAGAGCCAAGAGGCGGTTGTGTAATGGTACTTTATCAAATGCGCTAAAAATATAAACAGTCACATATAGAAACAAAATCAGCTATCACAATCTTGTGCCTTTTAAAATTTAAGCATCCTAGAACAGATTACAGCAAGCCACTTGTACAGTGTGTCCTTGAAAAGTGACACATAATGCGTGTTTTATAGTCTTGCAGACTATTTGGAATTTGAAGTCAGAAACTTCTTTTGAGTTTCTCTAAAATGGTGCAAGCCAATAAAGAATTAAAAGTGGAAGTGATATAAACATGAAATTGGAAGCAGAAGAGTTAAACAGGTGATAGCAAGAGGTGGGAAAAGTAAATTATTAATTTGGAGACTAAGACAGACAAATGCCAAAGCAGTTGACATAAAAGGAGGCATGGAAATAACACCACTTAACTCCAGTGGCCCTAAACCTACCCCATTTGATTTGCTTGGAAAGGTATCATGTAAATTTGCATCTGTGCTCTCACCACTTACATGAGCTGTCATTTCCCTTTGGAATCTTCTTTTTTCCTCCCACATCACCACACCCATAATCTGCATCTCATCACCCTTCCCTTTTCCACCTTTGCCTGCAACCACACCTAAATCCTGTGAGGCTACACTTGAAGCTGGCTCTGGGGATGCAACTGGTTTCAGGTTTTCCACCTGCAACCACTTCTTCTGTCCAGGCCAAGGAAGGGACACACTCTCATCTCCAGACAGCAGAACAGATGGTGAGCTCTTCAAAGACGCAGGAGGCCACGGGGTCCCCGCTGCTCCTAAGCATGGGTGATGTCTGAGCACATCCCTGTCCCCCTGCCTGTCCACCCTGCCTGATCCAAACTCTGCAGAAGCCTGCCCTTGGCACAGCCAGGCTGTGAATCAGCCTGCAGGGCTTGGCTGGAAGAGCAGGAACTGCTCCAAGTCCCAGGTGCAGCAGCCAGGGTACAGAGCTGAATGGTTTCCCACTGCACTGAAGGCTTTCCCAAGATCAGCTCTCCCCACCATACCAGAGCTCCTGCCAACTACTCTGTCACAACATAAGCAAAGCTTTCTGTAAGATAAACAAACACCTTACTTGACACTCAACAATCCTCTAAGATGTCTTCATTATGAGGTGTTTCTATCCTAAACATATTCAGAATTAAGACTTACTAATACAACTTTTTTTTCTAGTTACTAAGAGCAACTAATGAGTCAAGTAATCTGGAAAACTAAGTGCAACTACATGTAAAAAAAATGCAAAATTATAATGACATAGTGATTGCATGGGGGTAATAAAGAATAGTCCCAGATGTTTGTTTTTTTTTCATGCTCAGAGCCAGTATTTTTAATATATACATCATATTTACTCACTTTCAGGACATACACCCCATTGCAACATGATGGGGAGCAAAGTGGGTTATTTTTCATGCCAGCTCTTTGGCTAAGTGTTGTATACAACAGCCACTGTGCTCCTTCTCTTCCTGGATTTAGCTCTGGGAAACGTATTTTGATATTGCACACGTGAAGCAGTTCTGTCCTTTTTAACCTGCCTTATGCTTCTCATGCATGCTTTCAGAACTTTAGAGAATATTCTATTACTTATTCATATGCAAATTATTAAACTGCCCATCCAAGTCAGCACAGCTGGCACAAGCAGCTTTCTTTGGAGCTACTGCAAAACCACATGTGTCATATTGTTTACAAGTGGGATTGGGTGTCATGGCCTTGCTGAGGATGAACTGCGCTGCAGCTAAAGCTAAGCCAGTAAAAGTCTATCCTCCAACTTCTTAAGTGAAACCAATTAAATAAAAAATCTTAAAACATTTTGATAGAAATAACTGAATACCAATGTTAGTTAGCAAGCAATTCATCATTAATCTTGAGATCTCCTTACACTAAACAATGCAAAATTTTGTATATAACTATATATATTGCTGTGTATGTACCTATATGAATGCAAACCTATCTGTACGTAACAAATATTTATATAGAGTTTTTTTTTAAATAAGGTAAATAAATTAGATAATTTGTACCTTTGCTGGAAAAAAAGCGATCCTGATAATGTAATCTTGTCAGTCCTTAATCACTGAAGGTTTAAATGAATAATTTCTCCTTTCCTAATAAGTCCAGATTGACTGATGAAATTTCTGCAAAAAGTGGTTAAAATTCATCTTAGCTTTTCCATACAAAATTGGATTCCACTTTATCAGAAAACTTTCAAATGCAATATTACTCGTTGTTACATATACAGCCAGCAACTTACGTAGGGCACTATTTATCATTCAGACAACTTAAGTACAACACAAAAAAATCACCTTGAGACAAATGAGAAATTCTCTCTTGGGAAACCCCAAACTGTATTAATATGATAAGAAGTAGAGCTTCACTTTTCCTTCATTAAGTCTAGAAGGCATTTCTCATAAAGCCATGTAAGAAGTTAGGAAAAAAAATTAAAAATAACACTAAAAACCCCTCCAAGGTTCAGACATCTTTTTAGTCATATCAATCATTTTCAGTTCAACCAACTTTTTTCATTGTTACAAAAGCATTAAAACCCAGATGGAAATGAGCTGAAAAATTCAATGCCCACAGGGAACCCAGTGCTTAGATAATCTAATCCATTTGGGAAACAGAAAGTTCATGTCAGGTATTTAGTAACCAAAGCAATTACCAGAAGCTGAGTACTGAAATTGGGCTGAGTAATATTTCATCAGATTTCATCAATCCTGCTAGAACAAAGAAAATTGTGGGGGATAACAACCCATTCAGTGTTAGTTGAGATAAATAAACTGAAGAAAAATAAAGCAATGATTGCAGTTAGCTGTTATTGTTTCCTAAACACATTGCTCCATATATAATAAAGACAATAGTTCCAAACCACTGAAATGTGGGTAGCACAGTGGCCATTTTGATTTCTGTATTCGCAGTTTTGTTATCTGTGCTGTCTAAATCTCTATTTGCATTGCAATTTGGTCTGCACATCTTTCCCTCTTCACAGTCTCCTCTTAAAAACAGGAGAAAGATCTACCCCTGAGTAAGCAGAAGTGTAGCATTGCAAGGTTAATAACATTAAATCCATTAGTTGAGCAGATGCAGGAAACTCTCTGTTCCGTATAACCCAGGGGTCCAAAACAAATGTGCACCCACAGCACCTACCTGTGTGCTAGAAATGTTTAAAAAGTACTTTCAAAGATTCTTAAAGACTGGATTTCTTTAAGATAGCACTCTGGAAATAGTTAACATTCACTGAGAGAAAGTGTCAAAAAAAAAAAATTCCCTGAAAAAATAGCCGTCTTTTCAAGCAAACAACATTAAGTTTAAATAAATTTCCACCTGTGAACATAAACCAGCATCCATGCAAATGTGTCTTATGCCTGCAAAATCTATCACACTAGGCATTTCAGTTTGATTAAATATTTTATGCTCATAGTTCAAAGTGGCTTTATATTTAGTTTAAAATAAAACCCCTCATCATCTTAAAAGATCATCAAGCAGGCCTTCAACGTGCAGACGTTATGCAAATGCTGGTTACAGATAGGCTGTATCGGTGAGTACCAGGCACATCTGCTTTGGAAATTTACTGAGTCATACTTGAAAAACCAGGACAATTTCAACTCAAAAGAAAAAATTCTTTGGTATGCTGAGGGCCCAGCAGCAGAAGGAGCTGTGTGCTGAGGACCAGCACTGACTCATTTTGCTCCAGCTAACCTCACATCTCTGCCTAATTAATGTGAACAGGAAAATCAGAGTCAGAAAACTCTGCCGCTGTTACCATGGCCCACCAACAAGCTGAGATCTTGGATATCTCAGCAAACCCCTGGGGCATCATTGCAGCTTTTCTTACCCAATTGATACTTAAGGTAATACATGGGAGAATCAAAGAGATTGCTTAGCAAACAGCATGACTAGCTAGTTATCAAGATCCAGGAAGAAATGGTAAATAAAAGCAAATATTCTTGGAGCGGTATTCATTTTGAACAGGAGCTGCTTATTGAACAATTAGTGTCCTAGGTGTTGGAAGTACCTTAGATGAATGCTAAAGAAAAATACAATGCAAAATCATAAAAGCCTCTCCTGAGAAAGAAATTAGGAGCATGGCTTTTACTGTTTGGTTTGTAAGACCAGTTTGTCTATGTAAACTATGGTTGTGTTTAATAGAAAAACATTTTGTCCCTAAGATGCATCTATTTCACCATGTTCCTAGTAATGCCAGTTCTGTACCTGCAATCACTAACATAGATAAAACAGTGTCATCCTGTGAAATCCTCTGCCTTTTGCACCTTTTCTGGGTTCCAAAGGATTCTAATGCTCAAAGATCTCACAAGGTTAACAACTCTCTAACATTTCATTTTTTAAACCAGTAATGAAATACAGAATTTTTTCTAAGGCAAATTAATTATATCACTGTCTTCATGTGGGAAAGTTTTGCAGAGTTTTTAGTGCAAAGCTGCCATACTTCAGCTCGCTAGCCCACCCTTCCCCTAACCTTCAGGGCTAGTTTATCGCATATTTCAAAGGAGAAAGATCATCACCTTCAACATATCTAAAACTTCCTTGTAGGCTAATTTTTAGCCCCTGAGTCACAAGAAGAAAATACTGAAACATAGCAAACAATAAAAGGGGGAAATAATCAAGATATTAATGACTTGCTAACAAGCCTAGCAGGATGGACGAAAGTAATTTAACTCTGCCCTGCTGAGTCACTCGGGCTGTCCATCTACCCAGAATGAACCTAATTAGCTGGTATCAAAAATGCCACAGCTTGAGCAATGGCCAAAATATATGAGCAAAATAAAATCAATCAGCATGAGACACCTTCATTTCCATTTACTAAATATTAAGTGCAGCAGTTTGCCCCAGATTAACTCACAGCTAATGAAAGCCTTATTTAACAGTATTCATCTCAAAATCAGAATGGAAGAAAGATTATTTCTAAGTACCCCAGTTTATCCAACCATTTAATATTCTTCCAGTGCACACTGTATCACAGCATATTTCAACTTGCATTTGTAACACAACATTCAACCACAGAACCCTTTATTAAAATAACTTTAATGGTCTGTCTTAAACAGATAAAAAGTAGGGACAAAAAATTCATGCTGACACTTTATTCTGGTCTTCTACTGCTCTGCACCACACATACCCCTTGCCTCTACCAGACACAATAGCTTAGATGAAAATAGCAGTATCTGTCCAGCTTTCCACAAAATGCTCCTGCTGCACTGCCTGTACACAAACAGCTACCATCTCAAGATTTTTGATAGCTGCCTGTCTTGAAGCAGCTCATCTCGATTCAAAGACGAGATGCACAACTTTGCCGTTTCAGCTGTATCAACCATTACTTTCACATAACAGCACAAGAGCCAGTAAAAATAGAGCTCCATTTTAGTTCATATGTACGTTCTCATTGATTAACACATTCATTCTATCAACATGAGCACACAACATGCACTAAGAGGTCTATTTAGAATGCATTTCATTTCACTCTATTCTCCTGCATTTACACAGGTCATAGCTGACATTTCCACCCAGTCCACATGGCAGCATTTTGACCTTGCTTTTAGAGGCTCTTTAGCATAGAAAAATCTTTGTGATTAGAGCCTGCATCTTATGCTGAATTATGGGCACTTTACAGTAAGGAAATAAAACAGCATAGTCAAATGCTGACAGTACTCCAATGCTTTTCCCACAAGTCCTCTGAAGAACCAGCCAATTACCCTGCAATTGACACAAGTGACTGAAAAAAGCATCCTCATTTCTAGCAGTCCTAAATTCATTTGCAAGTAGCTCATCAAAATTAAATGTATACTTATTACAGACACAAAGACGTCCTTAAATCACATTAAAGGGATAATTTTATGATACTTGTAATTATTTTCAAAAAATAAAAAGATTTTTTTATGCTGTATGTAGTAATCCTTTGCAAGCTTTAAACTTAAATCTGTTTCCTTACTAAAGTGTTTCCTCGCTGTGTGTGTGAATACTGGTTTGCTATAATAGGATTTCTTGTGAGCATCAGGCTTCTGGCATTGATCTTTGTAGCAGAAAAGGGAACACTGCTCTGGGGGTGAAAGAATACACAGAAAGGACTGCATGGTGCTTCAGGAAAAATTTACAGACAGGGAAGCTGACCAAAAAGGTGACTAAACAGAGATGGTTGCATTCCTTTTGCAGTCCTGATAAACACTGGGAACCTTAAAGAGTTTTATCCAATAATAAATGATTAAGATATGGTATTGGATACAAAACATTTCTAGAACATGATGAGAAAAGGAAGATAAAAGTAAAGGAAGTAATGGTTGTACTTACAACTATTTTAGTTAGCTTTTACTTAGAAGTTTATTCACAAGGCTTGTCACTAGTTTATCAGAGTCTGATGTACACATGTGTATTCATGGACACTTTGACACACCTTTTGCTTCCTTTTCCCTGCAAATGTGAGAACTGGTCTTGGGTTGCAAAGCAGAATGTAACCAAAATTATGTTTTCTATCACCATCTGTTAAAACCAGGTGGGGCAGTGTTCTTTATCTTTTCCACAACCCATCCTCCTTCCAGGGAGATATCTTCTGTTAATGGCCCATTGAGTCCCACTGCATGGCTGATAAAATCACATCATCCCATTGGGAGATGCTGCACCCAGGGGGAGGAGCCAAGCATTTCCTACCTAGGTAACATCTGGGATTTGGAGCATCAGAGCAGCCTTTTTCCACTGGATCCCAGAGGAAAACCAGACCTTTTCCACATCATCACTGGACCTTCAGAGGAAAACTGCACCCTTCTACAGGAGCACTGCTTCAACTGAACCACATCTGTCACTGCAGGAGGATGCAGCCACCATTTAATGGGACTGCTGCCAACACCGTGACTGACTGATGGGGTGTCAGGCTGTATTCTAACTCTCTCAGTGTTTTATTCTTTTTTTTACCACTGCATTTTATTTTAATTCTCCTATTAAATTGTAATTTGGCTGGTTGGTCAGTCTTTTCTATTTACTCATAACAGTAAAGAACTGTTATTCCTATTCCCATATCTTTGCCTGAGAGGTCCTTAATTTCAAAATTATACTAATTCAGAGGGAGGGGGGTTTACATCTACAATTTCAAAGAAATCTCCTGCCTTCCTTAGCTGATGTCTCTCTTTCAAACCAAGACAACTTATTTATTGCTCTGGATAACAGTATGAATGGAGAAAGACAGAAAGCACCCTGGATAACACCATTTCCATGAATCTTGCTCCTCTAGTTGGTATTATTACTTTACTTATGAGAATATTATATTTTTTTAAAACAGAATGTACCTTACTGTCCAACAAATGAAACTGCATTAGGGACTGAAATATACTTTTAAAACAACGCATATAAATGACAATAAAGAAAACAATATAATGAAGAATTAACATTTAAGTTACAATGTGAAATAGACTGCAATATCCTTCAAAGAGAAAGTTATATTTAAAGCCAGGAAACAAACAATTTAGTGAAGGATGACATTTGAATATGCTCCAACAGTCTCAAAAAACTTTGCAATGATTTTATAAAGTCTGGCTTTGCAAAACAAGACCTCTGGAAGAGGGAGAAGCAGCCACTGTTTCACATGAGGTGCCATAGCCACTGGGGCTAGCGCAGATGATTTTCTCCTGCACTAAAGTTTCTAAAACGATCACATTGAAGTAATGATTTCGCATTTAGCTAAACATCTCTGCAACAAAGCCCCACAGGTATCTGTTGCAAGGGCAGTGACTTTAACTGGAAGAGGGGAGAAGCACTCTGAGGAAAATGTTGTAAATTATTGACTAATGCAGAGCCATGGAGAATGAGAACAGGTGAAGCAGGGTCTACCCTGAAAGCCAGTGTGACGTGACAAACAACCCTGCAAAGTTCTTTGGGGGAAAGGGAAAAGCCACATCCCTGCTTTTACTCATCATTTGAATCCCAGAGGAATTCCAATGCTACTCAGCAGTCCACCGTAATTAAAAGTGAAAAGATAAACACTAATTCTACAAATCTAGTCTAATTCCTCACCCAAAGACTGATTACTCGAGATCTGTGCAGAAAAGGGTAAATTTAATCTTTCATTCAACTTGTAGCAGCTAGATAAATTACAAAAGCCCACATAAAATTGACCTTCAACCACCACTTTCTGATAACATAGTTTCTCACCTTTTCCTTCATCAGTTCTGTCTCAAAATTTCCTGCAGCAAGATTTCCCTATATTTAGAAACCAATCAGTGCCAGCAGCTGCAAGAATTGCCCTCCAAGCAATCAAGGGTGGGAAATACCTAAGTCAAAAATCCAGTGAGGCAGAAATTTCTGATGAGACTTGAAAGGAAGCTCTTAGGAAACTACATTCATCTATAAATTGAGAGGCAAAACCTTGACTCCTTCAAAGCACAGCATTTTCAGGCACAGTTCTGAGGTTGGGAGTTTTCAGGCTAAATTTCAGAAAGACAGGACTGTCAGAATCTGCTGATCAGATAAAAAGAAGTACGGTGTCACTATGATTGAAGTGAAGAAACTCCGAACTCTTTGTATTTTGAAGGCTCCAGAACACAAATTTTACCATGCACATGATGCAGAAAGGGATGCTACTGCAGGAAGATAAAGCCATTTTGTATCCAGAATGATTATATAATCTCATGTTCTTCCACAGACTGAAACAGGGTACAACAGGAAATATTTCTCACAAAACAGAAGGTATGGCATTGCTACAGGAGTCCTGAATTACCTGATTTGTCTTAGGCAAAACTACTGGATTTCAGAACTGCACTAAGGCCAGAGGAAGAATAAGACCTAATAAGCAGGATACATCACAGCAGTCAAGTTCAAAGATTGAGTACATGCTATGGACACTTCCTTATCAGTACAAAGGCACATATTCATCTTGGCTTTTTCAGTGACAGCACACTATAAACTAGGGGCACGTCTATCCTCTCTCTGCGGCACTGAGCATTTCAGCTGCATCAGGAGCAGGGTACAACATACAGCCCCAAACAAGGGCAACTTGCAGCTGTACTTACACTAAGGAAGCCCTTAATAAGTAACAACTGTTTCTCAAGATAGATGCAACCATCTTACTGTTGAAATATATGCTCTGATTTATAGAAATTATGGTCTCAGGGTCCTCTGGGTTAAACACAAGTAGAATTGAAGGTAAAAGACATCCTGTAATGTATTTCAGAAGAGAACTGTCTTTGAACCAGATGACTTAGGAAGTATGCTTCAAGACAGAGAGGTGCTGTCAAAGATAAGAGTATGCTACAGTTCCACAAACTCCACTTGGAATGCTGTCTGACTTATGCTCTGCTAAATAAGATTTGCATAGATTATTTCAAATACATGGCAGAGTTATTAGCTGCAGCTTGTGGCCTACTATTGCCTTTTTTTTCAAATTCTAAGATTTTTAATTTCTGAATTTTTTTACAAAAGAGTACATTACACAACCATTTTATTTCCAAATAGATTTAGTTTATGAAAACTAGGCTAATCCATTTGCCTTCTGCAAAACATTTACTAACATAAACTTACATTTGCTTCTCATCCACTACCACTAAACTTCCAATCACTATTTTAACACTGGCAAACCGTATCTACCTTAGAATGAAATCCAAACAACCCTAGGAACCAATCACTCACTGCTTGCTCTCACTTGGAGAGCAAGAAATTATAACAGTTGCTTTCTACTGATTTCATGTTATACCAAATCTAAATTTCCACATTGCTGTTAGAAATGTATTCATCAGTCAGAAACATCTGCTCAAAAACTAACAACAGTTCTTCAACAGAAACACATAATAAGTCTGCTCACAGCTTGTCTCATGAAAATTTCAGACTATGGACTAGAAACTTCAAATAATTGTGTTTCACCATAACTTTCTTATACTGCATGATGCAACAGCAAAGTCAGGGCAGAAGGGTAAACAAAACAAAACAAACAAATAAAAGAGAAAACATGGAAAGAAGGTATCATTTCAGTTAAGGTCATAAATGTCAGAAGATCAAAAGTATGCCAAACTGAAATCAAGTCTTAAAAAGTTTTCAATATTTTTCATAATATCACACCTACAACCAAAAAGAAGGGAAATCATTAGTTCATAAACAGTTCTCCCTGAGTTATTGAGGAAAGTTGATAATTTTTTTATTTAACTAAAAAATATCATGATCATAGCTATGTCTACACAAAAGCCCCTTTTATTTTACAACTCCACTGCTGTAATCATACTGCAGATCCCATTTACCTCTAGCAATAAAAATGTGTCCTGTTTAAGATATATGATAGTACTAAAGTAATACAGTGATAAAGTTCTTCCAACTTCAGTAGCATCTTTCCATATGAAGCATAAGTCTGACTTCCTCTGATATTCTGGAGATAAAACCTCAAATCTTGCTCAGTAACTTCAAAAATACAGTTCAGTGTGGAGTTGCACTTTTCCAGGAAGGAGCCAGAACATTCTGTGATTCTTCTTTTCTGACATGTTAATTGTTCTTCCATATACAAGGAGAACAGAAACAGCAGCGTGCCATATTTATTCAATGAAAGTTGAACCACAGGGGTGATGGTACATTCCTTCTCCAACATCAGCCAAATTAGCTCAGTGCCCAGCTTTAAGAGGGTGCAATAATACTCCATCATTTGAGAATGCTGGGAGGTTTATGAATCATTTTAACAGCATGAAGGCAGATTGAGATCATCTCCCTGTTACAGGAACCTGGAGACAAGCGGCAGTCCTGGTGAATCATTTTCATACATCCTTACCCCTCACAATAACCTTAATGAGACACTACCCCACGTCTCAATCTTCATTCCATTCACTATGCACAGGAACTATCCAGGACTGAAAATGAGTTCAAGTTGTGGCTGCAATGATACCCACTATTTATATTTATATTTATATTTATATTTATATTTATATTTATATTTATATTTATATTTATATTTATATTTATATTTATATTTATATTTATATTTATATTTCTCCAAATTGTGTCATTGTGTCTACCAAGAAAACCCACACACCCTGAAATCCGTTTTAGGGGAAAAGGGAAAAAAAAAAAAAAAAGTAGATATAACCTTGGTAGTCATGAGAGAATGCATGACACACACTTTACTAACTTGAGCACATTTGACTGCAACACTCCAGAAAGAATAAAGAAAATGCTCTTGAACATTTCCATGTAAAGTAATTTCTAACATGAATTAGGTACCTACACATGCAAACTCTGTGTACAAACCTTCACATACATGCAGATATTTCTTTAATAAAATAAGAAAGCCTTAGGCAGAGCAATGGTGAATGACGAAATTAAGGTGAGAAATTAATTTAATTTTTAATGAGAAAACTCACGACCCTTAGAAAATCATGAAAGGTGCTAGCCTATGTTTGTCCCAGAAACCAAATCCTTTAAAGTAAGCTTTATTTTTCCCTTTTTTTTCCTTTTTAAAACTATTTTTTTAGGAGAAAGAATGGCTCAAACCCTCCCTATTAAAGAAAAAACTACTCATTAAATTGTAAGGCCATTGAAATTCAGCTGAAGTTTCATTTTTTCGTTAGCAGAAAGTTTGAATGTTTTTAGGAAAATATCTCAATTTTACTTTCAGTTTGACTCAAAGTAAAACAGCCTGAAAATATGTCAATTTTATTTTTAGCTAGACTTAAAGTAAAACAGCCTGAAAATACAGTAACAGAAGGGCTGCCAATTTCCATTAGGTAAGCAATGCTTACAACTTCTTCCAAAGTCACAACAGGAAGTGCAACTGTGTTGCTAATTATGCCATAGAGATTTCTTGCATTAAGAAGAATAAAACACAACACATATGTCATTAAAGTACATGGTGAAGGTAAGTAGGTCTATCCAAATGGCAGTTCAGGGAAGAGAACTACTGTCAGTTTTAAAATCTAATGTTTTCTCAGAGCATGAGCAATCAATACTACCTTAACTTCCGCCCTCTTTGGATTTGACCCATGAAAGGAAGGAAGGTTGAAGAGAGAAAATGCACTTTGAACACAGCAATTACATGAGCAGAGTTTTAGAGACCTCCTAGTCATTGGTGCTTTAAAACTGGTGTCCAATTTTGTTTGGCTCTGCCAAACACAGCAGCTGCTCCACACGTGCCAGCAGAGTCCAAGCACAGCTGTCCAGTGCAGGTTTGGTGTTGGGCAGAGGCATGCAGGGGAGGAACACAGCAAAGAGCTGCCCTTATTCAGCCCCAGCACAGCCTGGCCAGCACGTGGAGGGGCACAGGACTCACGCTGGGACACCAACACCTCACAAACGTGAGGATGGCAAGCTGGAGTCACGGAGGGCATAAGGGAAAGCAAAGAAAAAGTCACAAAGGAGGATTGGAAATTCAGAGACTAAATCTCCACTGATGTTTTGATGCTTTGGTAGAGGTTCATATTTGAAAAGTAGAGAGTAATTCAGGCCATTCTGAAATCCACAGTCACGTGATAAAAAGTTATTTTTTCATCCAAGTGAGAGATCTGCCTCAGTACAGACACTGAGGCACAAGATATCCCCCAGCGCAGACTACAGGATGCCACCAATACACCATGGGGAGCCAACTCCAGTGACATTGGCCCCTCATGACATCCAGCCATTCTCAGGCTGCAGGTCACTGGCTCCTAAACTCTGTTTTATTACAGAAAACAGCAGGAGTGGCACTCAAAGTAGTATTACAGCAATAATCTGTCTGCTGGTAAGTGAACTGGCAAACTATCAGTCTCTCAAAAGTCTTCAAGATTGGAAGAGATACAACAAAAATTCACTTTAAAAAAATAAAACAACAAAGCAAAAGAAGCTATACAATCACTAACTTCAGACTCAAGCTAAAGAGCAGGCAAAACACCCTTCATTTTCTCTCAAGACAACAGAAATGCTCTTCAGTTCCTGAGTCATGAGGTAAGAGCTTCAAAAGTCATGTTCAAACAACCAGAGACATTCAGAGCAACTGCCCCAGGTAAATTTTGAAATGCTAGCAGGAGCCAGTGTTGCCAGGGAAGAAGCATGTCACTATTTGAGCGACTAGCACTGGGAGGAAGCAGGTGTGGGATTCTGTTCCTGGCCCACTTTAAAGGGATGTGACAGACAGTGGCATCAAAGGTTTGGCAGGATGTGCCAGAGGGCTTCTACTTGATCCTTCTTTTAAAGAAGTGCCAACAAGCTCCGAATCATGGAAGGAAGCAGGCCTCACAAAACACACATCCTTGTCAGAATTCTTCTGCAATCTACAGATATAGTTGGAAGAGTTTCAGAAAAGGTAGGTTAATCTATGGAGTGACAAGCTCTGGGGTAGGGTACAGAATCAAGAGGAAAACAGTCAGGCCCTCAGAGGGCCATATGGTCACTGAAGACTTTTTGCTTCCCTGGCCACAATATAATGTCTGGGGTTTGTGCCTACTGCTGAGAAACAGCAGAGCAGAATATCTTCTGCTTTCAGAGCACAGAGTCAGGAATCTGGCACTCCTGAGCTCCTGGGAGTCCAAGGCCATGCACACCCAGCACTGGAAACTGGGAAATTAATGTATTCCTCTTAAAGTACAAGAATGTTTCCACAAGAAAAAATAAAAAGAAATATTATTTCAAATGCAGGACTCCATGCTATTTTGTTTAGCAATTCCCACCATCATTTTGCATTTGTAAATGGCACAAATACCTGATGAGAAGATGAGAGTGAATTCATTCTATATGCTGCTCAAATAGACAAGCTATTTTATTTAATGTAGTCTTCTTTACTTCCTTCTTGAACCTTTTTGGGCAAGTTCATTTGTCTCAACATGTTTTTAAAGTTTAGCAAGATATATGGATTGGTCAGTTTGTAAAATGTAACAGAAATAATTAAGATTTTGCTCACTTAACCCGCAAACCAGTTTCTAGCCATAGCAAGAGAGTCAGTTTTACAGATTTCAGTTTCAATTACACCACTGCTTGATTCTTAAAAAAACAGCAGCCCCTACTTGATTCAAGCCTGCTTCCTAGATGCCTTCTCCTTTATTTAACCATTCCTTCCACTTAACCATGCACTTGGTGTCTTCTCTGTTGCAGATTTCCATTTATAAGAAATCGTAATGAGGATATATGAGCACATTCTAATTCAAACTCACCAAGTAGCAGAAAGAAGACAGAAGTCAATTCTGTATTAATCAGTAATGTCAGGACATGCTACAGCAACTCAGCAGTGGCAGAGGTGTTCCAAACAATGCATTCTGCTGATCTTATTTCCATAGATACACAGGAGCCAGGAAACTCTTTAAATTGTTACTCCTTAACTGGGAAAAGCCAACCAAAGGACTAATTAAAAGCCGACTGACCTAGTCTGAAAATATACATAAAAAAGACTGAGATTCACATGTCCAAACATATGCATTGTTTGTGTGATGAAATGGCTCTATAAATGAACTCAGTCATATCAAAACAAACTCAAATACACAATTATAGTCACAAGATTTATTCAGAATGTCAATAATACAGTATGTAAACAACAGAATTGGACAACACATGAATTAATTCAGTTTACTATTAATGTGGGTCTCTACTAATAAAGTAAAGATTGATTATGTGACTGGGTTCAACAGCAGGTTCTGAACACTGCCCTTTGGATTTGTCACACCTGATGATGTTTAACATCTAACTGCAAAAACCTGAGCACAACCTACTGCATCCATGTCCAGAAGTGATGCTAAGCTGTATACAGGTGAAAATAGCAATCACAGCAGCGATTCCCCATTAGCACATAGCATATGGTAAACACAAGAGCACAGACTTCTTCAGGCACAATTCCACCTTCTAATCAGCTCGGATAGTGATTTCTGGCATTGCCCAAGATGTGGATCATAGGGTTGAAATGTCCAACTAAGAACTAGAATATAACTTACGGTGAAAAATGAATTTTTAAAAAAGTTGAGAGCCGCCTTTATGCACACAAATTCTTTGATGTATATAACTTCCTTTAAACCTTGTGCTAGGAACAAGCAAATCCTGAAATGAATATGGAATTAATATTTACAGCCCTCATTCTCTGCCTGCTTAGCTCCAGCAAGAAGGCTTAGAAAAAATAAGAAAGTATTAATGCCAGGAATCAAACCTCCAAAATATTTAACTTTAAGCCAAATCTGCACCATTTAAGATTATCTATTTTGTTGTAGTACATGAGGAATGAACTACTACCAAAGTGCAAAACAATACACACAAAATGAATCCCTCTCAACACCATGACATGGAATTTAGTTCAAGCTACGTGCACTACTGAAGAAATAATTATTTATAATAAAGAGCTAAGAACATCATGAACAAAAGGAAAAAGTTCATTTTAGTTTCACTAAATTACCTGCACTGTTTTTATTTAGGCCAATAGAGGACTTGGATGTGGGTGTCTCAATGCAAGATTTTTCAGTGGGCACTATCAGCATAGGGAAAGGGAACACTTTGCCAAGAATGTCCTTTCTCAAGTTCTCACTAAATAAATGAGCTCCATTTGGTTCTTTTAACTATGACAGTAACTGCCTCCGTTGACTTGAGGCAGTATTTTTTCTCAATTCGTTTTCATTATTATTTTCCCATACAACATCAGCCCACTGAAAATCATTGATCCATTCATTACTACCACAATTACTGCCAGTCCTGATATCAAACTCTATTCAGTATCTGAATAACAGTTAACTGATGAACAGAGCAGCATCCTGCAGGAAGGAAACTTAGGAGCGTGTTCCAGGGTTTTGTAGAATACAGGCATCCCCACCAGGTTTGAAGCACTTCCTTGAATGCTTGGTTAAATTCTGGCTACAGCTACACCAAAGGCCACAGTGTTCATGGATCACTGAAATATGATAGCAAGAGATAACTGTAAATTAAAGAACCATTTCTTTTATTTCTCATCTCTGTGCACTTGGCAACTGGGGGTGAAAATACACTCCTGGAAATGGCAAGTCACACGATCATCAACCTGCTAAGAGCCCTGATTAGAAGCTTAAAAATGCCAGAGATTGCTTGTCTTTAAAAATCCCAAAACCACAAACACGCAAATCCGAAAAAGCACATAAATTGTTTAAAGGCTAAGCCATAAAAATTGAGGGTTGTTTCAACTGAATTGCCTGTGCCCCTTGATAATTTCATAATTTGCTCAATTCAGCTTGATTACAAGTTTGATACTTTGACATTATCTACTTAGAATGTACTGAACTAGTATTCAAATGATTGATATTAGAGCAGCAAATCACTTGACAGATAGACCCTGGCCAAAAACATAATTAAATCATTATATAGATAGGTATTGCTACAAAAACAATCCTGTGAGATATCATTAGTGGTCAAGAGAGATATCAATGCTGAGTCACCAATATCACAGATGTGCATTAATCAATGAGATACAAGAGCACCCTGCAACAGCTGCAGGCTGCACCCACCCTTCATATGCACAGAGCAACCACACAGACAATCAAACTGTTCTTGAAGAAGGAAGGAGGACTAAAATACAAAGACTAAATTAGCCACCAGACTGTAACAAAGCATGTGAGTTAAAAAATATATTATATATATATATATATATAATATATACAATCAAAGGAAGATACTGACACTAAATGAGATTTCTAACGAAAAAGCACAGGCATAACAGATGCTGAAGAAATCCATTCCTCTCTCTCACTGTTCCACAGTCCAGCTAGAAAATGCCAAAAGCTTAAGAGGAAAAAAAAAACAAACTAAACCAACCAAACAAAAAACCCTAACTCAAAACCAAGTAGCTTTATCTCAGGTTTTTCTCATATTTTCTCTTCTGAGATTATATTTCAAATGCTAAAATTTCTATCAAAAAGTGTAGTTTTAATGAGCTAGTTATATCTGAAATCTCTGCTATATGAGACAAATGACAGTATAGCTGGATTTCTTTGACACTTATGCACACTCATGAGGGCAATTTTTTCTTCTTTTTATATTTTTTTTTCCTTAAAGAAAATGCTTAAGAGAAGCAGACCATTAAGGATAAATGGTACTTAGGACTTTTACAATCACAGATCTTCCTATGATGATAATCACATTAGAACTGATTCTCCTTCTCCAGTTATGAAAAATCAGACATTTCCTTTGAGGAAAACTTAATAAATGTTCCAACCACAAGGGAAACAAGAAAAAGGAGGAGAGAGGAGAGAGGAGAGAGGAGAGAGGAGAGAGGAGAGAGGAGAGAGGAGAGAGCAGAGAGCAGAGAGCAGAGAGCAGAGATCCTGTGGGTGAAGGGAGCCTTTCTACCATGGAATCACTGAAAATAAATTTACACTGCATGGATAGAATGCAGTTAAGTCTCAAGGGGGTTTTTTTGTTTTTGTTTTTTTTTAACTGTTGGTACACACACTTCCAACAGCTTAGACTTCCTCTTGGTCTGCAAGACTCTTCAGGGAGGTTGTGAAGTGGCTGTGCCCACCTGTACACTGCAGGATGGTGACCTGGGGCAGTCATGAGCTCAGCCTTGCCACATGTCTGGAATCTCTGCCAAACACAGGATGCCTTATGAGATCCCCCCAGAGAAAACCAATATATGAGGAAACAGAGAGGTTGCACGTGAAATTCCAATAAATTTTCCATTTTGCATTTCCCGTTGGGGAAAAGAATGCCAGCCCTTCCTCAAGGTTATAGCATGTCTGCCCTATAGACTGGCAGAATTTATCTGTCTAGGATGTCATCAAATGTATAGGAAGCCAGTCTAAAATTAAGAAGTGAGGAGAGGGAGGGTGAGGCAGAAGCAAAGAAAACAGCACAGACCAAGAGCTTCACACATAAAGACCCAAGGACAAATATCATTAAATAAACATCCCTTATCCTCTGCTCTTAAAAGTGCCCCCGCTCCAAGGTTAAGCAGAATGAATATTAAATTATCTTAACCGGAAAAGTCATGGTCCTTTCAAGCCCATGTCAAGGCGGTTTTGTTAACCTGCCTAGGGCAATTTTTACCACATTCAGAAAATTTTGTAGTTTGTTGGGGTACATGTTTTGTATTCTCTTTTCTTCCTGCTCTTGCAGTCCTGCAAGATGTCGTTTTATTTACAGCCTGGATTTTCTCACCTCTAGTCCTAAAATTTTGTGTTCCAACAGGACATTCCAAACGTAAAAACCAAGCCAGTCTGTTTTGCTATGCCACTTCAGCGCACCCCTCATTATCACATGCTCTGAAGGCTAAACATGACACAAAGGAGGCAGACATGGGCCATCCTGATCATTCACTGGGTGAAAAGTGCTTTGCTGAGCAGGGACTGCAGCCCAGACAGTGCTGCTGTGAGGGGTGAGCTCAGAGATGATAAATGCTGCTGTCCTTTACCGAGCCTGTCACAGATTAATTCACTTGATCTGATGGTTCCGCAGAGTGCTAACAGGGGCTAAGTGCCACTAGCAATAGGCACTGATTGGTTCAGGATATGTCATTATCTCTCAAAAAATGCACTGATAAAAGATAACCATTTCAGACCAAGAGATGATGGAAGCAACTGACATATCGCCGTAATTTTTTCCTCATTCATGTAATTCCCAGTAATGTGCATATCTGAGCATGTGCCTCCTCACTTGAGTTGTTTCACTTTCATTAGAACATCCTCTTTTTCTCTTGCAAGAGGATTTTTATTAAAGTTCACATATGATACCTTGTTCTACAATTGCACTCACTGGACTCAGTTAAAGAAGCAATAGAAAGCCCGAGTCCTCTTGCACACAAATTTCTGTATGAAACTCCCCGAAAATAGCAATAGCAAGATTTTTGTAGTCCAAATTATTGAGTTCTGTGGCACACAAAGATCTTCAGTAACTTTGCCATCAGAGCATATTTTCATTACTATGAAATATTTTTTCAGTATACTACTGATACATAATACTTTCATGGAATTTGTTCTTTCTACTATGAATGCAAGATTGGTGGCTAACTACTTTATTTTTAGCATTTTCTGCCTCCATAATGGCCACTATTATAATTGAGTGTGATCTGTATCACAGTGATGTTACTTAATTGCATTAAGCCCCAGTGGAGCACCCTATGAAAACCACTCAAAATCCTAATTTTTCCAAAGCAATTGTTACAACAAAATTTAGCGTGATAACATGTTAAATACTGTATCTTAGAAAAACACAGTTTAGCTTTAGTTAATTTTAGAAACACACAAAACTTCAGTTTCAAGCAATTGGAATTTACATTGGGATCAAAACAAAATTTGAACCACACGGGATACAAGATCATCCTAATTACGACTGGTGCTCCTTTTCTTTTTGCTATCTATGCACAAATTCTGATGTAGCACAGGCTCTTTAAAGTTATGCAATTGACTACTTTTTAAATAATAATTCAAATTATATTTGATTTGATTTTAACTCAAATATTGCTTCAAATTCTTTTCATTCATAAATCCTGAAAATAAAAATTTGGTACAGTAAATGAATTTTGAGCACTTTTAGAATGCATCTTCAACAGCTGTTAATAAGTAACATGATCAATAAAGGGTTCTTAGTTACCCAAGCACAATAATTATCACAATTATTACAAGCCATAAACTTACTTCCCCTATATTTAGTGGCTAATGCACATAGTCTGGTCCTTCAGTGAAATGTTTCTGATCTTTTCCCTCAGAATTCTGAGAATAAACTACATCTTTAATTACCCTGGAGTGCAAGCTACCAAATTACAAGTATATAAGAGACAGCAGCAAGAAGCAGTTATTTTTGCCTTCTTTTGTATGGCATTGTGACTGTTCACCAAGAATAGTTTAAGCAAAAAGAAATAAACAGTGAATTCAGGATATTGTTGTTTTTATGATCTCTTTCACGTACACAGTTCTGTGCAAGAACTTACCTAAAAGTGGAAATTACACACTAACATTTTTAAAGCAGTAAATCTATTAATTAGTTGCAAATCCTAATCTATCTGATGTGAGAAAAAGAAAAAACACACCAAAAAAAAAAAAAAAAATCATAACCCAGATGCTTAAACTCACCAAGACGTTTAGGAATGACATAATGCTTTTACAGAGCTCATTTAAAATAATTAGGATGTAATAACAATGTAGGGCACATGCAGACTCTCTGCAAATCCAGCATAATGCCATGTTTTCCTAGTTTCAGTAATTTCCCTCATTTTCCTCCATTGTATATGCTGGACATAATGCCTACAGTCTAAAAAACGACTAGAAAATTGTACCTTTAATCGAGTCCCATTGTTACCCAGTCATTCCACACTGCATTTGTTTATCAAAGCCAGTCTGACACCAGACTCACAGCACTCCTGCCTTTCTTCCACCTCCTTTCTGCCTCATTAGAGGATATTTAACAATATCAACTATCAATTTCCTTGTCAGCTTTAAATTAGGCTAGTTATTACCTGATCAATCAATTACTTGTTCACGTCAATAACCATTTCGTGTCTCTGCTGCTTTCAAGACTTCAAACTACCTTCCCTTGTATTGCACAGGGCAGATGTTACTCTGCTGCTTCTTTACTATGGCAATAGTTCAGACACAAAACGTCTTGGTTTGGTAGAGCATCTGTCCTTCGCAGCCATGAACTTAATTACCCATACTAGAAGGAATTTTACTTTGAGTTGGAAATATTTCTTTGTGAACAGGGGATACAAACTGAGACGTTGCACCTGAACACGGCGTCACTTGGACTCTCCCTATATAAACAAAACGTCTTTTAAAAAAATGGATCAGAACAGCAAGCACTGCTATATATTTATGTTCTTTGGTAGGTTTTGATAATGAAACATTGAAAAGATAAAATTCTTGCTTACTTTAATAGATTACTTTCTCAAGGATTTAACTTGCATGTTTGCTTCCTATTACTTCTACAATCTCACATTTGAAAGAACACAAGATGCAGCATCTTAGTACATATGGTAAATGACACTCCTTCTGATCAAATTTATTTTTAAAAATAAATATGTACAGTGCATAATACCATATTAATATAAAACTTATGTAGTAAGTGACCTCGTGTGAGGTAATTTCCATTCCTATATATTTAAGTTCATCTCTTTTGCTAATCCATTTACATTCTGGTTGTTTCATTTTTCTTGTAAGCTCCCTGCCTTAATTTGAAGGCTATGTTTTGGTCTTTCTGCAATTATACTACTGAAAACTGCATGGTCCTTTTTCCAGGTGATATATTAACTCCTAGATGAAGGTTTGCATATCACTCCATTCAAAGAAGCATTCATAATGCTCACTTCAATAATTTGCCAAAATACATGTTTGTGCAATGCTATTTCAGTCTGATAAATTGTACACATTGCTTTTTGAAGCCTCCTTAGACAGTTGCTTTTGTTGAACTTACCAATACAGCAATTCTCATTTAGAGCTTAATTTAAATTTATACTTCTTTTAATGTCAATGTTTCTTGCTATACTTTTTTCCTCAGCAAAACTAATTAAATGAACATTTATTATTAATTTTTTTTCCAAATGATTTGTCTAAGTTATGGATTAAGACTGCTGTCACCCTTCCCAAAAAATGAATCTACTCGGAGCTATCAAGAATAATTTTCTTTTCAGAAATATTATACATTTTCCTCAGCTTTTAAGCAAACATTTTTCATAAAGTACCTCAATATAAAAAGAAACAAACCAAATTGTCTCAAAAGCCTAGTTCTAACATTCTGTCTTCAACACACTGTAAGGTTTATATTAAGAAAAACTATCATAAAATTTTACTCCAGAGTAGTCAGAGCCCTAATGACTGACAGAGAAAGACTGAAAATGGAACTGTCTTGATTCTGATGTCTGTAATTCCTGGTCTTGGTAACTCTTTCCAAATCAACACTGATAATTAATGTTGAGAAACAAGGGAAGTCAGGGGAATTATGCAATGAGGCACTGCTCCCTGGACCCCCTTCCTACACAGTCACACAGAAGGGAAATTAAAAACAGGCATGAACTTACACTCCAGCATTAAAAAACAAACCAACCCAAATCTGCAGCAGCTGAAGCATGGCAGGCACACTACAGAAAGACAGTAGGAAATTCCAAAGGCCTGTGTTATCACAGTGGAAGTTTGATGGGACACCATTCCTCATGCACAACAGATACTGGGAGCCTCTTCAGAGTAAACCAAAGCAAATCAAAGCACTAAGCTTCATCACATTGAGGACAACTGGTCCCTGACAAGTTTTTTGACAAAAAATGTCACAGTCAAAGGAAAGAAGAAAATTTCAAGCGCACACCAAAAACTACAGCTTAAGGCACCTTCCATGTTATGCAACAATTTGCTCATTCCTGAGCAGTAAACACAAGCTTGTTCCACCAAAGCAGTTCATCCGTGTCAACAGTTCATGGCTGAAGAAGCTCCATAACCACCACAGTGAAAAACTCAGATTAAAAGAGCTGGCTACCCACTTTAGGGAACAGGATGTGTCATAAAGCACAGAGAAACTGCACTGAAAACTGCAACTGATAGAATCACTCAGGCACACTGAATAATAAAAAATGCACTAAAACCCTAATAGAAGTAAGTACAGAGTACCTTTGAATGCCAAAATCCTTGCAGGATCCTATGCAAAGTCTTCAAGGAAAAGTCTTCAGTAAGCTACCTGCAGAGTTTAATACCAGTCCATCTAAAAATTTTAAGCAATATAAACAAATTTGGTAATCTACTAATTTTTAATGGCAAGTAAGATCCTGGTTCACTTGGCAACCGATATTTGTAAGTCAGCTTTATCCTCCTGCTAGCGAGAGGTGACATGGAGAGGTTTGGTGTTGGTGATGATGGATATAGAGAGCAGGTGGCAAAATGCAGGAGCCCAAGGCTAAACTCCACTATGCACTCACTGCTTTTTTGTGCTCTGCAGCAGTGATGCTCACGGCCAGCAGCTCCTAATACTGCTCTTCACGCAGTTGTTATCAGTGATCAACAGATGTTATCACTGGTTGTCACCGAGATATAGGCTGGTTCATTTCCTTCAAAGCTCATAACCTAAATGTAAGGAACTGCTGCAAGAGGGAATCAAGTGACACTCAAAGCCTTGGGACAGCACCTTAACACAGAATGACACAGGGCCAGGAAAAATAAGAATAAAAACACTGATTGCTATCACTTTAGCCAGCTACTATGAAACACTAACACAGTGTATACAAAGTTGCTTTAATATTCATCATTTCAAGGTTTGAGAAATGTACTTTAAAAATTTCTGCAGTCCATTTTATTCCTCAAGTGCATCCATTTTTCTGTCTGTAATACCACCTTATGAATAAACCAAAACAAACAGGCACATTTCCTTTCCCTTTGTGAAACAACTAGAGTGCTTAAATACAATGTTAACCTGGAGAAAATTCCAGCATTTTCTTTACACTTTGAACACTGGGATTGAAATAGCAGACATTTTTTGCCTTCCAATTATTAGGCTTCCTTAAAACTAATTAAACTCAAATATTGTTTATCTATAATCAATTTCAATGTAATGGGAAAGAATTTGATATTTTATTTCTTCATCCAAGGGCAAATATACAGCAGAGTCTACAAGAGACTACCTCAGAGACTGGATATGGAATTATCTACAGTTACACTACAACCTCACCAAATTTTATCAGGTCCGTACACATTTGCACCCACTATTTACATTAATTTTTCATGAAGACTCAACATAGTCATTTAAAGTGAGATATTGCTAGAAAATTTAGCAAAAAGCAAGATGCGCAAACTACAAAAAAACCTACAAAACCCGAAACTATATATATTTTTAAACCTTCTGTGATTAAAGTATGTATTGCTAATTTCTCAGTAAAAGCTATTAATTCTGCGAGCAGTGGAAGTGATGAAATTCAGTTGCTGATCACATATATCAGGTGTTTGTGTTTGACTGATTGACTTTGGTGCCCTCCCAGCTGCATTCACCAACAGTTTATAGAGCTGAAGCATTTTGAAATCTGCTCTCTTTTCTGAGAGGTTCCCGTAATTCAAGCATTTAACGTTGTCTGCCATCTTGCAGGGAATAGGTTATCTATGAGATCCCTTAGCCTTTCATCAAAGTCAGCAGACATGGTGAAAAAGTTCAAAATCTAGGCTGAAGAGATGCAGAAAATACCAATTCATAAACCTTGCTATCTCATACACAGAAGCCAAAAATGCCTCAAGACCAACTTTCCAGTCCTAATCTTTGCCAGTACCCTGCCTCCCAAACTCACATAAAACAATGTTAATCAGGGTATTTAAACTGTGAAATATATTAGGGGGAAGTGTAATTGTAATTTAATCCCTGGTGCACTAACAAGCTGAAGCAAAAAGAATGGATTGATGCTCAATAGCTACATTTACAAAATAACGACTTATTTTTTAATTGGCATTTCATTAGTTGTGCTATATACAATTATGGAAAAAATATTAAATTATACATAATTAAAACCCATAATTTAAAGCTCTATTACATAGTTTCTTCTACAACAGCTATTAATTTTCAGACAGCTCCCATAAAGATTTACTGCGTTAAATCACAAGAGGAATGAGTGAACAATCCTGATTTACACTAAAATAGAGAAAAATGCAACAGCTCTGACATTTACTCAAGCACCCAAGTTATCCTCAGGTACTTGGGCTCATCTCTCGTTTCAGTGATTAAATTGTTCAGAGAAAAACAGCTCCTATATGTCACATATAGAATTGTGTGCTGCTTGCCCAGTGAGCTTTCTGTCAAATCTTTCTGATGTCCCGTGCTCATGAGGATTTCATAATGCATTATCATTATGCTAGCTCAGAAACATGGAGCTGAAGGGACAGGAATAATAATAGCCTCCAAATTAAAGTAAAAATATCTCAACAATTATTACATTATTCAGGCAGTTACACTCCATTTAAATAAAGTTACCCACAGAAGCATCCTGGTTGGAAGGAGAAAGGAAGGAAGCAAACACTTCCTGGAACACTGCACCATGGCAATACCAGTGGTCCAATTCACCCATTGCTATAAACGTGCATTATAGTTACAGAGCTGCTAATCCATTAAGAGTAATTTCTGCTTTGTTACATATAATAAACATAAATACATTTCTACCCATTTTTCTTCTGGACACAACTGGGAAAATATTTGTATTTAAGGTGAAGGAGCCATATCTGCAACGGCTTTTCCAATTGTAGCACTGTGTATTTTTTGTTTCCACGAGATGCAAAAGCTTAGCAATAAATCTCTGTTTAGCCAAAAACATTTATTTTTAACAAGTCCCAAGTTTTCTTTAAATTTATAACCAACTCCATACATATATGTATACATATACCTGTCCTGTCTAATGTCTACCTTCAAATTAAAAATATTTTGGCTATATGTAATAAAAAAGGTTGATATACAGTGTATGGCCAAAGGAAAAACAAAAAAAAAAAAAAAAAAAAGGACACAAGACCATATTTACAGATTCTGATAGACAGCAAATCAAAATAATACAAGCAACCAATTGCACTTTCTGCAAGTGGCTTATTTCACTGCGTAGGCTAAGTGTATTTTAAGGAAGGATTACATTTTGTTTGGCAATTTATTTTATTGACAAAGCATATTTCATCAGATATTGCTTTGCGTTTTGTAGACAAATGCACGTTGTCAAATTTTCTATTTCCTTTGGGGGATGAAAGGCATTTTTCCACAGATTCCACAACTCTCTAGAGAACACAGTGAATTCCACAAAACAGTAAGTTCTATGAAGATGTTTCTGTTACAAGTTTATTTAAAATAGTAATATTTTTAAGAGTATACCTGGAAAACTTAATGGAAAATGGTCTTCAGTGTTGACATGTGCATGAATACGATCTGTCACCATAATTAATAATCATTACATTAAAATTTTAAAATCAAACATCAGTACCTAATTTTGGGTTCTGTGATTCTAATGTATGCAATACTTTTACTGAAAATTTACCCTCAACTTAGAGTAACTTTGAAGTCTTAGAGTGGCTGTTGCCAAACATTTGAAGACAATTACTCTTCATTGCTTTCTTCCTGATATATTTTCTTTCATTCCAGGAGTACAGTGTCATCACACTTTATACAGCGTCATCAGACAAAGCTTGTTCAAAGCTTTGTGACAAAACAAAACTAAGGCAATTAATTCCAATTTTAACAATTAAATAATAATAATTGTTTGTTAAAATCAGACTATGAACAAACTAACCAAAACAATCCTCTCCCAGCCCCGACAAACCACACAAAAACCACAGATGAAACAGTCCTGTCAAGAATATCGATTCAACAAATTATCTTCACATATTTGTCATGTAGAAAATACCCCTCAACAAATATTATGAATATTCAGTCCAGTTAAAGTGTGTATTTAACCCCTACATTGTCACATATAATTCACAATAATGACTTTACATATCTCATTCTCATTAGCATTAAATTGAGTGGAATTCTTTCTTTCTAAGAAATATTCTTCATGACAAGTCTGTCTTTAAAAATAACTTCTGGACAGACACCATGAAGAGCTGTAGAATTATCAGCTATTTTACCTTAAGGGATGAAGGTTAAAAAGGCCCCCATTTGTTATGGGAACATTTGAAGAGCTGTGTCCATGAAACTGTGTAGGCATTGAGAGCACTTCCTTTTTTAGCCAGTGTTATTTTTCTACTCCACTTTAATGATGAGAGAATTAGTAGTATCTTCTAAATTATCTCTTAAGCAAGTAAGCAAAACTATGGACAGTAACAGACATCTTACATATGAAACAGAGAGGACAAAAGAAAATCTGCAATTTCCTCTAAAACATCCCGTAGGAATGATCCACATTTATTCAAAAAGAGCACCAATATGTAAGCAATGATTTTCCAAAATCCGGGAAACACCAAGACAACTGGTGCCAAGGGAAATATTTGAAATGGCTGGGTGGTCAGCTAAGGAGCCACCAGGGAAGTGAAATTTCTGCTCTTATCACAAACCAACTTAGTCCTTCTCCACTCTGAAGTCACCAGCTTTCAGGCACTGCTACAGAACAGGGCATCTTGCACAGAGCCATATTGATGACTATTATTTTTCCAAGTGGCAAAGGGCTTCCTCACTGCCCTATCTGCAGCTATCATGAAAGAATTTGCACCATCTCCTACTCCCCAGAAAAGGCCTCCTTACTCCAAGAATTCACCTAGGAGAGAGTCAGCAATAACCCAGTGTACCAAAGGCTGGCCAGGAATGCATGACTGAAGAGCTAATATACCTGCTTGAATTTTACTTACAGAAGATGACACTGACAGTAAGTTTTCATTTAGCTACTCTTATTTTACAGTGCCAGTATTTGTATCACCTACAATAAACTGAGTAAACTCAATACTGAGTAGGAATAAGACTGAACTTTAGCAGCCAGCACCAGGCAAGGACTGCCTACAGACAAGCAAGCCCCATTGCAAGCTGCATCCCCACCTACACACCAAGGTTTTTTTCTAAGACTCTTTCCCTACAACAAAAATTTGTCATTTCTGGAACAGTCCCTGGCCACAACTGATGAAAGCCTTCCCTTCTGAGGTCCTCCCACAAGATACCTTTACTCCTCACCCGTACAGAGAAGTTCCACTGGGGTGAGCAGACAACAGTGCCCATCTCCCCTGAAAGTCAGCCCTGCCCAAATCATGGTGCTTTGCTTCCTGCAGCACTCCCATCCCTGAGGAGCTGTGGTAACCAGCCCCACCTGCAGCATACAGCAGATACAAAGATTCTGCACTTCCTGAGCAAGCGGGGATGGTTTCATATTTGTATTTTTGATTACTCTGCGCATCTAACTGGAATGCAGATGGTCCCACTGCTGCTTTAGCAAAAGCTAAGGGGCAGTATGGGCTGCTCCCTAGAGCTCCTGGTGAAACAGCATTTGGGCAGCCTGCCCACCTGTCTGATGTGCCGGCTAGGTAAAAGGATTACAGCCAGGGTCTACTGCTCAGTGCTCCTCCCAGCTCATCATCTCTGCCATGGAGGAAGTTCTCAGTGCTCCTGGCCCTCATGTATGCTCCAGACGGTTCTTTGGTAAAGCTTTTCAAAACCATTTTTGCCACTGACACGTGGCAAAAGGAGTCCCAAACACAATTATTATTTTCAGGACTGGAGAGAGACAAAGAAAAAGGAAAGCATTGGGAACACTGATCTTCAGCTTTTACTCCTCTGAGTTTTGCTGGTTATTGGAACAAATTCATGTCAAAGGGTTCCTTTTCTTTTTCCTGCTGCGTATGTGCATGTTGCAGGAGAATGTGCTGGTAACAAAGAACAGTCAGTTTAGCTCCAGTTGAGATTAAGGCTTCCCAGTTTCACCCATCTGAACAACTGTTTTTCCCCCTCAACACTGCTACTTAATCTCCACGAGATGAACTAAATAGATAAACAACATAAGGAATGAAGGTTCATTTTTTGCACTGGTTTTCAAGCACATGTGTGGGCCCATGCACATGCAGTTAGTTATCCTAAACAGCAGTCGCTCAGGACTAAGGGAGCAGCAGAAGTCCTTCTCTCCAAACTGCAGAGGTAAACTGTTTCTCTTGGCTTACAGAGACCAACCCACATCCTGATCCTGCAGTCCTAACTCATTTCTCTCTAAATCTCATCTATATGTGCCAATTTCTTGTGAGTTAGGAAGGCACTTGTGCCCACACAGATGAAGATCACGGATCCATAAACCCTTCTGAAACCCAAGTAAAAGCTTAAAATTGTATAATCAAAATCCAGAGAAAAATAGGCAGTAACTTGAAAAAGGACATCACTGTAAAACAAAGTTCACTTGTAAAATTAACTGTACCATTTCATATTGTAAATTGACATATAAAAATATATATTTTTAAGGTCACGAATATTTAGTTGTCTTCAAGGCAAACTCTTCACTGACTCTCACTGAAGTCATAAATTAGTAAAACATTAGGTGCTCATTGATACTATGTTTCTCCTCAATAAACCAGAAATATTCAAGCTCACTCTTGTCTTTATCACACGACTGCACTATAAGAGCAGATAGATTATAGCTCACCTAACCAGCACAGGTTAACTAGATAACCATATTTCAATTAAAGAAAAAAGCCAGTTGTTGCATGTCTTATTATCATCCTTAAACATCTTGGCAATAATTAAAAGCTACCCAATTAATAGAAATTGTTTTCCTTATTTTTGAAGCAGCTACTTTCTTTGAATGTAATGACTAAGAGAAAAGAAACATCTGCTTCTGTTGCTAAGGAGCTTGACAAAAAAAAATGCGATAAGACAAATATTCAGAGTATTTTTTTAAAGAGAAAAATTCCTTCCATTTGGGTTCAACTACATGCTTTATAATCAGTGGCCCAGCCAGCTATCACATAACAAAACACCAGTGTGTTTGTCTTTTTGCATTGTGACTGCTCAACTGCCAGATATTCTGCACATTTATTCAGGGACAACACAGCACAACAAATGAAGATGACTAGACACATTCACCAGCATCTCTGTGTCTTGAGTAGCTGCAGATGCTCATCCTCAAAAGTGAGTATCTGCATAACAAGCTGGATTTCTGCTAAAGTGAAGAAAACTTCAACTGTCCATGAAATATGCCGCAGAACAGTTATGACAAAGCTACTAATAAAAAATAAGAAGATACTATCTTATAAAGCAAAAGAACAACAACAACAACAACAATAAAAAAATCTACAAGTAGGCAGACTGTTTTAATGCTCATGTTCACATGGCTGTAATTAACCTGGTGTTGTACAAGCACAGAGCAGATTGCCAGGGGTTATAAAAAGCTGGGTCAGTAAGGATCTGCATGAAGCAAAGCTGCTTTTGCTGTACATACTCAAAAAGGTAAGGTTAGACTCATCTACCAGTAAAATAGGTGGGCAGGTGGTAAGGGCAAGGTAAAATCAAATAAAAATCCAGTTATATTGAGTTTATAATTATAAATTAATTTGATGAAACTCATCCTTATGTATATTTTGGTTTTCTATAGTAGATCACATAAGACAATAGTAATCACGCTGTTCTCCCCTTTCAGGTCACTGTAAAGGTGCCAACATTGTGAGACATATTTATGTAAATATAAACTTGTAGAAGGCCCAGTGACGAGGAGTAAATAATAGCTTGAGGACAATTAGCCCACCACAACCTTCCCTGCACACAGTTTCAAGTTCAAAGTACGAATGCAGAATACAAAATAGTTGTGTTATGGCTCATCCCGGCTCACAGAGCTCCTGGAAGGGCACGGGGCTGCAGTGCAGCACAGCCCTGGGGCTCTCCCAAGCCCTCCTGCCACGTTCCTCTAGTGCATGGCTAGCACCCTTGCAGGCCCCCCTGATGTGCAGAACTGATTTATTCCTGCAAGGAGTCCTGCTCACTGTCTCTCCCTTCCTGCAGCCAGTGCCAGCCATCTCCAGGATGACCCCTGAGCTGTTCTTCAGGCTCCCTGTCCCCGACTCATGTCCCTGCAGCACTGATGGGGTGGCGCTTCCTCACACAACAACATCTGGGAATGCTGTACCTTTTGATTCTCACTGTGATTGCAGTTTGTTTTTTTTTTCTATCACACCTGATTTTTAAATATCCTATCCTATCCTATGCAAGGTTGCTCACTAGAAGTTAACTTCTGATTTAATTTCAGGCTGATTCACAACTGGACTGTATTTTGTAACTGTATTTTTTTATTTGTACCTGCTACTTCTAGAAACACAAACAGCGCAATAAAAAGCAAAGGAAAAACCTGAAAAAAACCCATCTATTTAGCAATATTCCCGTCCCATAAAGACTTTTTTTCATTAAATACACAAAAATAAGCTGTTCATGAAGGCAAAGGCACAAGCCTGGTCTGGAATGAATGGAACTGAAATGCAGCTTTATCCACTCGTTCTTCCCATGTACTCTATTCCACCAAAAACATTTATCAGACACCTACACAAGTCACACCACCTCAGACTCCAGTCACGAAGTAATTACAGAGAGAGGGTTTCTTCCAGGACAGATGCTGACTGAGAACCTTTCCCTTTTCACAAGGTAGATCTGAAATTCAGCCCAGGATTCATCATCAAACAGGAAGGGCTACATCATTCTCAAATGCACAGAACTTCTGCAATACCACCAAGTTTCCAGGAGGGCTTCAGAATCAGTTGCACAAAAATCTAGAATTTCCAGTGGTGAGTTTTCAGTACAGGAAGGAAGGCATAAAACCACAGACAAGATTTTACATTTTCCTTCATGTCAGATTCCCCTAATCAGTGCTTGTAGCAGGTTACACTATTTCACAGACTATTTCATAGAGAACAAAGCTGTCAGGAGCTCTAACTGTTGTCTTTGGGCTCTCCAAGGACAGCCCCAGAATGCACAGAGTGTCATTGCTGGAGTTTCCAGGCAAGACCTGTCCTCTTCAGTCTCACTTTAAGAAGCATTCAGATAGTTATATTAACATTTCCCTCAAACTGCCACTCTAGGCCAGGCTGAATATCTACAGCATTTTCTCCCACCCTTTCACCCACAGTCCCATATTCCCAAAGAAGGCAAAAGATGAGTTTTTCTTTTTAAAACGATGATACATATTAAAAATTTACCTCAGAAAAATCAAAGGACAAAGCTTAAATATTTTTCTCCACAGAGCCCTTTTCACACAGAGGTTCATATCCCACTCAAGTTTATGAAAAAAATATGAATTATAAATGTCCTTTTTCACAAAAAATCTCATGTCCCACTGAAATATTTGAAGAATGTAAGAATTATACAATGTCATGGCACAAAATGCAGATTATTGTTAATAAAATTCGTACCTGACTCCAAGAGAATTCTCATAAGATAACAAACATTATCAGCATCTATTTATCAACTCTCAACTTTGAATGCTACATAGTTGCCTATCAAAAGTAAAAATTAAAAACAAAAACAACAAAACAAAAACAATCAACTTGACTTCAAACATTCAGTTATCTTTTCCAGTACATTTTTACTCAACCTTTAGTGATAATTCGGTAATTTTATATAGTTAGTTTTTCTCACTACATCTTTCTCAGTCTGAACACTCATATCTAGAGTCCACTAAAATGTTTTAAGATACAGTAATTTATTTTTTTTAATTATCCTAGACTTACGGTTCTGCTTGAATTATTCCCATCTTCCATACATCTGACAGAGGCCTGAATTTATCCAAAGTAATATTCAATTTCTTATCTGCTCATGCATTACTTGAGAAATGGCAGTGCTTCATCTCCTCATATCAAACCTTGTATCTTAAAGAATACTGCCAAATAATTTTTTCTCCCAACAAATATGCTTGCAGTGCTAAGGCCAATGTGTGGGCATACATCCTGATAAATTGAAAACCACTCCTAAAAGTGATTATCCCCATTAATATCTTACTGAACTTCATAACAAAGGCAAAAAACTGGTACTTGGTGATATGGCATAATTTACAAAAACATGGGCAACACCTTAATTCTACTTCTGTAATTATCACATTACAATGCCCTATTTTAATTGTATATATGTTCCTGCTCTTTCCTCAGGCTTAATTCTTGCTGGTTAGTCCAGGACAGCATATTTTTTTCTTTATTTATTTAAAAATAAAATGAAAAACATTTTCTGATGCATTGTTTCTTATTTGGGATACACATGTCAGGTATGGGGTGAGGAAAGGGAGAACAACACTGCAGCAATGCTGATTTATTGGTTAGTTTGCAATTTAGAGAAATTTAGGTAAGTTTGATGCTTACACAGGATGGTAATCTGCCTCTGCTGATTACTAAAGAGTTACTCAGGAGAAAAATCAATAGCAGAAGTTGCATTGGTTTTGTGGCTCCATTTCTGAGTGCTAATATTTAACTTACCAAGCTCTGATTGTGAGTTTGCTGCCTAAGAAATAAGAGACACAAATACTTAAGAACACATTTGTTAACTTTTGTTCCCTTTCAAAATCGTTGCAAACTAATAAACCCAACACGGCAGAGGCTTCTTCAGCAATTTGCACAAGCAGTTTTGACTATTCGTACTGATGGAAGTTTACAAAAGGTTTTCAAACCATACAGAATATGCTCTTTTTTTCAGAGTGGCAGCACTAAAAATGCCAAAAAATGTGCATCCTCCGGACCCAGAACTACGAAGAGCACAGAAGTTGGCAATGATGAAGAGGCTGTTTTCTTCCAACTCCCTCAGAAGACATGAATTTCTTATCAAGATGCATAAAGCTAAGAAATGGAGGCCTCTCTTGAGGACAAGTCCAAAAGGGTTTTGTTCAAGAAGTTAAACTTCTATTTACCCTAAGATAGTTACTTTCTAAAGGCCTTGATCCACCATGATGGGATGATGGCTGCCTTTGTTGAAAAGAAAGCAAAATTTTAAAAAAGCGAACCTAACAAATAGTTAGAGAAATATTGATGTCACAGCTGTGGCCTCTGAGGAACACAGAGGATGCTGGAGAAAGGCACAGTGGAGGGAAATGAGTCTCGATAGTTGTTTGGGAACTGACAGTGAGTTTTTCACAGATGCATAAAGAACAAATGGCAGAAACAGGCAGTGCTGAAGGGCTGGGTAAAGGTAAGTAACTGGGAAGTTACCAGCACTTCCTCATCACGCCAGGAAATCCACAGGAACACAACTTTAGGAGTCAAATAAAGAACAGTCAGCTCAAAAATACAAAATTAACAACAACACCAGAACCTAGAGTAGACTGAAAACAAGTGATGTCACCAGCACCTGGGACAGAACCCAGGGCAAATTCCGAACCCCAAACCTGCAGCTAAAGAAAACTCCCATGGCACATAAGGACAGAACAGCTCCCAAAACACTAAAGCCCCAAAATGAAACCCCAAATCATGATGCACCATGCTGTGTGGGATCTTGTGGGGCTCTGTGAGGAGCCCTCTCTCAGCTGGAAGAAACTGCTCGAGATCCTCTAAAGCAAATATTTCATTGCCAGAGAGGGAAAGCTCTGATCCTCACAAATGCTGAGCTCCTTGTCACAGCCTGTGTCTCGACTCAAATCAAAGCCAGAGCAAACTCCCTAGACATATGATGGGGAGCAATAAGAAAAGTTTTTCTTCAGTACCTGAAAATCCTCCCTGGCCTCAATATTTCCCAGAGCAATGAAAATACATAATGCACAGGATCTAGCCACCATTTTGAAAGTTTAAGCAGGCACATTCTCAACCTCAATTACTGCAGGCATTTATGAATTTGGTTTCACGTTCAGCTTTGTTACTGACTTGCTGTCTGACCCTGGGAGATCACTTGGTGTTATTTTAAAAAAACTGTCAGCAAAACCAAACAAACCAAGACTAGAGCAGGGGATTTGGAGCTATCAGGTGTTTTTGAAATTTTCACCAAGGACCTGCTTCTGCAGCCTTTCCCTGACAAAGTGCTGTTGAGATACAGAGCAAAAGTGAGAGTTTCTGGACCAATATTTTCTATCGCTTCATGTTTCTTCTCCTGGAATTTAGTATGGGAAGTAGCTGTCAATCTGATCTTTAACTACTTAAAGATGGGCTATGAAGAGCCCTTAAATACAGGAACATATACACAGAGCACATACAAATAACTTACTCGTAGACTAGATAGATACATTTATAATACTAAAAACAGATTTCAGGAATCCCCTATTTCATATTTCTAACTGTACAGAACTGGCAGAAAACTGTAATGAAATTTGGACATGCAAAATAAAAAAAAAAATTTAAAACGGAGACAATCCCACCAGATTTTCTTTCTCAGTATAAAGGATTCCTTATACTGAACTATCTTGTTTTTCTCAATTTAATTTATTTACACTTACTTTACATAAAATTTTGAAATTTAAAGATCAGGGCCTTGAAGCAATTTACTTTATTAGTATGGAGCACAGATCTTAATGGCCTAAAACCTAAAAAAGTACAGTCCTGGAGTCAGAAATTAACCTTCCAACAGAACATATGTAATGACAACCGAATGACCCATCGCAAACAATACAGAAGAATGTGTTGATTTTCTTCAGTGTGAATTAAAGAATTCCATCAGGATTTGGTGCTTGCCATATCTAAACCCCTCAATTTTGCCATGATTTACAAGACAAGTGAAACAATCTAAAATGTTATATTAAACTAACTCCAAATGAGAGATTTATTTTGCAAAAGGCACAATCTGGAAGTAGCTTCCCATTAAATGCTGCCACCGAATTAAATTACTCAAGAATTCTCAGGTGTCTTACTGAAAATTATACTCAGTAAAATTAAAATCCATAAGAGAAGACAGATTTTTTTTTTTTTAACATTAGTTGGGTTTGGTTTTTTGGTGTTTTTTTTTTTTTTTTTTTTTTTTTCCTGATGGGAATCTCTCAACTGAAAGTTATGCTCCCTGTACTCCTCAGCTACCCCTAAGCAGGACAGCCCATTTTCACTGCTGGATACACTGGGATAAGTGTGGTACTTTATATAATTACCTGAATTCCCAGAGCATATGTACAACAGTAATTAAATTGTAGGGCGTCTTGTGAGCATTCTGACCAGCAGTTAGAGACACCACAAAAGAACAGATAATGGGAAAGTTTCTTCTCTTTGTCTTTTCTCTACATGACATATATTGTCTATACAGTCATACAGACTAAATAGTTTTTTGTTGTGTTCAGCATCTGAACAAAAGGCTCATTTGAGTGAAGAAAAATTATTTTGATGCCAGGAGCAATGAATTTCTAACACTCTCATTTGATCCTAAATTTGTCAGGATGAGCAATGCCCTCTAATGAACATGCAGGTAGACTGGAAAAAGCATATTTCTTTTAGTGGGGCCCTGTGAAGTAATTCAGTTGGGCTGGAAAAGACTGAAGTAGATTCTCTTTATAGGAAAGTGCTGAGACAAATTGCTTTCCTCTACAAAAACACTTTCCTGCAGAGATCTTCCCAGGCACTTTTGAAACATAGACAGAACCACTTTGGCCAACAATATAAACACATCTGTGAGCAAAACAGCAGACAAAACTCAAGTTGTGAGTACTCACTGACCGGGAGGTCGGCAGTGCTCGGTCTCAGTCCTTAGGGGTCGTGTCTTCAGCTCATCAGGTGAGAGGGAATTCTTACTGCAGTGGGCAGTGAAAAGCAAGATGGATCTGTCAAAAAGAAAAGCATAACTTTCAGAAAAAAAATAAAAATAAAAAAACAAAGCTGTAAAATCCTAACAGTAAGAAATGCTATAACAGTGTTTTGTGTTTACCTCTCACAGTTTTTAACCACCGAAAGGACCCCACAATCTAACCATATCAGATATAAGAAATAGACCGTCTAGATTGCTCTTTCCATACACCTCCTATTTTCCCTCCTCCCTGTACCAAATGCAGACACTTAAGCACAGAGATTGCTTAGTAACTTAATTTTTACACTGCTGAACTAGTAAATAAGAAGGGACCACATCTTCCCTGCTCATTTCAAAAGAACAAAAAGACATGATGATCTTTAGCAGCATTTCTCAAAACTTTAGCATCATGACGCTTTTTCCACTGGGCATTTTTATTAGAAAAATTAAAATTAAAATAGTCTTAGCTGTCACTTCTTCACAGACCATTTGTTGCTTTCTCTGTCAATTTATTATGTTCTTTCTCAGTATGCAATACCTTCTAATACCTGGTGATTCCCACTTTTCCTCCAGAATTTCTAATATCTACAAAAGTGTTTTTGGAAAAACAAGTATTACCTAGTATGTCCATAGCCTCAGCAATTTCCACCTGGTCAATGAAATGATCCAGGCAGAGCCAAAACAATATGTAAGATGACTGTGAAAGAAACATAGGTTTCACCTTGCATTATGAAGCTGAACAATAAGAAATAATAGCGAAGAAGTGATTGGTCGTTCTGCCAAAGAAATACATATAGTTGATGGCAGGCCCACTCAAAAAAATACAAAATCCTCACATCTGGAGGGGGGAACAGGCATGTTAAACATCAATATTAGAGCCAAATATTTCACCCTATGTACAAAAACCTATAAAGACAAGCTAATGCTTCTCACTGTTATGCATGAAACTTCCAAGCTACTTTCTTTTAACATTGAGAGCATTTAACACTGCTTTATCCATGGCTTTCACTGAATTTAAATTAACGGTACTTATTTTTGGTCAAAAAAAGGAGCTTGATGTACTAGCACTGCTTAACTGCTGAAGGTTTATCTCCCTGGAAATGAATAGCCATAATTGTACTTCAGGCCAACAGCTTTCCATAAAGCATCGATTTTTTAAATAAGACGAAGAATTGGATACACATTGTACATTTGTATCATGCAAAATCTTTATGGCCAGAATCCTGGCATAAGATTTTCTAAGAATAAGAATCAAAGCGAAAAAAAAACCCCAGTGCTTTTAATGAGCAAATGTGAAAGCTGAAACGCAGGTAACCTCATTAATTAGGGTTTGGGATGCAGTCTTTACTTTCATAAGCTCCTTATTTTCACTATTATGCTCACATTCTTTTGTGCAATCCTATCAACCTGAGCGCAAATTACACTTCTAATACCTGCCTCCTGCTTTGGTAATTCTGTGCCATTTACAGTATTTCTTATAATTGTTAATACTTTTATACCTTCCCTGTTTGTGTATCACTGTTTCAGGAGCTGCTGGATTTGAACAGCAAGATCCACAAGAACAGTGTTGGGTTACAGACGCTGATAAGCTACCAAGAAAAAGGATAAGTGATTTGTGAGAGCTAAAATCTACCTCATAAGAAAACATCTTTAAACCTCAGCAAAGCCCACCTCAGCCAGGCTTTTCAAACTGACGGCATCGAGCTGTTGGCTCACAGGGCACGTGGCCACTTCGTGACTGCAGCCGAGAAGATTTTTGGCTTTGGTGCCTCTGCTGGGGCACAGTCCCTGCTCACCAGGAGGGGACAGGTCCTGCCCAGCCCCTGCCCAGGCACTGCCAGCCTGTCACCCACTCTCAGCCACTGTGCCAGCCCTCACCGTGCTGCTGAGGCCACCTCTTCTCATGGAGCAACGCATGAGGAAGAGACAAGATCATGCAAAAATGACTTCAAAAATCAGGCTGAAGTACAGAGATTTTCAGAGTCACAGGAGATGTAAAAGCATATGACAGTATAAAAAGGTGCAGTAGAGCTACAATTCCAGTTCTCAATTTTTCCTTTATCCTCTTTACAGGTCGAAGGCCCAAAGAAAGACGAAACTGTCTAGCTGTAACAGAATTAAAAAAAAAAAAAAAAAAACCCAGAAAAAGCTAAACAAAAACTCCATCATAAATCCACATAGTAAATTAATTAACCAAAATCAAAACAGGTTTCATCTTTCATTACAGAGTTGCCAATAAAATACTTGTTACCAAGACTGACTAAAAGTAGTCTGACGAGTTCTAATATTTTTCTGCCTTGAAGTAGCTTTCGGTAAGAGAGCAGGGGAGAAGTGTCTGTAAACATCAACCAATATTTACAAACAAGCCAAACGAAGCAAGAAAAGAAGCAAAGCCAAAGTGAATGAAATTGTTCTTTTCAGACATCTCAGAATAATACCAGATTCTTTAAAAATAATTTTGGCAGGTACTACACAACCAGCATAAAAATGGAGTGCAGTGTTTCTCAGAAGAGAAGTCACAGCGGCTACCCCACTGCAGCAGAGTTTGCCCATTTCCATAACACCTCTCCACATCAATGCCAGTGAGGCACACATGAGCATTAAAAACCCCAGGGCTGCCTGTCTGCACCAATGCCACCTTCGGGTCCCTGCTGCCATCCACATCCCAGCTATCCCAGCAGTGCTAGGAACCACAGCAGGGCTCAGAGCAGCAGGATGGAGAGGGTTAAATAAATGGAAGGCAGAGCAGCAAATTACTTGGAGTGCCACTGGAAGAGCTGATATAAAAACCCATAAATTTAGTACGTGCTGCAAGATCTGGTCCTTTAGAGTAATCTGCCAGGACTGCCGAGATGCTATCTACGAGCACTCAGACACTTAAAAACTTTGAAAGAGGATTTGGCACACTTGATGGTGTTGCATGCCTTGCCCTTGGTAATGATAAATTAATGAGTCGTGTTTCTTAGATGAAGGTTATAGATTACACACACAGTAATGATACAAATGAAATATCACAGATGCAAGCATCTAAAAGCCAGGGAACAACAAAATCTACACAACACATACAATTTGTCCTGGTTGGTACATACTCTACATTCTCTACATCGTGTTTTATTAGTAGCATTTTTAATTTTAATTTCTGGGGTTTTTTTTAGTCAACAGATCGTTTAGGAGAAGGTACTCAGAGCTTCACTAAATCAATTTCCTGCTCATTTTTGACACTGCTGGCCCCAGGCCAGGCAGCCTCCCCGACTCACCCTGCTGCTGCTCAGCACCAACCCCTCCATGCTCACAGCTCCCCAGAGGACACTACTCTGCTTTAACTGGCTGAGACCTTGGCATGAGAAGATGAAGAAGTGTCTGTGAATACTACGTGCCCAATTTTCCTTGCATTTGGCATGCTGCAGGACAGGTCTGGGCACCTTCAGCTATAAGCTCAGAGTGATAAGCATTTTTGCATACCCAGTAAAAAAGGGACAAGTATACATTTACTGGCCATGCCAATGCAGAAATCCGTCACTATGCATGCAGGTGTGGGGGACAGCAATTCCAGTTTCCCATCTCCTCAAGGCTGCAGCCACAGGAACACAGGAGCAGCAGTCACCAGCTTTGTGTCCGGGCTGGAGGCAGCGCTGCTCCCAGCAGCAACTCCCTCCTTACCTCAGCAAGCAGCTGTGCAACACCTGGCTCCTCTGAGCCAGCACAAGAGCTGATGGGTTACTCAGTGAGCCTGACTGGACCCCTCGCCAAAACTCTCCTGTTTCTTTTGTCTCCTCCTGCCACAGTTTTAGCCTGCATCACTTCCCCACCCTGGCTGGGTGTATTGCCCCACAAGGAGGCAGTGCCAGCACATGGGGCAGGGTGGGAACACACACAGGAATGTCCTGAGCAGGTGCCGACAGCTGATGGCGTAGCTGTAGGGTAGGACAACACAAACCATTTGCATTATATTGTCCTGAACAACCCGTGTCAGAAACTTCACCTCAGCAGGAAAAAGCCCAAACCAAATGCACAGTTACAAACACCACCCTACCTGGCTTCCCAAGACTGATTTGTTCTAGGACTGCACCTGATCAAAGCACTGCACCATCAATGGCTCTGAAGAAAAGATGTCATCATGCAACTTCACCCAAAGGCCAGGACAAATTCAAATTAAAGATCTGTGGTTTGGTTATTAAGCCCTTGACTTTTCTCACTGCTCCACCCCCACACACCCCTCATTTTCTATGGCATCCTGAATAATTGCCTTGCAATATAGCCAGTGTTTCAATAAAGACAGAGAGATGACTTGCAAGAAAAACTGGTACACAGTATTCAAAACCCAAATCTAGTACTCTGATGTCAACTCACTTTGTATGCACAAATGAATATACTTTATATTCAATGTATAGAGTTATCATCCTCCAGAAACTTGTACCAACTAATGATTTATAAAATTCTGAACATTCAAAAAAATCAGGGAATATGTATAATTTCTATCCAGTTGATATTTAAGACAAAGGCCAATTATTTAAAGTGATATTGATCATAACATAGCACCCTTGACAAATAGAAGTAAAACTTTCAAAATATGTTTTTCCTCATCTTGACATCAATACATATAATGGAAATTGGGCCTATGAGCTGTAGGCCAAACTTGAAAGAGAAAATAATTCTTCTTCCCATTAGCCAGGAAAAGATATAAGAGAGAGTGGTAGATTAGTAAATGGAAATTAACTGAATTCTGGGTAATGAAAAAAATAATAATAATAAAGCCTTTAACAGCCATGAAATTATAAATGTAAGGTTTTTTAAAAATAAAAATTAAGAAGTTACAAAAAGGAAGACATTATAGATTTCACAAGTATGTAAGTTTTGTCCTTCATAACTGACATATTTCCAAATATCTAGCTTTAAAACAGCATCATTTTTTTCTAATGAATATTAATAATAGTTGAAGACAACACTTCATATTTTCAAGAGAAATTCTGGATAAAGTCAGCAAGAAGGGGAATGATAGCAACAGGAAATAAAGAGATCATGGCAAACATCTAATAGCACTACTTTCAAGAGGCAGAGAGCAAAAATCGCAGCAGAATAACAGCAGAATGAAAACCCCAATACAGCACTGAAGTAACTTTGTAACTTCTTCAGACACAGCAACCTTAATCCAAATAAAAAGAAAAGCAGTAAAAACGAAAAATATACCAGTCTGACATATCTACTGAAATACATATCCCCTAGGACCAGGAGGAAAGAATGCAGAAGCTGAAGGGAAGTACCATGGTCATCCAAAGAAATTTCACAAAGAAATTAAAGATACTGTAATGGAATAACAGTAAAAGTTGGTGTTTACCAAGCAGCAGCTGTAGGAGGAAGCCTTTGCACCAAAAAATCAGGACAGCTGACACTAACAAAGTAAAATTGTGCTCAGTGAAAGACTTCATCATTCACCACCACTTCTAGGTGGCTCATCCATGGGCTGCATCTAGTTACAAACCAGAGCTTTGGATAGATTACAACCCCTGCATAACAAACTTCAAAGACTCTGTCCTGTTCAAGGGTATCAGGAGTTCCTAAAACTGCAAGACGAAGAACCTGAAAGAAAAAGGCACAAAAAACTCTAAAGCAGAAATGACTAAACTAAATATTTTCCTATGTTTCTTAAAAATAAATATATTTTCCTATGTTTCTTAAATATATATATATATGAAAGGAAAGTAGGCTTTTTTGTTTGCTTGTTTTTTTCCACGACAGGTATAGTGTGTATTTAACATCTCCAAATAATACGTCTCGTTTAATAACAAAACAAAGGACTGAAAAAGCATCATGTAAACAGGAAACATCCATCAATAATTTGGAGAGTAAAGAAGAGGCCAACAATGAAGAATTCATTCATTTCTCAAGAGGGGAAAAAAAGGTGTTGGAAGGAGGAAGGAAAATAAATGTCTGCGTGAGATGCATGAAAGGCACCCGGCACTGGGCAGGAGAGCAACACAGAACATCCTGGGCTGTGCCCACCACAGCTGGTGACCCAGTAGGGCGCCAAGCTGTACAACCAAGGAGAAAACCATTCTCTCTTGATACTGAGTTTTGGTTTAGATTTTCCTTTTAAATAGCTCAGCTAACCAAAACATTAATCAATGTCTCAGCAGAGTACAGACCACAACATAAACCTCAGCAATTACTGAAAGGTGCAAAGTCTTTGTGTCCATGCACACATAAACATCACAACTTGCAGAGCCTCCACTGAGTCCAGGGGATTCAAAGAAATGATAGAAACAAACAGCCAAGTAGATATCAAATAGAAGAAATTAATCAGGAGCTCCACTTGTAAGCTTGAAAATAAATATAACTGTATTTACCATTACTTTACAGTGAGAGTTTCCAATTAAGAAGGATAAAACATAAAAACCAATAAAATTTACAGTGAAAATGCCAGAATATTATGAACTTTCAGAACTACTGCAAAGCTTCAAAGATGGGCATCATAGTAACCAAAACCAAACAGCAACAGACAGGGTGAAAATGGAAACATCAGGAGAGGAGAGGGAACAGACAAGGTGGATGATCTCATTAAGCCAAACACAGCTCACCAGAGGATGGAAGGAACTGGGGCTACCAGAAAGCGAAAGGAGTATCAGCAGGGCAGGGAGAAGAGCTGTCCCTATCAGTCTTTTAGTGCTGCTGGGAGCAGCAGCTGGGCTACACCACAGAGGGATCTGCAGCCTTGAATCATAAACCACCCTGTAAGTCAAGTCCTGGCAAGGCAACTCTTCCTTACATTGCACCAGACATTATGGTGGAAGCACCTGAGGCAGCTTCAAGCACTGGGGAGCATTCTTCAGAGGGATAAAGGAAACGCTGCAGCCAGTCACAGCACCATCACCAGGCACCACTGAAGTACAAGCGTAATTGGGGCTGGATATAAGGAAAGCTTGACATTCCACTAAATGAAGAACTATTCCAACAGTATTTTATGAAAAATCAATAGTAATTGCAATTCCAACCACTGTCTGTGGATAAGCATTATTATTTACAGGCTTACTGAGATAAGCAGTATATTGTCTCTTTAAAAGGGATGAATAAAGTTACATCAGGAGAGTCTCTCATTCAGAGACATAACTGTGTGTACGTATAAATACACATTCCTTTCTATATATGAAGGGCAGGTAAACTGAGTTGCTGTAGACATGTGCATTTGAAAGCATGGGTAAGATACCTCTGGCTTTATGCAATCTTGCACAGGAGTGTATTCTTCAAACTGTCCAGACCAGCACACCACCACCACCGTGGTTCAGCCCTTTATGTTAGCGGTCAAAGTCCCGTGGGCTTTGACTGCATCAGAAGAGAAGCAGCAATACACGGGCACCACCTTCCCATGCCCTGCCTGGACACTCCCAGGAAGGATTCTGCCCTGGGCAGCACCTCCTCCTCCCCCTGAGAGCACTGAGAAGAGCGAACAGCACAGTGCACTGAACTTACCTCCCTTTGACCACATCCCACCACAGCGAGGCAAGGACACCGCAGAGAAAGCCGCAAGCCATGTTATCCTGACCTTCCTGACTCTTCTCATACAAGAACCAGGAGACAACAGAACCAGCAATCGTCCGGTTCAAAATTCCCTTTTCTCCCCATTTCTCTTCCCTCCTTAAAGGAGACAGTTCTTTACACAGCAAATGCACGTTTATTAGGGAATGCTGGGGAGGCCACAGGTTTACAAGGATTTAAGGAATGGCAAGAAAGCTCCTCGGGGAGCCCCACTGAGGCTTCCCAAGCAGCCAAGGCCACATCCAGCTCTGAAAGTCTCCAGACCAAAAGGGCTGCAAGCCTGGGAAAGCCTAAGTGGCATTTCAATTATGACTGCCTCTTGTCCTGTCCCCAGGCATCCACTTAGGGCCATCGATCTGAGCCAGTGCAGCCCATCTCCTATTTCTAGTCCCTTCTGGCATCTCTCTAACTCTAGACAGAGACAGGAATGATTTGGCTGATAAGTAACAGCTCATTTTGATAATGCCTTCTGCACTGGCAAATGAGGACAAGAAGTTATATTTTCACCTTTGCCCAAGATGTTAATCCAACCCCAGAATATTGTCTGTACATCAAGCACTATGTATTACCTAATTTATTTAGACCCACAAGTTAGTGTGATTCAAAGAGAAAATCAAGCCACAGCAGTGAAAAAGAGGCCTTATAAGATGCTGATCCCCTTCAGTAAACAGCAAATTAAAAAAGAAACAAAACAAAAAAAGAAACATACAAACAAAAACCCCCAGCAATAAAATGCCTCGCAAAGTTCACAGCTGCTTTTTGCCCTTTCATGTTTTCAGTAGATTCTCTTTCTTCAGCTACAGACTGCAGACACTGTTTTAGAAAGTGTCACAAACACTACACATTATCAAGACCTGTTTCGCCTGTGAATGTATTCCGTGCCTCATCCAGAATTAGTCACCCATTAACAGAAACAGCTGCAAGAGCAGCACAGCCCCTTGGTGCTGATACATTGCTGCTAATGAGCATTAGCTGCACTTTGCACTCCCCTGTATTGTTAGGAAGTTTTAGACGTTAGAAGGAATTTTTCATTCCTCCATATTTACCCATATTTGAAATATCAAAATATGGTCTGAAACTGCCTTTATTCCCCCTACTGTAACTTGTGTTCTAACATAACTACTGTAATGAAATTTTCCCATCTTTGAGTGTAGCTCTAATAAAACAGTGGCGTAAGAACACACAGTTGGTTAATTCATGACACAAAATAAAAGGCCAACTGTGTGGCAAGCCAGAGCTGTCATCTGAAATTAGGGCATATGACAACCCTAATGTGATCTGAAATTCAGATTTCTATTAGGCCTCAGTAAGCAGTTTAGAGAAATTCTTACTTATATTTATTGTGTCTTTTAATCTAATTACTTTTAAAGAATGATGTACATAAATACATAAAGCTTTTTGAAATCATAAAATATTTTAGTATTAACTTTTTTTTCAAGTCCTATCAACTCTCAGCTATGCAAGAGAAAAGGCAAGAGCCTTCACAGTTAATTAAAAATTAGAATCCCGCAAAATTATGATAAAAAATCTGGCCTATGTATTGGATATTTCTTCCAAAATTATATTCCTTCCAAATTCCTTCACAAAGTAAGCAGTGTCCAATATTCAGGGAATTAAGCAGCACTTTGCCAGCTGTCTTTTAGATAAGGGTTATTTATCATAAGACTAAATTCAACATACTTTTTTATAAATTGTGGTTTAAAGATAGATTTACTTTGTCTATGTAGGTTCTGTTTATTGTTGTCCTCATCTCTTACAATACCTGTCAACCCGTCATCTTAGGGCCTTGATACAACACAGCAATAAAACATGCCATGCTTAAATACTTATGGCTTATCAGTAGCTCCTCAGTTACAGAAATAATTGTATTTATTCATTAACCCCTGAAGAGCCACATGCACCTTCTTTGCCAGCATCCAACTACTGACTGCAGTTTATTTGTCTGCAAAGCATTTACCATATAAGCATACTGAAAATAAATGTTGCCATCTAAAAAATCTTTTTCATTTAAAAAAAATATTCCTCAAGATACTTTTGTTTGGTTGCTTTGTTTGTTTTGGGTTTTTACTTTGGCTGGTAAGTTTTTTGGTTTGTTTATTTAATAAGCCTTCAGGAAAGAACACAAAGAGAAAATTTTATATCCACCAGGAGATTTGGTGTAATTCTTCTGCTCCCAGCCCTGTCACTCTGCACTGAGCAAACAGGACAATTTTAAAACTTGCAGGTGTTTTCATTAAACACATATTGATAAAAAATACTGTGCATGTTTTCATTTTTGCAAAACAAATGCACTAAATGAGCTTAAAGGCCTCACGTAAGAGTACTGGTGTTTGAATACTGAATACTGGATAGCACCAAAGTGGGCATAAATACACAGATAGGATTTTCAAGTATTACAAGCTAAGACAGTGAATCTATACATAGCCACTGAATAAAGCAGAGCTTAAAAGGACACCCATTTCTTCTGGCTTTGCTAACTTAATAATAGGCAAGAAGTTTGAATGGTCCCCTTTACAATGAAAACTCTTAAATGCCCGTACAAGCCAGGGCAACTAAATTTTTAGGTAATAAACCTCTGGAAAATGTAATTAGTACCTAAATTTCAACATACGGAATTTCAAATGGTCTTTTGGAAAATACTTGGTTTAAAAAAGAATACTGTGAGTTGCACCTAGGTGTTCAGAAATCCAAACAAATGCTGCTGATTAATATATATATATACACACACACACACACAAGACTTTATAAACAGAGTGGCTGACCATTTGCAACACAACAAAAACAAATTCCAACATGGTGCCTCTTTATGTAGCTCTGGGTACCAAAATCTGCCAACAGAAGCACACACACCTGGAGGGAGGGTGCACCTGCACAGGACAAGAAGCAGTGGGCACAGAGACACCACCTAAGTGCTGCTTTCCAGCACAGGTGTCCCAGTGCTGGACCTGGTCATTCAGGGAGGCTGCAGAGTCTCCACCTGTGGAGATACTCCAAACCCAACTGGATGTGTCCTGAGCAACCTGCTCAGGTGGGCCCTGCTTGAGCAGGGAGCCAGACTAGAACTCTAGAAGGGATTCTGGAAGTACAAGGACCTGGTAAGACTTGAGGAGTTTCTTCCAGCTAAAATCTTCAGCTAAAATCTTCCACTTTTCTTTTTGGTATGCCTAAAGGCAATCATTTCACACCGTCCTTAAGTGCAAGAGCAACAAGGTATTAAGTTGCATACATGCCCTTAAAAAATAATAATAGCCTCTCCTGATCCATACTTGCTTTCTATCGAGTTAACAACATCACTGGTAAACACTGCACTTGATTTGCAAAACAAGAGAGAAAGACAGAAAAAGAAGAGCATTTGAACAAAAAACAGAATTAGTCTCACAAAGACCAATCACCAGAACAAGGAATAGGGAAAAAATTTAATATCTGCTGGTCCATTTTTATGAGTTTAGCAGAAGGCAATCACCTTGAAGATATTAAAGTCCCCTGCGTGCTGGGAACATCTGTCAGGTAGTAAAACAAGAGACTTGAATTATCCTCCCCTCTGAGATATTTGAGGATATAACTTGGCTACCTGAGCAGCTCCCTCCAGCACCCCAGGGCCAGGCAGAGGTGCTGCTGCTGGCAACAGGGCAGGAGGAACCTGAGGAAGGCTTACAGGACAGAGGGGAACAGGAACTGGCACCACTGCAGGGTAAAAAGGACAAAGGGAAGATCCCATGAAATATGAGCACAGATCAACTAGTAAAGCCTTCTGGTGGGAGGCTTGCTGAGGGGATTGGGGATAAAGGACAGAAACTGCAGGTAGTGAAGCTTCATTAGTTCCACTAATAACAGGCATCAATTTGTTTTTAGGAAAGTATTTTGGTTTGTTTGTTGTATGCCTTACAAGAATGAACAGTTGTCTTATTATTCTCTGCATGTGGAGTAACAGAGGAACAGCCAATACCAAGAGCGCTCTGTTCAGGCTCAATTTATAAATGGAAAAGTGATTCTGCATTCAACAGGAAGGATAAAAATGGTATCCTGCTGTTCACAGTGGGAGACAGAATTTAAATATCCTGTAATATAATTTGGTACATCACCACATGTCAGGCTTGACTATCCTCATTTTACACCAGTAAGCTCTTACACAAGAGCAAATCTTTTCAATCCAAGGCAGTAACTTCTGATTTACACTGGGACAAATGAAAGAGCATGAGGCACTTCTTATCATAATAAAATTTGTCATCTCCTGTTAAATGCATTAATGGCAGATATAATCATCTCTTAGTGCTGTGTTACAAGATAACAATATGGGCACTGAATTGGAAGGGGAAGTAGATTGTGATTTGTTGTTAAGTAACTTAAACCACCATCCACAAAAATCAGTAGGCTGTAGTGTTCTCCAAGTTCAGTTGCTTTTTAATTAAAAGAATAAATCAAATCACAACTAAAAAGAAATTAGGAGCTTTACATTTGGGGAAAAAAGTTTTTCAAACATGGCTTTAACATCCACCATTATGCTCAATTTCAGATGATACAGGGTCACAACAAAGATGTCATTTCTTTCAGTAAAGTCACACCTTAAACTAAATAGGGAACATTTTTTCTCCTCCAGTTCCAAATTCTTCCACTGTACAACAGTGTTAGACCACAGACACTCTGTAGAAGACAGTGCCAACAAAGCACCGACCAGGAGAGCATTACCCCTTGCCTAGATGGTTCTCATTACCATTAAAAAGGAAGAAGACGATCCCGTTTCTAATGGGAGGCCGGCCAGTCGGGGGGATCTGTCCCCAGCTGAGCACGTTCCCACTCCAGGCTGAAGTGCCTTCTGCCCACTTCAGAAAGCACTAACTTCCTCACAAGGCGGCACATGGACTGCTCCCAAGACACCTCATTCAGCTGCTGAACACTGGTTTCCTTTTTACGTCTACAGAATCTCCATAAGGGAAAGCTATAAAGGGGGTTTAAACTTTGTGGCAAGAATTGAAGGTCTGTTGGGCTTGGCTGAGACACTGGAATTCCGTGGGTGGGGACAGGCAGATGAACGAACAGGAGAATGACTGACCGAGCAGATGGACCGATGCCGAAGAACATCGAGAGAGCAGGTAGCTACAATGATGAAGTACAAGATTAAATGTATAGGAACAGACGGCAGAGGAGATTCAGCAAGGAGACTCAAGAAGAGAGAGCGTGCAAAAATCCATCCATGAAATAAAGCGAGCCATTTTCACTTTGGCTACGTTAGATTTCAGCCCTGACCTTAACCAGGATGATGAAGTCAGATTTCTCCACACCCTTTTTCTATGGTTGGGAGGTGATACTTTATTTTTTTTTCCTTCTGAACCTTCTCTAAATCTACAGATGCCTATATACTAGAGAGCTGCTTTCTTTGATGCCCTTAAGCTTTGTAGCAATCCATTTCTTCAGGAGCTCAGCAGGAGTAACAGAAGACTGGTCTATCTTTGAGGAAGGGGGACAGCTTCAGCCAAAGAACATTAGTTAAATGAAGCAGCAATAAACTCCTCAGAGATATCTGCCTGGACCTGAGAAAGAGCAAATTGCTCCCAAGCTGCTCTCTTTTCTGGCTCTTACCTTGCAATTTAGATACATGAAGAAAAAAACAGAGGGTTTTTGTTTTTTTTTTTTTAATTTCAATTAAAGATTACAAGCCAAAAATAGGGAGGAGGTTTAGGGTTGGGTGTCTCTCTATAGAGATGAGCAACAGGACTGAGGCAGTAAGAAAGATCAGTAATAAAAACCACAATTAAAACTTAAAATTGATCTCCGGCTGCCACTATAAATCTTTCATCATTCCTACCATTAGCATTAGTTAGACTTCTATAATAAAACAAATACCATCCTTGAAAGGGCAGGTAGAGAAATCAGCTTTCATGCTTGCAAACTGAAAGGCCTGATACAGGATACAAAGCATTGAGATGCATCCAGATCATTAAGTCTTTGTCTTCAAGGAACTTTCATCATTAGCCAGTTACTTTTCAGAAAAATCTTGGAAGCATGTTAAAAGATATTTTATTCTGTTCATATTAGCATAAACTCCAAACACTGGAAAAAACTAAATTCCTGTGTTTTGCTAAATCTAAAGCAGTTTGAGGATTTTTAGGATCAATCTTATGTCATCAATCAAAGAGGGAGGAACAATCAGGCTTAATATATTTAGCCAAAATACCATCACTGGCATTCAACCACATGCCAATAGTTGCAAGTTTTCTAGAAAGAAAACTTGCATTTCACCATCTGATGTAACTGTATGATAAATATAGTTTTTAAAAGTGCAGTCCATTTCATAGACATGAAGACAAAAAGCAAGCTTGTATCTACATAGCTAAAAGACCTTGAAAAAAATAAAATATAAATTCATTTTTCTGCTCAATTTAGGCATTCTCATAACAGAATTACTCATTTGAGTTCTGCTTTTCTAGCAATAGGTGGCACTGTCAAATATCACTTGCATAAGCATCTCTTGTGCACCATATCATTCAACAGTCAAGTGGAACATCTGCAGGGAAATGTGGCTAAAGTTATTTTCCTTTCTGCTTCCTCTAACAGGACAGAGATTACATCTTGTAGTTGTTTCATTCCCTGTTTTAAACTACTCAAAAAACATTTTTATGACAGTTAAAAGCTCAAGAGAAATATGCTGCTAATGTTTTGAAGAATGTGCTGCTTTAGACAACTGGCAAGCAAAGAAACATAACACATGCTCCAGCAATCTGTACGATAATACTAATATTTACCAAAAATATACCAAAATGCAGTTTTAAATAGGGATTACCTCAGCACTTTTATCTCACTTTTTGTGACTTGTTAAAATCCTTCAATAAAATTTCCATGTTTCCCCAGATTTGTAGATAATATTCAGGGCTGGCAAATGGCACATCTCTTAGCTTGCAAAATAAGCAGCTGGCTACTCTGTCCCTTCAGCTTATACACCACCTTTCCTTTTCTTCCAAACTCACCAGATTCGTGCTCTCTGCAGCATTGCTTCAGCAGGCTCATGTCTTTTCTTCTCCACTAGTGGTGCACTGGCTCTGCAGCCCTGATTTGTCAGAGATGCTTAACAACTGCAACAGAGTCAGAATCCTAAGCTCACTGTTTGCAAGGCTGATCATGTACATAATATTGTTTTTGAGACTTGCCACTTCTCCAGTGCAATTTCTGAAGTCCCAATTCCAATATAACATGCTCCTCACCTAAGCTGTTTACATAAGGGATATGTTTCATAGGAAAGAAAAGTATACCAGACTAAGTCTCTTCAGGATTTTAATTTCCTTTGTTTCAAAATAAAATGTGCTGGAAGCCCAGAAACAACAACCAGTGGTCTCAAAGCAAAGAAGGAATTAAGCATCAAAGCTGTTTGCTTAAGTCTTTTGGTTATTATGGCAAAAGCATTAAATCAGTCTTAAAAGCACAACATGCCATTAGGCAACCTTCTACTCTTCCTGCGCAGTACAGCCACACCCCTGCTCTTTCACAGCACTTTCCGACCTGGAGCACATCCAGACTCCCCTGGCAGTGTACTGACAGGACGTGTTTCAGCCTGCATTGTCCCTTGTCCCCGGTGCTCAGCTGCTGTCCCTGCACAATGATGACACCCTCAGCCTCCACCTGGGACTGACCTGCTTTACTGCAGGGCTTCTTATAGCTGAACACACAGCACATGCCTTCTGCTTTGGAGCAACAGCCAGACATCTGCTAAACTTCTTTCCTTCCCCAACTGGTTGAAGGCAGAAAGCAAATACTTTAAGCATATTTTAAGCAGGGGGCATGCAGCCCAAATGAAATAGCACTTCCCTTGATGTACCAAACTCACTGTGATCTCAGAAACACTGACTCCAACTTCTGCTGTACTGAGAAATTCCTTCTACCAAGAAATCCCCCAAATATAAACAGTTCCAGTAATAGCAAAACATATCTGAAACTGCTAGAAAGTTTCTTCTCACTTTTTCAAAAGACCTCTGCTCTAGGACTTGCCCTAGTGCTGCTGTAAGGGCTTCTCTTCTAAAACTCCAAAATGGATTCTCTTAACTACAGAATGATTTACTGCTGAGGTAGCCAAAAGCCAGCAATCAGCTCAGAACTACAGCAGATGTTTCCCCAGCTGAAGTCACTCAGTCTAATTCTCTTGCCCAGTGACAAGAAACAAGACATCTAGGACTCAGGAACTGTCACTTTTGGTTCTCAGTGAAAAGGAATTAGTGCTAGAAAAGTTTTCAGGCATGAAACTGTTACTCGTTTAAATGAGATGACAGCTTTGAATAAAAAATGTGCCCCCAAAATTGCAGCAGATTTTGTTTTAAAGGCTTCATTTGAAAAAGTCTGAACTGAAGAAACAGTTCTGTCAAGTGTAGTTGAAAAAAGCAAAGCAAACAGGCAAGACATCTCACTACCTGGGCAACAGAGTAGCAGCAGCAAAAAACTCAAAACCCCAGTACAGTATCTTGATGTACTGGGCAGAAATTGTTGATTGTAATTAAAATAAAATTACTAGCTGATAACAATTACATCAATTTTTGTTTCACTGAGTTCTCAGTTACAACTGCTTCTGTCATCAATAAATCCTACTACGACATCTCCCTTCAACATTCCAGCTTCTGTTTTCACATTATTGCCCTGTGTAAATTTAATCTGTGCCTTAGGATATGCTACAGTACATTCTCTTTGCCCAGGACCCAGAGATACTTCCAGACAGCCTCATTTAGTGCCACAAGTAAAGCCACCGAAGTGTAGCTGTATGAACACAGGAAATACATTTCAGCCATATGCAGCCTGCAAGTCCCTAAAGGCCTGAGCTGAGTGACCCTGAGGCTGCAGCTGGGTGGCACTGACCTCCAGCCAGAACAGCTGTGCCACAGCAGTCTCACTCTGAGCTGTAAAGAGAGATCAGCTGGCCCTGATCTGCACAAATTGTGTTTGCAGTGGCACCTGCTTTGGCCCTGCTCCCTCCAGCATGGGCATTCCAAACTGAGCAACCCTCACAGCCCACCTGGGGTACACAGCTCGGGCTTGCTGGGCTAATATTCTTAATTACTGATTGTTTTCCACTGTATTTGAGAGAGATTTCCTAGTAGTTGTACATCAACAAATGCTTGATTGACTTTTCCTGGTATCTGACTCTCAGAAATGTTCTATCACAGTGACACTCCCCTCCAACAGCCACCACACTTCTACCCCACAGATTGGGAAAAGAAGGTGACATGACTCAAAGCTGAGAAATGATGCCTTGGAGTAGTGTCCTCTTATTAGAAAGAACACGGTAAACTGAGATTGAAAAGGCAGATTTCTGCTGTGTGAGAGGAACTGTTACAGAGAAACCAACAGGTGTGCTCTGCAATAATTTTCAAATTGTCACCTTGATTTATATATAAGATGAGCACATACTGCATTACTTGTCCTGAATGATTACATTTGTTTAGGTGTAAATCATCAAGGTTTAGATGCTAAGGGCAGCAAATGTTGCATTGATCATTGCTGCAGAGCCAGCTAATCCAGATATCTCCTCAAAAACCTATAATCTAAAAGGACATACATTATCTTCATTGAGCAATTAAAATGAAATTTTATTTATGAAAGTTTGGGTTATTCCAATCTGCTTTAAAAAACAAGAGTAGACTGCATAAACATTAGTCTTTTAGAGGACTTCTGAAAATAAGCTACTAGTAAATCTTCCCTGCATGTGGAACGGTATTAAATTTCAGCTCTGCCTCTAGCATAATTAAGTATCCACCAACAGCATAATACCTTCATTAAATTAAGGTGTTTGGAGTGAAATGTAAATTTGTCTTCAGATACGAGGCTGATATTTCAACCCCTCCACAGGCTGAATATCATTATGGAGGACAGAGGAGGGAGAAGCACACAGCAAGCAGAGTTACTGTGCACTCCTCTTCTCTGGGTACTGCACAAACAGTAAATAGAACCAATAAATGCCCATGTCTGTGCTACCTCCCACCAAGAGAGAAAAGAAAAAAACAAAACCAAAAAGCTAAGGATATTTTTAACTGCTGCCTAGCTAGAAACAATTACTGCTTTACTAAATCTTACGACATTCAGGTGATTTTTTTTTTCCCCATCAGCAACAGCCCTCTTAATGGGGGAAGAAAAAAGTAAAAGAAGCACTTTCCAAAACAAAAAAGGCAACACAAAGACTCAATTATGCACCCACTCAAAATCCATAGCACTTGGGTCACTGCAAGAGCATGGACTGGCTGCTGAGAGAGCGAACAGCAGCCCGGCTGCACCTGGCCAACAGGTACCATTCCTGTCCTCCAGCCAGCCCCCAGGAGCACCCTCAGGGGCTCTGACAACATGCTCATCTGTTCAAGGGGCCTTCAGAGAGCCTCATCTCTGCAGCCCTGCAGACCCTGGGACAGAGATGTGAGTGGCACAAGGCTGCACTGAACCCTGCGGTCACGGCCAGCAAGAGCCAGGCTCTGAGAGCACCGCTGCATCCACTTCTGCAGCAGGCCCTGAGCACCATCTGTGTCCTGAACCAAAATATCCTGAACCTGCCCAACTTTCTACATGGAATACAAACTTGCTAACCTGAATACCTTGTGCTCACACTGGAGATCTGCTTGAATATCTGTAACTACATGAGTGTGACGTGAAGCTACAGGAAACACAAAATATACTGTCTGTGACTGACCAAACAATGGCAGTTCATTTTTTATAATGGCCAGTCAAAACTAACCTTAAAATTAGTCTGGTTTTATCTTGATCTATAGTTTAAATAAATTAGTGAAGGTGACACTGACTCAGGTTTATGCTGAAATTTGCTCTAGTCAGGTTACACTCCAAAACCCTTTCGTAACAGGCATAGAAACATAGAAACATAGAAAATATCTGATATTCAATTTCAGGGTTTTTTTGGAAGGCCAAGAACAGAAAGAAGGCATCAACAATCACATTTTAAGCATATACTCAGAAGGGGGAAAAAAAAAAAAGCTATGTACAGCATAATTTTTTTTTTCCATTTTCAAGCCTTTTACCAATTATTGTATCTATAGAAATACAAGAACATGAAATGATTTGTCAATATTCCAGTTCTGCCAAAACACCAAGATTGAACAAAGTACTTCTGGAATACATGTAATTCAGTATGTCCATACAACAAAAACACGGTCCTGTTAAATATTTCTGTGTCTATGCATATTTCGGAGAAAACACTTCCATAAAGGTAGCAAAAATATTACTGTTTGGGGATTTTTTTAAGGGAAACAAGAGAAAACCTAAGAGTATCATAGAAGTAAAAATATTTGGCAATTTATCATGATTTCTTGAACACTGCACACTTTCTTTGCTTAAACTCTTCAGAGCTGTAACTCAAGTATCAAATTCTCAGTCCATTTTAAAGTCCAGAAACTCACCTCCAGGCTATTAAGAAAAAAAACATTTGAATTTACAATCAGAATTTTCTCCTACAGCATGGGGTAATAAAATCCTTCCCTTCAAAAAACCTAATATAATTTATTGTAAAACAATAACTATCAGTTTAAGAAGGTCAGGGTTCCATGTATTATAGGAGCTTAGAAAGATAAGAATTATCTATGAATCTACCTTATCACTTCAGTTACTTGCAGTGTAAGTTAGAACACTACTAAGTGTCTTCTGTTTTGTCTATGCATCATATGCCATGTTTGAAGCCTCAAAAGATGATTTACAGGAATCAGAATTTTAGAAAATAAATCTTTATCTACTGCAATCTAGGAAGTGTCTGCATTAAAAACAAGCTTGTATTATTAAGATGGAATAATAATTACTTTTCCGTATTTATCTCCTAATGTTACCACAGCAAAATGTGAAAAATAGCAAACATTCAAGCACTCATTTACAGACATTCTCTTTATAATGAGAACAACAATAAAAGCTATTAGATGGCACATAGCTAAAGGGAAAAGCTTTTCCATAGGTCAAATATATCAATACTAGCTTGTAATAATCTAAACAGAAAGATTATTCCTTCAAAATCCTTTACTTCTTGAAATCCACAGTCCTAATCCTCAAACCATTGTTGAAGGCCACTTTAATGTTTGTGTTACACCATTTAAATTTTGGTGTCAAGGCTTTTTTTCCCCAGTACTAAACCACTCATGCTTCACTTCTGTAATTTACATCATTTTAGAAGCCCTTAATTTAATTAGAATCTTTTAAAAGTAAAGAGGTTTGACTTCATTTTCTCTATGCAAAGGAACAGAAGCACATTTCTTGGATATTTTGTTTGAACAGTTCATTTCAAAATTTATTATAGGTTGCTATCATACTAAGAAATAATAAATATATATTTTTAATTACTTTTGCTCACAAGAACAGGCTAATACATATTCCATCAATGTTATGATCCCCTTGGATGGAGAGAAGCTAAATGCTAAGCCAAACACATTTTAAAGCTATAATTACTTGGTAAACAAGGGAATCATACTAAATAATTATACATTGAGATCAAATTAAACCAGAAGAAGTTTTGAAGATGCACTGTATTGTTTTTCTCTTTTGCTGCTGTGTGCTGCAGCATCACCGAGCACGTCATTATCCCCAGAGTGTGACAGGGAGCGGGAGGCTCCTGTGGTGAGAGGGGAGGTGAAGGCACAAAAGCAGCTCACACGCGCCGTGTCCGGCAGCAGAACGCTGCTCTCCCGATGCACAGCCCGACTAGACAGCAACAAGCCAGAAGGTCACCGAGGCAAGGTCATGCAGGAAGATTATTTCTAATCTGCTTTAAAAATATTATTAGGGCTTTTTTTTTTTTTTAGGATGTCTTTAGAAAGGCTCTCTGGTTGGATGAATGATAAACACTGCTATCTGCAACCAGATTAAAAAAAAAAATAATAATTCCAGTGCTTTTGCCCATTCAGGTATTTTAAAAAAATCTTTTCATCTACAAGGACTGATGTCCTTCTCTGCCATTTTTTAAAATTTTATTTTAGTATTACCAAAGAAGTATCTCTTAAAAGACCATCCTAGAACAGAACACTACATACAGAACACAGCTAAGTTTCTCAGAATAGTCTTTCAGAGAAAGATACAGGCTGACAATAAGACTAAGCATTTCCCTAGGACACTTCAGCTTTTCTCTACTCAGCATTTCTCCCCCACCCCAAAACACATCAATAGTGAGCTTGCTAAATCTGCAGGTATTACTGCTAAGGTCTTGATACATCTGCCTTCAGTGTCCCAGAAATCACCTGGTAACATGGCACTGTTTGTCACCTCGCATCGGCGACAGTGCACCAGCTTTCCAGAAAAGCAAAACATGCATTTCTTTTCTGAGCACACAGTAGCATACATGATAAAGGGGTGTGCTTTTCCTGATCCCAAACTTCCCAAGTTACTGAATATCTTTTCCATCGAGTCCCCTTGACTTCCACATAAGCCCAGGGCAGCAGCATTATCAGGGAATTGGACCTGAGTGAAGTATGAGCCCCGCAGGCTGTAACGTGGGCAGTACAGGACACTCACTCTCATCCAAATACTTCATGTGTAGGGTAGGAACTAGAAACAAGGCTTTTTAAATGCTACAAAATTATGCAACTGTAGAATGATGGTACAGTTTTGTATTCTGGGGTGGATTTTTAAACTAATTAGAGAATAGCAAAGATGAATCACACCTTATTAAAAGTTTGTCGTTTTGTGTTTTTTTTTTTTTAAATCAAACCTTGTCATTACACTCCTTTTGCATGCTTAGCACACAGAACATTTCGTACCAAAAAAAGTACAGCAGTAGACACTGGCTTAATCCATTAAGTAGCTCTAACTTGGCCTTTGTTAAAGAAATCTGTAATTCTGATTGTAAATGAGTTTGCTTATCCAGCCAAATGTCACCATCAGAACCTGTCCCACAGTCTCTCACAGCCTCAGGACCAAATCCTAACCCAGGCCCTGACCCAGCCCATCACAGCACACATAGCCGAGGCTTTGCTCCATGCAGTCACTGCCTGAATTTGGGAATTATTCCTGCAGGACACAGCTGCTAAAGCTCTCCTTGCTGGGTTAGCCCAACTGCAGCACCAGCCCCTGAGAGCACCAACTCAGCTGCTCATCAGGCAGCTCCACCTACCTCAAACTGATGGGCATTTCATCAAAACAAGGCGTTTACAGGAACAACTATTACCAATACTACATTTTTTCCAAATGCCCCTTCTTCCCATAATGTCAAAGTATGGCAGTCTGAAGGGAGCTGACTTCTCCCAACTTAGGGGCAGACACAGCTGGGATTACTTTATATTCTAAATAGCAAAGCCATGCCGTGACAATATACAACTCACCACCAGGTGCTGCTTCAAGGAAAAGCCAGATTAAAAACCCCCAGGTAGGAGCCAGTTACCACTTGCATGGACTGCCTTTTGTTTAACTCTGAAGTAAAGTAGTACTGAGAAACTGAAGTGTTTTTCCTCTGAAAATCTCGCAGTTTGACCTCCTAACTGGCAACAGAAGGGACAAGCTGACCAAGCTAGTAAAACACAGTTGAGTTAGACAAGCACAGGGAAAAGGGAGAAAGCTATTTCCAGAATACTCCAAGGGGTCACAGTCCAAATAGAACAGATTGTGTCGAGATCTGTAGGGATGTGCGCTGGATCTAGCGCAGCAAACACCTTCACTGAGCAGCTGCAGCAAGGGCTTGCACAAACAGCTTTCCAAATTAAACTATTCTAGTATTATACAGAATAAAATGGAGTATTTAAATCTAGAAGCAACATAAAGATGAGGAGGTGGTGGACTACCAGACATGTTTCAAACTAAAATTAATCTTGACATATGATCAAAATGTTTCAGAAGAAAAGAACCCATGACAGTGAGAAAATGGGCAGGATTTTTCCTTTATGCAAAAATACTCAACTGCATACAAACAGATAAGAAACAAGTAATTCTGCAGTTAAAAAAAGAAAAACAAAAAAGCTGTTGGCTGCAGCAGATCACAAGCTGCACATGAATCAACAATACCATGCTGTTCCTCACTCTCTAAATATATACTATGTTTATATTTATATAGGGCTGTATAAAAAAGAAACCAGACTGAACTAATCTTTCCAACTCTGCTCAGTCACAATTCTGCACAGTTTGCAGCTTTGCACTTCAAGAACAAGGAAAGCCAGAGGAAAGCCAGACAAGGTCCAGAAGAATGCCACAAAGATAATCAGACAAAACATGACCTACATAAAACCAGACTGAAAAAATCTCGATTGTTTAGTCTGAAGAGGAGTTGATGTGGAAGAAGAAGGGGACAGGATAAGATAAAACACTTTCCACTGCAGATAATGCAAAAATAGAAAGAAAGAGGTTTATTCATATTCATGAAACCAGCAACAGCATGCAAATTGCCCAAACCAAAGGTAGTGGTTATCAAATAATTTTTAATGATAGAGAATGATAGATGGGACAGAGGTTTCATGAATTGACAATCATTTGATACCTTTAAAAATGGCTTAGCCAAATACCTGATGCCAATGCCATTAAGAGACTGTATCTTGTCCTCAGGCAAGAAATGAACCAGAGTCCCTCTCAGAGTGATCTTCAGTCCTATTTTTGTATGATGCTGTCATTTCTGCTTGGCTGAAGTTGGCCATGTTACCTAACGGAGTATAACTAGTATAACTGCAACTATTATTTGACTTTGCTTGCTATTCCTTGCCCTTAAAACCCTCTCCTCCAACAGCAAGTCTCCAGCCATCAATGTCATTCAAGCATGCCCTGAATCCCAATAAAACATTCTTCATACAGAGAGGGGTTAATGGGTAAAGTCCAGTGCAAAATCCACTGATGTCACATCCTAAAACTCAGGGAATGGTGCTGGCTGGTAAAACGCATTGTTGTGCATTTCTGGATCAGAGAAGTCAAATGCTCATGTTCAGGACAAGGATTTTATACCACCTCAAAGAATTGCATGGGCATGCATGTGGCAGGGGTTGAAGGGTTATCACACATCTCTCAGTTATGAAGGGAATCATGCAGACACTGATTCTTTCACAGTCTTAAAGAAAAGTTTCCAAAAATCTGAATATTCTCCTTTTCCCCTTGATAAAAGCAATGACTTGCATTAAAATGATGAGGTATAGGGTTTTGACAAGATTCATTGGTCAGAACTGCAAGCTGGAGCACATGGTGCAGCAGCACAGCTCTTCCACGAGAGCTCATTTCCATTCTTCTTCTGGGGTCACCACAGGTGAAATGGAACTTCCTCTTTCCTCATACTCATGCTGTGTGCTTTATTTTCAGCTGTTCAGGTGTACTTGGCCTTCAAAACCCTACTTTGGGTGTGAATTTTACGAATTTCTCAGACTACACTCCAAGCACCTCTATGCTGCTATGGTTGACACAAGCACTCCAAGCAAGATTTACTTCATGCTCTTTACTGGAATATCCTATCTCAAAGACATACTTCCCAGTGTCCTATTTCCAGGATTTTACTTTTTGCCCTAATTCATACAAGAGAACCAAGAATATTCTCCTGACCTTTGCCACCCAATTCTACACCTTCATTCTACTCTTGGTGCTTTGTTGTTATCAAATTCTTTGTCGCAAGTTCCCCTTTACCTTAAAGAAAAGCTCAAGTATTTTTTACAAGTCTGGGTTCATGTTAACAGGCCTCACATCATAGGACTACCAAGTGAGTCAGCATAATAACCATATGTCTGAGCCTGAATCGAGATAAAAGATCTGTAGAGCCTTATTCAATGAGAGCAGAAAATTCCTACTTGGCTCTGGTCTTTCATGGCTGTATTACAATCTCACTCTACACAGCTCCAATTTTCCTGAGGGAATGTATTTTTTTACTGTTCTTCTGAAGACGATACTAATCTCATCATGCATTTGCCCTGTAACTCCTAAGGATTCCAAAAGTTTGGGGTTTTTTGTGCAGTCTACAGAAAATACAGCACATCTTATTACTGTGCACTTCATTTAAAGGCTATCAAAATAATGACCTTGCAATATTTCACCTGTAGTTTTCAGCAGCAGGACACCCTCACTGCTCTCTTGCAATACATGAACACCATTTTTTTTTCTATAGCAGCTCAAATCATCCCATTTACTGGAAATATACCAAATATTAAAATTAACTCACATGAAAAACAGAAAGCATCTCTCTCACCCTCTCACCCTGCCATTCTCTCCTTTCCACAAACTCCAGTGCCACACACAGGTGCTCTCCAGACAGCTGCTTTCTAACTAAACCTCCTTTTGGAAACTGATTTGAAAGAACACTGTAATTTAACTTAAAAAGCAAATTAAAATTTTGTCAGAACTGGGAAACAAAAAATCCAGGCCACACTTCAAAAAAGCTCATAAAACAAAACATGCAGAAAGATGAATTAGAGTCTTGATTTTTGCTTTATTCAATGACTACAAAAAATTTCAAGTCAGAAATGAAATCAGTTTATCTTTATATCTAAAAATAATACTTTATAGAAAACTTTTTACAGTGGATGGAATGGTAACACAAGTGTTAGGAGTTTAAAGGCAGACAAGCCATAGGCACTTACACTCCCTGTAAAACTTCTAAAGAATATTTCCTTAACCTACATCCAAGTCTAAATCATTCTTGAAATACTTCACTGACTATAGGAGAAAATGTAACCTCTTAGCACATGAACTAGGCAGTTTCTGATTTATGGGCCGTGCCTCCCAGTTCTGCGCAACACGAGGGACCATCAGCCTGAAGGGCACTGGGGAGAGCTGTGAGAAGAGGGGGAAGCAGCCAGGCTGCACTGTGCACTCCTCAGCACGCAGGTCTCATTCGCACGGGCACCGAGTGCTGCTGAGGCCGAGTCCCACCAGGCAGCGTTTCTCAGTCCCTCCGTGATGCTGCTCCGTCCCCGCTGCTGGGAAGGCTCCGTGCAGGGGCTGAGGCACAGCAAGTGCAAGGTAAAATAAAATACTGTGACAGGAGGGACTGTGCAGCGGATCTGCCACCACAAAACGCGCTGGAAAAGGCTGGCAAGAGCAGCCTCCACATTTACAGAGCTACCACGACAGAATTTCAGTCCCTGCGAAGATCCTGAGCACCACAACACAGCACTCTGGTCACCCTGCTTAAAAGTTCACAGGTGATTAGTATAAGCCTGACAACAGGTGTTCAGGTTTCAACTCTAAATCTGCTCCTAAAACATTTTGAAATAAATATTCCTACTTTCCATGTCTTGAAAGAAGTTCACTCTCTATGCCAAAAATAACTTTCATTCTTAGGCCAAAATGTCTTCTTATCACAAGTCACAAAAGTATATGAAAATGCATCTCATTCTGGGAAGCCTTTAATTTACACACGCATTTTGCCTCAAAGCTAAAAGGAAAAACAGACAACAACAACAACAACAACAAAAAAAGCCCAGCATTCTAGACCAGCATGTTATTGTGCCAGAAAAAAATGACAATTTGTCTAAATTTAATATGTGGGAAAAGGCACATTTTAGTGCAGCCTATAAATAAAGCTCCAACCTTTATTAAAATTAAAGGGACAAGTAATTTCCCATTATATACAGCAGCTTCTCAAGAGAAGTCTGTCAAACAATTTTGCGAGTCAACTTAGCACTTTTTATAGTTCCAGTTCAAGGTGAAAAGGCAATTCCAGTTCATAGCCTGACCTCCTGCACGTCAACATACTGTGGCATTGCATTTGGTGACTCCTGGTTTGAGGCCCAGAATCCATATTAAGCAATGGCAAAACTCCTACTCTAGATGTAACGATTCAGAGAGATGGATGACACCATTTCCTTTGGGACTTTATCCTAATGCCTACAGAGCAGTCCAGCACTCCCCATTTCTCTGTCTACCCAGGTAAGGATGGTTTGGGCCCTTTCTTGCAGTTGGATAAAACTTCTGCTTATTTGTCATTCCTGGCACCTTAAGTTTCTCTTTATTTCATTTCTTATTAGCATCACTTAAAATGCCTTTTTGTCTTAGCTATAAAGCTTAGCATCTGACTGAATCAGAATTATGGCTGAATACAGGCAGGATCAGTACAGATAATTCTGTATTACTCCCTGCCCTCATTATTTACCACTTTGGTAATCTTTGAGTCATTTGCAAATTTTACCACAGCTCCATGTACTCCAGATCAATGCTGAAACTGTTAAATGGTGTCAGGCACAGTGCTGATCCCTATGGAGCTGCACTCTATTATTATGACTAATTTTTTAGGTTTGTCAGTTGGCCAGTTCTTAATCCTTTTAACTGGTGCTTCAGTGATACAGGGCAGTGCTATTTTTCAAACTGGAATGTCATGCAATGCAAAGAACTGTCTTTCTAAAAGGGCTGTTATAGCTACACCTTCACCTTTGTCAGCCAAACCTTTGAACTTCTTTAAATACTGAAATTAAGCTCGCTCATGACTCATTTCCTGTAAAGCTGCACATACTGAGAATTACATCCCTATTGCTTATTTCTTTGTAAATGAGTCTGCTGAAAGATTCACAGTATCCTTCCCAGCACAGGTCTGGATGTTCAACCTACACTTATTCCAAGTCTGTCTCCAGAACAGAAGATTCCTCTACAGAAACAGACATGGAGAGTCTTTGAATTAATTATGGGTTGAATAGCTGATGTTACCATGTCCTTGACATGAACTACATCCTTACCATGAACATGCCATGTCCTCTCCAGAACTGAAACAGACACAGTAAGATGAGCTCATGGTGCAAGTGCTGATGCATTAACATAGTTAATGACTTTTTTTTTTTTTTTAATTCTTAAGGTACTGAGATACAGAAAAATGCATTTCAAATTTAAATCTACTGTAGACAAAATAGGTTCATTTTTGCTTCTGACCAAACTTTTTGGATTCTGCCTATACAGAGCCAACTGTAGGATTTTAACATCCTTAGTTATCTTTAGAGACCGTGGTAACTCAGCAACAATTTCTGCAAAAGTCTGAATGTTCCTCATTTTTCTGAATTTCAGACGCTGAACAACATTCAAATACTGCTTTGCAGTGCCACTCACACATTTGCTGCCACTGTATTTCATTCTGTACTGCTGTGACAGTCCTGGTGAAGAGAACCACCAAAGTGACCACCTGAACCTCTGCTGAAGTCCAGAACTCACAGAAGGCAGGGAGATGTTCAGAGAGCTGCCGTGGATCAAACACCTTGGCTGTGTGTATGATCAAACACCACTGTCCAAAGAGTTGTGTATCTGCCAAAACTCCAGCAACACAGCTCAGGTGACATTCCATCTGAAAACAAGGAGACATCCCAGCCATCCCAGCCCATTTAACCCTGCTCTGTATCTCTGACCACAGGGTTGTGGCAGTGACCCTGATAACAGTACTCGGCTATTGACACTGTCAGTCTACACATCCAACTGCTCTGTGACAGAGCCAAAGCTCTTGTTTTCCACCTCTCCACAGAACTATAACATACCTCCAGCTCAGCTAAACAACAGCACTACGAGTTTTATGTGAAAACATTATTAAGTATTAAAAGAAAAAATACCATGGAGGTATCCATAGTTGATTAATTTGGTTGTTTCTAATAGTTACAAACAAGTTTTCATTAGCCAGCGCTGTTGATTTTTGAAACAAAGACCCCAAAATGCACCAACTCTCTTAATGCTGCATTGCACTTCCCTCCCCCCTATAATCAATGCTAGTGTAGACTGCAACTCAACATGAGTGAAGGCAACAGACTGAGCTGTGTGTAATTATTCATTTGATCTTATTAAGACACCAAATTCTAAAATTACGTGGCTGAGGGCTGTGCATTGGTTCACTGCTGTAGACATTGGTACTCAGCAAATTCAGCCTCAAAAGCGACCTACAGGTAGTAGTTCAACTTCTCCAAGGCAACCAGACATGTAATACTTAGTACCAGAATTTCAGGGCAGTTATAGAACTGTTATGCATAAGTTCAATGTTTTTAACAAGGTTAATGTAGAGAACAATACAAAGTAAAACTCTAGGAATGTAAAATAGCCAAATATAAAATTTCCTTTGTATGTCATTAACGAGCACATAAATGTATAGGTATTAATTTAACCGGAATGTATAGGTATTAATTTGACACAAATACATAAAAGACATGTAAATTAAACCAACTTTGGTGGATATTCAAGAACTTGAGTTTTCATTAGTAAATATCAGCAGATCTACGTAATCGTTTATAATGAAAATTGTAACAGCACAACCCATGTTGCAAGGTTGAAGCTCCAAGAAAAATATTCAGCACCACAGAAATACATGATAAACTGTCACAGCAGAACTGGGCACACTGTGTTACCAAATAGTGAGATACTTAATTTAAATCCCAAAGAAATCTGGTTATCAGTCTTAGCTCCTGAGGGAAAATAGCTTCATTTTTAAAAAAGTCTGCTCATGTAACCACAACTTCCAGATAAGCATCACTATTAATCCTGTTATGCTCATTTATATAATTTGTTTCTTTGCTACCTCACTAACAGATGTCAATATTCTTCTACTATTTACATACAGGGCAGAATTACTAATCATAAATAATCCTTTTACTTTTTACCCTTTCTTTTTGAGTTAACTTAAAAATATTTGTGTAAATAGAGTATTGTATTACACATAAATGACAACAGATCAGAGTCACATGAGAGCCAAAAAACATTTTACACCAGGTCTCCAAAATGCTACTGAGTACACCCTCCTCCCCAAGGGACAGGCAGTTCCCTCCACAAGAGAAAAGAAAGAGCTTGCAGCACACTCTGAACTTTGGGCTTTCTTGATCAAACAACTTTTAAAGAAGTGCAACATGGGGAAAAGTGGGAGAGGTGAAGGCATTCAGCTCCCATCAGCTGAAGTTCTATAAAGAATAAACTCCATGGCTGGAGGAACACACAAAGATGAAATGATGAGGTAGGCAAGATCCTCAGTGGTAGCTAGAGCTACTCCAACATCTTATTCTTCTAGATCACCTCAAATGCATGCCTTGGAAAAACACCCTCCAGTAGCTGCTGCCTGTAATGGAAAAAATGACCAACCAAGAAAGGGTATTTTTTAAAAAAATATAAATTTAAAATCAAACTTTCTTGGCAATCACAGCTACCCAATCATCCAGTAAGAGCCCAAGAACTGATACCGCTGCTCTGTCTGTGAGTAGGTCTAAGAAAAACACCTTAATGAGAGGTCAGGATAGTGGGACCAGTGCCTGAATCATGTGGGAAGAAGTTAATCTTGACTTTAACTGTAATTAAGTATTTTAAATTTTTTTGCGCAAAAGGAAAAAGTAAAAATTTGGAACAGTGTGAAGTGAATTAAATATTAACTTCAAATAACAGGGTTTTCCTTCATTTGGAGATCACCTCCTCCCTTTTAATGTCAAGAGGAAAACAGCATTTGGAATCAAGTAATAAAATACTTTAATTATGAAAAAAAATATTGTCCACAGAAATAATATTAAAAATCCCTTTCTTTCCACAGAGAGCACTAATTCAGAAAGACCTCTGAGTGGAGGAAAGAAGAGTGCAAATAAACCTGTGTTTTTAAAACAGCCCTAGAGGCACCTTCTGTTTTAGAGGTGAGAATTAACTTCCATGGGTCTTACTGCACTGTGCTAACTGAACTATTTCATATATAGACATAGATATTTATTTTTTAATACAACTTTGCATATACTGTTGCAGTGCTGCTGAAGCAAAGAAAGGATTTGTTTAAAATAAACATCAGAAGCTGAGTAAGGTGCAAAGGAAAAGCAGTGTTAAAATACAAACCTATCACTTCAGTTAGCAGAAAGGTTAACAGAACAAGACGTATCACCAATATTTAAATACAAATATGTAAATATCAGCTAACATGGATCACTGCCAATATTTAGTGAGAGAATATCCAAATAGGCTCGTATGACTATGGTGTATATGAAGCCTTGGCAAAAACAAAGTTAAGGGGGAGCACCTTGGTGGAATTTAAATGCTTTGATCTGACAAGTAGGTCTGAATTCCAGAAACTGCAACAGGATTTGTGACCCACATAAGACTTCAGCTCTTCTTGTAACGAGAATAATATTCATTTCTCTGTTAATGAAAGAGCAGCATGGTACAATTGACAAACATAAAATTATTCAGGGAAGTATTACCAAGACTGCTACAAGAAGGAAGAAACAGAGAAAAATAAAGCTCTTTGTATGATCCTAAACAAGTCCACTGTTGTAGTAAGATACAGCCAGTAAATGACTTCCTGTCCCAACTTCTCTCACTTCTGTCCTTTCTTCATGGTGGACAGTCAGAAATTTGTAATGGACATTTTTCTGGGACCAGGAATGCAGGAAATAACTTCATCAGTGTTTGCCTGCAGCTTGCTGGTACCGACTTTAAATGATTCAAATCCAGTACTGTTTGTTTTGGAGACACCACCATAGCATCTTCCTCAAAGAAATAACAGAAACTAATCCTCAAGGAGCTCCACAGTGCCAAATCACTGCCTCCCCAGTCCCAGTCCCAGTCCCAGTCCCAGTCCCAATCCCAGTCCCAGTCCCAGTCCCAGTCCCAGGAGGTGCTAGCACAGCAGCTCTGAGGTGATCAAGGTGATGCCAGCTCTGGCTGCAGCAGCCCTGAGCAGCTGGCAGCAGCTGCAGCCTAAGGAAGGTAGCACAGCCCCATCCCCTCAAGCCTAAGAAAGTCAAGTGGCATTGACTGTCACATCTGTGACGTTACACCTCAGCTTGCACTTCCACAGCATATTTTTTTTCTAAAACCTTATTAATACTCCAAACACAGATTTTACATGACCAGAAGTGTTGTCCCAATTCATCCACTAGGTCTGCCAGTCAAGCACCAAATTAAAAGTCTTTTTCATGGGAAACCCTCCACGTCCCCAAAGGGAACCCACTCTGCAGCCCTTTTAGTCATTGAGCAGTCTGGTTGTTTTTCAAAGTGCAGGATCCTTAAAGATGGGCCTCCACCCAAAATGCAGCATCTATGCAAGGATTCTCTCGTGTGTGCGTGCCCTTGCCAAGGGCTCGTGTTCCCCCTGCCCAGCAGCCCCTAGCTGAGCACAGCAGAGATGAGTGCTAAATAAAATGGCTCAGGCAAGACACACACCACAGACAGCACTGCAGCTTCAGCAGGTAAGCCCAGAGCATATGGATTTCAGGGCTAAATTGAGTATCTAGCTGTGATTTGCACAAATCTCCCTGCTTTAATAAAACTGGAAAATTGAATATAGAATTCTAGCCTGATTGAATGCTGAAAGCTTATTCTGTAGAAATACTTTTAAAATTCTAATGTACTCACATATTTTCCTTTTTTTTTTTTTTTACTAATTCAGATATGTAGATAGAGAATTAAAAATGTGGGCACATGCATATCTGAAATTCGCTTTAGGGCACAGACCAGTAGGCGAAACATATTTGTCCCTCTATCATATCTTTGACAGATACTGTAACAGATAATAGTTCATTTATTGAGCCAAACATTACTTCACATTGTAATAATAGTGTACATTAATGCTATTCCTCATTTTATTTAACAGTTTATGATGTGTAAGCCAGAAGAGCCTGGGATGACAATTGAAAAATTATTAAAAATAGAGAAGAGAATAAAGCAATGTTTTACTAGTTAATTTTATCTTCCCATTTTCGTTAAGCATGGCAGAAGATAGGTTTATACTTCCTCAGGTCACAAAACCCTATTACAGGAATTTCTCCAGTGACCTATGATTTCTCTTCCTTAACATTTCCCGCACTGCCTACCTAAAAGTCAAAACAGAAAAAAAACAAAAAAAATTGTGGTCTCCTTGTCCTACAGAACTTCCATCCTGTTACATTCTTAGAGCTGAGACCAGTGGAATAGGATGAGTGATGCCATCACTACCTAGGTGGAAAAGATCAAGATTCTACCTTATTCCCTCTGAGATGCTTTTCACTGTCTGTGTCCATGACAGTTATATTCTGGGCCAACAAATGGGCTTTTTGAAAGGCAAAATTAAGTTGCAACACAGTGATAAAGGAGACTGAAGAAAAGATACTTCCTGAAAAACCATCATCTAATATTAAGTATTCCTGTTTATCATAAATCAGTGAAGGTGGTTGTCACAGAAGTGGCATAATAAGCACAAAAAGGCAACCTCGTGGGAACATAAGTGTGGTTAAACCATAATTTCTGCAAGAAAGTTAATGAAAAAATAAGATATCTGCACTGACATTGATAAAAACAGACTCAAAGTTAAGTGAAAGGGAGGAAATTATAAAAAAAATATTTATGAGATCTTTAAGCTAAAGGATAATGTTTGTGTTGAAAGTGTGACCTTAAATTCCATCTACAAGTATCCTGAATATTTATCTATTTTGCAGTCCAGAGCTTTTTTTTTTTTTTTGGCAGTTTTCTAATAATGAGCACGTGATAATTTCCATTTTCAACCAGCACCAAATAAACCTCCAATTGCTGTGTCCATCTCTGTCTTTATAGCCTGGATAACCAAAACCAACTCTCTATTTATAGAAAAGCTGTGTAAAATCCTTACAGAAGAAAAATTTTAAACAATAGACACATATTTCCAAACAAAGCATTTGAAATATTCTTTTTACTTTTATGTGCAGACCTAAGCTTAGAGCATTCTGTCTGTCAAGCAGGGAGATTATCACTGTCACTTAAATCACCACTAGAAATAGTGTTCCAATTGTCCTGAGGTGTTAAGTGATGTTATCAGCTCCTACAAGAGAAAGAAAATTCAGGGGTGGAGTTTGGCAAGCCTCAAAATAAAGGTTTCTCCACTTAAATCTTAGTATAAAGCTTGCAGAGTTGATTCAGTGCTGATTACTGGAAGCGACAGTGCCTCAGCTCTCAGCTAAATCACGGTTAAAAGGCAGATGAGAAGATACAGCAATGCTGATGTTTCGGAACTAGAAGCATTTCTGTCCAGTGTATACCTATCAAACATTTCATTTGAGTTTATCTACCAGATACAGGAAATACTTATGTGAAAGTGAACAAAAAATACACAGTAGGAAGAAAAAATAAGTTGAAGGATAAAATGTCACACTTCTCTAACATATGATTGTTTATGACTCTTTTCTAGTAGTTACATGTCATTAACACAACCTATTTTTCATCAGAATATGAATTTTTATTGCGAAAACCTTTATGTAGCACTAATCTTTCTATTATGACCTGAGGGAATATGCTGCAATAATATTAGAAATCTTCATGTGTTTCTTCATTCAGTGATTCCAAGATGATGTCCACATTTAAACACAATTAAATGACTAAAATATTATGGGCATTATACCATGGCCTTTTAACTTCCCCCACATAAACCAACAGCACAGCTCACTCACTGGAGGAAGTGAGCACCCTCTGGAGCAAACTATAGCACTATTGTGATAATTTCCCTGTTGTTCTAAGGTCCCAGCAAAGGTGTTGCATCACAGAAGAGCAAGGTGGTCGGAGCCCCAGCACTCAAGGGTGTGCTTCTTTCTGAATGCTGGAGAGCTGGTGAAAGACTCAAGAAGGGACAGGAGAACTTCTGTACCAGAAACATCAGGTGAAGAATCTCGAATCAGCCTAAAAATCTGTTAAATACCAGCAGCCATAGGGAGGGCAGATTTAAAACACTATAATAGCCAAATCTTGCCTTGTCTGCACAATTCCTTCTACTCCCTTCAATGAAACACAAAAGAATCTAAAAGCACACATACAGATTACTTTCAGTTAGGGTGAAGTGCATGGCACTGCTTAAGGACTTTTGAAAAATTCAAGGGACAAAGAGTATGAATCCCCTTCCAAATCCTTGATAATATGGGGGAGGAGGGGGCAGGATGATTTCCCCCACTTTGCCCTCCCCACACTGAGCATTAACTTGGTCTCTTCAAGTCTCCATTTGCCCATCTGCCACCTCCTGAGCAGTTTTTTGAGCAGTCTGATACACACTGACTGCATTGTAAATTAGTCAACCTGGCCCTCAAAAGGGTTAAGGCAAGGGTTAAGGATGTTAAGATTTTAAGTCATACCTTCCACTGGCTAATCATTACTCAGCTTGAACTCCTGATGGTGAACTCCTTGACACTAATGAGCCTACATCTGCTCTTCTAACTCAAAATTACTTTGCTCTATAAGCTACTTTTATTAGCAGGCCAATGACCATAATAAATTTTTGACAACGGACAGCCATTCAGCACAAATCAACTTAAGCAATTCTTCCATCAAGTTTAACTGTGCTGTGATAGAGGAAGCAATTGATTGCTACTGTAAACCTGTGCCTCCTAGGCAAGCTGATTTCTTATCATACACTATGTAAGTGACCAAAAAAGCAAACAAACAAACCCCCACGTGCTGTGTGAACAGCCAGATCTATCTTATCAAGTAAGCTGAAAAAACCCTTGTGTTTCACTACCAGTCATAAGGTCACGTTATAAAGCAGACTAATTAAATGAAACAAAACTATCAACACCAGAAGCAACCATGCACTGCCTAATCTAAATGACCTACAGACACGAAGATACTAATTGGTCCCAACTCAAATTTGCCCTATGTACAAGTGCTTGAGGAAGTCCAAGTGATGGGTTTTCCCCTGAAGTGCTGAAATGATCTGGCAGCTGCCTGTAGAGGATCTACTTCCTCTGTGTGCAGCTTTTAACTGAGCAATACCCAAGTGAAGAATGGAGAGAGTGCAGTAAAACATCCTGTGTTAAAGATGTTCAGTCAGGACTTGAGAAAGCTGGCTGACTTTATGATCACTGACAGAGTTTCAAAGCTAATGTTTTCATGCAGTTGTTGGGTTCCAGTGACCACAAATGAGGTTGTAACACATTGCTTCTATCAGATTCAAGATGGTTTTAACCACTGAAGTTTACAGATATACTTCTTAAGTTTTCTACGCTTAGCAGCAAGTGGAGTAACACACAGGTGCAAGATAAAAACAAGCTCTATGTCTTGTTTTGTATGAAATATGGTGTGCAGTATGTCCTAACTTCTAAGGAGAAAAAAAAAAGCCTCTCAAAATTCACCCACAGCTTTCAGTCTCAAAATAAAACTATATCCTGCTCACCTTAGTAATTTCAGACTCCCCTTTACATCCCAGTTGTAAAGCACAGGATGATGATAATGACACTTTAACTCCAAGGTACATAGACAAACTCAGAAGCTGTACACCAGATGAAATTTATGGGTCAGATATGTCAAAATACCTGATGAAAATTTGTTTCATCTTACTAATAATCTCTGTAAGCTCATAAATGTCACATCTCTCAATTCAAACCATGATGCTGAATATTTACCTATACATACATATACTGCATATTATATGCAGTATATGCTGAAAAATGTTTGTATAAAATGTATCTTGTAAACCCCCAAGACTCAAATACTGCTGATGCCTGACACTTGACAAGGTCTAAACCAGTAAGAAAAAAGGATTTCAAAATTTATTTCGAGAGCATTTCACAAGATGCCTGAATTTAAAAAGTCTTGGTTACCAAATAGGCAGCTGACAGTTATTTCTTGTGTAATGTATTTCAGAAACAACCTAACACGATCACAGTATCTCCAAACCTCACATCCTCATTAAGAAGTGAGCAGGTGGGTTTCAGAGTACATGAAAGCATCATGCTCCTGGTAGAGGTAACCTTTTTTGTCCTCATTAGGATGAGTGATGACAGCAGTGAAAAAAAATGAAGCATTTTCTCTTTTCTTTTTCCTTCCTTTCCCCAGTATAGTAACAATAACCAGCAGAGAAGATTCTTTGCAGTAGATGAATAGATCCGCAGTGGTTTCAAGGTTTAGTTTATTAGACAAGAAGTATCCCAGGTATTTCTACCTTGTGTTTGACTTAGGATGACATAAAAAGAAAATGCTGCTTGCTATTGCAGCATTTGATCCAAGACTCTCCTTTAATCTCGTTCTTCTAACTTTGCATTTTGTCTTTCCTTCTGCCATGCTTTCCAACATCCTGCAGGATACAAATCAAACAGCATTCCACCAGAAGGGCAACGACTGCAAGATTAATAAAACACACCAACAATCATGTGGCAAAAGACAGCAGCTGAAAGTTAGGAGACCACCCATGTGTAGTATCAGCTGGACACTTCAAAGTGAAATTGTCCCAAACCCAGAAAACCACGGTAATTAAATCACCCCCCCTAGAATTTATTGTACCTTTTCCACAACAACTCATGTTATCAGAGATAAATACCTGGACACACACAAAAATGCACCCTCCTAACCTCTCTATCCTTCCACACCAATCACTACGTGCAGCTTCACCAACACTCCCACCTCCCCAGAGGATGACACTGAAAGGCAAGTTCCTGTTTGGCCACTGTCAGGCTTACTGGGTCATCCTGCTGCTAGAAACCAAGAATATTACCTAAAAGTCTGCACAAGGAGAAAGGAAAACAAGTCCATACCGCTTTACAGATTTGAAAAACAGAAGTCACTTCCATTTTTTTTCTATTCGGATAATTCCCTGTACAACTCCTGCGTCTGCCTGTGGGTCTCAGAAAAATGGCAGGACAGACAGAGGGTGTGTACGGACCCAGGCTTTTCATCAGTCATGGGCCATCCCACGGGGCCCAGGGGAGGAAATTCAAGGCGTTCTCTAGTTTGTTCCAGCCATGGGTACGGCAATGGCGAGAAGGAGAAGTAGAGAAGAGCTGATTCAGGTTCACAAATCCTCCAACTGAGAACAAGGAGGAACAGCCCGCTGCATTTCCGTTCATCACTATTAAATTCGGTCTTCCTCTACCAGGTTTTCTTCTGCAAGCAGCAGGCTGAAAGATTATGTAAGAATATATATGGTGCTGCACAGCTTGCAGAAAGAAAGGATTGCTATGAGCCCCAAAATCAGTGGAAGCCCAGCTATGTCAGCATACAATTGCTCCTGATATATAAAGTTAAAATTTGTGTTGAAACACCTTTGATTCAAAGACTGACAAATACCACTATACCTTGAAGAGCTCAAAAGGTATGATGAGAACTGGTCTAAGACATGCCCAAAAACAAAGACTGCAGGTTCCACCATAGTAAAAGAGAACCAACAAAGTTGAAGGTCTTGAAAAAAATCTGTCCGATGTTACCTACTCTGCAGCGTATTACAAGCAAGGAAAATAAAAATTAGTTTTAGTTCCTTAATATGAAATATAGTTCCTGTTCAAAAATTAGACTTATTTTGCTTTTGAAAAAGATATTTTTTTTTCCATTTTAAATACAAGTCTTTCATTTTGTTTACAAACAGCAGCAACAAAAATATTTTCAAAGTAACTGCACAGAAAAACAAAATAGGTACTAGCATTAATTCCTACTAATACAGAATGCTAAGTAGGTTGCTTTAAATTAATTTAGAAGTATTAATTACATTTAGTCACAGGACCATAAAATTAAGCAGTCTAATGTATCAACACTTGAAAAATACACTTGAACATGCTTTCCTAGTGAGCAGTGGTCTAAGCTATCAGCTTCTGTAAAATTCAAACACCAACATTTCCATCCACAGAGCTTCAATGACACCACTTAGTTAAGAGTTCAGGGAGTTAACAGCTACAACATTCCCCAATCTACGGGCAGCTCCAGCACATCTCCTTTAGCTCAGGATATTGATGACTATTAGAATGAAACAACTGGCAAAGACAAGTTTCACAGCTCTTGTTCAGAAACATGTGGGAGGTTTTGCAATCTATTTTTTATGCTGCAGCTACAGCTTCAGAGAGCCATAGGGCTGAACTCCAATATTTCCTTGAGAGAAGCAGAGAGTGTGAAGAACAGAGAGAATAGGCTATCTGTCGTTTGCTGCCCTCACCTACAGGCAGGAGGCTTTGAAGACAGGGTGAAGACATGACAGGAGTTGTGCATCCTCACAGATTTTGAGTCCAAATAAGAGAGGCCATTTCCTTGAACCACCACATTTCTTGATCACCCACCTGCCTGGGGGAGCTTTACAGCATCATGTATGTCCAAGGGTATGGTATGGCAGAAACATCACAGCGTTCTCTCTTCTGATGGAAGAGGTAAATAAAGAACTGCTGCTGAACTTACCTGCCATCCACTTTCACCCTTTTCCTGCCTTTCATCTATTTTTAGCTGAAAATGTCAATTTTCTATCCTATTAAATAAGAGCATTTCATGAGTTATACAGTTACCAGAATCTGAGGTTTAACTAAAAACACTTCAGGTTTTGAAAAGCCAATCAAGCTGCTAGTAACTGTTCTTTTTATATTCACCACATTATACAAAGGTCCAAACGTTGAAGTCAAAGCTTGAAGTTCAAGGTTGCAGCACATCTTTAATCATCTATTAATATTACAGGACAGCAGTTCTGGAATATTATGGTCCTTTAATTATGAAAAATTACAGTGTATTAGGATGGCCATATTTTACAAATAACACTGTGCTTTTATTTCAGCAAGAAGAATCAATAGTATACTGGTAAAATTTGGCTTGCTAAATCCACTGGAGTGGATGTACTTGACAATTCCCTCTCAAACCAACTTTACAGTTTCCCATCTGTCTAGTTCTCTACATTAGTAATGACAGACAAAGTTAAATTAAAAATTTGAAACCAGCATCCTAGGAAAAAACTTGATGGAAAAGCATAGAGCAATGCTCTTTAAAACCAGCATCAAAAGATATCCTAACACTATAAAGAAAACACACCGTAATTTTAGTGTGCATTTACTCCCCTACTCCTTTTTAATAGATGCAATTTTCATGGAGTCTAATCACAAAGCACAACTCAAATGGGTGTCTTGCTCCATTCTTTTTTTGAAAAGTCTAATTCAATGGATCACAGCAATGAAATCTCGTATTCATCAAGGCATGTGTTTAGGCTCAGAGGTTAGATGTCACTTGTGTGACTGATAATGTTTGTTTTGTGCTCTGCTTTTCAATAACTCTTCACTTTAAGCAGCATTTTGCTTCTAAACAGGAGTGGGTGTAAGGACACTCAGCATAATGGAATGGGCCAGGTTTAATTCCCTTAATCACTTGGTCAGGGCAACAGAATTAACTGTCCACATCTGTTCCCTCCGAGCACACATGCTTAGTTTTCCCTCTTATGCAATAAAGGAGTGTGGGGTCATGATGCCACATCTAGCCTGCCTTTTCCTCCATATCTGAATCCACAGAGAAAACCTACAAGCTGACTATGGATCAACACAGCCTGATTTCGGACCACAAAATACTTGTGATGTAGCAAAACGAGCTCCATCTTGAGCTTCAGCTTGAGGAGTAACTTCTTTGATATGCTATAAATGCCCAAAGAGAAAAAGCAGAGCTGTTGTGCCAGTTGTAAACAGACAGGCAAAGAGAAAAACACACTAAAAACCTTGATATAAAATGGTTTCTTAATAAAGATGCTCTTGATAGACCACTGAAAATGGAGTGCAACTACACTCACGGTCAGGGTGATTTGTTCAAGATGATGTGATCTGATAAAGATGACATTTAGCATCCTTAGTAACACTGATAGAGAGCTGCTCAACAAGGCCAGGGAGGGCCAGAGTCAAAAGAAAATTTGGAAAGGTGTCATTTAAAATGGCAATTAATTTAGACCTCCTGTTTTGTGCTTCTGCCTTGCCTCTGAAACCCTGTGTTTCCATACTCTGAAATCGTGATGATGGAGGTCAATTACTCCAAGCCCCTGGTGTTCACAGAATGGTGATTACCATGGTGCTCTGCTCAATCTGGAGCCACCTACATTCACCTCCTTTTGATATTTATATCAACTATGCTTGTTGAAGGATGAAGACAGAGAAATTCTAAGTTCAGGAAAAAAAAAAAAAGAAAAACAACAACAACAGAGTTCATGCTGGGAAACAAACGTTGAATCACCAAAAGAGGAAGGGAGGAGCCACCAACAGGCAGGTAAGTACAGGGAACACAACATGACTAACAGACAGGGAGCTTCTAGAAACTGAGAAAACCCATTAATTTACAGGAACAGCAGCAGTACTTTCTGGTATAAGAAAACAGTCTTGGAGAGAAAGAAAACAACTTTCTCCTTTAAGGCCAAGGACACAAACAGCATAGACAGTAAATGCTATGTTTCACCAAGAAGTTGTTCTCTGCAACAACTGTCATAAGAGATACTAGATGCAAAACAAAAGACAGCCAGGAAAACCTACAGGTCAGATAACAGCTGGAAGGTGAGGGAGAACTTCCTGAAATAATTTAATTAAAAACTGATTAAGAATCTTGTAATTTACAGCCTTTGTAGCAACACTGCTGTTGTGTTTGGACACTGACTGCTTTCAGCATTTTGTCCCTTGCCTGACCTGAGCTAAGGGTGATTTGAAGTTAGCGGGTTAAACACAAAATAATCCCCTCTCAAGGCTGTGGCAGGCTACGAAATGAGGCAGGAGGCAAGACACCTCTTAACTCCCCAGTATGCCATACTGCACAGGGCAGGCCAGGGAACCAGAGGCTGACCGTGTGTGTGCAGGAGCCCTGGGGGCTGCTGGCATCCCGGGGGACAGGGGAGCAGCCAGAGCTGCTGGAGAGCAGGAGGGAAGCACAGCAGCACTGGGACATGCAGCAGGGAGCACACCTGAGCCCCAGGATCCCTGGGGAGTCTGTTTACATCATCCCTCATCCTCCTGGGCAGCCACTGCCGATTCCTGCACACGCAGAACCCAGGACAGCGGCATTTCAAGCCCATCTGTGAACCTCTGATTTCATCACTACAGCAAATAATAAAGAAGTGCAAATGAGGATGATAATATTGCTTGTTTTACAGGCAGAAGGTCAGAGAGCACAAATTAGTCACTCTCCTGTGTAGGCCACTGCTGGCTGGCTGACGGGGAAGAAGAGCCTACAAAGGGCACAATTCCCTCTCCTGGAGTTAAGCAGAGCATGTGGCGCTGTGATTCTGCCTCGTATCGTCCGTGAGCCCACTAACAGCCAGGCAATGCATAGCAGAAAATAATCAACTACTGTCTGGAGATAAGCAACATTTTATTTCCCCTGGGAGCAAGTGGGAGAACCAGGATGCAACAGCTGTTTTCAGTCACACTATTTCTGCCTTGGACTGCTCCCACTACACACGCTGCCTTACTATGGCTTGAAAGGAGCTGCCGATATTTATAAATACAGAGAGATAAATAGCTGTGTCTGAGTGTGTGTGCATCTGGTTGTAATGCAGAAGTAAGGAGAAAATATCCTTCCCACGCACATTAATGCAAATGCAAAGAGAAAATATCCTTCCTACAGACATTTATTTTAAACTGTGTGTACTAGCATATTTTTATTTTAGAAAACTGATTACTTCATCAATGAATGGTGTCCTCACTGCACTTAGCAGTTTGGGGAAAAAAAAAAATAATTCAAATGTAACTCACAGGACAAACAAGTATTTATTTGAATTTTTAAATAGCTTGGCAATTTTTCTTCTTCATTTCCTACAATAATATAAAGCATGTTAAATGAAAAACGTGTTACAAATGCAAATCCTCTAAGTGAAAGCATATAGAAAAAGAATAAAGCTATTGAGCAATGGCAAAATAATATTTCTCCCAGCACAACTGGAAAGCAATGCTGCCAAACAGTAAACACACCTGCAAAACCAGATCTAGGGAATAAGTTAAATCCTCTGACGTGTACATTTTTGCAAACTGAGCTAGAATAAATCCAGTGGACATTTAAAGACAATGCTAACAGCAACATTTTTTCATAACTGGAAGTTTTAGGAACACTTGCTATGATATCATGACATGTACCTAAAAGAGAGATAGGTTTAATAGCATTCAGTCGTCATCATAATTACACAGCCTGTATACAACAACCATTGAATGATGCAGCTAAGCCAATTTAGGACAATATGCTCACCCATTAAGCTATTACAGCTTAGAATGATGTGCTTATCCACTTTAAAGTTCAACTTAGCATTAATTGTTTAACACTAATAGAGTTCTGAATAAATAAAGTCAACAAATCAGAATGCTATAGTTAATTGTAATTAATCTGGCTGTGTATAAAATCCTGCTTCCACAAAGAATAAGATGGCAAAGAAGATAGCTTTGTGTTTTCCTAATGAAATTTGAATTCTTCTATTGCAAAACAACTACTTACCACTACCATCTTGACCCAAATAAAAAATGGTCAGATAAAAATTAACAATTAACAAAGAAGAATATTTTGTTGAAAAAAAAAATCACAGCAAGGGCATCTGCATTGTTAGCTTTTCCACATATGTGTGTGGACACATACAAAAATACATACATATTTATATATCTATGTATATAGTAAAGGCAATGCACCTTCTCAAAACTCCTGATTTATATGATTTTTCAACTGCAATTTATTGTCTTCCTTTCCCTAGTCTGTGTTCTAGTTCTTTCTCTCAAGTTCCTACATTCAACTCCAATCTGTGAGGGAAAAGCGAAACAAAACAACCCACAACAAAACAAAATCAAAGCCAAATAATACAAAGGATTTTCATCTTTATCTGCCTGCATCTCTTGGTTATATAATCACAACTGTAATCTCTGATAAATGGAGACTCAATCAGACAGCACAGTAATGCTGGAGAAGATCTCTCCAAGCTGTGAAATGTCATCGAATCTAAACAGACTGTTAAAGCTTCAGAATGTTCCCATCAAATGACCAGATGGGGATGCAATCATTCAAATCTCCTGCAACGGGAAGTGCAGCAAGACCATGAATGTTAGCTTCTCCATCATCTGTTTCAAATACTGGGAAGGAAATACAAAAGAGAAGCTTCTTCTCATGTGTCTCTGCATACGAGACTGTACCAAAAAAGAGGTTCTTAGGTCGAATAACGAGCACTTGTGTGAGGCAGAGCTATTTGCCATACATTTCGATGTAACACCAGGTGTTTGACCATCACTTGTGTAGCATTCTGAAGACTCCACATCAGACTGCTCATTTCTATTCAGCAGGGCAGGAATCAAAGCCGACTTAAAAATCCAATATAGCTATTGCAGCTTTTTTTTTTTTTTTTACTATTATAAAATACAGTCACTTCAAGAATATATTTTCTGTGAACTGTGAAAGAATGAAAGAAATCCACAGTACTTGCAGTCTGAATCACACACAGAATTCCTATTTCTTGTATTTCTTGTTTCTGAACTGTACCACCTTTAACCAAGGTGATAAACCACACATTTTTTATTACCAAGCTCCCCTGAAATGATGTGCTTACTATGCAAATTTTAGATGATCTAGATGTTACTTTCAAATGGCCAGGATAAAGGAATACCTTATTTTCTTCAGATCTATCGAAAGAGTCAGCTGCAGGTGAGATGAGATTTTTAAGTTCATTCATGGCATTTGCTACACTTACTACATCCTTTGTGAGAGAGAAATCATGGCTAAGGGGGAGCCTGTATTTTCAGTCGTGGGAAGTATCAGGGTAAAACTCTCTGGGCTTCAACATTCCAGTCCAAGCACACACAACAAATGAAAAGTTCACTAACAGAGAACGTGGCAACGACAACAATGGAATAAACCTTGCTTCACCATTCCATACAGCTTGGACAATTCCAGAATTCAAAGTGCCAGTAGACTGAGATCAAGTATGAAAGTTCATAAATTGTGTAAAGGAAAGACCTGTGAGAACACACTGGGGTTTAAAAAGTTCACCCACAATACTTTAAACATCTGATTTGGAGATGCCCTGTGTATCCAATCATCACATGCACTTTATCTGCACAGGCTGCTGTCACAGGCTGTGCATTCATCCCTAGACAGACAGATATGTCTGAAGGAGAAAGGCCATCATGTTTTCTCATGTGCTGTCAGCTTGTCACAGATTACAAAATGAAAACTCCATTCTTAGGAATCAGCATTCACTCTTCTAGTTTCTGACACTGGGTACCAAGCCAATAAAACAGCATCACTGCTTTAAGTGAGAGGAGAAGACAACTCACCCTGACACCAAATCTAAGAATTCCTACCCTTCCGTATCAGCAGAATCCATTCACTCAGTACTCCTGCTTTAGTGATTAAGCACATGAGGAGCAGCTGAGAGAGCTGTGGGGGCTCAGCCTGGAGAAAAGGAGGCTCCGGGGCACGTCCTCATTCTGCTCCCAGGGGACCATCAGCAGGTCAAGGAGAAATGGCTTCAAGCTGTGCCAGAGGAAGTTCAGGTGGGACATCAGGAAGAATTTCTCCACTGAAAGGGTGGTCAGGTCTTAAAATGGGCTGCCCAAGGAGGCAGGGAAGTCCCCATCCCTGGAGATGTTCAAGGAACAACCAGACCTGGCGCTCAGTGCTCTGGTCTTGTTGACAGGGTGGGGGGTCAGACAAAGGTTGGACTCAATGACCTTGGAAGTCTCCTCCAACCTTAATGATTCTCACCACAGACCCAGCAAGGGATACACCCAGCTGCAGGATGGCAGCCATTCCTCTCATCGAGGCCATTATAGAGGCAACAGAGACTAAACTGAAGTGACTCCTGCTGTTGCAGAGAACTGATGCAAGCACTTCTGCCAACATCCAGGCCTGGCTCAAGATACACCAGCGAAAGGTAAATATTAGATAAGAACACCATGTTAAGCAATTGTTTTTGACATGCCTTGGTCATCAGGCAGCAGTGTGAACTGTTCAACAGACAAAACACATTCTCTCGTTTTCTGCATCACAGACAAGAAAAATCACAGAGATTAGGACCATAACCAATTCAGAGCCAGCAGGACCATTAACTCCATGTCCTCTAACCTGCACTCCTGTCACTCTGCATAGCTGCAACAAGCAGAGGAATTTGTAACCTTCAGTGCAGCAGCTAAACAATATATAAATTTCCTGCTTTACATCTCACCTCGGAAAGCTCCGTAAGTGCCACACCAAACCTATTAAGAACACAACAGCTATTCTGTCTCAGAAAAGGAACTAGGTAACTTTATTACATTTTTCCTGCAGCATAATCAAGGATTTAACAGTCACTGCGCAGAAATAATCGCTACGCTGAAGATGTATCAGAAATCTGCTCAGATGGGTTTTGCCCCAAGAATGCATATTGTGAAAGTGTAACAGAGAAGCAAATTAAAGGGAGAAATGTTTTAGAAAATGAGCAACTAAATTAATAAAGCTTTAAGAGTTTTTTTCTAAATTCTCTAACATAGTACAATAATTTAAGACTTGCAGACTGCATCTATTCATCTGCCTAGTTTTGCTACAGCAAAATGAAACATATTGCTTAATGAAACATAATGAAGTACACAGGTTTTTTCTGCAGTAGTTCTAACCTGATTTATTTTTAATTTAATAAAACCTAATCTTAGTATTTTGCACATGTAGTACAATCAAATACTATACTGTACTTTGTACTATACTGTGATTTTGTTTTATATCTGGAAGTAAGGCATACCCCCTATTTCACTGAATATTTTTTTTCAAATCAACCATTAGAAGTCTCTTAGTATCTGATGAAGACTTAGAGTCTTTCTAAAAAAGAAAAAAAAATCTGTATTCTTTTCCAGTTTCCAGATACCAATCTCAAACTAGGCAACAATATTTTAGCATTAAAAAGCTTAATAGACATGATAGGAGTTAAAAAAGCTTAATAGACATGATAGGATTTATTTAATAAAATAATAATCTTATAGCTAATACCTCCTCTTAACACAAATTTGAGACTCTCTCTTCCATCTTCACAGAACCAATAATCAGAAACTTACCACACCCACTTCTTTCTCAAGGAAATCTTATGTATACATGCATATCTTTCCAAAAGCCAAACAGATTTATCTCAACAACGTGTAAAATAACAGCCTTTATGGTGTTGTGCTTCTCCAAAACACATTCTGAGAAGCAAGGGTTTTATGTAGGATTGCTGACCAAGTCTTCACTTGAAATATACTTTTGTAAACTACTGATTCACAGGAAAAGGCAGTTTCATCATGAGTTTTCTAATGGAAACTCACTTACTACAGAAATACCACTAGCTGATGAAAAACAGATGAATGATTCACAAATGCAAATGAGGAAAAATATTCTACAATAACACATTTGATTTTAGCCACAATTTAGAAATGCATTTCCAAGATTGTTTACCAGACATGACACATTGCTTCCAGTGTCCTTGTAAAAGTCCTTTACCTGAACATGAAAAGCTTCATCCATTAATCCAAATCAACAATACCACTACCCCCTGCAGAATCCCACTGCCGTAACAACTCACAACATTGCAAACAAAAAAACCCTACAAACTTGCCCCAGATGTGTCTAAAGGGTAGGTATTCTTGCATCACTAAATTGCTGATTTAGTCATCTCCACTGAAGGCATGTAGTGGGAAACATTTGTCTTTCCACAATGATGTATTCCCTTGCACCACACCACCGGGCTGCCCACGATGGCTGTTCAGCCAGCAGGTAAAAAACACCACAAGGAGGATTCACAGTCCTGGCTGCACTGTCATGTTCAAAAATGCCTCTCCCCTAACAGGTCTGAAAACCCAGCTGGACTTCAACATCATGCATCAAGCTAAGCAGCATTAATTCCCTCCTTCATGAGCCTGACAGAATAGGTCTGGTTTTCCCACAAAATCACTGAAATACCTTTAATGATCACAGCTTGGTCACCAGGGGTGAAAAAGCCATCCTAATAAAACCTGAAGAAATTATTACACATTTTGGCATATTTTTTTAAACTAACAATTCAGTAGCCATTTTCTATCTGACCTTCATTAGAATTTCCTTCATTATCAAGTTGCAAAAATCTATTACGTTACTGACTGAGGCAATTAGTCACTAGAAAGCCACTACCATGTACTCCAAACTGGAGAATCATCATAACCATTAATTTCTAAGGACAGCATTAAAAGAGACAATATCCAATATTTTACTTGCTAATTCCACTGTAATTTATATTTCAAAAGTATGTGGGAAGGTTATGCCAGCCTGGATAATCGGTCATTTTTCCTGAGCCATTTTGTTTTCTAGGGAAAGCCTCAGCAGTATCTAGGGCATCCGGGGATACCTCAGTGGAATTCACAGTTCAAGGAGCCAGTCTGCAGTACTGATACAGTGGTAGTCACAGAGGGCACCTATTTCCACTTTTAAAAGATCAGTACTGGTGCAATACAGGGAAACACAGAGAGAGGCAGGGCATTCGCTCACAAAGCTATTATAGCTTAAATCTTTCATCTTGCTCCATTTCATGTGCGTGCCAGGGACTACCATGAAGACTTTGCTCCTATTATCCTTTCCTCACAGTGTCCCTGGATGGTGTTTTATCTGTTACCTACTTTTCTGGGCTTTTGTTTCTCACATCAGGTCTGTCACCAAACAAGGACACTGTCACTGTCTTTAGATGGCAATCGGCAAAGTCTCAGCAGCTATTTGGATGCTGTTAGGATACATGATGGCACATGAATTGCCTGGAATATACAGATACTTATTACTGCAAAACTTCAGCTGTGTAGTTACAAGACTGCTGTAGCACGAGCAGAACAGCTCAGTACCACAGCTATCTTGCAATCTTAGCTTCCTGCCATACAGTAAGGGTTTGCCTAGGTAGGAAGCCTGAAAAGGAAAAACGACAGTTTAATGAAAACAACACAGTATCCTACCTTGTCACTGCAAGGATTTTTGTATCCAGAAACAAAATTTTTACCCTTCTCCAACTATCCATGTCTTCAGCTAACTCAGAATTCCAGTTCAGTCACTTAAGAAAAACTTTTGATTTCTAAGAAGCATACCTGAAAAAAGTTGGAGGGTTTTTGGTAGATATCTGTTTAAATCTACTTACTTCTATGATAAAATGCTAGTCCGATATATTGCAGAAAAAGACAGCTGGGAGAGATCCCCACTGCAAAGCTGTCTAGTCTGTCCCCTTCATGCAGGTCAGTATCAATGGCAATGCTATCATCCCAGATGGATGGCTGGCTAGTCTGCTCTGTAATATCAGTAATGGTGAGAATTTCACAGCCACTGCAGATATACTGGTGCTTTACTATTGCTATCATTTGAAAGGGGGTTTGGGGTTTGGCGTTTGTTTTCTCTAATTTATAACCTCAGCCTCACTTGGTGAAAGCTTTAAGGAAGTTCCATGGAGTGCAGGATTGCTCAAAGGGTACACAAACTGAACAACTGTGCCAACTGGGGCAAAGAACAGATAATCTTTCCAGGCTGGAATTCCTGCAAAAAAAGTGGGAAAAGAAGAAGGATAAGAAGGTTTGAGGAGAAGTCCTACAGACCACAAAACCGTGGTGAATAGAATGCAAAAGCTGTGAAATGGCAGCTGTGGGAACTAAGCAGCTAGGTTAAGAATTTCATTTCTGGCTATGTTTCCATGTTAGGATAATGTCTCTGCCATTTTAAGTCATGACACTCAGAAGAGGAGATAACAGTGTCCTGAAAATGAGCCTTAACTGCAACACACCGGGCACAGGAAAGAGGAGGGGGGGGAAAAAGTCTGTCTCATGGTGAAAGAAGCTTCTCTCTGCAATGAAACTGCTAATTAATCTTGCAAAGTTTTGGTAACTCACATGCAACAGACTCAGGGACAGCTATAAATGAACTACTTAAGCAGGCAGCTCCAATTTACTCAGTTTTCCCAAAAACATGCTTCCCATTGAGACACTGTATTTCACTGGGAGCCACTGTATTCCATTTATCAGGGGGACAATGGATTAAGTCAGAGGAGAAGACTGAAATATTCCTTGTCAGGTGTGTTCCGGGAGTTAAGAGAAACTCAGCTCTTGTATTCCAGAATTTCAGCTTTTAGTCAACACAGGACTTCAGAGATGACAAGGACATGGGAAACAAGGTGGTACTAGGATTTAAGTGCTGCCACCCAATACTACTTTGGGGGAGGCACAGGTGCTTCTGGTATGGTCCTGGTCAGCAGCGAATGCATCCAACCCTGCTCAACAAAGGATTTCAGCCTTGGTGAATCTCACAGAGAAGGGCTAAACATTATTCGACCAAACCCGAGCCTTGGTAATTCAAATAAGAATATGGTTCCATAACGTGCTAAAAGCAATCAGTGAATGTGCCATCTCGCTGCCACCTACTTCCAAAATAATACAGCCAGCTTAGTTATTTTTCCAGAAAACTCTTGTCCATGTTCAGACTAATCACAAAGAGAGAAGATAGCCTCTATAATAAAGCTGTTTATCTGAAATTAAAAATTGGATTAATTTGCTCCCTCCTACACTACTAGAACATCATCCAACTTCTATAATCTTCCAAAACACTTTTTAATTGAAACATTCCCAATTAAAAACAAAACAAAAAACCCCACAGTTGCAGAAGGTGTATAATTAGCAAACCCAAAGGCACACATCTTTCCACAAAACTGATACATTTCATGCAGTAAATCCAGCTCCCAAATGCACCTACTATGGCGGGGCTGGAAGGACAGCACAGTTTGTGAGCTGAGTGCATGGAAAGACTAGCAGAATTTTGTCTGCTGTTCAGAGGCAACAGATGCAGACCCTTATCTGCAGGACTGCAATAGCCCTTTTTCTAAGTGAAGAATAAACTTATTTTTCAGTGCATTAGCTTATCCTGCAGCACTGTTTCCTTACTCAAGGTAGGATTGTTTTCCATAATACAAAAACCTATTACAGATTTAAGCTATTACCGATTTACTATGTGAGCAAACTGGGATGTTAAATAATTGCTAAGTAGAGAAGATGAATAAACAGCTCTATGGACTTCCAAGTAATCAAAGTGGGAAAAAACATCAGTTCCTAACATTCAGCTATAATCTACTGGTAATGGACACAAATAAGAGTTCATACACAACAGAAGAAATGGCACCAAGTACACATACAACTTCTGGCAATAAGATAATCAGTCAACTCCAAACTTTAAACTATACTTGTAAAACCAATGTCACAGCTGAGGAGAGCCAAGTAGGGAAAAGGGAGAAAGGAAGGTGGAAGAGAGGAAAAGTACCACCATCCAACCAAAGAGATTCCTTTTAGGGTCATGGCACAAATGACCACTACCTAACACAGAAAATAAATAACCCAACCACCTGACACAGAAAGCATTATGTTAAAATACACAGGAATATGCTTACCATGATTTCTGACACAGACAGATGCATTCATAATAAATTTGGGGAATTACAGTTCCAAAATATTCATGAACTGACTGAACTAAGTCAGATAACCCTTGGTCATAGAGCTTAGATCCTGGAGGTTTACATCCAGCTGTGCCAGACTTAAGTGTAGAGTTGGTAAGTAATATAAGAAGGAAGACAGCACAACATTTTTAAAGCATATTTTTGCTAGTTTACTATCTGGACCCAAGAAACAGCACACCAGCCATAGTGCTTCCATCTGCCATACCTGCCAAGATCCTTTTTTGCAAACAAGGCAAGACACAGATGGAGCAGCACATAGCTGCTCTTGAACTACCACAAAAGCCCCTGTTTTCACTTCTCACACTGCCTAAATGGAAACTAATCTCAAATCAAATACTGAGAAGCTTTTTCTTTAACCTCAGCAATTATTTATGCAATGTGTGGTGCCAAGCCTCATTTGTTTTTATTTTCTTAAAAGAAAAACACCTAGAAACTAGAAGTGAGCCTCCCTAACCAACTAAAACTGTACCATGGATAAGCAAGGTTTGATCCCAAGTCACCACAATCACTGCAAGGCATACATTATCTTCAACTACCACAAGTTTAAGCTCATATAGATGTATCTTTTTCTGCTTAGTTTGAAAATAATACCTGCTAGTTATAAATGATAGGTTCTGCTGTGCCAATATTATGATCTACTAAGTACAAAACAGCATTTCATTAGCAAAATTGAAGTGGCACTGAACCATCTTAAAAGTGCCCTTTCAAATGTATCAATTAAACTAAACTGGAAATGGACAACAATAGGAAACACGTGTTCTAGTAGAGGCAGCCCTAAGCAGGTGATCCTTTCTCATGCACATTCACTTGAACAACAGCAGGGCAACAATGACTGTTTTAGGAATCAGACCCTAATACTCAAACATACCTAATTCAGGCTTAACTGTCATTTTATCAAAGTATTTTTATATTGCAAATTTAAAGACCCACCTATTCTATAATATATAGGATGAATTACTTGTTTTCATAAAAGTTGCTTAAATGCTTTTTGAATACCCACCGGGTTTCATCTGACAAGAACTAACCCAGTCTGACTATACATCAGACTTCTAACACTTTGTTCTATGGGCCACAGAATTTTCAATAATCAGAGAGTCTCTTTTGTATCCAGATGGAAAACCTTTGGCAAATGGAGGCAGAACAAAGCAGCCATCACAGGAGCTTTATAAAGGCTCTAAACCCGACACTTCACAGTGCTTCTCTTCTGCAGGAGCAGAGGAATGAGAAAGGCTGTCTCCTTTGCAAGGAACCACCAGGCAAGTAGGTAATGACCATCAATGTGGGGAGTACCAACAGACCCAGTTCTGACTTTTCCCAAGAAGGTTGCTGAGACAAAGAGAATGACACAGATCTCTATCCCAGTATCCTTGTGTGGGAAAAGGTCATCTGGAAGCTGGCCTTAAACTAACTGAGGTAGAACCATCAATTATAATCTTGTAACACAAGATCTACAGAACTGACAATGTATAAACTCCAATGTTCACAGTCAGCAAAGGTTATGGGGAGAGTGGCAGGCATGGAGGTAATGCATAAGCTGCTCTGTAAAAGAGAAATCTATTAAGGGCTTCTATTTTGGACTCAGAAACACAGAGGGAAGTGATTACTGCTCTTTTAAAAGAAAAAGAAAGGCAATGTAGGCCTGGAGGTAGCTGATACAGACTGTCAGCTGCACTTGAGGAACTTACGGAGGCCCCTGGGATTATTGGAGAGATGGAAGAAGAGTTGCTGTAAGGTAATTAGAGTTTCAACCCAAGAATAAATATTCCACAGGCAATCCACAGGTTCTCCTCACCTCTCACCATTTCTTCTCTCCAGCAGTGACATCTGCTTGTGAAAGCCAAGGGAAAGATCTCTCTTTCAACTCATTAGTTACTAATCTTCACTGGAAACACAACAAGGGACACAGTCCCAGGAGGAGCTGCCAGCTCTCCCCCCACTGCTCCAAGGCAAGCGCAGGGCGCGAGGTCCCCAAGGAGCTCACCCAGGAACAGCCATGCACTGGTGGAGCCACAAGCCCCAAGCACACTTTGAGAAAGGCACATCCCAGGACAGCTGAGGCATTATTCAAGTTACTTTTTTCCCTTTATTTTCCTTCTTCTCCCCTTCTTCTTGCCCCAGAGGGAAAGGGACTACTGCTTATAGGCAGGCTGCTGAAGCAAGGGATAGCACCTTGCTGGGGAATGACCTGAAGGGGCAGGAGGAAAAGAGTGATGACAGCAATCCATTGAGGATTTGCTATCTCAGCTTTTTTCCTGGGCAAGGCATTTTGGTTATCCACATTGTGATCTCAAAAAGACTCTGTCTCTCCTTTGCCCTGCAGTGGTGAAACAAAGCATCCCGACATTTCTACCTTATGCTTTATAAGGAATACTGGAATAATTGTAACTTTGATAGCCTAGAAAAATACTGCAGCAAACTGTGCTTCAGCGCTGGTCCTGACCATGATTCTGAAATATGTGCATCTTTGCTCTCCTGTCATCTCTCAGCCTCAGGTATGTTGCAGAGAGGAAAGAAGGTGACAGTGTTCTGGATTTCAGTCAGCATTCCTTAGCAGTTAGAAAAGCTGAGAGAAAAGACAGCTGCACATCTTATTCTTTACTCCACAGCTGAGGCCATTGGTGTCAGCTAGGATTTGCACTGCAATACCACATACTTCAGAACTGGTTAATAAAGCTGTGACCTGCAAATTTAGCACTGCACTAAGAGACTTTTTCTCAGGCTGTTCTGTGCCCACAACAAGCGGCTGGAGAGACAGGGAAAAAGAGAAGACTTAAGTCAGTCTCTATGCAGGGAGAGAAGTAAAGCCAGGTGACTTCTCTGCAAAAACATAAAAGGTTTTTCTCCTTTTGTGGCCAAGGCTATACACATATCTTTATTACTATCCTTGCTTTTTAGATTATTAATAATCTCCCTGACAGTCCACTTCTCATAAATATTTCCTGAAAAGACAACTACCAAACACATGCATTTATTTCAAGTGACTTAACAGAAATACTTTTATATGGTTGTTTTTTTCTCAAGGATTTTCCACAGCCAGAGATCCAAGTCCAAAAGGACATTAAGAAATGAAGAGTACTCATGAAAATGAAGGATTTTGTCATCATCTTATAGGCACCCACTCATCTCTAAACAGTAAACCTTCTTTCAAACCTGTTCTGTATTGCCTCACTCTCAATAGCAATTTACAGTTTCCCTTAATAGTGTTTTTGTGTGCTCTTTAGGTGACATTTAGGCCAGAAGTTCCCAAAACAGAAAGAATTGATCAAAGCCATTCACTATGGGAATTTTCTGTATCTTCATTGCTAGGTAGACCTCCATGTATGTTTACATAAACTCAAACATGTTTTAGGTAATTGTACATGCTATAGAAACACCATAAACAAATCAAACTGCTACAGGATTATTAAAATTGCTGATCCACTTCCATGGTACTTTTGTGTTTACTCAGAGCTGTAGTTAAATGTATGAAGTTTCAACTCATTCAAATATTCTTCTATAAAACAAGATTTGCCTCTAAGTTTACCCTGACTGCAAGAGGTGTGACCAAAAAATCTTTTTTGTGAGACCCAATAATAATCCTTTTGAATTTAATGCTCAGTCAGCTTTGTTGAAATAGGAGAGAAAACTATTTCCCTATCTTTTCAAGGCTTATTTTTGTGGATGCTCACATTTGTATGTTCTCATGGAAAACCAGCACACCATCCAAAGCTCACTCTCCCAAATACCATAGACAATGTGAAAATGTTTTCTCTGTGTCAAAAGTGCAGGAGAAAAACTAGGAGAAATGCCCACCCTAGAAAGCATTTCATAAGAGAAAGGTCTGTGTTTCAGACTATGCTCTTGCCTCCTCCTGAAGGACCACAACCTTCTGAACGTCCCTGAGCACAGACCTAAAACAAGACCCTGCACATGCACATCAAATCCTACAACATCTATAATTAGGAACGAGGATGAAAAGTATCTTTTTTTCCACTTTTTAACAGCTAATTCTCTAGTAATGGTCAACTAGGTATCCACACAGTGAAACCAGAACTGCTTATCACTTGCTTTATTTGGTTCAGAAAACTCATTTAATGTGGCAAGCACGAAGTGCAAAACACTTCTTCCTAGGGAATGTATTTTTTATACTAGGATGAATTTAATATTTACCTTATTTCAGTTGATTCATTTTTCTTCCAGAATCTGAATCAAACACAGTATTTCCTGAAACACTGGCAAGTAAAGTGATCCTTATTTTCAAGATCAAAAAACTTCTCTCTAGTGTCATTGTTATATTTCTATATCTGGTATTCTGCCTTTCTAAATATGAAACTTTATTTTGGTTGTTTTTGTTGTCACTGTTGGAAAATGTGCTTACCACTGGTTTAGCATGTGGTACAGTTTTGGAGCACACTATTGTGGTAACTTATTCTCCTTTTTATAGAGAGATTAGAAAAATCACTAGGTAATTACACTCAGAAAAATCTATTACTTATATTTAGTAGGACTTCCTGTATGTTGCTGTTTTACATCTAACTCCTACACGATGGGTTCATAAAAGAATTTTTATAGTTTCCACTCACATACAGCTATCCACACCTCTTAACACAAAATAGTTTTCTACAACGCAGCTGACTACACTGTAGAGAGCCACTCAAAACCACAGCAGAACCAACACTCCTAACTCAATTGTTTAGGAAAAGTGAGTTTCCTAAAAATTATCCCCAAAAGATAATAGTAAGTAAAAAAAAAAAAAAAAAAAAGAAAGAAACAACCCTGTTCATAGTTAAAGGAACACTCCTAAAAGTTCCCAGGAGGCACAGAAGCACTCACCTGGAGCCAGGCTCTGCTTCTGCACATGTGCACACTGGTGGAAAAAGCTTTGCTGGATCTCTCAGGCTGTGGTTCAAAGAACGGACACTGGCTGCTATCCCTGTGCCCTGACACGGCCCAGGATAAGCAGCAGAAGACAGTTTTGTTTCTGTCACTTCCACTGCTACCCCACAAGAGCACCTGAAACAAAACTGCTCCCCTCGGGCAGCACCTGAGATTAAACTATTGCTTAGAAGTCCAGACCTGCCTTCCACTGCTGCCTCTCCACATTCTTCACGTGCCATCTCCCACAAAGACTGTACCTAGAAGCTATTTCTATCCTCCCCAAGTGTTTCACTGATATGCTCATTAAGGATTGTAGATAGCCTTGTACCATCCTGCTGAATAAGCCCGGGTGTGTTCCTTGCCTGTGTGGGCTGACATACAGCAGATAAATCTGGAGAACTGACACCAGTTCAAAGCTTTAAAGGCTGCTACTACAGGTAAAGGCAGGGTTCTCCAAACTACTAAGAAAATCCTTCAAGAGCATCTGCTTATGTATTTTACACTATTTTAACACCTATTTGTAGTTCTGAATGGTTACAGTTAATATTTTGCCTAAACATGTTTTGGCTGAGAAGTCCCTTCAGAACAAAAACAGAATGAAGACCCTATTATCCAAAACCAAAACAGGTGATACTCTGTTCTTAATTTTGCCATATTCAGTTACATTATAGTTAAAAAAATAAACCAACCAAAACTACTCAAAGCAAACAAACACAAAACTAAAAAAAAAATCCCCAAAGCCAAACCATCCTGCCTCAGTGAAACTTTATTTCCATTCATCAGAGAATAAAATCTCTTTATCTTCTATTAAACCTGTTCCTAAGGGAAAGGAAAAGGCAGTTGTTTCCATAAGTATTGCCCAGAATGAGTCTGAATACAGCCACTGGTGTAATGCAGTGTGCACCATGTATCCATTCACAACCTGATCAGCTATGTGAAACTATATATGAACTATGAACTATATGAACTAGTTCACTATGAACTATAAAACTATAAAAGTTTGTAATCCAATGTTGTGCAGCTTGTCACTAAAAATCTTGTAACCACGTCCCTGTTTGGATGACTACTGGGTTATTAATGCTCAGCAATAAAGAAGAAAGTAGGCAATTTATTACTATTTGGCACTGAACATCAATCAATTCAACTAAAAAGAACCTATTTAAAAATAATAAAAAATGAATAATATCTAAGCTTAGCATGCTTCCTACTTATCCAAAAAGTCTACCTGATTATATTGACTTAGTTGGCAAGGTGGATTTAAAACAATGTGTTTGAACCTCACCGGCATTATGGGATCCCAATGCAGAGCAGTAACTGTGAGACAAAACTGAGCTAACAGAGAAGGGCCCCAAGTCTCTCCAATCCATGTGTGGATGACAGGAGGCTGTACTGCACGGAACACGTTCCACGCTGCTCAGCCATCAGCCCAGCCACTGTCACGGAGCAGCAGGAGAAGCAGGGCTCTTCGAGGCTGCCCCCACAACCAGGATACAAAGCTGGTCCAGCCTGTGGCTGCAACAGCGTGACACAGCCAGAGGCATTTTGCACATCACTAAAAGCACTCTGTGCAGGAGCCGCTTTGTGCAGGAAGAAATCAGAAAGATGAGTCACCATCAGTTGGCATGAAGGCTCTGGGATGTGACACCTCCGGTCACAAAGTAGGGACCAGTTCTACTTGTACTGAGTATCAGCAAAACCTTCTTTTCTGTTACAGCACAGTAAGTATTACATAAAACTCTTCTTCCTGATAAGGATCTTGTGAAATTGTAAGTAAAGCACAGTTTAAAAAAAAAAAAATCCTGGGAAAAAACTTGCCATTTCCATTAAATATTAACCTTCTGAAAGAGCAAGTCAGGACTAAAACATCTCTTATCTTAATTAGTTTAGTAGAAATGAATTTAATTTACATTGTAAGGTTGCATTTTCTATTACGGATCCAGGGCAGGGAAGGGCAAACTTTTTAGAACTATCCATTTATACAAAAAGAATATTATTGTTTAAAGGATCAGTCCAATAATTTTTTGGTCTTATCTTTAAGCATGGACTTCAGTGGTGCTCCTATGTGCATCTTTTGCCAAAAACATTAAGGATTGAGGGATTAAATTCACACCAAACTGCAAACAAACACAAAACAGCTTTTCAAACATTGGTATATTGACTTGAGTAGTCTAATAGTGGCTGGAGCTTTGTCTCCATCTAATTTGACCTTCAGTTTAGTCTGACCTCTCAGACAAGAAAAGTCTAGACATTGACCTTGATTGAACTCAACATTTTCCCTTTTCTAGGTTCTTCTAAATAATTTTAAGCACACAATCACTAATACAGCTAACACCATGACTTACTCTAACAGTAAAACTGTTCACAGGATATTTTATTTGACCGCAGAAACAAAAATGTCTGTATTAGACAAGAAAATGCCAAAACCATGTCCATATATGAAAAGTTGATGTATATATATCAAAAATAAAACTGTTCTTTTGAAAGGCAAAGACATTAAACTATTAGCCTCCTCAAATCAATAACCTCTGGTAATCTCTGTGACCTAACAAGAGAAAGCACCATCTCAATTCTTTCCTGCAGCTTTGACTTTTACTGTGAAATATTAAGTGAAAATGCAGTTCAGTTTAAATACAGGAAAACATAACTAGTGATGTTCATGTGTTAATTCTCCTCATGCTACACAAGCAGTTGAAATCTAATGACACAGAAAGACCATTATTTTAATTATCCCTATAAAAAATAAGCATGTCGAGGATTAAAATGTTATTGTTTCCTACGAGAAAATGTAGAAATGGGGTAGTAGAAATGGTTTTTTTTTAAAGCAGAATGAAAATTCTAACATAATCTGGATGCAAACTTTTTCTTTAAAAAATATGGTGTGTGTTAATAATTGGATTAAAAATTACTTCTTCAAGTTTTCAGGCATTGCCAGGACACTAAGAAACCACAGCTAGAAAAAGTTTTCCTCTCAAAATGAGTTAAAGCTCATACAATCTATATGGGTGTAATATAAGACTAGCTTTTATTTATTGCTCAGCTACTAGAAACCTAAGCATACGGGCCAAACCAAATTCATCATGAGCCTGGTCACTGATTTGCCGAGGCAAGTCAGAAGAATGATGCTCAAATACATTATTTGTATATAATTTACATCTTGACAAAGCAAGAAATGTTCCTTTTTATTAGGTTGTCCTCCCCTTGTAAAAAGTGACCTTACATCACACTTATATAAATAAGCCACTTAGAAAAGTACCAGTCATTATTGTGTACAGTGGTTCTGTACCAGCTGAATGACAAATACAAATGTCTTAAAGAACCACCTTCCTCAATTCCTCTGAAGTTTGTAGAAAAACTTTTGAGTCTGCATAACCACTGTACACTATTACATTTACCTAAAGTATAACAATACTAACAGGTGATGCTACTCTTTCATTAACTCTGCCCTTAATAGAGACTGTGGTTTAATTACAACAGATTTTTAAGCAGCATTCCATAAAGTGCCCTGTGAGGATGTTGGATGGCTACAGAGACTTCCTGACAGCTTGCATTCTGTATTGTTACAGCAAAGCTTTATATTCTCAAATTGCTAGAATGCTACTACTTCTACACTTTACTTCTCTAGCACATATGCATTTTGAATGTCTATGACCTTACATAATCTTCTAACTACACAACTAAACCTTACAAGCAAAGTCTCCTTTAATTCTGTGTTCCTGCATTTTAATTCTTCTATAATACCTGTTTCTTCCATGTAACACAAGATTCTGTAAATTTAAACAAGTGCAAGCCAAACATTATATATAAACATTTAAATATTTATGCACAGACATACACACACAGAGACGGTACTTGCCATTTCATTCTGAGCCTTTCAGAACACTTAAGGATAGTACGGGGGGAAAAGGCACAAAAGCACATGTTAAGACATCGGTACTATGAAATCTCTTGAAATTACTACAAACAGATGTTTACACAAGCATGCTAACAAGAAGCGTAAAAAAGGAGTCTGGTTCAAAGCCAGAGGGTTAAGAGCTCAATTTGCACCCATTAGGCACCTTGTTTAAATTTCAGTCTGGGTGTATACAGGAGACAAACCAGTCTCTTGTCAAAGTGCCGCTCCACGGCAGGTGTAGCAGGGACGCGCTCCGGTGTCAGCACACGCTGGTACATTGTCTGAGCGCTGGATGTGATGCATGCCAGCAATCCCTGCCTCCACAGCCAGGAATTTATTATCCACAGCAATTCCCAAACAGCTCAATCGCAGGGCTACGCGTGAAACACCAAAGCGCCTCTGCGTTTATTACCTTCGCAAATAACAAAATATCACCGTCCCTCAGTGCTTCCCGCAAAACCTGCAGCAGTGATGCAAAGCAGCATTTTTTTTAAATTCCCTTTCGGAATACAAATGCCTGCCTTCTCCTACTGCTGCCTGTTCCTAACCGAGACGCACCGTGGACAATAGTTTCTGAATCAGCGATACCTTCCCACACTGTTGACAAACACTAAAGAAATAAATAACAACACTGGACTAAAATCCCGGAAGAAAAGGGGAAAAGAAAATAAATACATTAAACCAGCAGCTTAAAAAAATAATTTAAAAAAGGACAACATTAAAACACCGTGAAAATATAAGAAATACCAGCGGTTCAGGATAAGGATTAATGGGCAGAAAGGCAGCAGCGGCAGTTATTGCAGAGGCACAGAGAACACTCCTTCCCTGGAACTCAGCAACTAATGACCTCTCCAAGTGCTGAATTCCGCGGCTCGGTACCAGCCCGCGCACCTCCGGCTGTGACACGCACACACAGAGACACACAGACACACACACAGACAGACACACAGACACACACAAACAGACACACAGACACACACACAGACACACACACACAGACAGACACACACAGACACACACAGACACACATAGACACACACGCACATCCCAACTTGTCAACTCCACCACCGCGATTACGGCGGGGGGATGCCGGAGCCACGGAGCCCCGAGCGAGGCGGAGAAGGGAGGAGAGCCCCGGGCATGTCGGCAACTAAGAAGTGAAGAGCATTTATTTACCGGCAGCGGCGGCGGCAGGGTGAGCAGCCCGAGCGCCTCTCACCGTCTCTGAGCGATAACTTCGCACCGGTGCGGATTCCTTCAGTGAGGAGGGGACACCCCTTCCTTCCCTGCCCTTCCCCGCCTTCGCTCTGCTCTCACTGCGCGTCCCGTCCCTCCTGCCACGAGCGGAGCGCCGGGAAGAAGCAGCACCCGGAGGGCGAAGCGCCGGGAGGAAGCGGCTCCGGGAAGCGGCTCCGGGAAGCGGCTCCGCAGCCTCGCGCCGCCCCCGGGGAGCGCGGGAGCCGCGGCCGCGGGGGGAGCGCGCGCCGGGCTGAGGGGGAGCGAGCGCGCGCCGGGCGGGAAGGGGGAGCGCGCGCGCGCGCGCCCGCCGCGGCCCCGTCAGCGCGCGCCCCTCCCCGCGGGTGCCGCGCGCGCCGCAGCCAATCGCCGCGCTCGGCGCACGGGCGCGCGCGGCGGCGGCGGCGCGGGGTCCGGGGCGGGCGGGGGCGGCGGAGCGGGGATGGGGACGGGGACTGGGGAAGGGGATGGGGACGGAGATGGGGACGGAGATGGGGACAGGGATGGGGACAGGGAGCGGCAGCGCCGCCGCCGCCAGCGTGTCCTTGCTGCCTTGACCGTCCCTACGCGCAGCGGGCGGCTGCCCCGGCCGGGCGCTGCCGCAGAGACGCGGGAGGCGGGGACGCCCCGGCTCTCCGGCGGCAGGATGCTCGCCCCGCCGCCCCGTCGAGGCGGTGCGGGTCGGGAGGAGATGCGGGTCCCTTCCCGCGGCCGCCGCTGCGCAGCCCGAGCAGCGCGCGGAGGCGACAGCAAAATCTGGGCAAGCGGAGGGAGAAAAAAAAAAAATGTTAAAAAATCGCTTCCATCTTTTTGCCACAAGTTAGAACCGTTCCAACGACTGTTGTCACTTCTGCAGAACAGAACTGCTTTATTCTCAAACATCGCGTTGTATATGTTACTTCCAAATTGTGCGCAGAATACTTATCTTCTCTGAAATAATTAAATGTTGAGAATTATTGAACCTTTAATTGCTCCCTCCACATTGCTACACATCTGTCAGACCAGCAATGGCACCAAAACCAGGAGTATAAAGCAAAGTAAGTCAGGAAACTAGAGAGTGACAAAGTATAAGGCACAAGCTGATAGCAACCTGTAAAACTTCGTACATATCTTGGTAAGGTCAGGGGGAAAGTAGCAACTGAAATTAGCCAGGAATCAGAAACAGCAGTGAAAAGGAGCCTTGGGCATGGGCAATGCACAGCAGCAGGGCTAACAGTGCCACAGATCAGCCTCATGACTATATTCCATACCACAGAAAATCTCTGTAGAGAAATGCAGAAAACTGAACCACATTGGATTCAGTGTAGTTGGGGAAAGTGCACTGTAAATTTCTGAATAGAGAGAAACTACAGCAGAGTTAATTTTCCAAGTGCAACTGTAGTTTTGTAACTGTCAACAAAGAGCAAGAGTTTAAAGGGGCAATCCAGAAACCAGCAGGGAAGCATCTCTCAGCTTTTCAAGGTTAATTGTGAAAAGGGGAGAGTTGAGCATACTGGTAGAGCTTGGTAAATTACATGCAATGCTGTTGTTTGAGGACTGCATCTATTCACAGGAGTGAAGAAGATACACAGAACAACAGCTTCTCCCTGGCCTCATCTTTTTCCATGGCATTTCACAGATTTCAAGATGTGTCCTTGTCTCTAAAGCTGTGGTCAAGATTTTAATGTATGTGTGGTGATGTGTTGATTTTGCAGGGAAACTTGTGTAGATACACTGTGACAGTCGTTTTACTGGAAATAATATTTTTGCTTGCAAATAAACTACATTGCAAAAATGAATGCTAGAGAATTCTTAAAAAGACTGTTGCAGTGAAGTAATAAGTTGTCCCTATCAGGAAAGAAAGACAAAATTACACTGAGCTTGGAAGCAAATCTTGTGAAACTACATTTTGATGGATGCAGGTGTCAGTGAAAAAGGTAATGGAAAGTCTGTAATAGCAGTCCATAAAGCATTTGACTTGATTATTAGGCAAATTAACAAAATTCAGAATTCATTCAGCTCATACAATCTAAAGATATCTGGAAATCTCCACCTCATTGGAGTGGCATACAGAATATTACACAGCTACTTAAACAGACCAGTGATTTGAGAGAGAACAAGCAAATGGCTTATTAAATAACATGCAGCAAGGGTTTGTTGCTGGTCAATTATGATGGATACGGGTTAATGGCACAGACCAACCCAGCTGCCTTGGTACGGTGGCCTCATTTGTTCAACAGAGCTGGTGAAGTCAAGGTCAGACATGGAATGAAAAAGAACGTGGGTGACATTTCAGGTAGGGGGATTGTTTTCTGGGAGGCAGTTCACGATAAGCAGTGTTTAGTTTGTCCTGGTGAATAACTGAGTACACGTTCCCACGGTTTTGGGTTAGTGAAGATGACAGCTGGGAGTGGATGGGTGGCAGAGAGTATCACAACAAAAATAACCAGAAGTTGCATATCGAGGCAGTATCAGTAAGACCAATGTGGGAATACTGACTTTGTATCCCCATTCATGATTAATTGTAGCTATATAAATCCAGAAAATCTGAGAGACAATTAATGTAGGTTTTAGAAGGATAACTGTATCTTATCCCTAAGTGAGTGTCCTAACAGAAGACAGGGAACCATGCTCTCTCTTCCTCTTGTTCTCTGTTTAAATTGATCTTGGATTCCTTTAGATGTGGTAAAGCTTCAATGGAAGACAGGTTTGTTCCCATCCCTTTAATCTGCAGGTAAGGGTATTCTCCGGGGAGTGGGAATGAATATGCATGAGGCTGCAGAGAATAACCCAAACACCTAATTTTTTGGGTTAGGTCTCCATCTACCAGATTAGTCAGTAAATGGTGACCACAAGCTACTCCTCCTTTAGCACATTTTAAATACATTAGCTCTGTTTAGCTCTTTGGAGGAAAGAATGTGCATGCCTTCCTTCAAGAACAAGTTCCAAGCAGTGAATCTGAAGTGCATTTCTTCAGCTTCCATTAAGGTGCCTGAGAAATGGGACTACAGCTGTGTCACTGCCCTGTTGGCTGCGTGGCACTGCTCCATGGCACTGCTCCATGGCACAGCCTTGAGCCTGCACGTGTTACCAGCTCCAGTTCTCAATGCCTTCAGGGGCTTTCTCAGAGTCACCTTGTCACTTACAGAGCCTGCTGACAGCAGAGCATCTTGTCCACTTTCAGAAGGGCCATGGCTCTCTCTTTTCACACTTCTTTGAAAAATTGACCTTCAGCATGATTTGAAAGGAAAGAAGAAAGGAGGCAACAAGAAAGATTAGCAGTTTACTGGTGGTAACTGCTGGATGCTTGTCCCCTTGCCTTTTCATCACGTTTGAATTTTCTAACCTGGAACTGCTGATACATCATTATTTCTCTATTAGTATGTAATATTAACACCACACACATTGCTATAGCTTGATCAAATCAGCCATGATAAAAGGAGTTCCAGAAGCTGATCCTATATAAATACATTGTACAACGAAGGTGAAATTTTAGGAGTGCAGCTTGCTAGTAATAGGAACATTTTACCTATGGAATGTGCATTCTGGTCTTGCTTAGACACAAAGTAGGATCTTTCTGAAAGTTATACTGCATCTCAAAAGTAAGTTATGGGATCGATGGAGTGGTTACCTAAGGGAAGTTCACTGGCTGCCATCACAAAAGAGATCATTTCAGCTGATAACCATAAATTTTCCAAACTTGTAAGCTGGAAATTGTGAAATGCAATGATCCATTGTAACAACACAGGATTCTTCAGAATAAAGAGAAATCTTATCTTCCTGAACAGTGCCTCTCAAATGTTTTAATGTGTTGTAAACAGAATTGTTTTAATTAATTGGTACAGTTCCCTACATTTATTATATATACTGCAATATCATTAGTCAGTTATGCAACTGCACCTGATTTAAATGTCCAATTTTCATTCTTAATCCTATGTCTGCAATTGCATAGTAATGAAAAAAATTAAAAATATACATGTGAGTATCTCTCTGTTCCAAGGAAGTAACCATACCATGGTATGGGAGACGTAGTATTGTGTATCATGCAGAGCACCTAGCAGGTAAGGAGTGGCAAGAACTTTAACACACTGGAATTAGCATCTTTGGTACTGCTGGAAGTGTGTCTGTTTGACATTGCAATAACAGACTTTGTGTCACCTCCTAAATATTGCCAGAAGCTGCGTGTAATTCATCAAGCAAAAAGAAAAGGAAGGTGTTGAAATTGTATCAATGTTTTCAGGTAGTCTCTTTAGTCTTTTTTTTTTTTTTTCCCTTTCATAGGCAGCCCATCTACCTTGTAAGAAAGCCTGTCTTTGAAGTGGCTTAAATGGAGGCACCAATCAGGTGGAAAGCCACTTGCTATGTGCTTGAACAGCTCTCAACAATGCAAAGCCATCAGCAAGGTTGCAGTTTTGGAAGAAGAAGAGGGGGAAAAAGATGGAAAGTCTTTCCACCTACTCAGTGGAAAGTTAAGAAAAAGTGAAGACTTTTGAAGACATGGAATGCTGTTGTACTTGGAAGAATTGCTGTTTCCAAATGAGCACCTTCAGTATGCACAGCTATCCCCAGGGGATGCAAAAAAAACCTCACCAGAACACCACCTGTGTGTCGTGGTGTGTGTTCTGTGTACAGTGAAGTCTGAACTTAAACACCTGACCTCTTTTCTCCCTATATCTGACCACAAATAGTTGAAAAGAATTTGGAAGAATTTGGAAGAATATGGCTGTTAACCTAGTGTAAAGTGGAAGAGTACTAGCTGAAACAAATGATAAATCTTTGCTCATCTGGCTGACCAAGAGGAGAATTCACCAGTCACTGAGAAGAATTTTTGTGTTTAAATTGTCCAGCTCTCAGGAAAAAACATTGTGGGTGTTAAAGTTAGGTGTCACTGTTGAGGAGTTGGTAGGATGCACTGCTTCCACTGTGCTAAGAGTGCTAATGTGATAATCCTAAACCACTAATACAAATGTTAATCTGAAGACATAAATTTCAGGGTCATTCTTACCCTGTGAATCTGGACCCAGGTCTCTTACCTTCTTCTGGCCCACCCAGTTACTGGAATCATACTGGTTTCTAATGACTGGTTTCTAATGGAGTCATGACTGCTTTCCCAGTTCCCAAATACTGAAATCTGTATTGTTGCTGCTGTTGTAACATAAATGGAAGATACAGTTGTTAACTAGTCCTCAGTTTGGTTTTGGAAGCTCTAGTCTGAGTGTAATTGCAATGTAAATTCTCTTGGCCATTTAAATGACTCTGACACCACAGAGGCTGAACAGTTTCAATTGTATTCCTGCTGTAATCACTGAGAGTTTCCATTAAGAAAAACGATTTGCTTTATGTGCTTGTCTATATATAGAAATGCCTTTGCTTTTTCAAAGTGGGAGAAAATACCACCAGGTGATTATGATAAAAACCATGGAGGTCAGGGGGCGTTCTGGATGGTAACTATGAGTTCACTGACAAAGTGAGCTAAGGATAAAATCAACATTTATTTCTGATGTCAGGAGTGGTTTTAGCTCAGATCTGCATGAAGGGGTATTGGTGTGGATGAGGTACCCCACAGACACACTCTGCACAAGATGGAATGAGGCTGATTTTAGGTAAATGGCACCACACACAGACAGTTCTAGCACACAGTCTAAGTGAAAGGTTACTTAAATTGGTTTAGCCACAAGAAGTGGTAGAATAATATATCTGGAACAATACAGAGAGAAATGAAAAAAGGAAAGTAGGAAGGTGTAAAGGATGAAGTAGCTATTTTACATGAGATTGAAATTACTTCAGTCAGTCCAAGAAGCCTGCCTCAAAAGCAAGGTTAATTTTGCAGTCTGCTTCAGCAGTAAGCCTGTGAGCTGGTACAGACAAACCATCTACTGGAAGGTGCATGTGAAAATACAAGGATTATTTGGGACACAACGATGAGGGAAAAAGAAAAAAAACATCACCAAGGCAAAACTAGAAGTGTCCAGTACATAAAACAGGACGTGCATTTTGTGACAGTTTGCCTTCTCAGTGATACACACCTACCCCTATATGAACTGCCAATGCAAATTTCACCAAGAGAATTTGTTGCTTTTAAATAAGACCACTCTGGAGACTGAGGGAGGAATTAGAGGGTGGGAAAGGCAGAATTTCTTGTCTAAAAAATGCTTTCATAGATCAGTGAGTATTTTAACTTTCATAGGCTCACTTACCATTATGAAATATAATAGAATAATATTTATTTCATTTTCTTAGTACACGAGAACTATCAAGAGAATGAAAAATACTAGATAATAATAAACTAACATGAATTTTCAGAATCGGGATAACTTTTTTTTTTTCCCAACAGGTAGCATGAGTTCTTTGTCATTGCACATAATTTTAAATTAAATAAATAAATATTAGAGATGGGTCTTTAAGGAAGCTGTTAGTTAATTTTACTTTTGCTCTGTTTGACCTTAATTTTGCCCCATCTTTCATTGCTAACTTTTATGTTCTGTGCTTTCTTATGCCCTCTCTTCTTTTAATGCAAAGTATTTCCTTGAAAAGAAGTTCCATACAAACACACAAAAGTATTCAGTTGCTTAATTTATCTTCTGACAAAATCCAACAACTCCATTCAGGATCAGAGCCCTTTTTTTGCTACTGACTAAAGAGGATGACATAGTCCTCTCTCTGTGAAGGTCGTGGTTGGAGTGTCTGATTTCCTGAATACTGTATGAAAGAAGGATAATGAACTTAGCTGTTATCAGCTACTTTGTGAGACGAAAGGTGCAAGATAAAGAGGAACTTTTCATGCCTGATCTCCTTTCATTATCTGTTGTGTTAAACTGCACTGAGCAGTCCCTGAGAAGCCCAATATTTTATGCATTGGCTACAGCAGCACTGGGCAACAGATTTATAAAGTGATATGGTAGACACAGTTTACTTGCTGTAAATATGTATAATGCAAGGAAACATGTCCATTTATCACTTCTACCAGTATGAACTCCTGCAGTGCTAAAAGAAATTAAGGCAGCCATAGAAGAATGTGAAGTTTCAGCAGGAGATATGTTTTCAGGGATGCATAATCTACAATGTCTGTTTTAAGGTTACAAAAATACCAATAATCACTAATGCCTAACTGCTAAAACATGATTGTTTAAGTGTAGATAAATAGGAAATAATAAACCAAAACCGAATTGAAGGGTTTGTTGTGTCTGGATGTTTTATAAAGTTGAAATTTAAAGTTGCTGAAAAAGGGAAGAGACTGCAAGTAACCCAAGGAGTAAAGAGACTATTTACCCAACAAGATTAGTTTAATATGTATTTTCTTTTCTGTTGTTATTTTAGTACATACATCTCGGTTTTAAAAATATCATGTTTGCTATATAAAATCTGCCAATTTATTGATCTACAATTTCCTTCTAGGTTTAATGTAACTTCACTGTAATTTTTCTGTATTTTCAAACAATTGAGTTTTCTGTGCTCATTAAAGCCATCATTTCTTTGCCCCCAAAGGAATTTGTAAATGCTGGTTAACACACTATAACACCAGGACTTGCTAAGCAAGTTATTTTATTCTTCCTATTCTCTTCCAAGGGCATGTAGGTATACTTCAGTTATTTAAAATACTTGTCTCGGTGCTCTCACATTATTCAGTGTAAAATGTGAGAATGGCAGAAGTTTCACAGTTATACACTTTTGCAGAACTGACATTTGTGAAACTGCATTTATATGTTCTCTGCATTCTCCTGTCCTATTAGTGTTAAAAAGGTGCAGGGGATCCTTTGTATTATTTCTGTCATAAGTTATTCCCAGGCTAATTTCTGATTTCAGGAAGAAAAAGAAGGTGTAAGCTGAAACTGTCAGATCCTCAATGAGACCATATACATGGGATATAAAGGTACCTCAAAAAGAGAACTTAAAATTCTCTCACTGTCTCCTGAGGAGCCTGAAACTTATTTTACTAATACCAATATTACTTTTTTCCTAATTATCAGTATTGAAAAAGTAAACTGAAATAGGAACTCGGAAATATAATATATTCAGTATAAAAAATGTGCAAAATAAAATTAAATATAGAAAATCAAATGCAGTCTTTACTTTGCTAATAAGATTCTGGAACTGGAATGCACTCATCCTTGAGTTCATCATACAGAATTTATCCTGAGAATGCTGCAGTCTCTCAGGTCTGATGACCTGCTTCACTTACAAAAAACCTGACTTTTCCAGTATTCCAAATAAATATTACTCTAAATATAATTAAGAATATGTGGCTGTTATGCAAGAAGACACAATCCATACTAATCCATTCATGTTCAAATTCAAACTACAACACATGTCCAACAATGGGCAGCACAAAATTTGGTGTCTGTCCCTGACGCTGATTGTTACTCCTGGCATAATTAAGCTTGCCTCCAGCAATTAATCACCTTGACTGCCAACAAATAGTGTATTTATCTTCATTAGCTGCCTGCATGGGAGCCTTTCCTTTATGCCTTGGAGCAGGAACTCAAAAAGTGGAAGGGACACAGATTCCATGGAAGGAATGTGGATTCCACAGAAGGGATGTGGATTCCATGGAGGGGATGTGGATTCCATGGAGGGGATGTGGATTCCATGAAAGGGACTGGGATTCCATGGAAGGGACTGGGATTCCATGAAAGGGACTGGGATTCCATGGAAGGGATGTGGATTCCATGAAAGGGACTGGGATTCCATGGAGAGACTGGGATTCCATGAAAGGGACTGGGATTCCATGGAAGGGATGTGGATTCCATGAAAGGGACTGGGATTCCATGGAGAGACTGGGATTCCATGGAAGGGATGTGGATTCCATGGAAGGGACTGGGATGCCATGGAAGGGACGGGGATTCCATGGAAGGGATGTGGATTCCATGAAAGGGACTGGGATTCCATGAAAGGGACTGGGATTCCATGAAAGGGACTGGGATTCCATGGAGAGACCGGGATTCCATGGAAGGGATGTGGATTCCATGGAAGGGACTGGGATTCCATGGAGAGACTGGGATTCCATGGAAGGGATGTGGATTCCATGAAAGGGACTGGGATTCCATGAAAGGGACTGGGATTCCATGGAAGGGATGTGGATTCCATGAACGGGACTGGGATTCCATGGAGAGACCAGGATTCCATGGAAGGGATGTGGATTCCATGAAAGGGACTGGGATTCCATGGAAGGGATGTGGATTCCATGGAAGGGATGTGGATTCTGTGGAAGGGACTGGGATTCCATGGAAGGGATGGGGATTCCATGGAAGGGATGCGGATTCCATGGAAGGGATGCGGATTCCATGGAAGGGATGTGGATTCTGTGGAAGGGACTGGGATTCCATGGAAGGGACGTTGATTCCATGGAAGGGATGCGGATTCCATGGAAGGGACTGGGATTCCATGGAAGGGATGTGGATTCTGTGGAAGGGACTGGGATTCCATGGAAGGGATGGGGATTCCATGGAAGGGATGCGGATTCCATGGAAGGGATGCGGATTCCATGGAAGGGATGTGGATTCTGTGGAAGGGACTGGGATTCCATGGAAGGGATGTTGATTCCGTGGAAGGGATGCGGATTCCATGGAAGGGATGTGGATTCCATGGAAGGGATGTGGATTCCGTGGAAGGGACTGGGATTCCATGGAAGGGATGCGGATTCCATGGAAGGGATGTGGATTCTGTGGAAGGGACTGGGATTCCATGGAAGGGATGTTGATTCCATGGAAGGGATGTGGATTCCATGGAAGGGATGCGGATTCCATGGAAGGGATGCAGATTCCATGGAAGGGATGTGGATTCTCTGGAAGGGACTGGGATTCCATGGAAGGGATGCGGATTCCATGGAAGGGATGCGGATTCCATGGAAGGGATGTGGATTCCGTGGAAGGGATGGGGATTTGGCCATCCCAGGGAAGGGCACAGGCACTGCCCCTTGGGAAGGAGGGGGCCAAAGGCAGCCCCGGCTGGGAAGGGATGTGCATTAAGTGTGACCCTACAGATACAGGAACCCCAAGTCTGTTTAAGACTATGATTTTGCATTTTCAGCTTCTTCATATATTTTAATGAAAGACAAACAGAATTATGGACAGTGCAAATTATTTTTCTCAAGTGAGAAAGAAAAGATTGGATGCCAGACTAATTTATTTGCTTTTGTTTGCATCTCTTTTTCCATGATTATCTTAACAAATGAGTTTACTAGCAGGAGTGTTTGGTAAAATAATGAAGCAAATATTGTTAAATATTGTGATTATTCATAGCAGAACCTTTAAGTCATGTTTCTCCAATTGGAAAAGAGAAATATGTTGCACAACCTACATACCCATTCAAAAAGAGCTTGAATATTCAAAAAGCTCTGCTTATGAATGAATTACGTAAAAAAATATGCATAGAAATTATTCAGCAAGCAGTTTGAACATATACATCAGAAAAACTAGTTTGTTTGGAAAACTTGCAAACACATAATGGAGCAAAGAAATTATTCATTATGAATTATTTGCACAGCATCTGTCTTACTTTCTCATGTTAATTGCCTCTGCTAAACCACATTTTCACCCCCTCAGTATGTAAATTTAAATGATTTTGCATATTCTCTGAATATCCAGTAAATGCAACTTTCATTACCTTACTGCTTACATATTTTTCTCTCTAATTGTACTGGCGTTTATATAATTTTAATATCTGACCTACCAGGTTCCTGTAGATTGCAACCTTTTCCTCTGAATTCTGATTATTGCCTAAAAAGAAAAAAAACACATATAAAACATTAAACCCATGCACATTGACTGCATTTGTGAAAGATCTCGTAAGGTATGTATTAATTCCCACTGTATTTATAAAAGCTAGGTCTTGTTTTTAATCACAATGCTTTAAATGTAATTATTATAAATCTAGGACATGACCCACAATTGATTGGAATTAACAGAGATAATTTTACTGACTTCTCAGCAGACCTTCTCCTCCAGGAACTGGGTGATGTGTCATCATATCCTTTTGTGCTTCCCAAGATGTACCACTCTTGAGTAGAATTATTTGTTCTACAAATAAAAGCTTATACATCAGGCAGTCTGACTTCCTGTAAAAATATCTCCTTTTTTTCCCCCTGAATTTTGTGAAATTTGGATTCTTAGACCACTGACTCATTTTGTCTCTCTAAGAAACACCACGAGAAGAAAACGTGCACGTGGTATCCTGTCTTCACTTTGCCATCACTTCATACCAGCAACAGAAATAAAAGTGTCTTGTCCAAAGCTGTCTGGTCTTAGAAAATAAATGCAAGTTTAGCCCTTCAGGCCTGTTAACAGAAACGACCCCCTGGCAAAACCTGTTCCCCTGGGTCTCTGAGAATGGGCCAGCCAAGGGAAGCCTCAGGGCTGTCCCTCCCTCATCAGCACACTCTTTGTTAGAGACCTGCAGAAAGCACTTGGAAAGTGTCAGTGCTGTGCTCAGAAGCCAAGCTCTTTGAGAAGTATAAATACACACTTTTCTAAAGACATAAAACCTTCTGCTTAGGACTCCATCCTCAATGTACTACACAATACGTAACCCCTGAAATTATTCTTTGTTTCTGCTTTATACCGAGGTTACAAAACACTCTGTTAACACGGGAAGAACTAAACACCCTTATTCATCTATTTGCTTATTCGTTTATTCATTTATTTGTGGGCAGAAGCCTGGCTGAATGGTTACAGGAAGTGTTTTGCAATGGCCATTAGTCTTTTCCCAAGGCACAGGAAGCAGATGTTACTGCCTGCACATTGCTACTGAAAACTCAAGTTTTCTAGCATCCTAATGGATTACAGCAGGGGAAAGGAAATTGGGATATAGTGTTATGATACAGTCTTTTTGCATCAATATTCACTAACTTCTGCTCTACAGGTATTTGTGGGTTATAACAGAATTTCTGTCACGAGGAGTTCCTAGTGCACCATAGAGACCTCAGTATTTTTTTTTCTGCTGCTGATCCAGCCCCTTTCTGTGCTGTAATGCACCAGGCCCAGCTGCCAGATCATATCTGAAGTGAGCAGCACCAATAAAATTTTGGGCCTAATCTTCAGCAACTCATTTTTTTGTAATATACCTTTAGACTACTCAACATATCTATAGGTTTCTGCTCAGGACAGGATGTGTTGTCCTGTATGCTTTAGCAGTTCAGTGAGCTGAGCTGATTCAAATGAGCCTTGAAATGTTAAATACAACTTGTAATATCAAACGCTCTCATATCAAATAATTTTCTTCCTGTGGATCCTAGGGAGATTAAGGACTCAAGCAGTGACTGAAATGTCCACTACTTACATCAAATATCTCCACACTGGCTGTATCATTATCTGCTCACTGGAGGAATGGCTGGAAAATACAACTGAAGTGCTTCTGACTTTATTTGTGAATCAAGCATAAGGAGCATCTATCGGGTCCATATGGCAATGAGTGAATGTGAAATATTGAGTAACTGTGTTACAGTGTGACCAAAGACTTCCTGTACAACCTTGAGGTGATGCTTTCCTTGTAACTGGTGTAGAAATTAATTTTTGGGTAAGAGAGCAAACTAAATGCAGTACGGTTGCACTTCAAATTTTCCTTCCGTCGCTTATCTCAAACCCCAGAGAAAGAAGCAGTCTCTTCTTTATTGTTTTTCTGGTTTTACTTTCATATCTTGCAGCAGTGTCTGTTTACAGCTTGCTTACCTTCCTTCCCTTCTCAGCTGAATTAGAATGAAGTCTGGTTTGAATCATCCTAAATGCCTTCACCCAAACCACTCCTGTGTATTCAGAATTGAAGAGTGGGAACTATCAAGATATTTACTGCTTCTTTAACCCCCCCCCCCCCCCCCTTGCATTACAGATGCAGAAGAGACACTTAGAGAAGGGTGCTGGTTCTCCTTGACCCCTTGGGCCTGCTCTGTTTGCCAGTGCAGCCCTTGGGTCCTTGTGCTGAGGCTGAGCTGGGTCTCCTGCCCTAATTCTGGCACGTTCTTACTGACACACATTTCTGTGCTATAATTAACCTAATTATCATATCATAAAGCAACAGTATGATTTCCATCTATGCACTTCATGGTAGCCTTATGAAAACCAAATATTTTGAAAGGCAATTAGTAAGTAAGTCAGTGTGAAAACTGGAGGGCTGTGTTTTCTAGGACTGGCATTCTCATTGTAAATGCAGCCACACATAGGATCAAATGGTTCTGGAGATGGTGTTTGAGAAATTCTGAGAATGACTACAGACTGTAAGTGGGCAGACCTCAGTGTTGCCATCAATTAAAAAAATTATATTAGCATATAGAAAATAAACTTTTCTAAATTACAGTTATTTCAGGGTCCTCATTCCACAAGAAAACGTGGAGTCTTGATACTGCTATGGAACAACTGTTAGCTGCATAATGACAGTCACAGCATACAGAAACGAGTAGGGAGTACTTTCATGAAAGTGTATTGTCATCTTCCTTGCATTGAAAGTCAAAGGCAATTAAAACATTATTTAATTAGAGAGGATCTTATCAGCTGTAAAAAGTAAAATTGATTGATATGCAGCTTAGGGATGACTTGGCTGCTGCTATTTGTAAAGTGATGCTGAAGCTGACAAATTAGTCACTTGTTTTTTTTTATTTGATAATTTCATGTATTTTTATATTTTCTTTCTCCACTGAAAGCATTTAATTAGCTAATGTTTGATTGCTCATTGTTTAGAAGTGGAAAATGTTACAACTGTATTGTGATTTGAGGAGTTGTTGGCCTTGAGATTAAGCATCTTGCATGACTACATCCTGCTCTCTCATTACCAAAAATATTTATCTGATAATAGGATTTTTCCTACGATTATTTTTGTCTGTGTTACCGTCCAATAGGATGTTTTAGTCTCCAGCTTAAACATCACATGAAGCTGGAAACAGGTCAGCATAGCTCAGAGCAGCTCCAAATCAGTGAGCAATCTTCTCACTTGGAAGAATCCGTATCACTTACCCAAGGGCTGCATTTGGCCATGCAAGGAGAGGCCAATCAGGAGGCATGAACACTGACAAACCAGCAAACCTATTTCCGTTTTTAAAAAGCCAAAAAACAAAAGGGATACCCAATTTATGTTTTTTATTAAAACATCCCTCTTACATTTATTAAACCAGAAATTTGTTCTCAATCATTACTTCAGTAAAGAGTTGCAGGGTGGTTTGAGTTAACACATATTAACAAAATATCCAGGTGTCTGATCTCTTCTGTTAATTTTATTCTTTAGAAGAAGAAAAGTTGATGACATGGCTTCATGTTTTTTTTGGCTATTTCTATATTTTCTGTTTTGCTAAGGGAATATAATTATTAATGTTCAGATTAATGTCCATATGGATTCCAAATTAATGCATTGCTTCCCTTAGAATGAATGCTTCTCCAAGAAAATCTTAGGACACTTTCAAAAGACTAGTAAATAAATCCATTAAATAAATAATTTAAATTAAAGTGGTCTTCAACACTTGACTAAAAACAAATGCCAGTGCTTTAGGGGTAGGACTCCTGAGCTTTGTAATGCTTCTGTCCATAGAACTCCTACTGCATTTGTAGAGATTAGCTGGGTATAGTAACAGATTAATATTTGCTTGACTAAAATAGTATCTTTAAAATGAATTTTTTATTTGTTTGGGGTTTTGCTGTTTTTTTGTTTGTTTGTAATTTTGTTTCTTTGGGGGGGGGGGGGGGGAGGGCTTGTGCTTTTTTTCTTTCTTTAAGATTTCAGATCAGTTTGTTTTTTATTCCAGATATAAACCCATTCTTTTTGGGTCTACCAAAATCTTTTTTGGAGTGTGGCAGCCGTGGTTTTTCCCTGCCAGGAGAATGTCCATAGAAGCATTTATTCCTGTGAAGCCTAGTTTTCTATGTGGGCTAAATTCTTTCAAAGTGGAGACCCGTAACAGTTGAATATGATTAATAAGGTAATTTCTGCTTTGCTCAAGGAAAGGATATCAGTGCACGTGTACACCTTTTTATACTAGAATCAATTTCAGAGGACAGTTTTTCATATTAAGTAGGTTATGAATAAGAATGGTCTCATTTAGATGCAAGAAAATATACAGACTTCTGTATAAATAAATATTCTAACAGTCTGAGAAGGGAAAATAATTTTAAGAAGTAACTCATTAGGTCTGACTTCACAGTGATACATTTAATTAAAAAATAAAGATAACTAAATCAATTAGTTCTTTCTTAGATTCTTGGAGACAACTGCTCTCAGTTATACCAGTGTTATATACATATGCATAAAAGATAAAATACGTATCATAGTAATGCAATTGCTTCTATGTAAACTGGTGTTTAGGAGCTGGTTGAAAAAGATAATTTCATTTGAAAAATCACACAAAAAGCTGTAAAAAACCAGCACCATGGTACTGGAGACTCTTAAGTACACTTCTAGAGATGTATATTAACTATACAGTCTACTGTAGTTGAAGATGTTCCTGCTCAGGGCAGGGAGTTGGCCTAGACAACCTTTAAAGATCTCTTCCCACTCAAACTATGTGATGGTTCTGTGATTCTCTGAACTAATACTGGAGATTAATCTAAAAGTTTGTGAACAAAACCACTGAAAGAGCTGCATCCAAAAGGGATGTTTCATAAAAATCCATGCAGTTATTAGGTCAAAATATTCAATAAATAAACCATTAATTTGTTATTTTACCAATTAAAAGTAATCAGCAAGTGACAGCTACACAACCTAATAAAATACCTCTCATTTTTGCTGCTCATTATAAACATCTCTGTACTTCACATCCTTTGTACTGCAAATTTATTAAAAATACCTGAAAGCAGTAGGTTTGCCAAAAACGCATTATCTCCTTTAAATAAGTAACAAAACAACTTCTCAGAAGTGGTGGCAGGCCTGAGCAGTGTTCACAAACTGTTTGCTCCCCTCCCATTAATTTTACAAGACGCTTAAAGCTCTCATGCTCATCAGTGGAGATAAAACTTTCCCCTGTCTGTGCATGAAGATGCCATTGTTTTCCTTACTGCTGTTGAAAATATTGTACCACTTGTTGAATGAGGGTATAAAGAATTCAGAAAAAATGCCAGTTTGTGAAATTAATTTTGTGCTTTCCATGTATATCACACAACTGGGGCTGGGTTCTGCCAGTGCATCCACAAACAGCCTCCCCACAGGTGCTCACACCAGTGGGCTCAAGTGCCTACAGGAACACAAACTGTACTGTGAGGAAGAGACTAAGACTCCTAATTTAAAAAAAATCACCGTATTTTTGAGTCTTCATTACCATTACAGGGAGTAAAGAGCAGCTCTAAGCCAGCCAGCAAGATAAAAGCCTCCTCTCTTCAGTTACAAGGAGATCTCTAAGAGGGATATCTGTTCTTGGCTTTATTATTCTGTGGGTCTTATATGGGGAAGATAAGGAACCTTAAGGAACATATTACAAGAATCACATTTACTGAAATAGTTTAACTTTATATATTGATGATCAAAAATATTTTTGTTTAGCCTAAAATTTCCCCTGGTGGGGGGAAAAAATACGGGATGTTATGTGATGTAAAGACATTTCTCCTAAGTACATATTACAGAAGAGCTCACAACAGATAAACAATAAATTCTGGGAATGCAATTCTCTAACAGCCTGGATGAGGTGGCTGTTTTAAACAAAACAGAGTGATTTAATGAGCCAATGTACATCTGGGAGGCTGAAGAATGCTGGCAATGTCCACCTCGGTAGCAACAACCACACAGTCCAAATCTATGTTTGCTCAAATCTCCCTTTCCTGTTTAAAAATCCTTCTCAAGTCATCTGATGCTAGCGGGAGCCTGTCAGATGTTGTTATGAATTACATAAGAGTAAAAGAAAAAAAAAATAGATTGCGAGGAAGGCTCTGCATGGTGACAGAATGTGTTTTGAGCATATAATGTTTCTTTTGAAAATTGCAGAACCGTTGGGTTTTTACTAATGTGACCAATTTCTTAAAAAATGGTTGATACTGCAAATAAGAAACTAGGGCAGGCAGTAATACATTTTGATGTGTATTTCACTCAGAGGAATCCCAAAGCCTGACACAAACACTACTGATCATGGCCTGCTGTAGACTTGAGGATAATCACTGCTACTAAAAGGAACTTGGTACCACATTCCCAGTGGCAGGTTTCTAATAGAGCACCAGAAATCCTCAAAAGTTCTTTTAGGTGATGGCAGACCTGACTAAAATGGTAATGGATTTTTGGCCAAGAAACTCAATATAAAGGCAAATAGAGAAGAGCTGTGTTATTCAAACAGAAGTTATTGGGCTCAGTACAGAGTAAATGGATGAAATGACAGGATGTGCTGGAGAGAAGGTCAGGTTGCACAGTGCAGTGATCCCCTTTGGCCCTTGGCAGGTGATGCTGTGAAACCCTGCTCCTGCTGCCTGTCTGGAATTCCTGTACCACTGCTGACTTATCTGTAAGAGACCGTGCTCAGTGGTGATACCTGGCCATGGTTGCTGACAGAGTCTGGCCACCAATGATGCCAGTAAAAACATGTCTAAGTACAATTATGACTTGCACGTTTTTAATTCCATGGCGAGATCAAGGCCTAAGGAGGAGAACAGGCATATTAATTTCCTAATAGGAAAGCATAAAGTGCATTTTTGTTCACTGTTTCCCATCATTGGCATTACCAGCTCAGCTTTGCTGTAGCAATAAAAGAGCTGGAACAGAGAAGTCCCAGGAGCTGTAACTGTAACATCAAAGATCAGTGACTTTTTTCAGAGACCTTCACATTCACATCACAGCTCTCACAAAGGAGGAGCTGCTGATGTCACTGGGAATTTCGATAAGAAGTCCATTAATCTGTTGACTCATGATGATTTACAGATGATCTCCATGCAAGTCAAATTTTTACAAAGAAATCAAGCAGTGTCATAAAGTAAAACTACAGTTCAGAGCTCACCTATTTCTGATCCCGATTCCTGACTCTGTAAAATGGACATTTATTGTGTACTTCATAAAATGATGCAGTTGGCTTTTTGCTTTCAAGCAACATTAAGAAAAAATGAAAACTAGTAAATTACAGTATAAATATCCTGGAGACCTAACTATAAAGTATAGCAGCCTAGCAGAGTCTACTATTCCACATTTTATTTTGTATGCACATTACAAAACTGGTGTTTAAAGAAATCTTCTGTGTCATACAAACTTGTAATATCAAATATTAATTTTTGATAATAACACAAAGCAACCAAAAATCCATCTGCATACACAGAAGGGAAAATCTTGCATTTATAATACATATATCCTTCTGCTCTTACAAATATTTTGCATGTTGAGTTTTGACAGCTTGTCCTCATTATCCAATTTTCAAAATAAAATCCTGAAGGATACCTGAAGATGTTCACCAATATACAACAGTTATTTGTATGACATTTCTTCTCTTTTTTCCTATTATTAAACACAGTATAATGATATCTGGGGGGGAGAAAAAACCTTAAAATATATATCAGAAGCATACCAGCCCCTTAGTAAAATAAAGTCAGGAAAATTTGCTTTGCTTTCTAAAGACTTGTGGTCTTCTATAAGAAATATCTATGTTCAGTTGTATTAATATCTTATTTGAGCCACAAATACTGCTTTAGCAGGCAATCTGTCCAATAACATTTGCCAACACCCCATAAAAGAGATTTTGGTCAAAAGAAAGTGTTTACTATACATATTTTATTGCTACTCTATCAGTTTCTGGTTTGTTATTCTTAAAAAGGTGTTTGCTTTGCTTAGCCTTAATTTGCTGTTCATTAGTCAAAGGAAATAGCAAATTGGAGTTGTGATAATGTCAAAGCTGGCTGACAGGATAAGTAAAATTTTATAAATGACCGCTGAGGCATAAATTGTAAATAACAAGCAAACATAAATACACAGTTAACATATGAATATAGGTTACATTTGTGTCAAAATGCACCAAAAGACTCACAGAAAAGACCAAAACCTAGGAATTTTAGGAGTTTACCAATATACTACCCCAACAAAAAGTACAATTTTAAAAACAGCTATTTTCTGTTGGCATGTTCTACATAATGCCATGCAACAGTAAAAAAAACTCACTTAAATATTCTAACTTTTAGTGAATGGACTAAACACTGTTTCCAAATGACAGGTCAATAGCCTGTCATTCTGTTTATTTGGTATTTCCAAAGGATTGCTCTGATATTTTATTGTACGTTGAAAGTTGCAAGTGGTAACCATTTAACTGGATAAAATCCTATAGATTAAAAACCATGGAGATTAGGCATTTACAGGTTTAGTTTCACAGTTTAAGTCTTTACAATTATACTAGCAATGAAAACAGCCAAGGTAAGGCTTGCTTCTGAAATAGTTACACCAGCAAAGCTTTGTTGAAGAAGCTGAGGAGTGTGTCAGAGGCTTTAGAGAAGCCCAGATAAATATCATCTGTAACCCTTCCCTTGTCCACTGATGTACTCACTCTCAGGACTATTCTGAACTTTATGAAGGGATAATTAATTTTGAATTCTGACATCTTACTGTGTATTTCTGCCTCTCAGTAAGTAGATGCAAGGACAGGGACAGCGCAGCAATTCTAGGAGAAAAGTAAGAAATCTCTCAGGCTCGTTGAACCCAGTGCCTGCACAGATCCTGTCCTGCTCTCTCAGGAACAAATGTGCACTTCAGGGGTGCTCACCAACCACCAGTTCTGCCCTCTGTAGGTTTCTGTAGGTGCTGTAGCTTTCTAAAGCAAGAATCTTGGTCCTGACTGGGGTTACTGCTGTCCTCCAGCACGTTCAGCTGTGGCTGTAATACTTCTGGAACACGTGAAAGCACAGGAGGGGGACTAGAGGGGAGGGCAAAAATGAAAAGCATGTCTGATACCCTGAGGCATCCTTTGCCACGGGACATGGTGGCCCTTGGTCTCTGTAGGCTATTTCTTGTTGAAGTCAAGCACCAGGAGGGTTTTTGTTGCAAGTTTTTCCAGGAATGTTATTCATAGATAGTAGATACTTCACTGGATTTCATATTAACAAGCTAAGATGTTAAATAAAGTACTGAAAAATCTTAATCAAAGTTATGAGTATCAACAAGAAGCAAAGTAGCTGATAGATTAGCTGCTGAACAAAAGTTTTCTATGATTAATTATATTACAGTGCACTAATTTAGTTTCCTCGATCTGTAACTTCAAATATCTATACTAATTAGTTGCCAACCTACAATATAATAAATGAGATAATGAAATAAAGATGTTTTAAATATCCATTTCTATCACATGCACAACTTGAAGCATGTTAACGGACAAGATGAATTCTGATTATTCTTTTCTTAAGGATGTATTAGCATATCATTATGTACATGAATGCCAAATATTCACTTTCTCACAAGAATAATGTTCAATTACTAAATCCACAGGAATTTGAAAATAAAACAAAATACTGCACATTAGATGCAGGCTGGCATGGGTTAAGTTCACAGAGACATCACACCTTTCTCCATCACATTTTCACCTGCTCATGTGATGCACAGTTTTGCTTTGATGGAAAATTCCTTTGGGTCTTCTTGGTGTAAAGCTGTTGGTGCTCACAGCAAAATTTGCAGAGGAAGTGGTGAACAGAGAATGTTTTCACTGGGTTGTTAAACCAGAGAAATATCCATAGCATTTTTCACAGTTCATGAAAGGGACGATCAATTTCTGTTAGCTTTGTTCAATTTGGGAACAAGTTATACAAGCTTATTTTCTTCTGTGAATTTTGTTGGTGTAAAAAAAAAAAAAAAAAAGAGTTTGAATTTGTTTTAGAAAACTGAGCTCTTAGGTTCCAAATTTAGACTGAAGGAATTGTAATATTCCCCATGGAAGCTGAAGAAACTCTTAAGGAGTCTTAGACTGAGGCAGTATTATTTATTTTCCTGAAAGCAGTGATGACAGACAGAGCACGAGCACTGTGGCTTGTTTTATATATCAACCTTGCATGTTTTCCAGTCAGCTTTGCAGTTTGTCATCCACAGCTTTGCCTCCAAATAGCATGAACTTTGAGGACAGCAAGCTGAAATGAAAGACTCACTGCCTCCTATACAGAAGAAGCAAGGCCACCAAGGAATAGCAGAATATCTGTTTATTCCACTTTATGTAGCCTAAATTGTGGAAAAATATTTCATTACTAGTAGAAACATAATACAATTCTGTTAATGGTAGTATAATTTGTTGTTACTATTTGGAGTGAATCTGTGAGTAATCTAGCTCCTATAACAGATGAAATAATAAAAGAAATTACTAAATGCAAAATCTGATATACAAAAGCAAAGAATGAGCTGGAACAGCTGCAGTGGCTTATTACAAATACTTGTCAGAATTGTTCAGCTCGAGCAGTGTTTGCCAGCTGGAGTGCAGTTGTTCTGAGAGAGAGATGAGCTATCTTTCCTCTCCACGTGGAGAAACAGCACAGTGAAGTGAGCAAAACCACACAAAGTGCCCTGGTATTTCACTGCAGAGGTTTACTGCTGGAATGATTCTTGGAGAAAGAAATGCTCCACCACTTCAGGCAGTGCTTCCAGAGCAGTGCCTGGCCAGGCTGGAGCACACAGGTGAAGTTCAGGCTTCTATCACTGCAATCCTTCTATGCACTTTATCAGTTGCTGGAGCTGTTTTTCTCTCCTACAGGTGCAAGCTGCAGATGTGTGGTCAGGGCTACTGTCTGGGTAAATTTCCCCTCATTCTGCCAGGGATTGAGTGGCTGGGAATTGTACCTGCCCTGAGCAGCTGCATTTGTGAGGAGACACATCCCATTACATCCTATTTACAACTTACCCTGTCAGGTTAGCACGGAGAACATTAGTTTGAGAACAAGGCGATAAAGATTCATATCATGTGAATTGGAAAGGAGGTACAAACATCCGCCAAGGTTTAAAATAAGTGCAAAAGGGCTTTTTCATAATTAAAACTGACATACACTGGATTTGCTAGTCTGAAGTTCTACAGCATGTCAGCATTACGTTAGAATAATTTTAAATATGCTGGAAACACAGCATGAGACTAAGTTCACACAGACTTGCAGTTATACTGGTCAAACAGCACTAATCAAACTGTTTTACTTGATGTTTGATCTAAGGCCCATGAGAGTCTGGCTACTGTATTCAGTGGGCATGGAGTTCAACCCTTGATGAAACAGTACTTGATCCTTTCATAATTCCATTACTTATGTTACTTCCTGAATATATTATTTCTTAGATAATTCCTTACAAATAACTACCAATAGGTAGAGCTCTTAAAAAAACCTCAGACCGCTTATTCTTGCAGTTTTCCTTTTCAACTCTTTCAAATCCTGTTTATTGCTGCATCCCTGCTTCCTTAGTATCGGGGAGAAAAGGGGGGTAGATACTACTAGAAATACTTCTACATGCTCTTAGCTACAATGCATCGCATCTCTTATGTTCATCTTAGAAATGCTATTTTAGTCACTGGTGTTTTATTAAATTAACTGCTGCAGTGTGGCCATATTTTACGGGGAGTTGCAGGTACCCAACCCAGCTGTGCATGTCAGCGTTCCACTGTGCGCCCATTGCTCTGGGCTGTCACTGGAGCATCCCTGAAGGGAGCCTGGCTCCATCTTGGTCTCACCCCCCCTGTGGAATTCACACACATTCCTGAGACCCCAAGCATTCCCTTTGACAGCCTGGATAGGCTGAACAGTCCCAACCCTCCTGTGGAGATGATTCAGGCCCTTCAGCACCTTTGTGGCCTTTTTCTGGACTCTCTCCAGTACCTCCAGATCTCTTTCGTACTGGGGAGCCCCAGAACTGGACACAGTGCCCCAGACACCACGAGGATAACATTTATTCTCAATAATATATAAACTGAAGCATACTGTTACTGAATTATGAGAACTTATAACTAAAAAAAAAAAAAAAAAAAAAAAAATTAGGAAAATTGGAGTCAAATGTTTGTACAACCAGACACAAAGGAAATGAGATTTCAGGTGCATAATCAAGTAGATGAATACAGAGAACTTTTTTGCATGCTAAACAACAGAATAGTAACCATGTCTGTGGTGGAGAGGATGAAACGTGGCAGAACATCCATTAATAAGTATCTATTTTCCTTGGCAAATGCCTAATTATTCAGCAGAGTAATTTAATGTTCTGTATTAAGCTAAGAGGCACACAAATTAAAATACCCGCATCAATGGACTCTGCTCAGTATTCCCTGCTCACTTCCACCAAAACATTAACAAACCTCAACATTTTCCTGAAATCAGCTAGTAATGTATTGTACCCAGCACATGAGCCATTATATCACTAAAGCTGATTTTTCTACCAAACCACAAAACTGTCTGTCCTTTTAAGAATCCTCTCTGTCCATGTACTTTACCTCTTGCATATGCCAAAATGTAACTCAATTAAAGTTAATGTATGAAAATATCACAGTTTAGGACAAAGAAAAAAAAAAACAACTATTTTTTTTTTTCAGTATTTCTTCATTGCAAACACCCAAATAAAGCCAGTGAGAAGTGCATATATATATATATTATATATATATATATATATTATATATGCATATATTCCAGGTAAAATAGGAGGCTTGAATTGGAAGCCCATGGAAACACTTGAAAAGCAGCTGATCACAGCATAAAACCAGAGAAAAACATTTCCAGGCAAAGCAGCAAGACTGTAAGGGAGAGAGGGGATCTACTGAAAGGAACCACTGTGTAGAAAGGGGCTTGCAGAATAGTTAAATGAGAAGTCTGTAAACCTTGACCCAAAATATATATAAAAAATAAATACCTCAAAAGCTAATGGTCCATAATGCTAGATGCCAACAGGATTAAATCAAGTAAAAGAAAAGGATGAAACAAGGGTCAAAGACAAAGTATTGTATGGTATTATTTTAGGAAAATAAAAATAAGGAGTATTTAGCCACACTAGAAGATTTCTACTGATTAACAGTAAATTGGTAACTGCAGTAGCTCAGAAATTAACAGCACTGAATAATAATGAACTTAAGAAGCAAGTAGCTGGACTTCTCACAAGGTATGCTATTTCTTTTAGTATCACAGTGAAGTGGAGAGAGTAAAAATGTTCCTGTCTTAAAAAGTACGACAAGCAAAGTCTGCATCAGTATCAGATAACCAACAAATAGAGCACTTGAAGGACGTGTGTTCATCAAACACCAAAACAATGCTATAAGAGGGTCAGACATCCTTAATATCCAATTTACCATATGAAATGAAGAAGCATTCGACTGGAACGTGTAGAGATCACATTCCACATACTCTAACACATTACGTGCCAGTGGAATTAGCTATGAATTTACAGTAGAAAAATAGGATGTGTGTTTTAAATTGCACAATATCTACATTTACATCCTAATTTTTCTTTTTGTTTCCTCCTACCTAAGGTCAGCTTCTGCTTGAGTACTCTAGAAAATGGACCTTAATGACAGTATGATTTTGAGCACAACTGAGATTATTTGGCAATGCCACCCCTACCATGGGACGACGACAAGGGAGGGTTATTAGAAGCCACACTTTTATAATAAGCTTCTTCTGGGTTTTTTGTGAGTGTATAACAATGTTTTCATGTGTTTATCAAAACAATGCAGCAACAACACCTTTCAGCACTTCCTCTCATTGTGGAATCTGATAATTCCACATGCTTTGAGTCTCCCATCTGGAGCAGTGTGTGCAATAGCATTTTCTGCCTAAAGACTGGATTCAGGGAAGGACTTCCACCTGATTTGTAAGGATTGCACTAAACAGGAGGGCAGAGGTTACACTTGGACCAAGTTTGGGCATGAGCATGTTTAATTTGATCCTCAGTGTGCCTTGGCCCAAGTGAGCACCTGGCAGGCAGCACTGCACGCAGGGGAGGTGACAGCCCCGGGCAGAGCCAGCTCCCAGCCTGCCTGGTTGGGCTCTAAGGAAATCTATCCCTGTGCCTGAGAACGGGCCCGTGGCAGGCTCATCCCACTTCCTTCCCCACACAGAGCCCTCTCCTCATGCACTGCATTTTTACCAATAACCATTTAACACAAAGCACAGACCAGGGCAGAGACGTGAAACCTGAAAGGAAAGGTTTAGGGTGCTACAGACCATGATTCTTCTGGTACCCCTTCTCACCTGCAGAATAGGGCTTGAATCCCCCGTCTGCATCATGGCAGAACTTCAGCTGGAGTGCGAGAGTAACTTGAGTGAAAAGACCATGAACTCAGGCTCTACATTTCCTGGGAGAAAGCTCTGGTTTTAGCAGATGGAGGTATTGTTGTAGTCATGATAAATTAAGGGTACAAGCAAAACCTGCAGGAAAAGTTATTATGTTTCTAAGGCTAACTGAAGGCAGTGACACCAACCACCCCTGTTTTCAGGTCTGGAGATCTGTTGGTAGGCAGGATGGGCATTGGTACTGGTACCATTGCCTTCCAGTGGGCTCCAAATGGATGTGGGGGGGCTGTCAGAGCATCCATCAAGGGCAGGGCTAGGAAGGGAGACAGATCAGCCCCAAATCATAACGCCATTCCCCCTTCCAAATCACTGCACACCATCATCTCTAATCACCTCCAGGCAAGTGATGAGCATGCATTAAGCCCACTTATGCAGACTGTTTTAATTATTATTACACATCACACTGCAAGCCTACATAAGACACATGGATTCATGTATGGCAGAGCTCCACGTCAAGGTACAAACTGCAAGGTTTTGTTAATTTTTTCACTTTTTAAATGCCTGAGGTAAGGGCAACTTAAATACAATTTTCTATCACCACGCCACGCTATCCTAACAATCCTGGGGAAATACAGCTCTGTCCAAGGGGCTCTCTCCAGCCCATCATAAGGGTAAAAAGATACCCCTTCACTTGGCTAAAACCCATCTGTCTGGAAGCTGGGAAGATGAACCTGCAGAAAGGGAGGGTACTGCATGCTCAGCTTTGCCCAGGAAGGTTCCACGTGTGGAGAACAGCCCTGAGCTCCCAGGCAGCTCAGCACCTGTCACTGCTGCCTTTGGGACAGTTTGCTGTCATCACTGAGGTCCCAGCAGGTACCCAGAGGGGCAGAACCCACCCTTTAGAAAGGAAGAGAGGCAGAAAGGACTGACACAACCTGAGTTTTGCACAACCTGAGCATGGGTTTTCAGGAAAGCGTTTTTTGATTTATATTGCTATACTTCTTACAAGTTCATTACTGAATGTAACGCTTAGATTCTATTTTTTGATATGAACAATAACTTATTTCTTAGCCAGTCTCTCTTGCAGCCAGTTACTATTGTCTCTTTTGTAAACTGCAGCCCCTCTTGTTGCCAGTAATATGTGATTTGGGGGAGTGATTTAAATGACAAAATGCTAACTTGCAACAACAAAAGAAATGACACAATAAAAACTAAGCTTTAATAACTAAAAAGATCTTTAATTAAAATTGCTTTCTATTCAGGGGCTACAGTTTTCTTTAACCAGCTGCCCTATGAAAGTTATTACCTAAAATTTTCATTTTCTCAGTACACAGCTGCAGAAAAGATTTTATTCTGGTGAATGAAGGGCTGAACAACAGCAAGGACAAAGCTCACTTAAACTAACAATGCAGCCGTGGCAAAAGTCATAACCTTCTGCTGTCTTAGGGGAAGCACACTTTCTGAATATAATCTCTCTGATTATGCCTCGTATGCAAAATGCAGTTTTATAGCTGCAGCTCAAATAGATTTCAGTATTGCCACTGAATACTAATCACTGATGCAAAAAACGTACAGCTCCCTCAAGGCATTTCAAAAATCTTGATTATTTAATCAGTGCTCTTGATTTATAAGGCGAGCTGGTTGATGACTACCAAAATGTGACACATTGGACACTATCCAGATGGAATGCCAGTTTTCATTTGAGGTTAAAGAGGTAAAACTCTACAAGAGAGGTTTTCCAGTACCCTGGACCAGAGCTAGAGTTATATCAGATGATAAATAAAACTTGGCAGTTTAGCTTGCACATAATATTTAAACAGAAACTTCACTGAATTGTCAGTTGTAAAATGAAGCAATCAACTTTCTTTCTGATTATTCTCCATTTCCACTATGGCCTTTTTATTTATTTCATGCCTTCCATCTTAATGTCCTCTTACATTTTTAAACAGGATCACTTTACCTTTTTACAAATCTATAAGTGGTGAGTGTTGCCTTTTCATAAGCACTGACTTCCCCATCAGCTGGATGCAAAACTTTAACAGTTCAGTTTCTTTTTCCTGTAACCACATACATAAATATATGAATTTGAAAATATTTTTGTATCTTCATCTCTATAGGGAAACATAGGCTAAGGTATATATAACAATAATTGAAACTCCTGCCTTAAACAGCAATATAATTCCCAAAAATTTTTAAAGAAACTGATGCATAAATTATATCAATCTCAGAACAGATTCACTTCTGAGTTGCTTGGGCTTTTACAGTCCCATGCCCATCTTTAACTGTCATCAATGATTTCTGTTACACAGGGATTCCATATGAAATTTCTAATGTTTTTTCTATGAAGTCTTCAAGAAGCAGAAGGACTTCAGACCGAGAGAGCAAAGAATTAAATTCTTCTTTGGAACTTCATTCCAGGCCTGACCCCTAGAAGGGAGCATCACTTTGGGGATATTATTATGTGGATATAGAGGCCAAAGGTTTCAAACTCGTCTTGAAGGTGTGGCTGTTGCCAGAAGCAGTGACCAACACTAATATTCAAAGCAAAGACAACAACTACAGAGAATTGTTTTACCCAAATCCATGTTGGTGCTGCAGCAGAGCGCCCAAAAGTGGCAATGGAGCACCCAGAGGTGGCAAAGAGCATCCAGAGGTGGCAATGGAGCATCCAGAGGTGGCAATGGAGCTCCTAGAGGTGGCAATGGAGCACCCAGAGGTGGCAATGGAGCACCCAGAGGTGGCAGTGGAGCATCCAGAGGTGTCAATGGAGCACCCAGAGGTGGCAATGGAGCACCCAGAGGTGACAATGGAGCACCCAGAGGTGGCAGTGGAGCATCCAGAGGTGTCAATGGAGCACCCAGAGGTGGCAATGGAGCTCCTAGAGGTGACAATGGAGCACCCAGAGGTGGCAGTGGAGCATCCAGAGGTGACAATGGAGCACCCAGAGGTGGCAGTGGAGCATCCAGAGGTGGCAATGGAGCACCCAGAGGTGGCAGTGGAGCATCCAGAGGTGGCAATGGAGCACCCAGAGGTGGCAGTGGAGCATACAGAGGTGGCAATGGAGCACCCAGAGGTGGCAATGGAGCACCCAGAGGTGGCAGTGGAGCATCCAGAGGTGGCAGTGGAGCATCCAGAGGTGGCAGTGGAACACCCAGAGGTGGCAGTGGAGCATCCAGAGGTGGCAGTGGAGCACCCAGAGGTGACAATGGAGCATCCAGAGGTGGCAGTGGAACACCCAGAGGTGGCAGTGGAGCATCCAGAGGTGGCAGTGGAGCACCCAGAGGTGACAATGGAGCACCCAGAGGTGGCAGTGGAGCACCCAGAGGTGACAATGGAGCACCCAGAGGTGACAATGGAGCACCTAAAGGTAGCAGTGGTCCCCAGCCGGTGCCAGCAGAGCTGCCTGTCATGGAACCAGCCTGTGCTCTGCCCCAGCCTTGCTTTGTGTCCTGGCTGGTATTTCTAGCTGAGCTATCAGTGATAAAGACAATAATGAACACAGATAACCCCAGCCATGGCACGTGATCAACCTACCAACTCGGCAGCACTGGACAGGCACTGACTTACAGGAATAACCCCAGGGAAGGCTGACTTGGAAGTTAAAAGCATCCTCACATCCCAGTGCAACCCTCTCAAGCCTTCTAAACCCAAAAGAATTAAAACTGCAATCCAAACGTGGGAATTTTGTGGAAAGTCTTACTATAAATAACCAATAAAATTATGAAAAGTCATCATACTGACACACTGAAAAGTTACTAACACTCATAAAACATTGTTTCCATTCCTCATTTTAAAAAGAATTGCTAGCAAATCCATCAGCCTGGATTCCAATAGCACAGCAAAAGGAGTCCCAGGAGTGTGTATGACTCCTGTGCCCAGCACACCCCCCAGAGCAGACACACGTGTGTGGCAGCTCTGCCCACGTCAGCAGCCCCTGTGCCAAAGTGCTCCCCCAGTTCTAACAGTGACACTGTCATCTCCACACTGGCCTTGCATCCAAAGCTGCAGATTTGTATCCTGTTACAAAGCCAAAACATTTTAGTAACTGCAAGAGTTCACTTATAAAAATCTGTACAGTTTGGGCTTGTGCCCTTCATAATGCTTTCTCTGTACATACAGGTTTTTTATCAACTGAAGCTTTTTGAAAGAATATCTCACTTGACTGGACTTGTGGGTAAGACAATTATGGGACAGTTCAAATATCTGCATTACTCCATTTTCTGTCAGTAATCCAAAAACTCTGCTCAAAACACAGATGGCTATTTCCCTGTCATCATCCACCTCCTCCACTGATCTCCTCCATTTCAACCACATTTCTCTGTGTCAGTATCCCTGAGTGGGGAAGTTTTGCACCTTCTATTTTCAGGGACGAGCTGCTAGCTGCTCTGTGAGGGTGTTTTGGTGGTGGGTGAGACAGTCCTGCTGCAGACAGCACTGCTGGGCAACTGCCTCAGGCTCGGGCTACTGCAGGCACAATGTCATAAATATATCACAGGTCCTCCCAGGCCTTGTGCCATGAGGACAGCGTGACAAAAATAGCTCGCAGGGATTGTGTCCCCACATTTGAGTCTTGCATGGCAGCAGCCACACAGCAGTAAAAGCACTGGAGCCAGAACCTGCCTATGCAGGTTAGTGGTTGCACTGCAGGAGAGACTGCTGGGCAAATCGTAACCCCAAAAGAGACAGGAATCTCTGTTTACACAGAGCAAATGACACCACTGCTCCTCCAGTCCTGTCCTTCCCTCATGGGCCACGTAGCCTCACTTCATGCAGCTGTGTCAAGGGGTCAAAAAGCCATTTCATAAAGGGCTCCATAGGTTTTGAACCTAGAAAAGGCCATAAAGCATATTCTGCTACTACCATTCCTTTCTGCCTCTGCTAGTTAAATTGGGGCAAAATTTCAATTCTGCTTTGCTGGATCTAGCTAAGTTAGAGCCAGTTCTGGATGCATCTCAACCATGAATGGGAAGTCCCTCTGCAACACCTCTGGTAAAAAGCACCAGGACAGTGACTGCCACCAGCTCCTCCACATCCTGGTGCAGTCACATGTGCAATCAGCTGTTTGCTCTTAATCCTTCTTCTTCTGTCTTCATTCCTGTATGTATCTCTCCACCTTCTCAAGTGACTTGTTTCAAAATATTAAAAAAAAAAAAACAAAAAAACCCTAAAACATTCTTGGCAAAGCATCTCATAAGAAATACCCATTGGCTGGGGCTTGTGGCTAAAAGAACATCACAGAAAATGATCTGAATAATTCCATGCACCTGAAGGCTATAGATCCATTAGATCAGGACAGAGAGATGATGTATTTCAAGAAATTTTGGACTGCTATTTTTAATGTGTGGTAAGCATACTTGAATGCTGAAAATGAAATTATTCTTAACTGTTGTTAAACCAACAACAGTGCAAAAATCTATGTTTAAAGAGCAACTTTTCTGTTTGTTTTTTTTTGCTGCACCCTACACTGCTGTACCTGAAACAAGAACCTGTTTTTTTTTTCCCAGTTGGCAATACAACTGTGTGAGGAAAGATCACACAGACTTTCTGTTCTTCAGAGAAGTTGGGTTTAAATGCTCAGCATTTCTGACTCTGAACAAAGAACTTGTTACAAGTAAAAAGCAATATCCTAATATTGCATCACAAAATTCTGCTTCAGAAAAATTACCAACAGTAACATCAAACCAGATAAAAGTTGTACCTGAAAACATTATACATATGTAGGATTTTAGTGCAAACACTAATAAATTCCTGCTTTCAACAGTCATGTAGATTCCAATCTGAGTCCCACATGTGAGTGTATCCTATTTGAAAACAGGTAGCAGGAAAAGAGACTACTCCTTTGCAGAATTTATACATGCACAATATATCACTAAAATAGAAAGTAACAATAAATTGACTTTATTAGTGGGAAACCTCCAATTTTTTTAGGACAACAAAAGGGCAATAGCATTTCAACCACTGGGAAAATTGAACGTTTCTGAAAATATACTACAATATATGTATTAGAAGTAGGGAGAGGTAATCTATCTCCTTCCAGACAGATTATTCTGATTTTCAAGGACATAGAACTGGGACTTTATTCCTTCAGTTTACACACACACCTTTGTCAGAAATAATGACCCACTTCAAAGGCAAGAAGTTTCATAGTGCTTAATTATGTGGCCTCTAACATGTCATGCTGATTGAATTCATATGATCTTACATATTTGGGCATCAGAAGCCCTTTATTTTTTCTTAATTAGAAACATAGATTCAATGCAACTTGCCAAGAAAATAAATTAAATCCATATACATCACCTCTGAGCAATAGCCCTGATTGAACAGGGCTGTTTAAATCTCTGTGGTTGGCAGTGTTCATCAGTGAATTTGTTTACAAAGTGGAAAGAATGAGATGCTGTCAAAGAATGAAAAATAAAAGCTAGATTTCTCAGGAAGGAGACATCCGTCTTTTTCTATTTGCAAATGCTGACGAGCAGGGTTTAAGGAGGGCTAATGTCATCCATTCATCTTAATTAAAGAGTTAATTGCTCAAGTATCCTGATTTGGTTAGCTGATCTTAGTAACATGAAAAGCACTTGCTTCCATGTATTTTATTGACCGCTGTAATGACATCATCAGCACGACCCAGGATTTATTCCTGCCCCAGCCTAAACTCGTAACTTTAATAGCCTCCTACATGATAAAACTTTCAAGAGAGAGGGAGTTCTTTAGCATGGCACAGAATACCGAGAGGTCTGTTCAGACCCTGTTAAAACGTCTCAGTTCAGCTGTCATTGAAGTATTACTTCAAAGTCTAGAGTCACGAAGATAAGTAAAAAGTAATTTTAAAGACTAGTTCTTGGCAAATGTATATATGGAAATAGCATAAACCATCGAAAAATCGCATATCGAATGGAAGCGAGAGACTTATTACTATTCAATTTTTCCCATCTGTAGTCATAGTCAAGTAAGCACTGCCACAAAAATAGACAGGTGAGGTTCACAGCATATTCTAGGGATTAAACACCAAAGTGGTTTAGTCCTGTGTTTTACAACACAAAGAGGGGAAATTCAGATCTAAAGAAAGACCAGTTAACTAACTAGAAAGCCCCTGAGATTTTTCTCTACAATGTCTTTAACATTTACTGCAATTCCTGATGTTATTTCTTAAAGATTCTTCACAAACATTAAATTAGATTTTATACAAGAGGAAAATGGACAGTACTAGTGCTTTTTGATTGATCAACTATGTGGTACTTAAAAATTAAATAAGAGAATCCATTACAAGCCATAATACATTGTATTTGCTTATCCTGGTAATGAGTTTTCATAACTGATCTATTCATGTTCTGTTCCTTTAGGGGATCAATTTCTGTTGCTAATAACACCCATAATTTACACAAGGGACGGAACCAGCTTCTAAGAAGCACCACACACCAAACATAACTCACTGTAACACAGGCATACTTGCTGTGGGCACACACTCAGTTTGGGAACAGTCCCAGGATAGCTCCTGTGCACTCTCCTGAAATATCTAGAAGGCACTAAGAATACTGTGATAAGGTGCTACAGCTCATCTAGTTTTATGTACTTCTCAGTGAACTTCACTTTGAGGGGTCTTTTTTTTAAATGAAGTTTAGGCTTTTCAGAGCAGCTTAGACAGGTTCTGAGACCAGTACTGGCTCCTGTGCTTTCTCCGACAAACAGGAGAGGTTTAATGCTGGGGGTTCCATGTTTTCTCAGAAGTCTTTATGTAAAATATAATTTTAAAATATCTAATCACCTCTGTATTATAGGAACACAAAAATACACTGCCCCTCTCATGGAATGGCATCAGGCAGTCCAGGACACAGAACTGAGTACGGTGCAGTGGGCTCAAGCTACCAGAAGAGAGTAGCCAGCCCAGAAGAGGAACCAGTCTGCCTGTGGCAGCCTGCTGCTGCCCCCAAAGCAATCAGCCCTGCTGAGAAGGATCATGCTTCAGGAGCTGCTCTCCTTTTGGGTCTCCAGCACAATGCCATGCTGCTCAGGGACACTCCTCCAGCCAGACCTCTGCCATCACACGGGAGTGTGCCATGGACAACAGGAGCACCACTGGGGAGCAGCAGATCTGTTGGCTGTCACCAACTCCACAACTGCCTGCACGGGTGACCTTTAACAAGTGCTTTTAGCTCGTTCTGTTCCAGTTATTCCCTAAGTCACCTGTATCTCCTCTCAGAGATACTTGGAGATTCATTCATTGGAAGATGCTGACTGTTAAGCAGTGCTGGTATTTTTCAACAATTCCCTGCTGGAAAAGGCAGCATGAACAATACGTGGGGTTGAGGAGAGAACAGCTGAAGCTGGAGACTAAGGGAGTCCCAACCCTGAGCTCAACACAAGGGATCATTCCAGTCTTGAAAGAATGCAGGACTCCACAGGCTCCCTGGGAAACCTGCTCTAGTGCTGGACTACCCCCAGCAAGGATTTACTTTTTTTTTCTTTGTCAAGGCTCATGGATAGGGAGAAAGTGGCCATGACAGAAGAATTTCTCACCAGAGTTTAGATGTAACTCATCTTTCATGGATCAGCTCCAATTAAAAACAAACCCTTTTTAAATTGAAAACTGTTCCAGTTTTATTTACACTCTGAGGAAACTACCCATTCAACCTTACTTCATACACTTCAGTCTGTTTAGTGCAGAATCCCTAAGAAGAATGACAAGAATAAAACTAATAAACCGCTCTGCCACTTGGGACCCCGTGGAACAGAATTACAGAATCCCTTTAACATCAGCCAGGGCCCGGGGGCACCCTGGCAGTGCTGTACACAGGCAGCTGCAGCCCTGCCAGGAATCCTGAGCTCCTGAGGCATGGACACCCATTCCTGAGCACAGAGACCCCTGTGCCACCCTGCCCCCATGGGTCCCTCTGTGGGGTGGTGCAGTAACCACAACACGTCAGAGCCTGCAAACCAGCCCAGATGCCTTCCAAGATATTAAACATACAGGTTGGTGGCCTTGAAACACTTTTAAGTAACTGGAACTTTTTTATTAATTTGAAGTCTCATCTGCTATCTCCAGTTTGTTTTCTCATGCCTATGCATGAACTACAAAGCTATTTCATAAACACTTGGAAAACCTAAACATGTCCTTGGATGAAGACTGTGGACTAGGAGTAGTGACTGTCCCTTTTGAAAGCTACTTAGCATAACATTAAAATAAAATGTCACTAAAGAGAAAAGTGTAACATTTTGTTGTTCAGTGGAAACATTTTGGATACTGCTGAAATAAAATCTCTAGTGACTTGTGAAATAGTTAGTTCAGTTGTTTAGCAATAACACTTTTGATTTGCAAAGCTTCTACAATACCTAAAATAAGCTAAGAGAAGAACGTTTAAAAAAGTTTTCTCTAACTAGCTCAAACTACCTGCTGTAGCTTGAATCAAGTAAAAGTTCCTAAGAACAACCTTCTTCTGAGATAACATATTTTTGAATTACTACACTGTAATTTCTGTGCACAGCATCAGGCAATGGCTACTGCACCTTTTTACAACATTACCAGCTTCCTAATAAACATGTGCATGAAGTGGAACAGGGCATACAAGTTATAATTCTTTGGCTGTGCCTGGTAACATAAACAGGTCTGATACCATCAGAGAAAGAATCGAGGAATTAAACCCTCCAAAATACTGATGTAAAGGATTGGACATGCTAAAAGACATGGTGAAAAGAGGCTGCTAAGAAATGGAACAACATTCAGGAGAGAAGCAATAGATCCACAAATGGAAATAAACATAACCATGAGAAAAAGCTTTATCAATGTAAGAGCCACAACAGAGCTGTGAATTTCAAAATAAGCAAAAACTGTTTTTGAAGCAAAAAACTGCATGGTAGGTAGGACTTCAAAGGCTTTACTATAATGGACAGAAATGAACAATACAAAAAAATACAAAAGAAGAGAGACCAAAAAATACAAAAGAGCGAGAGAAAGAAAAAAAAGATCCTACTAAGAGCAAGATCAACTTACTCTACGTCCCTGCTATATAACCCTGTTAACCATTTGATGCCAATGCTGTGGAACCACTTCAGTGATTTCAGACAGTAAGTATTTCAGCACCACAGCAGTTACTGCCTGCAGTCAGCTCTGGAGCCTGCTCTCCAGCTCTGCACCCTTCCCTGGGCAGCTCCTGCACTTCCCTCCCTGCTGGAAGACACAACAGCTCCCCTGCTCTGCCCTTCTTCATCCTGCTCCCAGCCCCAGCCAGAGAATGCACAGCTGACGTGTCAGAGAGAAGCCACACAACCACTGTGCCCTGGGTGGAAAGCCCACTCGATATCGCGTTTCTAATTGCAGACAATAGGAAACAATACATTCAAAAGAGGGGCACGCGATAAGTAATTAAATGTCATAATGGTTCAAGGGTAGAAGATGCAGCTATTACATGAAATACCAGTTTTCTAAGGTCAAAACCAGCTAGAAAATAAAAGTTGTAAGTGGATTAAAGGAAAACAGCAGGTAAAGCCATGGTTTCATGCAAAATACACTGCAGTTTTCTTGTGTCTTTGTTCTGAATCATTGATATGAGGAGGATTTTTGCCACTGGCTTTTTGCCACTGGCTTTAGCAGAACAGACTAGTTGGTAATGGACTAAAAGTTTTCTTCTTAGAAATTTCAAAATAATTTTTAATCCTGAGAAAATACATAGTGCCATTGGTCTGCAGTAAGATAGGGTGTAGAAATAGAGTTTAAATGGTGCTGGGGAAGCTGAAAATGAACTGGCTAACATGAAAAACTATACATGGAAAAATAGATTAGAGGCAAAAAAAAATACTGAAGTCTAATACTATATGAAAACAAATGAAATTTTTATGGAATCTACTTTTTGATATGTTTGCTCTTGGATTTCTTTTTTTTGTTGGCTGTTTTTCCAGGCAACAGAAGAAAAGACAGAAGACTTCCAGGCAGAGGGCTTCAGAAACTTTTCACTGAGGAAATATTTATCATGCTTCATACACATACATACATGCTTCTGAATGCCTATTTCAATCCTTTTTTCCAAATAATTTTGGTAACCACTGAAAAACATGTATTGTTTTGCTCCAGTATATAGTAAGCTGTAAAAACCAAATTCTGTTTATAGCAGAACCAGATTTTCTATTATTTTAGACAATAATTTTCACAGAAAAACCTTTACATGTCATTGCTAATGACATTACAACCTTCCCCAGCTGCCCCCAAGACCTAGCTGTTTTGTAGCAGACAATATTTGACATCTTAGTTTGCAATCTCAGAAAAAGCCAAGAGAACAGAAACTGTCCTGTCAGGAAAAAAAACGGCTTCAGAAGCTGGTAAATATACCACATTTCTATGGCGACGTGATCAAAATCGGAATGTTTGAATCAAGAATTGCCTGCTTAGTGATTAATTGCAGATGTCAATACCAAGAGGTACCTGCAAGGCAATTAGCACTGTACTTGCCTAAATGTCACCGCACTGTAAATAGAGAATGGAAATAAATAGACAGATTTGCCTGGTGCATGTTATTTGGCTTTGGAACAGGAATCTTGGAAATGTGGTTCCGAACCGAGCCAATTTTTTTATTCTGTGCTGCTGATATGCTACAAAATACTTCTCTCTTTCTTTTTTCCTGGTGTACTGAGAGGTTAGTGCCACCCAACTGTCAAAATGCCACGTGGCAATCTTTACTAACCAAAGCCATCATCACACTGATGAATCCCAGCAAAATGGAAAAAAACAAACAGAAGGAACCTATACAAATTTCTGCAGGTAAGGCTGCAAATGCTGGGACTGAGGTAGAATTTTGCTTGCTATTGGAACCCAAATTGATAAATTTCAAGATATTCTTTAAAGTGGTTGTTTACTCAGATAATACTTCTCTGTCTTTTTTGCCCCAGTTTAGAGTCATGTGAATGACTGAGAAGGGAATCACAGTTACAGACTGAGAGTTAAAGGAGCAGACAGAGGCTGATGTCACTGCCGTGCAAGACTAGATATATATTACCATTGTATCTGTCAGATTGGCATTTCATAGTTTAACTTGTATAAAAGGGAAACAGTAACACTGACCATCCTCCTCCACCCCTTTTGGGGATTCAGTCATGTTTTTTCAGTAGATTAAAATCTGGAAAGTAATTGTTTCAAAAGACTGGAAGGACAGCTTTTCTTTTCATCTCATAGCCAAGATTTTATTTTTTCCAGTATTTTTCTCCTTTAAATGATAACGTATTAGCTGCTGGTGGCCTTTGAAAACCAGAGGATCAGATAATGCTGGCTCTCCTTCATCCCATCTGCTAGCCTGCATAATAAGAAAACTAATATATATATATATACTAAATTATTATTATTTTTTTAAACTAATTAGTGCAGATGCAAGAATCTCATGACCATGAAGGATTTTGTGACAGAACTTCTCTGTTAAAGCTCATCCATAAATTTGGAAATCCTTGCCTATAAAGGTCTTTCATTAGTAGCACATGCTAAACAATGATCACTGCTGTACGATGAGAGACAAATTAATGAATCAAACATTACAGATTTCATCACACTCACTCATTTGCATTTAAGCTGGTTTCCAGCTCTGTCATGCATTTGCTTTTAAACGAGCCCCTGTGGATAGTGTACCATGTTTGATTCATTAATTTGTTTCTCGGTGTACAGCAGTGCTCACTGTTCAGTATACGGTGAAATACTTTGAAAATATTTGTTTTAACAACCTATCCTTTTTTTTTAACAAAGAAATAATGATCCTGAAGAAGGAAATGCTGGCCATTTTGCAACACAGCCCCTGCCAAATCTCCCAGTTGCTACCCCAGCCCATCGTTATACCACTGTGATATTATCTGGATTAAATCTTCACAGCTTGCTTTCACATATTCTACAATTTCATAAAGCTTTGAGCCAGCTCTTTGGGTTGGAATTATGATGCCAAATTCAGCTCCTGGGAAGTTAAAGGTGGCTTTAAGCCTTTGCTGTCCAATCCTTGGATCAGCCCCAAGCAGTGACTTAGATCAGATTCCCGGACGCTCGGTGACATTCTGCCACTACTGCGCCCAGTGCAACAGCTCCTCCACATTACAGCAGAGTGGGCTGCTTGGCAGAGCCATCTCTGTGAGAGCTGCAGAACTTTGGAATTGGTTTTTGGTTTGTAACAGCTTGAATTTGGTGACCTTACAGTACGCTGAAAGCACCATCTGTTTCAGAAGAAAAGACAGGCATGTTCCCTGGCTGGTCAGTGCACAGGGATGGGTGTTTTGGTAATTAGATGGGTGGCTGAGTTCTCAAGTTCCTGTCTCAACCTCAAATTTTATGCATTCGACTACAACATTGTTGTAGCAATCATTGCTTATGTTTAATTCCAAAGAAATAAATACATAAAGGTAAAAAGGCACGTTGCAGCCAGGCTTTTGGGCATGTAGAGATGATGGCTCTTCTTATTTTGAGATGGATTCAACAACACTCTGAATCTCCACTTGCTGGAACACAAATCCAGTGGTCACATGTGTTTTAGATGGCAAACACGTGAAATTAGATCCAACCTAAGGAAATCATGTAAGGTTTATTTAAGCATAACAGATTGCTTATGGTGCCTATGAATTTCCATCACTTGTTTCTTATTCCAGACCACAGGCTAATCTCGCTCAGATAGAGCTGAGGTGGAGTTTCCTTTGACAAGTTGCTATGAAAATCAGCACAATTCTAGTTAACTCTGCCTCAGCTCTTCCCAATACTTGTATTTTCAGTTTTATTTATTCACTAAACAAAACATTCATCAATGTGCTAACAAACTAATGGTCTTAAACTGCAAGTATGAAAGAGTCCTGCCATACTTCTCATTGAGATCCTTTCCATTTAAAGAAAACTCACATATCAATTAAACTCACCTGTTAATTAAAAGCTTGTCTAGAAAATTCCCTGCTAGTTGGAAGCAAAAGAAAGTGTAAAAACTATCTGAATGCTGGAGCTTTGAATTTTAATTACTTACTCCCAGGTTTGTTCACGATCCCTCAGGTGCTGGCTGGGCAGCAGCAAAGAACGGGAAAAAAACCCCCAAAATTATTTGGTAATCCCTGCTGTGGGGAAGAAAATGTATTGAGAAGGCTTCTAATTTTCTCTTCTTATCTTGTTTAGATTTACTCTTTATTAATGTACTTATAAGGGAGTATCTGTACAAAAAGAAAAAGATTCTGGAAGACTACAGGCAACTACAGTGAATAATTGTTCTCTAGATTTGATACATATTTTTTTAATAATATGAGAATTCCTATTGTGTTTGCCTCACAATGGAGAATACAATTATAAATGAGAATAATGCTTATAAATTTGGAATAAAGGCTACAGTTTATCTCAGATCCTCGATTATATATATGTATTAAATCTGATGTGCTGTTTATTTTATGTGCATCTAAATAGAAATGACATTAGCAGTTTTAATAAAAACTTGGGCACTCAAAGGAATTTGATTCCTCTCTCTAGATACCCATATAATAATAGCTGGCGTTTTGACTATTTTCTTTCCTTCGTACATTTTTTAAAAAAATTATCTTTTTTAACAGAGCAGAATACTTAATCTAAAGAAAGACAGCTTGTAAATGAAACATGATGGCAGGGGATAGTTTTTCTGCTTTTCCTCACTAAAATAATCACCCCCTCCAAAGTCACAATATTTTAATAACATGGATATTTTAGTGCCCCTTTATTAGCGATAAATATCTGAGAGTCTTTGATCAGCAATTTGATCTTTGGATCAGCAATTTTTCTGGTAGGAAAAATAATTTTGATATTTTACAGAGGAATTTAGATATTGCATGAGGCTTCTGATGAATCTTTACACGTGAAAAATTTGGCTATTTAATTCAGGTGAAGATTTACATGAGGTCTCCAAGAACTGGGATGAGGGCTTCTATTTTTTTCTTCTTAACACACACACAGAGCATGCATATATCTGTTTAAAAGCTTCAGTTAACAGTTAAACTACCACTCTTGCAAATGGACTTGCAGTTAGCAAGATGACAGTAGAAAATTAAATTGAAGTAACTCTGCTCATGTTAAGTAAGTTTTCTTCCTCCACACACTTAAGAGTTTCAAATTGGAAGAAAAAAGTCAAAAAGAACATAAGTTTATATACTATGTATATAAGCCAAATGCATATTTATTGAGTGAAAATACTAAGCAGAAACTGAACACATGTGACTACAACAATTCGAGTCTGGTACAGGTTGTAAGACAGTTTAAAAATCAGATGCTGCTACAAAGTGCATTTAAGGGACTCGTAATGTTAAACAGCCTAGATTTCTCTTGCATTAAGTCCATGATGAAAGTTTCATCATCAAATGAACAAGACTTCATGAACTGTGACTGCAGAAGTCATTTTTGGCTATTACACTCAGCTGAGTACTGCTGGTTTATCATTATATGTTCAGTTATGTATTCAAGCAGAGACTTTTGCTCTCTGTGTTCAGCCAAAAATTCTGAATACTGTGCAAGTCCGTAATTTTAGTAGCCTTAAAAGAATTAAAATATGAAAATACATTAGGGGTGGATGAAGAATAAACCATGAGAAATTTAGTCAGTTTAAGAAAGAAAGGAAGAAAGGAAAGGCAAAAGAACCTGAAAAGCAAGCAGGTAGCGTAGATCTATAGTCCATTTTTTTTTGTAGCTAAATGTCTTTCAAATGGAGACAATTCATTGCTTACTGCAGTTTTCTGGAGGACAGGCCTTGCAAGCAGAATCTTATTTACAGCAGAAAATACATTGCACTAGGAGAAGCCATGATACATTCAGAGACCCAACCTACAATTAGTGAGACATTTTGTGAATCAGTAATTTATAAAAGAATACCCTATGAAAATTCAAACACCAGCAGGTCTTGTGTAGGTGTGGTGGTGCATCCCCACACCCCCCTTTTGAGTGACATTGAAACCATCATTTGTGAGAGTTGGCAACTTGTAAATAGGACTCAAAATTTTAATTCATATTCTTTCTGGAGGAATGAGAATCTGATAAAAGGACAATCCTATGTGCAGCCAGACTTCTCCAAAATGGGACAGAGCTACCAAAGTGACTCCAAGATGATGACAACACCTTTTAGAATATTTTACAACCAAACAGCACATCTATTATTCTCTATATTTCCAAGTGTCTATAAAAGTTGGGATTTTTAAAGAGCAATAAGAAGTTTTTAAACATACATACATACAGACTAGTTTTTTGTTATTCTTACTTGTTGACATCCAAAATGAATTCCAATATTTTTTGCATACTGCTAAATTCTGCTGCTTGGGAGTGACTCTTCCTTTATGGCAGCTATCAACTACTTCCCAATAATTCTGAAACAGAATCATATAGAAAAATGGCAATCCATATTACACTTCTGTATGATCCTTGATGATCTGCCAGCATGTCTGATCCATTTCCATTTCTAGCTATGTGCCCTGGTTAATAAATAAAGAGTTCCTGTAAAACTTCTCTTTTCTCCTGCTGTCTTAATCCTCTATGTTGTTTGAAGAAATCCATATTGTATTTCAGTCAGGATCTCTTTTCTTAAGAGACCATTAGCAGTATCCTAGGTCTGAAAATGACAAATGAAGCAAAACTTTCTGCTAGTGAATCTTCTGGCAAAATATTTTTCCATGTATTGCACAGTCTGTTATCATCATGATCAGCACAGATTTTATAAGTCCCAACAGCCTGCTCTCGTATGAGTGAGAAATTTCACTTCTCCAAATGAAGTGAAGGATAATGCATGGGATTTAGCACGGAAGTAATTTGCTCACTGTTGAACACTTTTCTGGTTCTGTCCTTGAGAAATATGAAAAAAATTAAATCTGTCATTATGCTTGGTAGTAGAGACAAGTATCAGTTGAGAAATGGATTAGAGCTCCCAAAACATTTTCAAAAGTTGCCACTAAACTTTATGAGTGCTTAAATAAATAAAAAAAATAGCCCCTGTGACCTTGACCTGCATCTGTACAACTTCTGCAAGATATTGTTAACCAATTCCTTATAAATTAAAAACTGATATAGGAATTACTATTATATGTAATATTATTCAATATTATACATAAAATCATACTTAATACATTTTAGATAAACTGCTAGTTTAATTTCTACATGATCTGCTTTTCTACATTTCCGTATGGTGCAGAGGAGGGAACTACAGGGATCCTCCCTCAGGACAGACCTGCCTAAGCTTGGTTTAGTGGAAGTACAGCACAGGAGACTCCCCAGCTGATCCCAGGTAGTGAGGAATAATTTCCCAGCATATTTCACACCTAAAAGAGTGTGGGATGGCATCAAAACCTGCACCCTCCATCAAGGCAGCTCTTTGTCAAATCTGACGTTTTCTTCAACCCTGCTAATGAGAGGGGAAAGCAAACACAGAGCAGGAGCCCACACTTGAGGTGTGCATGGGCCGTGCCTCTCCATTTGTATGAACACTGCCAGGATTGGCAGCCAGAACACATTTTTTTCCTACAGCCATCACAACCTTTCAGCAGTTTGTAAACCCCCAGTTTATATCAAAATATTATGGGGGTGTCTTTTGCTAATTTCAAAGATTTATAAATGAGGATGGAATACCTTGTTAGCAGAAAAGAAAGCAGAGATTGGTATGTCAGAGAAGGACCCGAGCAGAGCAACCAGCATAGTACAAATGTCAGAGCAGAGTGATTTCCACACAAAATGAGCAAAGAGTTCCAGACTCAGACTCAGAGTGAGCTGAGAGCGATGCTCCAGCCCCATGGTCACCATGGGGAGCAGGGCTGTGACATTCCCAGGGACTGTGTCACCTCCAGGGGCTGTGACACCCCCAGGGGCTGTGACACTCCCAGGGACTGTGACATTCCCAGGGACTGTGTCACCTCCAGGGGCTGTGACACCCCCAGGGGCTGTGACATTTCCAGGGCCTGTGACAATCCCAGTGGCTGTGACATTCCCAGTGGCTGTGGCAATCCCAGGGACTGTGACAATCCCAGGGACTGTGACACTCCCAGGGGCTGTGACATTTCCAGGGGCTGTGACACTCCCAGGGACTGTGACATTCCCAGGGGCTGTGTCACCTCCAGGGGCTCTGACACCTCCAGGGGCTGTGACATTTCCAGGGGTTGTGACATTCCTAGGGCCTGTGGCAATCCCAGGGGCTGTGTCACCTCCAGGGGCTGTGACATTCCCAGGGGCTGTGACAATACCAGGAGCTGTGTCACCTCCAGGGGCTGTGTCACCCCCAGGGGCTGTGACATTCCCAGGGGCTGTGACATTCCCAGGGGCTGTGACAATACCAGGGGCTGTGTCACCTCCAGGGGCTGTGTCACCCCCAGGGGCTGTGACAATCCCAGGGGCTGTGTCACCTCCAGGGGCTGTGACATTCCCAGGGCCTGTGACAATCCCAGGGGCTGTGACACTCAGAGCTCATATCCCTACAAACAGTGACTCCTCAGGAACACAAAGTTTAACACTTCAAAGCTACCCCCATAACCCTTTCACAGATTAAACAACTCAAGTTAGGAACTTTTGCTTCACAAGGAAATGCAAAAGCTCTTCTTTTCTCTTTAGTCTGCTACTTCCTAGAAGAGGAAAAGGAAATACTGAAGATTCAAGGTTTGAATCCTGTTATTTGCGGAGCCCGTGGTTTCACATTCTCTCACCAGAACATCACCGGTGGCTGAGCACAGCTTGCCTTGTGATACACACAACTGACACATCACATTGGGTCTTGCATGAGAACGGGGAGAAATGCAGCCTTGCAATTGGAGTGTTGTGCCACAGGATGAAAGTAAACTTCTTTTAAGGTAGGAAAGCCAGCTATTACAACAAGGCAGGCTTCCAGTTTTTCACACCAAAGCTGTTACTTCTTCTTGAAACCAACTCGTTAGTGAAACACTTCTGCATCTCATCTACAACTCAAGACTGACAATTCCAAGTCTAATTAATCTCAGATATATTTGTAGTTCAGTTACCGCCTTATTTACCCAGAGTTTGTCCAGTCTAGACTTCTGTCCTCCTGTTCCAACCATCTATTCATATTATGTCTAATTAAACATCCCATATTACCCATTTTAGCAGGATTCCAATATTCGGTTAGAGTGACAGCCTCTGAAATCTAAAGTATTAATCAGCATTTTTGAAATAGTATAAAATATAATTTAATTTAGATATATATATTATTTATATATATACATAATATAGAATATAATTTAATTTGAAAGTCAGTGAACCAGCTAAATAATGAATCTGAGTAACAAAATGGCATATTTTGAGATTTTTCAAGTTTGATAAGAGTAAATGGGAGATTTTCAGAAGGACTAAGCACTCAAAATGTTCCCCTTCTGGAATTTCTCTCCATACATTCAAAAGCAGTCAATATTTCACATAATGAGAATATTTGAAAGTGTGTTCAATCAGTATGTAAATGATCAATAAACTTTTTGAAATCATTGCCCTTCTGTCTCTACAGTGTGCTGGTGTCTTAGGTTAACAACAATTAGAGATGAAACCCCTGAAATGATAACTGAACACCTTTCAGGAGCCCTAAATTAATGAAGGCAATAAGCTCTCCTCCTCCATGTATTCTGTACGTTCAATGTGAAACATTACTATTGTTTCAGCTGCTCTGGAATCTCTTTCTGAACCATGATGCCATGAAAGGATTGTAATCCACTGCTGTTGTACAGGGTAACCAGAGTTTTTTGACATTTAAAATATCTAGCGGCATGACAAGACGTTGTATTTGCATATACATAAATTGTGCCAGGAAAACTCGATGAGTGACAAACCATCAACAGCAAGCTGCAGCATTGCCTGTGGCTTTCACATCAAGCATGGCTGCGTATAAAAATGTTACAGTGCTGAAGAAAAGCAGCCTGACCACCACAGCATCTGTTTTATATATTCTCCTCTGAAAAAGAGAATCCATCCTTTAAAAACTACGCAAAGGAGAAAACTACTTATTGTATTTATTTGAAACCTCCTTGTAGTGACAATCCATTAAGGGAGAAAAAAGTTTCTTTTCCAATATGATATTTGACATCAACTTCTGCGTTAAAATTTTCTTCCCCATCCATCCCTGACTATCTGCTTTGGTATCTCCTGAGGTTAAACCAGGCTGTGATGCCTGTGAAAGGTTTGTTATATCTTCCTATGGCATCCCACCGGTGCCTCTCCCCTCACCTGAAGAAGCAGCTGAACTGTACAACCAAACCTATGGCTAGTGAGGATTAATGTCACAGAAAAGTAAAACATGGATTGGTTTTCATGTGACTGATAGTGCATATATTCCTCAGAATCACAGCAGAGTCCAGAGGGACATTTCATGCAGTTCAAACAAGCAACTCATGCAAACCATCTGCAGCTTAACCACATGACAGACCCAGAGGTGATTTCAGAGTTGCCAGTGAAACAAACTCTGATTCCTCCCAGGGAGACAAATACTGCTGCAAAACAATGTTGAGCCTTTCACACCTTGGCATGAGCCTTGTGAGAGCTGACCATAAGAAAAGGAGAATAAAGTAACATAGAAAATAAGAGCTAAAAAAGAAACGAAATGAAACCTTTAAACCCCTCTGAAGCTAGAAGATAATGCACAAAGTAAAATAATTCTTTATTGTATAACACCCTGCTTTCTCTCCAGCTTGTAGGGTTATGTACTGTATAAGCACCAAATTTAGCACTTTTTACTTTTGGCTAAGACAGTTGTACAATGCAAGATGGAAGTGTCATGTGGAAATAGGTATTAAATTCTTCTGCTTAAGGTTTGTTTTGGGTGTTTTTTTCCTATGATGTCAATTTTTTAAAAAAATTGCTGATGGATCCAAACTGGTGTAACAGGGAATAATCATAGTACCCCTCAGGCTGGAAAAGACCTTTAAGTTCACCAAGTCCAAATGTTAACCCATCACTGCCAAGGCCATCACTAAACCATGTCTCTGTTTGGCTGACATGACCTGCTATGATGCACCACAAGATGACTCCTGAATTTAAAGAACAGGCTTAAAGCCCCAACAGGCTTTATCATTTTCAGTGACTCATATATTACACTAACTTGCTTCTGAAACTCCCTTTAGGAATTACTGCATTTTCTCTATCTGTAAGTTCTGATGTAGTGAAGGGCAGCAGGCCTGGAAAATGCCTTTGAATAGTGAACACCTCATCCAACTGCTTTTACTTTGTGAAGATAATTTTTTAGCAAAGCAGTACAATGTATTTCCTTCCTTCTCGGAAGTCTCTGTGTTCTCACTTGCTATTTCAAATTAACCTAGATATGGAGATTAAACAAGCATTTGGGGAAAAGTGCTAATCAGAGGGAGATAACACTGTCTAGTGTCTCTCAGCCAGAGTGGCTTTGGTGGGGATTAAGTCTGTAGCACAGAAAACAGAGATGACTCTCAGAAATAAGAAATGAAACCATCTATTTTCTGTGACCTCCTACAATAAACAAGGCTTGAGCACAGCAGCTGTGAGAATCCCCTGCATATGCTGGCTGATGGCAATCCAGGGTGAGTTGATTTCAGGCCGTATCCCCTGTGAATGACTGCAAAGCTGGCTTATTCATTTTGTGGCTGCATTCCAGTGCCAAGGCCCATCAATCCTCTGTGCACACAACTCTCCATAGGAAGTCCCAAATAAAATTCCACAAAACTGAGTGCTGAGAGTTGGTTTTTGTAACCACCATCATTTTCCCACCCCTTGCTGAGCCTGGGGGCCCCACGGAGGGGACCCGTGGAGATCAAGGGACTGAGTGTCCCTGAAGATGGACAAATCAGACTCAGAAGTATTGATGACCAGTCTATGCTGCTAGAACTGTCTTTATAGCCAAAGGAAATAGACTGCATAGTCAAATTTCAGGAAACAACAGTGATCCTAAATGTTGGAAAGTTCTTTGAACCTGTGATCTCACACCATGAGATATAGCAGAGGGTCAGGCAACACCTTCTCCAAATTTCAGCCATCAGCAGAGAATGCAGAGAGGTCGCTCAGCCTCCCTGCTATGACTGATGGGGTCTTCCTTACCAAACAAAAAGATTCCTGCCCCACTTGAAATTTTTGGTGAGTCCTCGTGTGCCTCAGCCACACTTGGATTGATTCCACTGGTCATAGAAAGTTCAGCTTACCTAAGAAGTAACAACTCCCATATTAAATAAAACAAATGTCTCTTGCCATGACTCCCTTGAATCCTGTGTTACTGAGAAGAAAGGCTCATAGCATAGTTTTTTAGCTTTTGTTTTGTAAAACTCTGTTTTTCAAAGACTATACAAATAATCAAAGTAGAAATAATGAGACAAATCAGCAAACGAAGTAATTTCTATGTGTAAAATAGTTTCAAATCAGAAATTGGAGTTATATTTATACTAATGACAACCTTAACATGCTAACAGGCTCCAATTTTTGCATAAAAATGATACATTTTAAATATCTAAAACCTTCATGGGAATTTTATACTCTGTTTATGTTAAACCAAAAAAGTGAACTTAAAGTAATCATGTAAATTGAATGATAATAAGAGTTCTTTTATATTTTTAGACTACTTCAAATGAATAATTTAAAAGGCATCAAGCAAAATATTTTATTAACATAAAGTTAATGGTATATTTTTGTACTATCTGATTTTCAAAAATTTGTACTAAGGCATTATCATAATCAGCTCATGTCAGTAGCATGCCATTTCACATGCTTTTATTTTTCACTAATGTACTCCCTGGCACAGACACTAAGTCTAAACCTTGTTCTTGAGCTATCACTGCTGCCCTTATTAAAATACTTGCAATTTGTTTGCTTCTACACAATTCTACAATAAAGAGAAGGCTGCTCTGTGAACTGAGATTTCTCTTAGGATGTATTCCAATGACAAATCCAAGGGCCCAACAGTGGCATGTTCCGGCACTCTCAAAGAGAAAGAAAATAAAAAGGATCAACCAGAGGGTGTGACACTAAACTGGTATTATGTTGTAAAACCAGTAAATTACAAATTGTTAGAGAATTCCTCTCAATTCCCTGGCTAGAAAAAGAAAAACAAACAAACAAACAAACAAAAAAACCCCCTTACTCAGTGCCAGCTTAAGGACAGGGAAAATGATCTCACAATCATAACATTTGAGTTCTTATTCCAAGTATAATTTCTTTCAAAACAACCACTTACATATGGCAGGTATGAGTTTGTAGAACCTCACAAAATCTGTATTTAAACTTCGCTAAAATGCACAAAGTCTATACTATATTTACTTTCTTTTTAAGGAATCATTTCATATAACTTAGACAAATATTTTTCCCAGATAAATAGAGATGCTCTTTTTATTTCTTCCATCATCCCAAGTAAAGGACAAATAACACTCTTGTTCTAATCAGACAACTCTCATCAATAATCAATGTAGACTTTTTCTGTGATTGCACTTTCTAATGTGCATTCTTTTATTATGTATTCCAAAATAATTGTTTATCATAAATTCTGATATAGATATACCCCCATTTAGTGGGATGCAGCATTGCCATTGGCTTTGCTGGGAGTAAATAAAGAGAGCTGAAGGCAGTCTTGAACAGAATGAAAGATGAAGCAATTGCAGACTGAGGGCTATGGAAACAAACTTGGCATGTTTAATTACCCTTATCAAAGGACTCGATACTTTGATAATATACTGTGTAAAAATGCTGTAACATTTGAGAATAGTTTGAATTAAAAATTCCAATTGATGGTTTGTCAAAATAAAATATAAAAAGGCTATGAGGGTAAATATGCAGCCTCATGAGTCTTCTTCAATACTTCAGTGTCTTAATAATCACCAGTAAACATTTGAAGCCCCCAAAATGTTCAAATGATTAATTTAAAAAAAGAAACAAAGCAGGGAGATTTTTGAATGTGGACTCCTATGACAAACTTCAAAGATTCCTTGAAAAGAGAACACTTTGTGATGGAAATATTTTTCCTTGGGGGTTTTCTACCACTATTTGAAATTTTACATGCTTTTCCCTGAATGTTGTGCCCGTTCTATTACAATCTTCTCTACAGCAGCAAGAAAATTATTAAAATATGAGAAGATGAAGAAAATCCACAAAGTTGCTTGGTCTCACAAGTTTTGAATTAGGAAAATACATGATTGTTTTTTACTCTAATGAAAAAAACCCAACAATTTGTAAGAAAAATATAATAAAATTTAAGGCAATAAACTCTTCTGATACTGTGGGTTGGTTTTGATTGTCTTTAAATTGTGAATGACACAATAAAGATTTATTTAAAAGATTTATTTATTAAACATTCCAAGATGTACACTGGAGTTCTTCTTGGAGTTCCACATTCCTGGTAGTGAAATTCATCGTGTGCAGTCTTAGTTCAATACCTAAATATGACTTGAAACACCCCACTTAGATTTTGAATCTCAGAGGACTCTGCTCTGCAGTAACTGCTGTTTCCTAAAAATGCATCTTGTGTTGGTTTATATGTGCACCCTATTACTGAAAAACATGTCTATGTTTTTGTAAAAAATTAAAAAAAAACCCATGGATATCACTCAGTTCTATCACTTCCTTTACAGAGAACAAAAATGAAAAAAAAAAAAAACCCAACAAAAAGAAAAACAAAAAAACCTCAACCCAAATTCTAAAATAATATACAAAAAAACCCCCTCAAAACAAACCAACAGAATCTTGTTCTGATGTTATTTAGATAGTAAACAGAATAGTTAATGGAATTTATTACCAGAACCTACTCCAATCCCAATTCAAATTATCAAAAAATTTCCAGTAATACATAAATAAAAGGAAAATTAAACACAATTAAATATCTCTTGTTTCTAAAGAATTTTCCTATTATACTCAAGTCAGAATCTTTTTTTCTTTTTCTACTCCAGTGATATGTTAGATTAACACCAATCTATCATAGGGAAAAAAAAAAACTGAGCAAGTGAATTTTTACATTCTCATTTCCTAAAACTCTTAAAGCCAGACTGAATGGATTTCCAAAATACGCTATTCATAAAAACTCATAAAAATGAGTCATTCCTCTTACACAGGAATAATTAGATAACGACCTACTTTGTGCAAAGAATCAGAAATCAGATTACTTGACCTTTCTGACATAAAATCACATCTCTAACTCCATCAAACTGATGAACAAAGCATCAGGAAAAGTGGAACCCCGAGAGAGCCTCATCCATCACCCTCATCTGCACTGTGGAGGTTCTGGTGTTAATTGTGACACACAGACCTGAGAATGTGCTGTGAGAGGACTCTGTCAGCTGGGGTAAGGCTGCTGAGTAAATAAACTGCCAGCAAAAGCTGGTATTCAGCTGTGCAAATGTGTTTAATATCTCTTTAAGAGTCTTCCTTTAATTTAATTTAATATATTTAATATTCTTTAATATGCTGCAGAGGTGGCTAACTGGGAACATTTAAAAATCATGCAGGCAGAAAGAACAAAATGTTGTCACACAATATTTTTTAGATATTAAGAGGTAAATTTTAGAAATCAAGCTTGTACTCAAAACTGAGCTACTGTGATGATCAACATCCATGCTGATGGAAAAATTTCATCCGTAAGTAGGAAATTGCTGAAAATTCAACTCCACAGAGAAACACATCACCTTGATTTTCCTGCTGCAAAATGTCAATATATTAAAAATTTTGAAACAGAGAGGTTTGCTGTAAGGGTTGGTTGCACGGCCAAAACAAACAACAAACAAAACCTCTATACCCACTTACTACATCTCTACTTTGTGAAACCATTAATTACTTGGAGCATGGCAACATTTTCTTGCAGTTTTATTCTCCTTACATTTGTTATATTGACGGCACCTCCACACTAAATATTTAGATCTAATTGCATTAAAGTGTACCCAAATCACATAATGGGAAATAAAAAATCACTAAAGCTCTATCTAACTATTGATACACTGTCCTGTTGTTTACACTTGTTTTAGTATAACTTGTTTTATTGATAATAACAACCCCTCTCTGGAAATGAAGGATGTGGGATGTCTCTTTTCAGCTAAGAGATTCTCTAACATTGCCCCTTCTTGCTTAACCAGCTGAAAGGAATCCAGGAATTCTAATTCCAGAAGGAAAAAGAAAAGGAGTTCAAATAAATAAGCCTGACCTTTTGGCAGTTTGCTGTATTCTCTCCTTTGTCCCATTTTCCATGAATGGAGAACAATCAGGATTAGTATCTCCTCTGGAAGTTCTGGGAACTGACCGAATCAGACACTGCTCAATCTTCCTGAAAATGTTTTTTTAAGACTGGCTCAAGGTTCCCCAACCATAGCTGGAAGTAAAGCCTTGATAAGCTAGAAAATTATTTTTAAATTATTATGCCCTCTTGTTTAGGACAGGGATTTAAAGCCAGAACTACATTTGCTGTTTTTTTCTTTCCTCCTGACAGGACCAGACTCTCACTGGAAGTGATTGTGAAAGACACTGAGTCTAGAGTTTTCTAAACAATCAGATAAGATGTTGTTTTGGAGTGTAGAGACCAGATTTTGTAAACCAAGTGGCAGAGCTTATTGGAGACAGAAAGCTCCACGTCAGGTCTCCAGAGGAGAGACACACAGAGGTGGATGGAAATGGTTTCGTGGCTTTAGTTCTCTACTGTTTAATGCAGGCAGGAAACAGGATCCACAGTTTTCTGCGGCCTCCATGCTGTGGTTATTTTCTGCTGAATAGCACAGAAATAAAAGCTTTTAAATGTATTTTTGGAAGTAGAATTTGTACAGGGGTGAAATAACTGTAATCAAGAGCAAGCTGGAGTGTAGGAGGATAAGAAAGCATTTCAGGGCTAGAGGGTCCTGCAGAAGACAAGAAAGTCAGAAGTAAAGATAATATTTTAAACGGAGCTTCACAAGAAACTTTCAGATTTACAGAAGTGTCTTTCGGGTCAATGTGAGAACACTTCTTGTAGGATGTTTACATGGATGTTTTGGGGGTGTTCTCAGCTGCTAGGGGATTTGTACAACCTTCTATGATTGTCTCCTTTGAATCAGAAAGCAATGAGCACTCAGAATAATTCCAGATTGCACCTGCACCTACACAGAGAAATAATTCCTTACTGCCTTATGCCAAGATGGAAAAATGTTGGTGGCCCAGATCAAGAATGTGTCATGTACTTGAGGAAGAGATTAAACCATAAAGAGCAGCCAGCAGAGAGCCAGTCAGACAGCTGGGACATATCTCAATGCTAAAATTCACAACTGTTTCTTCCTCTCATCCAAATATGATGATCAGATTCAGAATGTTGGCTTAGTCTCATAAATAAAAAAGTAAAATTGGTGAAGAAATGGTGGGTATACACATTTATATACTATAGTAGGTTTTGGACTCTTCCTCTACTGTAGCAAACTGTAAACAGCTCTTCAAAAATTCTTTGTCCACATTGTCAATATGATTTCTCCTTTTGTTATAAGTGCACACATAAATACTCTTTATCTAATGTGTGCTTACAGCAGTGAGGATGCACCGTCCATGCTGAGGAGACTCGACACAACCACACTCAAGCAACCTGCTAAGGATCTCATTCTTTGTGTTTACAGCATTCTGTCATGACTCAAATTCCTGCTCCTACATTGTTTTTTAAACAATGGCATTTCTTTTTTCCCCAGATTGAAATACAATGCTTCAGTTTTATAACAAGAATTAGTTGGGGAATAATAGCAATGCTACACAAAAGGAGAATGAAGTACTCAGATATTTCCCTGTATGTTTTGTTTTCATCCATCCACACAATCCAGGAAAACACAACTCTGTGCACACACAAACACACACACATTCACACACACACACAAACACTCTCTGAGAAAATTAGTAAAGAATACAAATGCACTGCATTAATATGTGAGTTTTGATCACAGTGTCAGGTGTATCCTTTTCTCCTTAGTACTTAACTTCTCTTAACTTTTAAAGCTGAGAATTGCTATTGAGTGATATTTATCTGGACATCAACAGCAATTTCTCTGTCTTGCCTTATGTTATTATTCAACTCAAGAACTATAATCTATACAAAAAATAATGCTTCATCTGTTGATTATAGTCTCAGGAAGAATTGTGGGGGGGAAAAAGAAAGAGGAAACTGTTAAAAGTAAAAGAATAAATCCAGCCATTGCAGGGATGAAGATAATTGTAGATACCAAGTACAGCAATGTGTGCATGGGATGAGTGATGCACAGCTTGACATGGAATCCAAAAGAGCTACTGGTTTGGTTTTTTTCCATCTTTCCTTAAACATTTGCCTTTTAAACAAACAAACAAACAAAACAAAACAAAACAAAAAAAAAGAAAAAGAAACAACAACAACAAAAAAACCCAAACCACCACCAAAAAACAACACAACAAAAAAAAAACCAAACCCAACCAACCAACCAACTAAAAAAAAAACAATGAAAACAAAATTTTACAGAAGAAGATATTACCACTGGTTAGTCCACTGGGTATGCTGAAACAATCCTGATGAATCAGGTCTCCTCTATCATTGAACTCTTTACTTCTTTTCCCATAAAGAGTCTTGTAGTTAGACTGTAGGGTCTCTGGGACATGAACAATCTTTGGTTCTTTGCCTGTATGTACTGAATAATGCAGCATCCTGATTTGTGACTGGGCTCCCAAGTGCTATGATGTAATACAAATAATGAATGAAAGCACTTAATTTTTAATTTAAAATAAAATCGACAAAAGTGATTACTAATTTTAGAATTATCAACCAGAAACAGCTGGGATCTCATTTTAGGAGATCCCAAGCCTCTATGTTCTCAGATAATTCAAGTGCAGCTGAAGTGCTCAGACTGAGCACCCAAAACCCTCGGCCCCAAAATTAATTGAGGATTTTGTAAGTGCTGGCTCAAACATTAGCACATTCTGTTGATTATCCTTTTGAGGGGCCTTTTCTTTCTGCATTCACCATTCAAGGCAAAGGGGTTCTCTGTTCTTGTCTTGAGTTTCAATAATCCCTTTCTCTTTCAAAGGACAGGTGCTAATTAAATCTCACTAGAGGATGCCCAAAGAATCAAACAACCTATTCCTCAAAATATAAATGCATTTCCACCTCTGCCTTATTTCCACCCATGCCATTCTCTGCTCACTTACTGGGCATCCTCCAATAATTTCCTCCAGCAAAGAGAGCTGGGACAGAGCTGCCTTGGATACTGCTGGTGCTCTTGGATGGTCAACAAAGGGTGCTAATGGACATGGCAGCTGGCTTTCTCCCTCTTGAGGCTAAACATTTTCCCTGCACTAACTCCACACTTGACTGATCCAAAAGCTGACAGCTGTGAGTTTGTCCTGAAACCATGCTGCAGTAACTGCTGCCATTTCACAATATAACTCTACTTTCTCATGTGGATTTAGTGCCAAGTACACAGCAGTTTGTGAGCCACGCAGTACGGAAAAAAGCTGAGAGAAACAAACAATTTCATTTCTGTCTACATTACCAGCACTTTTCCTTCTTTATTCTGAGGCTATGAGCTAAGGAAGAGTGTAAAATGAACCTGAGGCCTTTTAAAAGCCATGCCTGAAAAATCTGCTTTTGCATGAATGACAAATGGGTAGAATTACAGCCTCTGATGGAGATTTAACTGGATTAGCTCTTAGTACTATATTTTATATTATTATTCACGAGTGTACTTCCAGTCACTTTCATTTAAAATTAGTTGAGAAGTGTTCAAGGAACAAAAACCTGGGGGATACCTCTGAAACGATGTGTGTATATTTGATACCTAGCAGTAATTCAAAAGTTAATGCAGTATTTTGAAAATTATGATTCTTATTCCCACTGTGCAAAGATGGAAGCTTTACTTCAACTTTTTTAGACCAATAAACTAAGGAAGGCAAAATGACTGAAATATGGAGCCTGCCAGGAAATTCAGAGACAGCAAACTCAACACCTGCTGTATGTATGTGTAGTGTAGTGTAGCAATAGTTTTTACTTCACAGCATTCCCTCGTATTTCTGTTTCCATTTAACTCTCACAGCCTGACATATGACCAAATGCTTAGGAGAAAAGTTAGCAAATTACTAGTGGTTATATTCCATTAAATCTTTAGAAAACTGGACAGTCCACTTAATTTTTGGCAAGGAAATCAGTGTTTCAGAAGGTAAGGAGCTACTAGAAAATGTTTCATTTTTCTGAGTGTTTTGGCACTGCCTGCATGTCTCACAAAATTGATCAAATTTTAGAGAAATCAAACAAACAGCCAAGTTATATTCTATTTGCAGCAATTAAATGGCAAATGAAATATTTTCAGAAGCTAAAGATTCAGTCCTAAAATAACCACCAGAAATAAATGGAAATGCTAACAACTCTCAGGAATTCCAGCGTCTTTGGAAGTCAAACTCTTTCTCACTTCTGTGCCTGCACATGACCCTGAAAGTCCAAGGTAACTGCAGGTGCCACACCTGACATTTCCAGCTCCTGATCTCAGCAGCCAGCTCATTTTGAAAGCTAAAATTATTTTCTCTCTCAGAAGTTCTTATAATAGGTTATTTGTGAAAAATACCAGCGTGAATCGATTCCTTGAAGCCAAAACTCAGGGTTGAAGAAAATGCGCGCATTTATCACAACAATATAGTGCTGGAAAAAGCAATATTACTGTAACAAATCTGGAAAAAAACAATGAGTACTGGGAGAGGTGGAACACAGCCTGCTTCACCAATGCCAGAAAGATTTCACGCTGCATGACAGTACTGTTTCAATATTTTTCTGCCTTTATTTTTTTCTTTTTAGGAGGATCAAAACTAATTTAAATAACTGTGAAGGTTCTCATGCATTTCATACTTACATGCCACATTTTTTATTCTTCTAATAATTTACTTAATATTAGGGAAAAGATGTTTTTTAGGCTAGTGGAAGACTCCCCAGACCCAGTCCCCAATATCCAGAGTAGCAGTGAAAGAGCTAAAGCAGTACTACTGATTTCTCGACTGTTGCAGCAATGATCCTCAGCCTTCAAGATTTCAGCTGCAACAAAAGGAAGGTTTTCAGCCTTCCCAGCTCAGATGGTCTTTGTACTCCCTTCTGAGACTGTCAAAGGGTGTTAATTATATCTCAGTGTAGCCTGAGGCTTGGGGTTTGAGCCCTTGCCTATTAGCAATGAACTTTCCCATTGCTGCAAACCTGTGCCAGCTTTAAAACAATGTTGAGTAAGTAGAAATGCTCACATTTCTAGATCCATTTCACCTGCCACTGTCACCAAGGTCCCTCAACACTACTACTCTGCCTGCATTTCCTCCTCAGGCTGGGATAAGCGTGGGGAACACTCCTGTCTCTGTGGGATCACTCCTGTCTCTGGGATCACTCCTGTCTCTGTGGGATCACTCCTGTCTCTGGGATCACTCCTGTCTCTGTGGGATCACTCCTGTCTTTGGGATCACTCCTGTCTCTGGGATCACTCCTGTCTCTGTGGGATCACTCCTGTCTCTGGGATCACTCCTGTCTCTGTGGGATCACTCCTGTCTCTCTGGGATCACTCCTATCTCTGTGGGATCACTCCTGTCTCTGTGGGATCACTCCTGTCTCTGGGATCACTCCTGTCTCTGGGATCACTCCTGTCTCTGGGATCACTCCTGTCTCTGTGGGATCACTGCTGTCTCTGTGATCACTCCTGTCTCTGTGGGATCACTCCTGTCTCTCTGGGATCACTCCTGTCTCTGGGATCACTCCTGTCTCTGGGATCACTCCTGTCTCTGTGGGATCACTCCTGTCTCTGGGATCACTCCTGTCTCTGGGATCACTCCTGTCTCTGTGGGATCACTCCTGTCTCTGGGATCACTCCTGTCTCTGTGGGATCACTCCTGTCTCTGTGGGATCACTCCTGTCTCTGGGATCACTCCTGTCTCTGTGGGATCACTCCTGTCTCTGTGGGATCACTCCTGTCTCTCTGGGATCACTCCTGTCTCTGTGGGATCACTCCTGTCTCTGTGGGATCACTCCTGTCTCTGGGATCACTCCTGTCTCTGTGGGATCACTCCTGTCTCTGTGGGATCACTCCTGTCTCTGGGATCACTCCTGTCTCTGTGGGATCACTCCTGTCTCTGTGGGATCACTCCTGTCTCTGTGGGATCACTCCTGTCTCTGGGATCACTCCTGTCTCTGTGGGATCACTCCTGTCTCTGGGATCACTCCTGTCTCTGGGATCACTCCTGTCTCTGGGATCACTCCTGTCTCTCTGGGATCACTCCTGTCTCTGTGGGATCACTCCTGTCTTTGGGATCACTCCTGTCTCTGGGATCACTCCTGTCTCTGTGGGATCACTCCTGTCTCTGGGATCACTCCTGTCTCTGTGGGATCACTCCTGTCTCTGTGGGATCACTCCTGTCTCTGGGATCACTCCTGTCTCTCTGGGATCACTCCTGTCTCTGTGGGATCACTCCTGTCTCTGGGATCACTCCTGTCTCTCTGGGATCACTCCTGTCTCTGTGGGATCACTCCTGTCTCTGTGGGGAGGATGAAGTGAAGGGCTCTGAGCTCTTCTCCAGCTGCACCCAGGGGCTGTGAAGATGGGACAGCAGAGGCTGGTGCTGTCCAGCACAAAAATGGCATCTCCACATTCTCTCACTCCTTTGCTGATTCCGTGAAATTCTGACACTGTAAGAATTGCTCTGAATATGAGCAAAGAGGGATGAAAGGATCTTAAAATGTTTTAAGCAATTTCTGTGAAGGGATATGTATTGATCACCCAACTTCAGTGCAAGGGAAACCAAGTACTGATACTCCCAGTGACCTCTGGATGAATCTACTTAATTCCACTGATTCCTGAGCAGCCTCTGAAGACCACCAGCCAAGTCCCTCGCTGTTGGCTGCTGTGAACAGTCCCCAAAAGACCACCCCCACGTCTCAAGAACCTCCCCTTATCCTGACACTCTGGAAAAAGGCACAGCAGGCAAGAAGGGAGGTGGAATTCAGGATATTCAGGTGCTCATTCTCCCACATGAGAATCCCAGAACCCACGTCTGGAAGGTCCTTCCAAGGGAAACCCAGGCCCTCAGCTGTCAGCTTTCTGTTCCTTACTTTTTAAACCCCATTTTTCTTCTCAATAACTTTTCTACCTCTTCTGCTCTCTATGGATTTAGCAAGCCGCTCAGGTTCCATTCCTTAACAATGCATCTTCTAAAAAAAGTCATTCCTTAAGTAAAGTAACCTTTCTTTCTTACTTGCACTGACTTAAAAGAAGAAAAAAAAAACCACCTCTTTTCACCTCCTATTAAATTATCAATATATCCATTCTATACTCAGTTTTGAGTGCAGAATCACAATTTGGAAATAAAAATGAAAATGCAACATGATGCAATGGTTACTCATCATTCATAGCCACAGCTTTTTCTGAGAATTACTATTGCTTATTGCAAAAAAATTGTATGTGTTTCAAGGATGTGAAAAGGGCTAAAGGAAACAAAACAAGTTTTTCTCTTTTCCTCCCTTCAGCAACTCAGAGAAAGAGAGGACAATCACAGAAAATATCTAGTCCTTCTGATACATTGTCAGGATATTGTTTTGCTTGTGTGTTTAAAGAATAACCAACAGTGGGATTTGCTGTAAAGCTGAATCGGGAAATGGACGGTTCTTAAATGCTGAATATGGAAAAAAAAACCAACCCTATTATTTCAGATCAAAATAAGGCACAGAGTAAAGACAAGATTTTGAATTTAAATGAAAAGTAGTGACTGAAGCTGGTAAAATTATTGAATAGACTGTTTGAGATTGCATTCCTTTTTCTGATCACAACACATTTATAAGCAGGCTACTTTCTACAAATCAGATCACAATTAGTGGACCCTGGGTGAGAACATATCTCAGCACCAGAGTTCCTGATGAGTTATTCATTTCACTCTGCATTATTCATGATGTGCAACTGGTCAGCTAAAATCACTGTATCACTTTTGGTCCTGGTGTAGACAAAACACTTCTAAAATTAAGAACAGAAGATATGCCTACTCATGTCAGAATATTTTTGCTTCCAAGTGGTTAGGGACACTTTTTTACAAAGAATAGTCATTCCATAAATAAACACAGCTTAAAAGTAGCCAATAAGACAAAGAACAGAAGAGTTCTCTAAATTCAAATAGTTTTTGGACCCAGGTCATGGATCAGACAAATAGATGAGATAGACTTCTCCAGAAATAAGCAAATTTTTGCTCTATAGGAAAGTAATGGGAGGAGAATCGCACATAAAAATCTCAAATTGAGAAGCAAACATCAGAAGGAGAACAATAGGTTTAGATATGAATCTCCTGGTGGTATGGGATGATAAAAGGTGCAGATTACTAAGTGTATGTGACTAACACATCCTTCTTAATTGGCCTTTCCTCACATTCAGGAAAACGTGGATATATAACTCAGTGTTCTGCTGCTGCAGTCAAGCCCTCCTTAGTGAGGATGTGTAGGTAGACACAGTCTCGTACATTTTTGTGATACGTATTTGTACCACCACAAAAATACCTTATATTTTGGTTTGCCAGTGAAAAATGCTAGTTTAGTACTGAAAAATAAGCCAACATTTAAGCAGATCAATTTTTTTCAGCAGTCACTTTAAAATGGATATTTTTTCACTCTATTGTTAAAACCAGCCTTGGTCAATCAAATACAGTTTCCTTGTTGCTGAGTCTTGATTGCTTCCATGACAACAATGCTATTTTATAGCAAGAGTATCCTCATATATAATTAAGGACACTATATGCTTGTTTATATTGAATTTAAAAGATAACTTGAAGAACTCATCATGTTTCTTCAGTTGTGGTATCTGAACAGTGCTATTAAATCATAAATATTCAAAATTATGGTAACTCCATGTTCTATTCTGTAATGGAGCTGTTTACAGAACTGCTGTTAATGCTTTAGACTTTTCCATTTAGAAAGCATTTAAATGACTGCCATGTTATTTGGAACCCACAAGTAATGAAAATCAAAAAAAATAAACAAAAATAAAATAACAACAAAAGCATCAATAAAAAAAGGAGGAAAAAACCTCTAATCCACACATGAAAATTTAAAATACAAGCTCATGTAAAAACCCATTTTCTCTGCCTTGGAATGCACCTGGCCCCTCCCAAAGCCTCGCAGAACACCTTTTTTATGGGCACAGGGCATTCTGCACATGCTGCTTGCATTGCCAGGAAGGACCTGCACCAGGATGTGGGCTCCTCCTGAGGCTCCCTCTTGGAAATTTGGTGTCAATTCTGACTTCTTTGCTTTTGAGATTTTAGTTCATACTCAGAGAGTAACAACTTTTTTTTATACTTCAATATTGATGTGACAGTATCAAGGACTTTGACACAGAGGAATCTGAAGTTCAGAAGTAAAATCATTTAATGAATGCATAGCACATCCCTTCTTCATTATGCTGACTCCAGCCCCGGAGTTGGGCAATGCATGCACTAATTCTCTATTAGAAGTGTTATTCTACATTCCCCATTTGTAAAATAGCATTTAAAAAAGTCAAGATGTTTGGCTAAAAAAGCTTTCATACCATTCTGAACTTTCCTAGTATATTTTCAAAAGCAGGAGATAATCCTTTTTTTCGCAGCTATTGTGTTTTATTCTGTTGAAGGTTCCTGGCTGTAAAACATTGTACCTCCCTTTAAACTTGCCATATAACTTGATTAGACAGCAGTAATCTCTAATGCTTTCAAGTGCAAATTCTGGAGTGACCCGGAACAAGAGTTTCCTTTATCCCCATGGCAACCAGGAGGATGGAAGAATGCCACTCACCAGGCAGTGCAAGGCAAATTTCACCCCTTTGATGTTAATTAACAAATTGCTTTCAGAAAAGTAAATGCATTTTTCTCCTTTAAATGTTTGTGATAAATTTTTAATATGTCTGAAAATGAAGGAAACACAGAAGCATTGGCTGGTGAAAGGGGAGTGTGGACAACTGCCTTGGCACTGGTGCTACAGCAGTGATGACCCCAGGAAGGGTTAGCAGCAGCTGCTCATAAATCTTGAGTTAAGGACTGGTACCTCCAACTAGTTGTATTGCTAGTGGATACTCTGATGTGGGCCCTGCTATAAGAAAGTTGTCCATCCATTTTTAATTGTGGGCATGAAGAAAGTAATAGGATAACACACACACACAAATTATTAAGGTTATAAGTATATCCTAAATAATTTTAATATACTTAGCATGAAAATATTTTCTCACCTGTAAATTTTGTTTGCACAGTTCTTAGACTGCTTGTTACTCTTCTTCCTCTTTCCCCAATTATCTGAATGCTTTACAAAAGTTACCAGTCCTTAGTACAAATTCCTTTAGAGACTACAGAGCTGTTCCTAATTTTGCGGATAAGAGAAGGCTTGAAAGTTGTTAGTCACTCAAAACCCACCAAGAAACCCCATCAGAGCTCCTGCTATGAAGGAATTTGCAGATTCACTGGCTAAGATGCTTAGTTCAAAATGTGTCCTCCCTCCTGCCCCTGTTTTTTAGATTTTCCAGGAACTAATCACCTGGGTGAAAGTTCATTACAGAGGCAATTTGAATAAGTCCAGGTGATCTGAGGAACTCCAGCAGAATTAAGTTCAACTGAGACAGCCACACTGCAAACTAATCCCTTACACACACTGATTTCATTCTTACGTGGCATGTTCTTACCAGACTCTGTTACTTTCACCTTGATCTTCTTCTTCCTGATACTAACGCTTTCTTAAATAATGTTTGAGGTCTTGGAGGTCACACTGTGACTCAAGTTACCTTCAGCAAAGTTCAGACTGTGCTCTGTTCCCACTTGGGCACTGTGGAGAGCAGAACCTGGTGGGGTCACAGGATGTTCAGGCACTGAGCATGCTGTGCATTCCCTGTCCTTGGAGGTTTTCAAGACCAGAGCCTGGGCTGACCCTTCTCCAACCAGGTGGTTTGGACTTGCAATCTCCTGCTATCTCCAAATCTCCAAAATATCATATGATGCTACTATCAGACATCATGATGGATTAAAAAAATAATCCTACAAGATGTCAGATATTACAGAAAAAGGGAAATGAATAAGAAGCAAGTTCTAGCAACCCAAGATTTTGATGACGCACACTGTCCCAAATTAACTTCAGGTGAACTGAAAACAAGGCTCTGATTGGAGACAAAAATGCAAGTTTCTAATCTCCAGCAATGACACATTAATCCCAAAACCCTTTCCTTCCCTGAATGTTACAAGATCCCCTGCTGCAGTGTTTTTTTGCACCTCCCCATCAGTTAGGAATTGTGTGAAACTCCACAATGCTTTTCCAACACAAACTACAGCAAAAGATTCTCCCTACCCATCACTAAAACAAATACAGAATAAATTCCACTTGTCCTGTATTTGTGTGTAATCTTATTTAACAAGCTTGCTATTCAGCACAGTGGGGAAAGTCCAGTAGAAGAATGATATGCAAGAATCCCACCAGAGTGTAAAGAGAGGCTTCTCAGAAGGTAAGAAGTCACCTCCTTACTGCCTTAACTATCACAACTAAAGCACTAAGCATAAATCTGCACGGCTGTAATCCCAGAGAAGGAAAGCTGATGTGCTGCGTGGTGACTTCTCTCTCACTTTAATTCACCCTCACATGAGCTATACTCACCACACAGAATGCAATTTCCAGCCTAAGTCTTTATCTGGGGAATTGCCAGATACTGGCCCATTCCTCTCAGGGCAGATCAAGGTGTGCATGATGACAAGTATCCCACCTTGCACAGAAGAGTGGACTGAAAAGATTTGAAGATGCTTGTGAACCCTTTGTGCTCCATTCAATGGAAAGAGGAACATCCAAAGGTTAAGCTAAATTCTACAATAATTCTCTGAATCAGAAATCTTAAGATACAGAAAAGATTTGAAAGAGATTCAGTGTAACCCTGTATCCTGAAAAACATTTAGATTTTAATCCAGTATCTGAAATCAAAATCTCCTTTGCATACAATGATATGAAAAGCACTTCTTTCAACAAGACTTAAATTATTTCCTGAAGAGACAGGAGAGTTTCAAAGACACCAAATGTGTTGGTATCCCGTGCTTGAGTTTCTCTCTTAATATTTCCCCTTTTTTCAGGTAGCTTTTAGATTTTTTTTTTTTCTTTAAATGGAAAATCATGTAGAGAACAATGATATTTTCACCAGACCTTCTGGTCAAACAGCTTTAACTGTTTTCTACCAGGCAGGTTTTCAGCACTACCTTTCCATACTGATTTACATATAGGAACCTGCTTTCTAAAAGATATGTAGTTTCTGAAAAAGATGACTCCACTGGAGAAAGTTGTTTTTCAGCCATCTGAGAAGGTGCCACTCCTATCTTCCAATTAGAGTGGTGCAGGCAGGAGGAGTAATCATGTTTACTTGGAAAAACATGAAAATATGCATATGCAATACAATAAATTAAAATATACATGAGATTTTGAATTTTATTTACTGGAAGTGGCTGGCTTAACTGTGCAACTGCTCAGCCTTGTATGTGAGTCATGCTAATGTATGAATCCATTCAATACAGTATGATTATTTTGCCAAGCAATATATTAGAAAACTCTTACCAAAATTTCCCAGAGCAGCCAGTCATATCAATTCATATCTTATAATGAAAACAGAAATCACAATGTTGTCTAAAATGGAGCTACATAAATATTGTTCCCAGTACACTAAATATAAATTAATATATATATAAGCTTTGTAAGAATACTTTCTAAATTAACATACTAAACAAAATTATTATCAGAATTTACTAGGAAAATAACTTCAATTTGAGAAACATGGCACTAGATGACTGCCTGAGAATTCATCTATATTTTTCTTATGTTTTTCCTAGATACTTCTATTACAGGTGCTACAAAAAAAAGTTGAATTTTATCTGTATACTAATAATATACTATATTTACTAAAGAAGTCCAAGTATGAGAATGTTTTGACAAGTATTAAGATATAATAGTTTCTAAAGGGTCTGCCAGCAATGGAGTCTGGGCCCAACTTACACATTTAAGGAGACATAGAAGTGGATATTTGGTAAAATACTGGGATACTCTCCATAAACAGCACTGTTGAAACATTGCCTGATTTCCACACCTAAAAATTTTCTATCTATAAGAAAAGAATTGACCTAAAGATAATTGGAAAATAAGGAAGTGCCTAAAAGGACAAGATCCTTTGAAGATGGAGTCCATTTAAAGGAAAGAATATATCTATATATACACATATAAAAATATCTATATCTATATATACATATTTGCAGCCCACTGCAGATCACTTCTGTAAGCACAAAAAATGCACAGTAACCACTGAGATGAGCATGACTGAAAACAAAACAGTCCAAAATGAGAAGGCTTCATATTTATTTCAATTTCAATTTCATTGTTACTACAAACAAAAAACCCAGCCCCTCCCCAAAAGCCTCCAAAACAACAATTAAAAAACAAAAATAAAAAATACAAAACAAACAAACAAACATAAAATCAAACAAGCAAACATAAAACAACAACAACAACAAAAACCTCACCAAAAAACCCCCAAGAAACACTGAAACCAAACAGCCCCACCTCTCCTTAATATAAAGTCATTATGTCTACTGATGGTATTTCTATTGCTGGTTTATTATGACTACTGGCATACAAAAAAAGATTAGGATAGTAACAGTAGTTGAATAGTGGTTTGGTGTCATGTAAGAAACTGAGCCAAATTCATGTTGGCAGATAGAGTAAGTTAGTAGACCTAAAGATTAGTAAAGATATTTCAAGCCTAAAGAAGGAGGAATTTCCATAAATATTTTGCCATGATCTGGATTCTGTCATCTTGAAAAGGATAAAAGAAAAAAAAAAACAAACAAAACTCTAAAAAGGGGAGGACAAATTTTCTTTTAATGAGCAGAGACTCACAGTATAAGTGGTGAGAAGGAGAGGATGGCAGCACTAAAATCGGGCACATCTGACTTTCAGGCAGAGTTTAATTTGCACACACCCTCTATGGATTGGTTATCCCAAGGGCAGCCCCTCAGACCACACTGCAGAGCAGTGCCCTGCATCCCCACACCTCTGAGGTGGGAGCTGGCACAGCAAAACAACCCTACAAAAAGGACCAAGGGGGACATCCGGGTTGCACACATACAACTCAATAATAAACCTTACAGCAGAGCGTTTGAAGAAAGAGATGTATCCCAAATATATAAACAGGCCTCTGGACACCGGGGAGGCAATTCTGGCTGACAAAGGAACCCACAGGCAGCCAGGAGGAGAAGAGCTTCCACTTGTGACTGCCAGCTGAGCTGGGCATTTCCCGTTTCCCCTTTATGTCTCCTATTGAAACTCTCCATAGGATCTCCATAGTTTACAGCAGAAGGCTGAGGGAAGGAGACTCTGTGTTGACAAAAGAGCAAAAAGGGAAGAAAAGGAGTTGTGATTTTTGATGCTTGATGGCTGAGCAATCACCAGGACACCTTTCCCTTATTAAACAACAAAAGGGAAATGTGAATATGTAATGTTTGTTGGTATTTTCTGTGCTCGGCAAGAAGCACTTTGCTTCGGCAACTGTGATGTGAAGAATCTCTTCATGCTGGATGGCTTTAGTCTGTGGGCACCCTGATGAGCACGAAGAAAGAATCACAGAAAGACCTGACATCAAACTGGCTGCCAACAACACCCTGACTTTACACCAGCATACAAAAAAGCAGAAAACAAGGATATGCATGAACCGTATGGGTTTCTTTTTCTGTGCTTGGTATCAAGTCAATTGCTAATATGCCTGTGATATGAAAACATTTCACATGTACATCAGTGCTTCCAGGCACCCAGTTGAGACCATAGCAACAACAGATTTCACTGCATTGCTGCAGGAAAAGACTTTCCTCCTTTGCTTGCTCCAAGCCCTGTCTAAAGCAAAACCAGTGACCACTTATCTATACATCAGCATTCTCATTTACCCTCCATGCACACACTCAGCACACTTGAAAAATACAGCAGGACTTGCTTACTTGTGGCTACATCAGAGAGAGCAGGAGGTGCAAGATCCTTTTTTTGTATTTGCTAACAATTCAAGCACCTTGTTATCTTAATTTTGTACCCTTTTAATGTCTAGTTTTCCTCCTGTTATAATGCACAGCATTGTGTCTAAATCACAGCACAGAATAACACAGATTAAATGTTCTTATTATGAAATGTTGAGATAAAGGCAGCTGCTTGCCATTAAAGAAACCTCGAGAGCATAAATATTACTACTTTTGTGCAATGCCTTACTTCTCTACAGCATTCCCTATCAGTTCTGCCAGGGGTGTGCACTGTGTGCCACTTCCACTGCACAAGCTCTAAATGATTCAACACTTATCACAACAGTGCTAGAGATGGTCTCATGCATCCAGAGACAGAGCAGTTGAATAAAAAACTAACTCAGTTATTGATAAGAGTTGTGCTGACTTGTGTTCAAGTTGACTTATGGATGCTATTTACAGTATTACTTAAATGGCTGATATTTTACTGTGAAGTTTTAACTTCACATTCCATACACAGCAAACTGTATTGTATTTAAAAGAAACTTCTGTTTAGGTCATCAATAAATACTTGTTTAATAGAAAACAAACCAGGAACCTACAGAAATAAAATGTAATCATCTATCAATCATATAATCATAATGCTGGTCACTGTTTTCATCAATATATTCTGTCCAATATTTCATAAATACATTATGTCCATAACTACAGAATTTAGCTCAAAGGTGTACTGTCAGTGAGACATATGTTCATTAAACTTATTTCTTAAATGTTAAAAAGTCAAAACACTAGAACTACAATGATCCTAAAATTGTGGGATTTTTCCTCAGAAGCAAATACTTCATTTTCATTTACAGCCCTGCTTACCCAGCCTAAACAGCACAACATCATGCTATGCTGCAGATAGTATTGGAAAATACCCCAACATGCTTTAGAGTTTCTTTTTTTGTGCTTTTCATTTATTTTTCTTTCAGTATTTTACTCTTAGTAATTTGACACTTTCAAAATGTAACACGTAGACCATGAGTGTCACACTGAGGATGAAGAATTTTGCATATTTGTCTATTGAATAATCACAACAACATATATTTAAGCACAAGAAATCAAATATTTTAGCAATTAGCAAAGAGCTCTTGTCCTCAGGCAGCCTAATACAAAACTTGTGATAATCTTCCAGTAACTAAGACATTATGACATTTACTGCACAAAGCATTTCTCAGTTTTCCTTTCTCAGTTTTCCAGAGTGTGTAAATGCCTGTCTTCCACGAATTCCAGGCCAAACACAGGTATTTCCCAGGTGATAAACAACAAATAACTTCATTTTCCTATAGTGATAATATAATACTAATAGCTTTTTTCCAACTTATATATAAGAACTTATCTTTTGCACTAATAAAGACATTAGGTTGCTGAAGCTGAATTTAGAACAGCAAAGAAGAGGATTTTCATTTTTTGTCATTATTAAAGATAATTTTTAGACAAGAGTTGAATTTATTTGACATACTCTATAAAGCTTGCAGTTTTCATGTTCCAGCTTGTTACCAGGATCAAGTGCTATTTATTTGCTGTAAACTAGTATAATAAATCAATTTTAGTGGCCAGCAAGGAAACTTCAGTTCACTGGGCCTATATCTGATTCAACCAGGCACTCCCCTATGTTGTTTGATGGATTTGATTCTGCTTTTAACAAAAAAGTGTGGATACAGATGTTTTTTACACCGCTGTCACTTACAGGTTGTATATTTCATAAAACATGTCCTTAGGATATCCTCTCTTTACAGTCCTAGATAAAAAAAAAAATAAAAAAAAAGAGAGAGAGAAAAAAGAGAAAAAAAAGATTAAACGAGAATGATGTCAATGCATTACACTGTCAAAGTCCTGTTTCATGTTGGTCAAGATGGCTCATCTCACAGTCTGTCCTCACTTTGATGTTGGGGAAGTAGGATTGTGCTGTAGTCTGTGAAGTCCTTTTCCCCGTCAAGTGTTTTGAATTTTATGATAACAAAATGAGGAGGGGCAGCACTGAGGTTCAAAGACCCAAACAGCAAGCAGGAAAGCTGCTGTACAGCTAAACAAGCTAAGCCTAAAAACTGCAGGCAGAGCGCTACAACAAGGAATCAGATGGTCGATTTAATTTTAAATGCTAAGTGAAAATCCTCCATTTTAACACTTGGACTTCTAAACAAGTCATCTTAAAAGAGAAACAACAACCCAAGCCAAAAACCCATATCTGGCAACTTTACATAACCAGGGCTTATAATTACAAAGGTTTCTTTTTCTGCTCTTTCTTTAAGGCAGCTTCTTAAAATTATCTGTCCTCACTGATGTGGTTCACCGTCTAGAAAAGTTGCATTAAAGGACAAGCATTGGCAGGGTTACTCATTTGTTTGAAAGCAACAAAACCCATTTAATTCTGCTTTTGAAATAAAGTACAGAAACAAAACCATATTGAATGTTTGCTACTAATATTTCATGTCAAGATAGCAGATAATCCTTATCTTCAGGCCACCCTGCCCTTACTTTTACCCATTGTGTCTCTAGGGAAATTGCTATCTGTACTACATGTAACTCACAGATCTAATATCCCATATATATTGCAGATATACAAACCCTCTTGCTTTCACATTCTTAGAAAAAAAAAAAAAAGAAAAAAAAAAAAAAGAAAAAAGGTAAGCACTTATCCAAAATAGTCTGTAATAGTCCAAAATGGCTTAGTGCTGGCAGGAATATCAGCACACATTAAATAGACTGAACCCAAATGCATCCTGGAATCCAACTGCCCTGACACGACACAAGTGCTCACTGAAGGAGCAATGGAAGTGCCAAATGGCTACAACCACAATTTATGGTATTGGCAAACAGGAATAAGAGATGAATCCGACCAGAGCAGCTCCTGAGTGAACACCACCCTGCTCTGTCTCCAAATTCCCTTGCAGGAAGCACAGCTTCTCCATGCACAGGTGACAGAAAAGGCCAGAGGCTTTTTCAGCACCTTCAGCACAGCCATCCAAAGAAGGCACAGCACAGGGAGCTTCCTGATACCATCTCCATGGATCCCAGAGCCCCTCTGGCAGCAAGGAACAAATCCAGTGACCTCCCCACGTGATGCATGTATAGCTCTGGGAGTGCCCTGGACAGGAACACAAAGATGGATGAACTTGCCAGGCCAGAGTTGGGAATCCTATACCTACCCAAGTCAGAGAAATAAAAAAAAATCATAGAAAAGTTAAGGTTAGAAGGTCACCTTGACATCTTCTAACAAATTCTCCCTTTAGAAGGAGGGCGAAGTTGTCTTGTAGGCAATTTCTTTTCCAGTACGACACCCAGATTCTCCATGGGGGACCCTCCTTGCCTTTCACCAAATCGGGTGCAACATTTGCTTTTTCCTTCACTGAAGAACTTTCCACATTCACCGCAACTTTTTGAGGACAGTGAACAGCAGCCTGGCGATGGCACAGCCTCCATACCATGAGTGCACCCCACCCATTCCCAAGGGGCTGCTCTACAGCACAAGATGTGTTGTGTCATTTACAGAGGAATTTGAAAGGCTGTGGCAGACACGGAACTGTGTAAACATAACGCCTAATCCCACGCGGGCTCACAAACACAATGAGAGGCTCTCAGAAATGATTGCTGAGAAGAGGACACGAGAAGTCACCAGAGACAGCCTAGAAGAGAGCATTTTGCCTTCTCTGTTGTTTGGACAATATCAACTCTCCCATCTACAAGCAGAATCATAACTCAGGGATATGACAATATGTGGCCTCTAAAGGTGAGAGAGATGAAAACAAATAGTCTTGGCCAGTATCTTGGAGGGTAGGAAGGAAGGTGAAGTGTGAAGTGCAATTCAGGTTCTTCCAACTGAAACTACAAAGGCCTGCAGTTATTTACTCTGTACAAATACCTATATACGCCCATCCATACCATTACATATATAGTAATTGTGGATGCTATGTATATTCTATAAACTCAGGATTATTTACAACATCTTTCACAGAAATAGGATGAAACAAATTGCACTTCATTCCTCTTGTGCTTTGCTTATCAGCCTGGTGATTTGCCCACAGTGAGAACCACTCCTGCATGGCAGACATCCCACAGGGGCCCCAGGGGAGAAGAGAGCCTGGAGAAGTTCATAATTCTCCTTTTATTGAACATGCTCTTTTATTCTGAAGAGGGCCAGCAACATTTTTGAGCTGCTGCTATGCTCCTGCCATGGCTTAATATGCAGCTGTTTTCAGCTCTGATGGAACATTTTAACAGCGACAGCCTAAAGGGCCAGAAGAATCATGTGCTTGGTTGCATAAGCTGCCCCTAAAGAAAGGACAGATTTTGATAACCTCCTCCACATCATGAAAACTGGAAAGGGTGTAAAGAGGTGACTGAACTACCTTGACAAATTTTCCCAGAGGAAATGACCCATGTGTTATTGTGAAAACAAAACTGCAACTGCCCACTGCTGCTGTTTGCTTTCTCAGCCTAAAATGGGAATCTGACCTATATGAGGAGGACTGTTTAACAAAGAAAATGCAGAAATATTCTAGTTTCAAAAATATCCTATTTGCAGAAACAAAAAATGAAAACAAAAAGGAAGGAAAGCAACAATAAGAATATGCAGTTATAGAAGTACATTGAAATTTCTGTTTTATCTGCTCTCATCTGAAAAAAACCGAAACAAAACAAAGATTATGCATTCCCAGCCATGATTTTTTCATGTTTCCCAATAGAAAGGATTATATAATTGTGTACATGTAATTATCAATGACACCACTATGCTATGGAACCACTGACATTTTAAATTTAATTACAGATGGCAGCTTATGAAATAATTATAAAGAAAAGATTGGACAGCAACCACAGTGATTTCATGCTTCCTCTTCACGTGTGTTTAGAACAATATTGTTGAGTCCCTCAACTTTAAAAAATAATGTTAATTATCAACCAGATCACACGGCTGGCGACTGGGAGGTTGACTCAGTGCTGTAGGAAATGATAGCGTGTCACATTTGGCACTCCAAGCCCAGGTCCCTGCAGAAGGTGTCCCCACAGCCTGCAAGGCTGGCTGGTGGCCATGCAGTGACCACTGCCAAAGGAATTACTGAATAGCACATCAGCTTCACAGGCTGCTCAGCAGGGCCATACACACATCGAACAATGGCTTTGCGGAGCACAGAGTATTCCTTCGGGCCTACAGATCTGAATTGAAAAAGTGAAATAGTTGAAAAGAGTGAGTATGAGGATCTTATACCTGCCTGATTTCATTCTATGACATTCATTTCCAGCCCCTGTGAAATTCCCTCCCCTCCATGAATCCACTAATTAAATTGCCAGTGGCTTTGATACTGATGCTACCTCACTCCAGGGAGAATTTTGTCTGGGTCTCCAGAGATTATTTTAATGTGTTCCATGTTAAATTGGTAGGCACTTTTTAACCTGTTCCTTCCTGATTCCATCTCACCTCCGTTATTACTAATAGCACATTAAGCCTTTAACTACTATCATTTTAGTGAAGGGCTAACGCAAAATAGCTATTAAGCTTTTCAGCTCTCTACCTGCCTTTTTTCTTCTACTTACATTTCTCTTAAGCAGAAAGCTGACAATTCCTTTGGTTATTCCCTGGCGTCTTATGCATTTTAAAAGCATGTCCTTCCTGCCTTTTACATGGTTTACTAATGGTACCTCATTTAGAGCCTCACCTTTCCAACTCTTCCCTCAGATTCATCCCCTACACCCAGTCCTCTCTCCTGTAATTTTACTCTCTTTTAATGCAGCTATAACTTTATTATTCCAAAGATGCCCAAAAATTTTCTTGGGGCTTCTTATTTGGGGCTTGCGTGGTGGGATTTTTTGTTTCTGTAGTTTTTTCTGTGGTTCTTTTGGTGGAGAGAAGAATAAGGAAGGCTGTTTAGGAGGACTTGAGTACACCGATGTGTACTCAGTGTACAGTACACTGATTCTGTACTGTACCCTAAATACGACTTCTTTCCTTTTCTTCCCTGAAGCTATTGAAGCTCTGTGGTGAAAAGCATTAATTACAGATGTATCCTTCTTTTGTCACTCTCATAAATTGCTTATGATTTTACAAACTATGAGTGCTTGCTTTTCAATTGCCAGTCACTGCTGTTATATGTTTGGGTTTTTTTGTGCATGTGATTAAATAATAAATAGCCCAAGGTCAAGGCTACTGTATACTTTCAGATTAGTAACTATGCTAAAAATTTAGGGTGTTTTTAGGATCAGGACACCTTTTTCATCAAACACGAGAAGTATTTGGGAACATATGTACATTAAAAAACACATGACAATATTGCAATTTGTATCTCAAACAGAATTCGTGAATTAATCACTAGTTTTTTATTATGTACTCAGCTCTTCAGTGGATGTTGCACCTTAATAATGATCTTGCCTGTAGAAATGGGCAACAGAGGCTGATTAACAAGCCTCTGCATCATATTATCATACAGAATAATTCAGACTACAAAGAACCTCTGGAAATCATCTGGTTGAGACCTTCAGTGAAAGCAGGGCCAGCCTCAAGGGTAAATTCAAGTTCAACACAAGGTAACCTGATCCTTCAGGACATCAAGGTCACCTGTGAATGAATCACCAATATAAAGCCTGCTCTGCTACTGAAAAATAGAGCTGAAGAAAGGACTAACTGGTGCTGTCTAATATAGCACTGACCTGCTCCCACTCTTCCAACTCTTTGATAAACTGGACTGGCATTAATGTGTACACAGAGACTTTGGGGTTTCTCTCCAGAACAATCTATCAGGACTTCAGAAGGACAATTTTTGAACAGTTTTTCCATGTGCCTGCTATTTGTCAGGCTTTCTGCCACAGCTGTAAGTCACATTCACTCCTCCAACTATAAACATTTTTGCTTCTTCTTAAGGAAAAGCATGCAGTAGTTTTTAATTATTTATCCACAAATGTAATTTCTATATTTTGCACCACTTTGAGTTTTAACAAAATTGCACATAGTTCTTTTTCTAATCTGTCTGAGAAAACAGTATTTCAAAAAAGCACAATTCTATTTTTATTTAACTATATTTGTATTACATTCTATCTTTTCCAGCATAGTAGACCACACTTTTTCAAGTACCCAACTCTACTCTTATCCATCAGAATGCCTGATGTATATTGAGAATAAAACTCTTTGCTCAAAGAATATAAAATATATATTTTTTATATATATGTAAAATCTCGAGACCTACAGGAAACAGAAAGGATGAAGAAAAAATCATATAGTAAAGAGGCCTCCAGAATAAAGAAACACCACTGTTATAACAGGTAATGTTTTAGTTAGTTTAAACACATGATTATAATTTGAACAATATGTAGATTAATATTAAAAATACAGCATATATATTTTAGGCTGATAAAACACAAAATGAATCACATACAATACTGCAGTTTAAGAAAATTATTTTCCCCTGCATTACACTGATATAAATGAAGAGCAATGGAGATATGGTACATGAGAAACGAATCAAGTCAAACACTTCTTTAATCTAGTCAGCATTTCTTTCCCCATTACCAGACTTACCCTGCATTATCCCCAAACAGAAGGGGCAAAGCAGAAAATTATTACCTGTTGGTGATAATGGTGACTAAAAGCAGCCCCATCATACCAATTATTTTAAATGTTTTAATGTACTCCTTCATAAGTCACTACATATAATTAACAGATGGAGAGAAAAACAAGTACAGGCAAAACGCTCAGAAGAAATACCTACACAGAGTCACTGCTGAAGTTGTTTGACCCAGTGTAACATTTCTTGTTAAAAGAACAAAGTTATCCCAGAAAGACTTGGTAAAGAATCTTCCATAAATCCAGACAAAGGATCATACAAGAATATAAAAAAAAAAAAAGAGGAAAACAATAGAGAAGCAGAGGTATGTAGAATACAGCAAAGATGGATCCAAGTGATGCCTTTTGACTAAATCATGTTCTCATTCCCTGTTCTGGGAGCTTTGCTGGGTCCTGGCTTAGTCACAGGCTCCTTAGCTGAGCTCTAGCAAAGTACAGCTACAATTGTCCATTAACCAGTCAGCAGATAAAAACTCACACATTTTTTGCAATAAGAAGAATGCAAGATTTGTCTTTTTTTCTGCTTTCATGTCTGCAACATGCAAAACTAGCATAAAAGATACTGATTTTGCTTACAGGGCTGTTAAAGAACTGGAAACTTTGGGTTTAAAACAAGGAGACAAATCATGCAATCTTCCCACAGACCACTGACGACAGCTGTGCTGCTGTGTTGTGTCAGCCCAGCTCCTTTGCTGTACAGACCCAGTTACTGTTATGGCTCACCAGAAAGATCAGATTTTTCTTGCCTCAGTTTTTATTTTAACCAAAATAACTGTTCTGGGAAGTTGCTACATAAATTCAGAGAATAGCAACAACACTGAACTAATGTCCTCAGAGTATTAGAGGCATTTGTCATTGCCCCTTGTGTAGGTGTTGCAAAAAGTGTCCATGCTAACACTGCCATAATTAAAAAACATGGCCTCATCTCCTTTGTTTTGCTGCAGAAAAACTCACCTGCTACTCATGCCATCCAGTTAAAACCTGCTAACATATCCTCCACTTTTTTCCTTCTAAACTGTCATTTTACTGCTGCTGATAAGAGTACAATTTGCCCTCTGCCTTTTTTTTTCAATATTTCACAGAAGGAAATAGAAAACAATAAAATATTAAACCTCTAGACATTTGTTTTTCTAAAGCTTTAATAAATTGATTTAATAATATTACAGAAATATGTCTTGTAGTTTAAAAAGTTAAAAATTATTCTATTGCTTTCTACAGATGCTGCAAACATTTCTAGAAAACTATCAAATGCATTTTGTCATGTTCTATTTGATTAAGAATTGTTAATTTCCATCGGATTGGAAGAAGCAGTTTATCTGCTTGTGTAGCATCCCTTAATCAGGCCCTTCCAGTGGCACCTTGACTTACTCCCCTGCTGCTAAGGAAGCAGCAGCAGCACAAATTCAGCTCCTGGGCTGCTTCCAAACCCCAGACCTTGTGCTCAGGGTTGTGGTACTTGTCTGAACCAAGAACTGGGACAGAGCAGTTTGAAGCACCTCGCTGCTGACAACTGTACCTACTGAGCACACGTGCAAAAAGTCTTTTTTGTCTCCTTGGATTGGTTTGAACTCTGCTCTCAGTAGTGACAGAAGATGAATTAATCTCTCTCTCTCTCTCTGTCTTCTGTTTGACTTTGTTCCAGTTTCACTGGCCCATCCCTACACAGGCAGCTTTAATAGAAACCAATTCACTGGGCCTTTTAAAGACATATTCCCATTGTCAGGAAAATGAATCCACGAACACCAGAGGTTTATAAGCAAAAAGGAGACAGAGCAGTCCTGTAACTTAATTCAAATAAAGGGAGAGGCGATGGGGCATTTCCCCTGCCTCTCAAAGTTTTGGAGGACGAGTCCTCCTTTTTATCCTAATTTCCTGGCTGCATTGTCCCTCTCTGTTTCTCCACTGGCTGAGATACTTGAGAGGTACAGACTTCCCAAAGCACGTAATACATCTAATGTATTCCCTCACACCTTTTCTTTTTCTTATGTCAATCGGTGGAATTCCCATGGAATTTATGATTCCTCCCATTGTTTCTTTCATCTCTCAGTATCCAATTTTATTTACCAGCAGATCTATAGTTTGTAAAAACAAATCCCTCTTTCCTTTCAATATTCTCTGTTCGTTTTAGTTACCCCACTTGTGAAAGCGGGTTATAAAGAGAAGGAACAGTGAAAATGAAAACCAAAAGGAGATTAATACAGCACCCGCCTCTACAGGAGTAGAGCCTTGAAGATTGCATATCCCCATTCCTTGATGAAATAAGATGCTTTGACCTAACACACCATATTATTTATAAATTATACTAAATATGCACTATGAGATATTTGAAAAGATGCCATTAAAGGAACTTCACACATGGGAAGGGCATATAGGCTTTTTGATCAGAAAGAGAGGACATCGGCATTAAAATAAAAAAAGTCTCAAATCTTAGTTGGAGGTATAAAAAAATTACTTTGCTTATTAATAAGAGAAGTTGCATTTTCATAAGGTTTTTCTTCCAGTATCATGATCAGAATTTTAAAGGAGGCCTGCACCCTGTGTTCATATTTCTGATTAGGTACCCATACTTTTGACAAAGGCAGTTTTCCTTGTGGTCTCTCCGAACTTTTGAATTTTCCACATTAGAAAGCCCAATATATACACAGTGGAACCTTGGTATTATCAATTTTACTTCTTAGTGATTTTGAAAACACTTTGCATTATATGATACTTCTCATTCATGGAACTAAAATTATTAAAATTAATAAAGCAAGAAATGTAACCTTTAAGGGGTTAATGGTGTAACAGCAAAGGGAGAGGGAATTCAGAGGAAATATAATTGAAGCAGTTCTACAAAAATGATACAAATACAAAGCTTCCAGGAGCTTTGCAATACAGTGGGGGGAGGAAGGAAACAAAGCACTGCCAACAAGTCACAGGTAAACAGCTTGACAGAGAGTGGAAATGTTGCCAAGAGGAAGTGATAATGGTTTTGTATCCATAATTCATCCATCTCGAGGGATGCAAGATTACGTAATGCAGTAGCACTGCTGTATCCTGATTCATCAGTGAGTCCTACAGAGCATTTACTGCACTCCTAAGTTGGGCAAGTGCCTGAGACACACGCACTTTGTAAATTACTGCCTCCCATGTTCTGACTGTGCTGGATGCTCTCAGGGTTTGAAGTTCAATCTCATACCAGTGGTAAAACAGGGTGAAAGTCTGAGCAACAGGTCAATCATCATTGCATGGGCCAATCAGAAAGAGCAGGATTAATCACACTGGTGTTGAAAGAAGGAAAAATGAAAGAGCAGATACACTTCCCACCTGATCATCAGTTTGCCGTAACACAAAGGGCGATGGAAGCTTGAAGGAGACACAAATAAAAGTGGTAGCAATAAAAAGTGGCACAGATGAAATATGGACTCAGAATAGGGATGTAAGGACTGGAAGAGTTCAGAAGGAATAACAATTAAACAAGGTGAGAGTGTGGGCATAGACATGGCAAGTGAAGAATGGTGAGAAACCAAATAAAGGCCAATAAAGTAACAGTGTTGCACTGTAATGAAAAAAGAAGAAAGAAAAATCAATTTGGAAAATGACAGATTATTGGAGGGGGATGTAGTACTTCAGAATAGAGAATGAATCCTAAAATTTTAAACAGGAAAGTTCAATATAAGTGAGAAAAAAGGAAATTAAGTATGAAGTGGCCAAATGAAATTAGTTATACATAACCCAAATTAAAACACACCTTTGATTTCAAAGCCTTTAGAAGACTTTTCTTTTCCTATGCATAGTCTTACATTTTCCAGTTAGAGAAGTGCAAATGCAATTCATCATGTCAACCACTGTGCCTTACCTTCCCTTCATCCCAACCATAAGAAAGCATGTGGGACACCCTGCTACTAACAAGATGTAACTACATGACTTTCATGGCCCCAACAACAACTGTAAAATGTGTGATCTCTGGCTTTGAGAGCTGGGCTGGGTCCAGGCTGTGATGTCAGGAATGCCTCCTGGAACTGCTGCTCTTCAGACCTTGGGCTGGGGCTCCAGGAAGAAGATATTGGTGTTGTCCCTGGCTTTCCTGCCTTTCAGGAAAAACTACAATGGGTCAGTGAAGGCAGAGTGGACACGTGCTCTTCCTCTGGCATCATGGCTTGACCTCTCACTCAATTCCCAGTTCACCCAAACCCACAGATGCTGTTGTGAGGCTCCATGAGGGCACTCAAGGAACCCCAGGACAGGAGGGCTGATGGCCTCAGGAAGCCTTGGGGCCACCAGGGAGGCCCAGAGGGGCTCAGGACAGCTGGGCTGGGGTACCATGGCACTGGGGAAGGTGCTGAGCTGAAACGCTTCATGCCAATCTCAATCTGTCACTGCAGCACCGTACAAAACTGCCAGCAGACAGCACACATTTCACATTCATAGATTTGGAAATTACCAAAATCAAAACAAAGCTAATATTTTGATAAGCTAAACAAGTACATGTAGATGCTTGAAAGCCATTACTTTTATTTATTTTATTTTAAACAGTGCTAAGAAAAGTGACTTTCTTCAAGTTTCATGTACTTTCTAGCAACTAATGCTGCTGAAGGGAGTCTGTGCCACCCACACAAAAAAAGCAATTAGTGGCTCTCTAAAGTCTGGGGTAATAAAAGTTACTTGGATACCAGGGGAGAAAAAAAAAAAAGAATCTATTCAGTGTTTTGAAAACAACTAAAACTGGGACTAACTAATTCCAAATATTCTGTTTTCCCCATCCGAGTATGGTAAGATATGTACTCTATAGTACAGAATTTGGAAACAACTAAGAATATATCAACCAGGTACCTCATGAAATGGAGGATCAGATACCATGTGATGAATACCTACAAGAAGCAGGGAAAGAAAATGCATTCCCAAAAACATAAAGAAGATGCTTGCACTGTGTTAACATCTCATGGCCAGTCAAAGGTCTGGGAAGCTCCTTTGCCCATCAATCTGAGACTGCCTTCAAACTGCTTCCAGCTTTGCTTAATTGCTCTCTTCCTGTAAGTGCTTGACAGTTTGACAGAGACTGCATTGTTGAGTAATCTGGCCTTTTTGTTTGGTTAGAATGAAGTCTAGGGTGTGGTTAATGAAGGGAAATTGGGAAGCAATACTTTGCCTTGAAATACTGGCACACAATGACAAAGAAAGGAATTATTAATTAGTACAAATAACTGATATGAATTCTTAGTGGCAGCACTTTATAGCTCTGTCCATGAAATTGAAATCCTGAAATTTCACCTCACAGTAAAATAACCTCGTTTGCACAGTGGGCTTGAACCTAGTGAAAAATTAAAAAAAAAAAAAAAAATCTTTTGGTATCATCATTTGTCATGGACAAAAGGGAAGATATCAAAGACTGAACTGACACCTAAGGACAAAGCACTTGGCTCCCATTCATTCTCTTTTGTTTCACTGTGGGCATCTGGTCGCTGCTCTCTGACCCCCTGAAGTGTCTGGTATGATCACAGCACTTCAGGCTTCCCCTTCCCCGTTCCTGTCACTATGTCCTGGCCATGTCCCACCACAGACACACCAGTACACCCAGAGTTCCTTGGTGCACTCCTCATCTGACTCATGTCAACATGTGGCCTGAAAAGTCCTCAGAAATATTGTACTTAAAACACGGGAGGCTTAGCAGGTGTCACCACGAGGAGTGAGACACTGCTAATTGAGCACTTGCCAATAATTTATTGATGTTAATCAAGTCTCCCAGAAGAAGGATGTCAGCAGCAGCACTGACATGCACACAAGAAACAACAAGAGGTAACAGAGCAGCAGGGTTGGGACAAATATTAATGACACTGCTTTTCACTGAACTGCTCTGAACACAAACCATGCACAGCATTTGTCCAAATACACAGACACTTTAAATTACAAGAAGGAGAATCAGATTTTTCAAACTGCTTTGATTTGAAGCTTTTGGTTCTACTAAAAGTAAGCAAAGCTCAAGGGAAACCCATTCATTACTAAATGTCCGTGTATTGGGGTCAATGATAAGCTCTCATAGGAAATCTAAGGTATTGGTTTCCCTTTAGACAGAGGGTGTTAACATAAGAATGCTTAAAGAGCTTTTTGATCAAATATATCCCCTCAGATAAGGGAAAGCTACACAGAACCATTATCTTCATTGACATGATAAGATAATAGGCAATGGTCAAAAATGAACACTTTTAGAAAGTCCTGTTTTATACAGAAACAGATCATTATGGCAACTTTTGGCTGTTGAACTGCTAGTAATTTTAAATTAATCTTTGACAACTGTGAGAGTATTTTCCTGTGTGTATTTCCAGCAGGTGATGAAGTAAGGAGCCTGCAATTTAGATACATGATGGCCGGAGGCATGAAAACAAAACACTGTGTGCAAGAGACCCTCTAAGAGCACAGCACTGAAGTATTACACTGGATCTTAGAGCTGACACTGTTTTTGGTTTGTACCTGGATCTGGGACTATGGTGTGTTAAAATATGCTCTTCTGTCTCAGCAAATGATCTAAATCATCTTTAAGTGAGTTACTGGAAAATTGTTGCTGCCATCCTGGGAATTTTGCCCACCTTGGAATGAAGGACAGGGTTTTTTTTAAAGCCACTGTCATCTTGTCTGGTGGGCTCAATTGTTCTTTCTTGGAAATCCTTATGGATTTGTTTGGCTATTATAACTCTTGACTGTAGCTCTTTCTTTTGGAGCATGACAATTCATTGTTTGCCTAGAAAAACTGGGAAACTACCCAAAACTCCACAGATGTCACCATGAATCTATTGCATGAAAAATCCTATGGTTTTATAAAGTCAGGTATCTTCTTTAAGAGTTAATGGAGAGAAATGGATAGAATAATCCAAGTATCAGAAGTGTCAAAAAAACCTTTTTAGTGTCTTAACCAATAGTGACCACACTGCTTTTAAGTGGAATGACTCAGTCTTGTCAGCCTCTGCATGTTATTTTGGGATCACAGCACTGCCCAGAGTCTTTCCAGAAATCACTTGTTGGTTTCCATCAAGGTTGTCTTCACTCAAGTAGCAAATCAAAGTAACTTTGCAATGCAATACAAAGGCATTGGTTCTCTCTCAGTGACTGCTGGAGCCTGTGTCCCCACCAGCTGCAGTCCAGAAACCATGTCTGCCTTTGCAGCAAGCCTGTGTTCTAAGCTGCTGCATTATGTATTCAGTGCAAAACATATTCATGGTTATCCTGACCACACATTTGGATTACAAAGGATGTTCTCTTGCCATGCTTGGATTACTTCAATTTACCAGCGAATTTACCCAACTCAAGCTTTTCAATATATAACCTGCAAGCACACAGCTTGTAAGAGCAGGCTGCCTGGAGCTGGTCAAGAGGAGCATGATTCAACATTTCCAAGTTGCTACTGCACATAATCTCGTACTCTTTTACAACCAGATGCTCAGCACCCTGAAATGCAGATGCCAGGGCAAAGGCACAGTCGAGGCTCACAGAGGGGCTGGAGCTGGGGCTGAGCAGATGCTCCAGGCTCCTGCTGCAGCCAGGGGATGATGCTGATCCACTTACCATCCTACTTCTGTGAAAGGCAGCTTTTCTCACACCTGCTAAATGTCCTTAGCAGCCCACTTCATGTTTGGGAAAGCAAGCCATGCTCTGGCACTGCCCTTGGGTGGCTGGAAACCCCACTTGGCTGCAGCACCTGCCAGGGGCTCCTCAGTGATCCAGGCAGTGAGATGACAGACCTGAGGACTTTTTTACTGGCTCTCCTACTGTGGATAGCCAGAAAGGAACATATAGTTGTTCCGTGCCTGGTAAATAGTCTGAGATCTTCCAATTTTATCACAAAAAGAAAATCTCTCCACTTGGGTATTGGGGATCATCAAGAATAAGGTTTTAACCATCAATAGTTATTACAGATTTTATTTTCTTTTCTGAGTATAAATTAATAATACTGGTTATACAACCATGTCATCATTTTAGTAAAGCATTAGTGCTGTTGCTGTACTGGCTCTTTCATTGCTGCTTCAGATTTAGTTGTAATTCTGAACTAAATTTTAAAAGCCTTCCATCTGCTAAGAAAACCTGGCATGGAGGTACATCTCATGACACTCTCGCCCCCTCTCTCTTTCCCAAAACTCTCATCAACTCCAAATTCTCTCAGCCATTCACTCCTTGCATTTACTGCCATGCCACAGAAGTGAAGAAGTGTCAGCATACAGGGTTTAGCCATCATTTCCTGAGTCAGTAGCCCTGAAGAACATTTTCTCACATGAAAGCCATGCTGACTTGTGTCATGAGACTCACCTCACCTCTCCTTTCACCACCACAAGGGCCACATTTAGAAAAGTAAAGCAAGCCAGAGTTGTAAAGATCAGTGTCAAGCAAAGTGTGTGGCTTATCACATCCACTCATGCCAGCCAGCAAAACCAGCAGCAGCACTGCAGGCTATAATAGATTCATGAGGTTCAGTCTACACAGCAAGAAGGTGCTGCCTCAGAAAACAACAGTTTTAAGTCACACTCACAAATACACTGTTTTCCAGATACAGGAAAACATGGACTGTAACTGAGCCAGTACTAGGGAAAGAAAAACATTAAATAAGGCTGTAAGCCTGAAAGAGAATTAGGCAGAACTGTAAAGAGCACTTGGGAATACTTTCTTCCACAAAAAAACCCCAACATGTTTATGTCATCTAGACACTAAGTAGATTTCTTTGAGGAAAAACTGTTACTTTATCTGAGTAAACATGTCAGTCAAAAACAACAACCAGCAATTTACAAAAATGATGCTCCATTATTTAACACTGAAAGGGGAACATTCCAGAGGGAGAGTATATTTATTTACACACTGTATCTAGAACAGCCTTAGGCTGAGATGGAGTAACCATAATAAACACTACACGTTCTGCTAATTCAGCAAAGCTCCCCGTGCCTGGGACTGCCTTTTAAAGTGTGTTTGGCTGTAGTTTCACCGTGTGGCACATTGCCACATCCAGCTCCTCACTCTGTGTATCTTCCAAGATATCTTCTGAAGAGCAAGAGGTTTCCTCAAAGGAAAAGAGAGGAAAAAAAATCCCTTTTTTAGTGGAATAAGGCAAATCCTTAGAGTAAGCTAGGCTTTAGCTTTACAGATCTTTGAGAACTATTTATTTCACTGTGCTCAGCACATCACTTGATTAGGCTTCAAATCATTAAAAATAGCTGCACACAAAAGGAAATGATGGAATTACACATTGCTCCCCTGTTATTGAGGTTTTGATTACTGCAGGCTAATTTTCTCATTGTACTTTCGTGGGGTTTCTCCTAACTTAACATTCTTTTAAGGTAGCCTGTGTTGAGGGAATTATCTTGTTTTTCAAAGCAAATTTCAGCTGATTACTAAGTATTTACATACTGTAATTTGAATGTCTAATTATACAATTAGTGTAAATACATGTAATATGGTTTATTTTTCACAAAAGCTGATAAGGTACATTGCTTTTTGCATTCCAGTGTTACGAGATTTTCATTGCTTGCAATACACAATCCAAAAATTCACATAAAAAGCTTCCAGTAAGAGCTGTTTATTTTTCAGTTAACAACTCCAAGTGGTTTGAAACATACTTCATACCATAACCCAAGAAAAGACATCTGCCTTCTTCCTGCAGACTAGGGCTCACAACCACACCTTCCATTCCTAAATGTAAGAGTTGCCCTAAGTCTCTCTTTTTTTTTCTTTGCAGGATTTCACGGTACATTTCTGTCCACCCTAAACTCCCCTGCACTGGGGGAGAGTTCACCTTTAAAGTGCAGTACTACAGCACTGCTGGCCCAACAGACTTTTCTCTGTAACTCCTACTGACATTTGTGATGATACTGTCGATGAAATAAGGAAATAAGGAAAAGTGCACTTGGGAAGATGGATGGAGGCAGTGCCCCTCCAGTCCTGGAGCTGCTCCTGTTTTGAGCACCTATACATAAGAAGTTCCCAATGAGAGGGCAGCAAAGTGCTCCTTTACTCTCACCTGTTGAAGCAGCAATGCATCAGCACTGAGCTGCAGAAAGCTGCCCGCCTCCCTTGCCCCTCCTCGAGAATCTCTAACATCTTCCCTCAAAGTTTACTAAATCCAGGCTTCAATCTAATGGTATTTACTTAAGTTCTATAAAATTTAATCTATTAGCAGAGATAAAAATTAAAGTCAGTGTGTTTGTGAGCAGATATTTGTACTTCATTGGCACATCCATTCTCTGCATGCAAGCAGGACACACTTCTAAATTTTTTTTCAGAATTTGACTTAAGAATTTTAATTAAGCATAAAGAGATCATATTTAAATGATGTGGAAACATCAAGCATGTAAGAAATATTTCTGAACTAGATGTTATAAAAAGCTTTCTTTGTCTGTATTTCCTTAACCTATTATTCACCTCATAGTGGAAAATTACTTCAGTAGGATATTAGATTTTAAAGCACCTTAGAAAATAGCATCAAGATTTCATGAGACTAAATCTCATGTTGTCAATGTGAAACTTCAACTTCAGCAGCCACTGCCATTCCGCCCGGGTCTTTTACGGAAACTTCCTTCACAGAAATTAATGGTAAATGAAAATTAAACCCAAAGACCTGGGCACTGACCCCCATGCCAGCACTAAGAGCCATGAGCCCTGTCCTGGTATGAGCACTGGAGTAGCCTGTTCCTAAGGTACCACAGCTAAAACTCTGCAAGCACACAGTATTTTCCTAATGTATACATCAGATTTTGCTATCCTTGATTATACTGGAAAATGTCTTACCGTGAAATAAAGATAAAAGACAGGACTACTTTACATTTACTTTCTATTATTTTTAAAAAACAATAATCCACATAAAAATACTTAGTATTTCATATTGCTAAATCTAACCTATGAAATCAGTATACCAAACAAACAAACAAAAAACCAAAACAAAACACAAACAGGAAAAAAAAAAAGAAAAAAACATGTTTATTTCATAAACACACTGCACTACATCTGAACAATTTCAAAAATACATTTCCTAAAATCCTGGGCCCAGCAATAAAATATAGTCAAGTTATTAAAGATGCTGAACATATGTCTATAATTTGCAGCTTATATTTATGCCCCCTTGGCCTCAGTGAGATTTAAGGACATGTATATATTTTCTTTTTAATCAAGACCTCATTTATGAGGATAATAATGCCTTTACAGCATGTATTTTCTACTGTAAGACGCAACACAGAAACCAAATGTGAGGAATATCATCCTTGGCAGCATTCCCTAAGGGAGTTTGAATCTATAAACACATGGATGTAATGCGTTTGTTAAGGCAATTCTTCTTCCATTCTCTGACAGTTATAATAGAAATAAGATTTTTCTCCTTAGGAAGCAATCCAAATACAATCAAACCAATGTATTAATATCCCTTAAATTAATCTTCAACTTTGCAAGTGGTTTAGAAGTCTGTTTTGTGAGAGGCTGGACACAGACATGAGGTAGGAGACACGACCCATCCCATCCCCATCCCCATCCCCATCCCCATCCCCATCCCCATCCCCATCCCCATCCCATCCCACTCCCATCCCCATCCCCATCCCCATCCCCATCCCCATCCCCATCCCCATCCCACTCCCATCCCCACTCCCATCCCCATCCCCATCCCCATCCCCATCCCCATCCCCATCCCCATCCCATCCCCATCCCCATCCCCATCCCATCCCCACTCCCATCCCCATCCCCATCCCCATCCCCATCCCCATCCCCATCCCCATCCCCATCCCCATCCCCATCCCATCCCCATCCCCACTCCCATCCCCACTCCCATCCCCACTCCCATCCCCATCCCCATCCCCATCCCCACTCCCATCCTCATCCCCATCTCCATCCCATCCCCATCCCCATCCCCATCCCACTCCCCATCCCCATCCCCATCCCCATCCCTCTCGCAGTGCTGGGACAGCTCTGTTATATCTCAGGTTCCCTTGCCATGGAAGGCAGAGCTATCCCTCTGCCAGTCTGTGACAGATGCTTACACATGATTCTTTAGCTTGAACCTCCTCTCTCCTCTTTCAGTTCACTCTCCAAGAGCCCCCCACAAGCTGGGAGTCTGATCCCAAAGCCTGGCCAGAGGGGGAGGCAGGAGGTGGCTCCCGGTGCGCACTCAGCCACTCTCCAGGAGAATGCATTGCTGAGACCAGGAAGAGGGGCCACGTTCAGCTCAGGTGTGAAAGTCACATCAGCTTCCATCATCTGCCACTTGAAAGCACTTCAATCCCTCAGCAAATCTAAGTCAGGCTCTCAGGTCTAGTTAAGTGAGGCTAGAAAAATCTCTTGTGTATCAGCCAGAATGAACTGATAGAGCCTGTATCAAAATGAAATAACTCACAAATAAACACAGTCATAGTAGTCTGTGGTATTTGTATGTGCTGGACTAACAAGCAGATATGCAAAAGAGCATGACAAAAAAGCCAGAAATCAGCCTGGGTTCAGAGGAACACAAGGAATCCCTAAGATAGCTTTTTTTTCCCAAAAACTTGCCAGTTAATCCGGATATACACAGAAGCATAGAATCAACAGATTGGAAAACTCAGAAAAAGATCCAGAAGTTGGGAAAAATGTGGGTTGTGAATATTTTGTTCAAATTAATATTCTGGCAGCTACATTTTGAACAAGATGTAATTTTTATAAAGCACCTTCTGTTAAATTTGTGGCACAGAATTACAAGGACCAATCCAGCTTGAAGTCAAACCATGGATTTGCATCAGTACATCAATTTACCCTAACTCCCAGGCCTAAACTACTGAGAATGAGATTTTCAAAATTAGAGAATTCACATAATCACTTAAAAAAATATCTTTCCTTCAAAAATGAAATCTCTCAAAAGAGAGATTTTAGTATTTTATCTCTCAAAAGAAGCTAAAGTAAAAGGACCTGCTTAAGCCTTGAACCATGCTCTGACAGCCATTGCTGTACAAATTAATTTTGTACAACACATAAATTCACAGCTAGCAATGAGGTTTTAGGAGCGGACTTAAGAAAAGGGCTAATCTATCAGCTGTGTTGTCAACTTTATATTTAGAGAGATGAAGGCAGAGATATTAATCTGTCAAAATCAAAGCCAAGGATAATGCTCATTTCTACAGAATAGCTGAATCAAAATTTTTCAGCCATGCATATTATTTTTGAGTACTTACTAAAAAGTTAAATCACTTTAAGAAGGGTATGTAGCAGAGCAGTGACAAAATAACCTGGTGGTGAAATAGAGCTGGCAAACTATAACAAAGGAAAATGAATCACTGACTGTTCTTGGTATAATATGAAAACTAATGGGAAGACAAGACACATTAATTTTTAAAACAAAACAAAAAAACAGCAGCAAAATTATTTTCACTTTACTACAACACTTGCGCATGCTGCAAATGTAATTTAAGTTCTTATCAATGTTTTAAATATCTCAGTTTTTGGTCCTGTTGTTCTTTTGAACAACATCAGCTGGTTATGCTCAATGCTCAATGCAAATGGCCAATACCTGGGAATGTAAGCAGCTTTTTCCTTCCCTGTCAGGTGATGTTGATTTTTTCAGAGCAATCCTCAGCTGTTCTGTAGCACAAACATTATTTTCCAAACACCACAAACCAGAATGGTTATTAGAACTAGTGATGTAGACAACAACCTTTTCAATGTCAGGCAGGCTTCAGAGGCCACCCAGCATTAGCTGAAGTGCAGGAGCTCTCGAGAGCGACACCTCCAATTCCAGCCACACCACTGGGCCTCTTTACAGCTTAATCATCAGCACAGTTTGCCCAAACTCATATTTTAGGTATTCACTGAGGTCATACCTTGTCAGCTGGGTGACACTTAGTGAGTGTACACCTGCTCTATAATTCAAAACAGCAAAACACATTTCGGCTTTGATGGAAAGAGTGCTACATATCTGGTATTTGCTTCTTTTTCCTCAATATAAACAGCTTTGTTAACCAGTGCCACAATATCATGATCCAAGCAGTTTTTATATTTTAACAATCGTACAGTCTGATCATTAGAATAAGTTTGGAGAGAAAATATTTACAGGTCACTGCAGCAGATGAATTTGGATCCTAAAGAAACACCTGAATCCTAAAGAAACACCTGAAAGTAATACCAAAAAAATCAACAGGTCTGTAAGTCTTGTGAAGAGTGTGTTGGAAACCAGGCTTGCTAAGATCCCTATTCCTCCTCCTCTCTTGCTTAGTAGAAATGTAATCATTCTACAAGCAGCAGGAATTATCCAGTCACTTTAAGTGCCTACAAGTAGGCAAAGGGTGCCCAGATCAATTTGATTTTAACTAACTTTACCTAAAAAACTCCTGTCAGACTCACTGAATTTGTGGCACAATTAAACAAAATGCTCTATTTTCTAAGCATGATTCCTGTCTACTACACATGAAACCTTCCTTTATCTCATCAAGGAGCATAAAGGAAAAAAAAAACACTTATGAAAGGTAATTTTTTAATAAATTGTGATAGATAAATTGTGAAGGATATGAAATTGCATAAATGACTTTATAAAAAATTGCTTTTTATTGTTATGTTTGACATACAAGTTTTTTCCTCTTCATGGGTAAATTGCTAAAGTATTTCTAAACAAAGTTTTATCACGAGCTCATCAGTATGCATATTCTGTGCTCACATTTAGTGTCTATTTATAAAATCAATCCTGTTCTGGGCTTTGACAAACAAAACTGAAATGCAGCTGTGCGACATGTTGATAATTTTCATTAGTTCTAAAAAGCCTCTACAGAAATGACAGTCTTACTTGTTATGACCAAATAACCCTGGGGAACACACAGGAAAGGTGACTTTTCTATATGATCTTATTTATTAATGGAGAAAAAGAAGGGGAAGGAAAGAAGTGGATAAAAATTGAAAGTAAAACGATGAAAACTTAAAGATCACAGATGTACACACTTGAGGCTGTGCTGACTAAAGAGTCTTCAGTATTGCTGTCAGAGATAAATAGATATTGAATTACCCTTGCATTATTTGCACATCCTTTATTACACTGGAGAAGTATTTGCTCACATTTTGTATAAGCTTGTTGCTTAAAAATTAGAAAACCTCATGGTATTTAACATAAAGAGCCAAAATTCAGCAAGTGCATTTCTGAACAAACATATCCATATCTGGTGTGTATAACATTAAAAGAAAAAAGAGTTTACAATGATTCCTTTTTGAGAGCTATATCATAGAAAAGAAAATCACAAATGCTTGTAAACTAAGTCTTCAGAGAAAATGAAATATTTATTTCATCATTAAATTGTCTTTAAACAACAGTCTATAAAATAATACAATGAAATCAATGTTTATATCCCCTTTTCCTAAGTTTGATGGCTGTTCTACTTTTCCCTGACTAATATTTGGGGGTAAAGATGTGATAATTTTGTTTCCTTGGAATACAATGCTTTTTAAATTCTGCTGAAGAACTAACTGCATTTCTTGTTTTCCTATGAAAATGTGTTAATCAAAAGAACAGTCCAAAGTACTTCTAGGTATCACAATTAAAGAAGAGCTGCCAAAAAACCTCAATAAAAATGCCCTAATTAAACAGTCCTTCTAACTTAAATTATAACATTTTCAGTCTTTTGGGTTTTTTTCCTAGGGTTTTATTTCCTTAATTCCCAGAGCTGGCAAACATCAAATCTCTGGGTGTAAAAAAGAAGCAGGGTCTTCTGCACAGGTCACTTCTTTTTCAAGCCAGTTCTGAAAAGCAGACAGGCAGCAGTGATCACTATTTTCAGGATTCACTGGTTTCAATATATAAGAAATCTGAGAATTCACCAACCAATCCTTTACACAGCATAGATATTTCTAATAAAAGTCACTTTTGTAAACGAAAGATGGTTTCATAAAAGTAAATTTTTTTTTCCATTTTCTTAAATTTCTAAATATAGCAATATACAGGAAGTTGGTTGGCTTCTCCCTTTTTGATCCATTTTAAATGCCCCTTAAATCTGTACGTTTTGGTGCAAACTGCTATTTCTTTAATTTCCTGAGAGAGATAATGAGAAGTGGTTTCTCTGTAATTCTAGTGTGATATATTTTTGGGTGATTTTCAAAGTACACAGTATGTAATTAGGGATAATGCAGACAGTTCCTTTGTTTTCCCGAGAATACTCAAAGTGGGGTGGGGTTTTTTTGCCTTTTTTTTTTTTGTTTGTTTGTTTTAATTAGGGCCTTTGTGGTTTGGTTTTTTTTTTTTTTTTTTTTTTTTCCCCTAAGTAAATGCTGTGTGATTGGACACGGAGAGCGAATTGATGCTTTATCACCTGTGGGTATTTACACTTTAACAACTCTGACAATAACTGATTTTAAACCAAGCCCTGCAGAATATTTTGAGAGAGCAAAGATTTCTTCTACCCAGATGCAAATAATTTAGAGAAGAGTGCAGTTAGCAAACTGATCACTGTTCAAATCTTCCTCCAGGACAGCTGACATGAGCCAGCAAGAGCCACTTACAAACTGCAAAAAGCAAAATCTGAGCAAAAAGCTCACTCTTGTACAGCAGGATCACTCCACTGTGCCTATCTGGCCAAACTTTGGGAGATAACAAAAACAGATCATTCTCTTCAATTTCAGTGGTAAAATGACTGTGTTCAGCAGCTCTGAAAATCAGGATAACACTAAATGAATGCTTTTGACATAATTACTGGGTATAAAAAGCCTACACTGAATAGCAAAATATGCTTTTGTGAAACAAATATCACAACACCATACTCATGTGATTTCTCTTTACACAACAGAACGGCAACAAGTGCCTGTGAGCAGCTCTGTGAAGTGTAGACCGAAGTATTGTGCTGATTTTAATGCATTCTCACCAAATAGGTACAATCCTTGAATGTTTGTAGAGAGCAGCAGAGAGCAGAACACATGATATGTGGAATAATAACATATTGATTTACAATCTTCTTCTAAATGCAGCTGTACTTAAAAATCTATTGTGAAGAAACAGTACTATAAAATTCCAACCCTCCTCATTTTGTGCAAATCATTACATGAACATTTAATCAGGAAACATGGGAGAAGACTGTAAAAAACCACTCCTGTTACTACAGAAAACAAACATGCACTCAGTTATTTGGGAAACATCCCCCAGATCACTCATCACATAAGGACCTGTGGTCCACTCTTTTCACTCCATTCTCTCACTTCACCTCTGTTTGTTTTGCTTCCTGTTTGCTGATACGTTTGATTTAAACTGAGAAGATGAAAGCCCTGCTATCCGTGTTCTCCAGCAATGTGAAATCCTACTGCTGAGCAACCCTTTCCAGTCCTGGAGACAAGCTACCTTCATATTCCCACAGAACAGTGAGATCTACTATCCACCCCTTGGATGCATTAGGCATGGCCATTTGTTCCCCAAGACATTTAGTTATTTTAATTTTGCTTGATATCAGAAAAAAGAAATATCTAAACACTGGTCTCATGAAAGCCTGCACATATACACTGGAATAGAAAAAAAAATATTGTTATCCTCGGGAAAAATATAATTTTAGCTTGCAGGTGATACCAATGTAAGTAATGTTCAAACAAATTCTTTAACAGTAAGTATTTATAAAATAATGCATACTACATATTAAGAATAGATTGTTTCAAGCCTTGGTTGAAATTAAAAAATAACCCTTTTGTATTGCTTGTTCATTGTTGTTTTGGTTTTAAAAAGTCAAGAAAATGGTTCTGTTTCCTGCACAAACTATATTATATATATTTTTAGTAGAAAATTAATAAAAATATTAATAAAGTCCAGAGGTTTTATTCTAAAGTCTTTGTTAATGGGATTTAGGCTACTAAAGGAACAGATCTTTTCTCAAAACTTTTATACTAAATATTTTTGCCTTGATCAATCATGGCATGAAGACTCAATTTACCAAATTATTTTAATGTAAACAATACTGAATGCCACTTATAAATGTATTGGAAAGTCAGGATCATTGCTACATTTACCAAGTGACCAGTAAAAAATTGTACTGATACAACTTAATGTTTTAAAAAGACCTTGCAGAATTTCAGATCTCCCTTAAAACACCTAGTAGTGTAAATTTTTCTTCAATAATTTTTTCGTGTCACAAGCTGAAACCCTGTTCCTGTTATTCGGAAAAGAAAAACAAAAAACAACCCTCTCCAAAGTCTGAAATACTTGTTTTCCATGAATTTTTGCAGTATCTGAAATGCAGAAGACCTGCTACACAAAAGGCAAGAATAACTGAATATCAAATCTATTTTAGACAGGCAAAACCACAATTTAGTTTGCTGCATTCTTGCTTGAAATCTATGTTCAGTTATTATCCAAGCACACAATAAAGGAACTTCTCTGATTAGAAAATACAGAGTCAAACACCATCTGAGAACAGTCTCCTATAGTCTTCCTGCACATTATCTGTGAGTCTGCAAATCCTGACATTTTAGCCTGCACATTTGTCAATTTAAACTGCCAGATAAAAAAGAAAAGGGACCTTTCATAGCTGGACCAGTGACTCATTCTCTTAAATGAAGTGTAATCAAATCAAATCAGATTTTCATCAGTCATCCACCATGTAGATTAAAAGATTCACTTGCACAATCCTAAACTCCTGCCACGGATCAGATCACTGGGAAAAAAAACCCTACACTTTCAACCACAGCTGTTTTTTGTTTTTAACAAGTTTGCCAAAGGATTATTTATTTATTTATTTATTTATTTTATTCTCATCCCCACATTCATATCGGTACATTTTCCCTCAATAAAATTTTAAAGAGGCAAAAAAAACCCCTGCCTCTTTGAAAAGGTTTACCAGCTATTTGGGCACAGGTTAGAAAGTACAACATTCATTCAGAGGAAAGGAGTTGAGATTTTTTTATCATTTGAAAAAGGCACCTCCAGGTCCATATTTTACACAAATAGTTATTGGTTCTAACTTCTAGTGAGAGGCTCTGAAAGTCAAAGTTGGACTCAAGATAGTGCAAAGAGAGCCTGAAGCTGACTCTGTCCAGGTGCTGCCTGAGACCATAGAGGCAATTCCACAAAATAAATCAAAGGCTGAACAGCTGGTCAAAAAAGTGAAACTAATGTGATATTGTTTCAAGTTGTAAAAAAAAAAAAAAATTGCGAAGAACCTAAAAAGGGAAAAATGGCTCATGATGAGAAATGGGGCACTGGTGCCCACACAGGTTATTTCTGTGGATGAGAGGCACGTGGTACACGAGGGGGCTGGCCAAAGCAGGGCTGCTGTCATGGAGCAGGGCTTACATAAAATAAAGTTTGAATCAAAGTCCTCTTGTAGTTAAGATGGGAACAAATATCCAACTTGGCCATTAAAGAAGTCATGAAGCCCCGTGATTTCTGCTGTACAATCTCCTGTTTGTCATCACAACATTAACAATGTGGCACACGCAGTTCGGATTTACGGTACTTTTTAGATGGGATGTCAACACAAGATAAGAAATGAAAACAATGACCATCGTATGCACTTTCACCATGTGGCCTCCAGCTGATACATCCAAAGCTAAAACCAAACACCCAAAACCTTGGTAAGTTCTTTAGGCTTACAGAAAACCAACACTGGAAATGCAGCAAAAGACACCTTACTTGCAATTGAGATATCCATGCAGGATGAAATACAGATTTTGGAAGCAGTTTGACAGAGCTGGCTATGAGCAGAAGACATGTATTTCACAAAGCAACAATCAAAATGCTGTGTGCCTGAATTAATTGCTTCAGGGCAAGGACACCACCCAACAGGTGAAAAGAGTCAGATAATGCACAGAGAATATCATCAATGGAGAACAAACTCAAATCCCTCAGGAATGTATTCAGTAAAATATATGGTTTTCTATTCCAAATTCAAGCTAACTTCAACTCACTTATTAACAGAGTACTAAAAATTGGAAAAAAAGGCCAAGGTTTGCTTCATTAGAAAGAAAGTTGTTTAACTTTTCCACTCAGTTCACTGTAGAGGTTTCTGTTCTATGATCACCCTCATCGTATTGGCAATAACCAAAAAACAGAACATGTCAGAAAGTCAAAGAAGGATATTATTTCTGGAAAAGCAAAAACAAAATAGAATAAAGAGGAGAAAAATAAAAGAGAGTGGACAGTAGAAAGGGCATACAGAAAAGGAAAAAAGGAAAAGAAATAAAATGAAAATAAGAGTATCCTGGTACAATATAATTTTTAAAGCTTGTTTTAATGTTAATGCCCTCAACAAATTCACAGTCCTCTCAGAGGTTTATGTCTTGAACTATCTTACACACAACAGCCAGGGAGCTCACAGGGAAACAGATCAGACAAGCAGCAAAAGGCAGAAGAAGTGTGCAGTTGTCTCAGCTGCTGAGAAGCAGAAGGACTGGCCATTAGTGCAAGTATTTGGGTGAAAGAAATAGATACACATGCAGATACTGTGAGCAAAGCAATTAGATAAGGCTCCTACTGATATGAGAGCTGTAAACCACTAGGAAAACACTTTGCTAAGATGAAGTGTCATCACCACACACAGCTCCATGGCTGGCTGATTTTGAGAGGCTGAGTCTTGTTGAGCTGCTGCTCTGCTGAGCTGTCTATCCATTATACAGCACACAGTGCCGAGGGCTCTGAAATGTGCACACCTCAGGGGAAACAGAACAGAGCCAGCCATAACAGAAGATGGAAGTATACAGAGGTGGGAAGCCAAATTGAAGTCATGACTGCCAAATGTGAAGCAAATGATAATATATTTACACCAACATCTGCATAAACTTCTGTAATACTTTCACTTGTGCTCATTCAGTGCCATTAGAGAACTGAAATTCCGTAATGGGTATGGTAGAGGCAAAGTAAGGGGTATAGAATAAAACAGAAATAGAAGAAAGTACCTGAACCTACTTTCCAGCATTGGCTTGACTGACATGTTTTGTAACTTGGAGAAACATTAAGTATTGATTTCTTCCCCAATATTATTTGATTTGCAAACTCCAAAGACGTTAGTTTGTATTTTAAGAGATCAGTGCATTTCAGTACTGTCTGTATGAAAAGACAGCAAACAGAAAGAGCAACTGGGGAAAAAATGTACCACCTGGAACACAAACCAGATTAAAAAGGACTTACAAAGAGGCTTAATGGGTGTGTATATGTAAATCCAGTGAACCATTTCTAGTTCTGGAAACCATATAAACTCTCTGAAAAGACACCATAACTACTCAGAGAGAGCTGCAAACTGAATCTGCCAGCTCCTGCTGCAGATGAGTCCTCAGTGACTCCAGAGCTTCATCACCTGCTCCCCCTGCAAATACCCAGAGACCTCAGTACTGGGTTAACCAGCCAGAGGGTCAACGCCTGCTCACTCCCCCGATTTTGCAAAGGAGCAAAATCAACTCCCTATAACACGGCCCACATTCCACAGAAACCAGCAGTGCACTGGGTAACTGCACAAATCATTGGAGCATCTGTGGGCTCACTCAGCATGACTGAAATGTAAATAAAATATATTACTTTGAAGCATCCAACACAAAGGTGTGATAGGGGAGGCAGCAAAACAATCTGATGTAGCTTCCAAAAATGCTAACAATGTTAGATCAATGGAAAGAAAAATCTCTTTCCTCGATATTAAACAAAAAGAACATTTAATATTAATAAAACACAAAGTATCTTGGGATTTTGACTACATTCCTAAACTCTTCCAGAATAAGAATATCATAAGGAGAAAAAAAAAATTTAAGAATCTTATATTTATTCATCATTAGGAGATGCCAATATATTGACAAAATATGCATAACCACAAAACTCACCATCCAGTATCTGACTTAGAATACCCTATACTGCTGATGGATTAATTATGTTTTTTCCAAGCTATTCAGATAATTAGACATACTAAGTTCAAAGCTATTTTTGCAATGATAATGGACTTGTTTTGTTGTGGTCTATTTAACAAACTGTTGGATGCTTTTTCTAAAGCTTGTTTACATTCCTGTACATCCTAGCTTGATTGATATTCTGTCCTTTGGATTATAGTGTCATGCCAGCAACACCATTGAAATAGCTCAGGACAATATAAACCTTGTTTTTCAGAGCCTCTACAATAAATCAGACTACAGTAACTCTTTAGATGCTTACTAAATTGAAATGCAGCATACTGTGCCAAATAATTCTTTTTCATTTTATACACACACCCCCCCCTTGTGTGTGAAGAGAACCCCAGACACAAAGGATTCCATTCAGCAAAGTGTTTCAGAGCTACTCCTTCAGAGCAGTTAGAGCTGTTCAAAACTGTATGCAACCTTAATATAGAGAACACTCACCAAATGCACCAAGAAACAGAACAAAATTGAGATTTTTCAGTTTCAATGCTTGTAAGAAACACACTTAAACTTAGGCACAGACACTCACAAAGAACCCTGACTATTCTGGGCAAGTTCTTACTCCTTTATTTACAGAGTCAGCTTTTTCAGAGGCAGGGCTAACTGGACTGAAGTCCCAGCAATCTCAGCAATCTGTCTTGGATCACATCAGTCACTTCAGTCTTTGCACTTATGCTGCCAAAGGAGGAGCACGTGGGGCCCCAGACACACTCGGCCCCCAGCACAGGCTGGACACCGTTCTGCCCCTCCTGCTGCCAAATACTGCAGTGAAGGCACTTAACCAGCACTGGCTACTCTGAAATATGGGAAGCTTTAAGGAGAAGCAATCATACAACTTCAAACTTTCCTGTGCTTGTTCAAAATCTGATTACACCAAAGATCTGTTGTATCTGTATCAAGAATCTTGTCTGCCACAGAGACCTCATGCACAACAAATATGTATATGTAGGCACAATTTTGTTTAAAACACACCCATGTATATTTGTTGTCGTTTGTGTTATCTGGTTGCAACAAAAATAGACAAGAATTGCACAGCATTTTTTGAAAGACCACAAACACTTAAGACCAGTATTCTTCGAAGTGAAAGTGCCTATTAGTCAACACATATCTCAAAACATGGCTTTTTTGTTAACATGCTACAAATGAACGCAATCAAAATATTAAAGTTAGCAAAAAGAATTCTAGAATTATATAATTAAACACTGCTTCTTTCCTTCTGGGTACCATGACTCACAATGTGCAAATGTATTATGCAAAATAAGATTAGAACAGAATCAGCATTTTACCCTTGGGTTCATTCAATAGTCAAGAGGAGTTAGAGAAGAAGAAGTTAATTTAGGATGAAAATAAAGCATTAAAAAATAACTTTGTCCTTCAAAGATCAATCTATACAGAGAGTTGAAAAGAACAGTTTGCCTCTTGCAGTGAAGGGACATTTAAATTTACACTTTCATTTGTATCACACATCCCTAGAGTCCTGCAAAAACTGTTTGCTTGCTTTGTTAGAAAATAAAAAATGAGGAAAAAAAAAGAAAAATAAAAGAGGACTTTATCCTACTCTCAATTAAAGGCATTATTGGAACATATATAGGAGATCTGAATACTAACCTGCAACTCTTAGTCCTGTGAGTATATTATTTCCAAAGTTAATGAACATGTGGTTTGGAAGGGATTACACAGCACAAAATCACCTCATGCAAGCAAAATTTTTAGATGAATATCCATTGTGTATTTTATTTTATAATTCCAAGATAAAAAATTGCATCTATGCCTCATCTTTTTTAAGTTGTTTGTTTTGTTGGTTTTGTGGTTTTTTTTGTTTTTTTTGTTTTTTAATGGATCCCTCATGCAACTTAGAAATGAAGATTTATTTATTTATTTATAACATTCACCCAAATCAGCTGGTTTATTTGCTGGTTTATTCTTGTAGCTTACAGTTTAGCTTGAGATTCACTGTCTCAGGGGATTCGTGTTCTCTGCCCGTAACAGCTTTGCTCCTCTAAGCAATGCACTCACTACGTACGAGGCTGGGACTGCAGCTCATTCTTGGGCTCTTTACTGGGAAATGTTCACCTGCAGGTGGTAATTAAACACTGGATAGTGTGAAATGATATTTGCCTCCTTAAGGGGCAAACTTCAGCTCTGTCCTTGCATTACCCTTGAGTCTCCAAGAAAGAATTGTGCTGATGCATATGAGGACCGACATGCTGGGCATGAGATTGCACAGTGGTTTTGGTCAATTTAAGCGAGGATTCCACCACAACACCCTCCCCGACTGCTTGTGCCCTTCCCTTGGGCTACTTCTGTGCTTTTGCAAACACATAGTGATCTAGTTCATCATCCTCATCACACAGCCTCTCTCCCCACCAATTTTTTTATTAGATCCATGCCCTAAATTCTCTCCACATCCAGACACTAGATTGTCGCTTTACAGAAAACGTAAAAACAGTTTAAAGGCAGGAAAAGGTGAGGCAGGACTGTTCCAGGCCCGGGCACCCCAAGAATCATTTCATGTCAGCTGGTGTGTGCTGGGTTCTGGAGCCAACATTTGAGGTAGTCCCCCTGCTCACAAGGGAGCCAGGGCTCTGGCAGCATGTGACAATCCTGGAAGGGCCAGCTGAGAGCACCAGGGACAGCTCACAGCCACAGGGGCTCGATCCCCAGCACAGAAAGAGAAGACTGAAGCAGCAAATGGCATTAAAGCAATGGCTAAAGAAGCTGATGTGCTCAGAAAGTGTCTCAAGCCGTGGCCCAAGGATAAGCCCTGTTAAAAAGGAGCTCGTGTATCCAGGTTCCTTTGCTGTTTCCCATTCTGGCTTCATGTGAATCCAGTTCCTCCAGTGCTAGGCAGCAAAACACAGCTCTAAGTCAATCGACTCATATTTATACGGTTCCATCTATGAGTAACTCAGCTGCAGAGAGCAATTTAAAATAGTAAACATTTCCAGTGTTTTTTTCTCTCCCCTCCTTAGAGGAATTAAACCACTGCTGACACAGGAGGAAATGAATTGCTCTTGACTGCAGCTAACACTTCATAAGTGCTTCAAACACTTCTGGTGATCATGACCCTCAGTTAAAATGTCCAGTGTGAATGGGCATCTACTATTCTGTAAACAAGCCACAAAAATGTCTTCATTATTTATTAGAATAGAATGCCTCATCACCCTTGACATATGGATTTCCCACCTCAGAGGACTGTTTAAAACTCAAGTCACTAGTCAAAAATCACAAAATAATCTATATGGAGAGCAGGAATAGATATATTTGTTCAAAATTTCTCCAAAGTCACTGATGATAGAGTATCACGTAATCCTTGTGCTCCAGGTCCCCATATATCTAGCTAAAATGCATTAAAAGAAAAAAAAAATCGAAGTTATTATAGCTATGTACAACTTGTGATGTGGTATTTTCCTTTATAGCATTTTGAATCTTCCACCACCCCAGAACAATAGACTTCATAAAATGAGAGGGAAAAATTCTCTTGCTTTCAAGAACATAATTTCAGAAATTATTTCAGAAGTGATTCATTGAAATTAGTGCAGAATGGAAAAGAGTTGGGATAAAAGATGAAAATGGCCATTCTATTTGCTTTGTATTGATTCTGCTTTAATATCTGTGTAGAGACTATGCATTTCTAGGTGTGGGGCATGGTAAGTAGGTGGAATGAATGGGACATCAAAATTACATAGCAGTACTTAAAGACTACTGTTCCTTGTTCTATAGACTGCTGCATATGTATCTGTGAGATGCTCATCTGCTCTGCACCTCTAATGCCAGGAAAAGAGAAGAGCACACTGCTGCTGTCACTCTTTTTTTTTTCCTTCCCAATTTTCAGAAATTGTTTTAATGAGGCAGTTGATTTATAAATTTCACAAAATCTAATTCAGATGCATTTTCTCTTCATGTAAACATCTAACAGAGAAGAAACTTGACTAACTGGAGTCCTCTCTGCCCTGTATTCAGGCAGAATATCTACATACCTTGAACTGGTCTGCTGACAGCCATCGGAAACTTGAGGGTTTTTTCCCCACTTATGAAAACAAAAGAGAAATAAATGAAAATTCGGAAGCTTATCTCTCAACACCAGAATGAAGCACTGACCTCAACATCACTGCTAGGGTGAATGCCTTAGGAACAGGGGGACTAACAGACTGTAACGGTGGTGGTGTTTGGCACCATTATTAATTAGTGGTTTGTCTGGAGTCTCTTCTGTCTTCACTCAGAACCAGGATTAAAATACACGAAGGAAACTAATCTTCTCATGTTTGGGCTTGGTTGCTTATTAAATCTTATCAAAAGTAAAGTACGGGAAGTCCAGCAGCACTTCTAGCCACCAGCTAGGAGCGAGCAAAATGGAGCAAGATCCAACTGCCACAAGGTCTCTTAAAACTAAACAGTCCAATAGAGAATTACACCTATATTATTTATACTTTTAACCCAATAACCAAATTCCCGTGACCCTCAGTGCAGCACTAACTGTCCAACCAGAAACTACTGCCTAAAACCATGAAGAAGGAAGAAGAACACAGAAAGACAACACCCGAAATCCTCCATCTTGTCCCTTACCTATTACTATATTCTAAAAACCCCAAATTCAAAACCCTTCACCATGTGAAATCACACACTTCTATTTAACTACACACCTGTGACTTTAACTTCATCACTCAAATTTGGAAGCCTTCTCCAAGGCGCCAAGTCAAAAGCAGTGCTCTCCAGGGGGTCAGTGCCAGAAAGCAAAGAAAGCTCAAAAACCCAGATTTCTGAGATCCAACAACAGACTGCACAGCTAGTCCAGCGAGCCAGCATGCTATGCCCATAAGTGAATTATTAAAAGCCTCGTAAAGGTTTCTAAATGAGCCTAACAAGTTACTCTTAAGTAAACTTGCTTCTTCTCCTTTTCTCTCTTCTTGCCTACTCCATTTAATAACGATTTAATTCATAAAATGCTCAAGGATCAAAAAGACAACAGAGATCCTACTCACCTATAATACAAACTATAATAAAAATGCAAGGGCATGAAATAAAAACCAAACAAGTTTTTAAAAGCAGACAAACTGCATGGTAGCAGTTGCACTACACAACACAACACATCATATCCTGTGTCAAAAGTCCCAGTGAGCCAACACATCAAACCAGGCTCTTGGTCACTGCCCAGGTCAGCACGAGGCCACCCCTGCTGCAGCTGGACCACAGGAGCAATGTATTGCTGCCACTCAGAGCCTTGCACCTGAGCTGCTTCTGCAGACACTCAGAACCTCAGGTGTGGCTCTGGATGTTCCCATCCCATTTTTCCCGGTTTTGTAATTCCCATTTCCCACCTTCAGCTGAGGTGAGTCCCTCAGCTTTCCTGTTGTCAGACAAGGGGATGGCAGAGGAGGCTGGACCACGCTGTGCACAGCCCTGGGAAGGACTGAGACCCAGCCCAGCTACACCTGGTGCAGTGACTGATGGCTGCAAGGACCTCTCTAACTCTGGGATGACTGAGAGGGGCAGTGCCATAATCACTCTTCTGCTGCTTGAAAAATGCTGTCTGCTCCAGGGCTTGCACAGAACTTTCATAACAAAAAAACCCTTCAATTGTTCAATATCTTAAAGGCTGACTTTTGCATCGCTGGGGAAGTGCACTTCACCCAGACAGTATTGTCTTCACCCAGATGTACAGTCTTGTAATCCATACACATAAAACAGATAACCTCTCTTCAGTCAAAGTGTCATTATGTAGGTAGTTTAAGTCATGTTAGTTTTTTCAAGTATTTAAAAAGTCAAATGTATTCATTTGTATTTTTCAACTTTAGTTCTCCTGATAAATCTGTTTTAGTGAGAAGAGCTGCTTCCTTTCTACTAAGCAAAATGACAGTTGTTAGAAATATTTAAATATCAAAATCTTGATTTGTTAAAAATTCAATCTTCAAGACTTTACTTCTGCACATTTTCTTTGAAATTAATGCAGACTTTGACTTGAAAAAGGACCAGTACTTAGCATCAACTTCTACCTTCTTAATTGCATTTCAAAGGATGCAGGCAGCTTTTTCTTTGCTTTTCATGAGAACTCTCAAACACAGATATAGGATAGTTGCTCCTAAAGTTTTGTATGAAGCTTCAAAACAACCACCATCTGCTGGAGAGAAGTCAGTGACTCTTCTGAAGTCGCTATCACAGCACCTGACAAACAACCAGACAGAAAAGAACAGCAATAGTTCCTGCTAACTTTTGTTCTGCTGCAAAGCACAGGCAGCGAAAACACTATTCCGTCTTCATTGGCTTTGTGATTCATTTTATAAAAAAGGTAAGACTGAGGCCTGCTTCAGTAGATAACACATTATTCCTTTCACCTCTAGGACATACGTTTTGTCTAACGCAAGCTCCTAAACAAACAGAATTAGGTGTTTTGTTTTGTGATAGCAGTTCATATCAGAAACCCAATCACCACACGCAGTCAGAGCAATCAGCAGTCTTTGGAAGAGACTCAGCCTGCAGCTCTGACAGGCTGTGAATCCTCTCAGCCTAGGAAGGGTGGCAAGCAGAAGGGCACAGGTTAATCACAGTGCAATACAAAGACAGCCTATGTTTTTGACCAGATGCACAGAATCTGGTTCTAAGAAAAAAGAGTCACAACTGTCTATTTTCACCACTACTCTGACTTGTGCTGTCCCACTTACTCCAGGAATGGAAGGAGTAAATTAAGCAAAAAAAGAAAATTAAAATGTTTAAGCAATTACAGTTCCATATATGGCCTTTACAAATTTAGATTTGAAGTACTGAGTGAGGCCGCATGCATAAAGGCCTCACAGTTGTAAAGATAAACATTTTATATATATCAAAACTGTAATATATTCGTGGAAAGCTTTCCAACGAAATCTTAACCACAAGCAGCCTCTGCACATTCTGAACTGTCTGTCAGCAAGAGAAAATTCAGAATCTTGATCAGTGCTTAACTTTTTGAAGACATTCCCTCTGAACCCTTCTTGATTCCATAAGCTATATGCCTTGTTTGTCAATGAGTCAGCTCCTGTTAATAAGTCAGGCAAAATAATGCAGATTGAAGTTATGCAAAGAAAATTATCTTTCTTGAAACTACTGTGTTAGCTGATTCGCCTACGTAACATGTTATGACAGCTGCAAGATCTTGAAACTGTCTAGAGATATACACAAACCATTAAAAACTCCAAGAAAAGCTGCATTTGAAATAATAGCAAGTGTCAAAATATCTTGGAAAACATAGGATAATAAAATATTAATAACAAAACAGCTGTTTAATGGCAGCCTACCAAACAATTACAATATGTTGATGTTATTTAGAAGCGAGAGTATGTCCTATTTGGAAAATGATGTCCTGTGGCTCTCCAGGATGCTTTAAACACAGACTTGGAAAAAAAAATAAAACAAAACAAAACACCTAAAGGGGGAGAAACCTCTATTTTAATAGCTGTATTTTAATTTTACCACTACAAGTAAAAATGACAACTTACTTAGCTATAAAGCTTTCTTTGTACACTGACTCTTGATAGCCTTCAAGAAGACAAGAACAAATAATGCCTTATTCTGATGTTAACATCTTTGTTACCTGTCAGTGATTTTTGTTTATTGGTTGGTTCATTTTAAAATACCAAACACAGAACAGCAGGCAGAGGAGACCCCTATTATCCACAAGGGCTGAATGACATGAAGTCTGTGACCTGCAGGTCAGTGACAGAAAGAAAATATAAACTTCAGATGATATCCTGAATATCTAGATTACTCTGCAGGATTAAGCTTCAGCAGATTTTTTTAATGGTCTCTGAGTTTGGAAATATTTTAAATATGCAAAACTTTTTAATAAACTGCATGACAGGTGTAAGCACTTCAGACTGAGCTGTAGTTGCAAAACTTACAGGGCATAGAGTACTTCCATTTCTGAAACAGGTTACCTCATCCTGGGTTTTACAGTTTGATTTTCTGGACATTAAAAAAAAAAAAAAAAAAATTAGCCAAAGCTATACCCCTTTTATTTTATTTTTTTAAGTGCCATTTTCTTAATGAGAATTTGATGAATGATGACATCTGGCAAGAGAAAAAAAGCATATGGTCTAACTAGCTGTTTCTAGAGAGGTTAAAATCAGCTTTGCAATTTTCTGTGGTTGCCATTATGATTGACAGATCATCAAATAAATCACTCTTCTCCCCCTCTGTGCTGGTCCTCTGTACCATCAAAGACACCAGGGGGTAAATTTGCACTGTACTATGTGAGGAATTAGACACGCAAAATCCATTAACATAAATGGAATTTTTGCACCTAATTCCCCACACATCATGCTGAAAAATGTCACCGTAGGATATAATATTCATGTTTTCTTCTTTATTCTATTTATAATTTTTAATTATTAATTTCTAGCATAATTGGGTTCTTTTAAAGAAAATTAAATGCTTAGTATGTTACCTAAAATACTGTTGAAGACCCCTTGGGCTTGGCGTGGAAGATGACAGGGAGTGTGCACGCATGCGAATCTGAACATCAAAGAAAGGATTGTTGATCCCACATTCAAATTGGCTCCACAACAGCCATAACCCAAACTTCACCTATTTCAGCCCACCCATCTTCTCTCTTTCAAAAGGAATTAAAATTGATATAATAGCTGAAAACTATAAAAAGCTAACTAGATCATCTCTGGGTAAATGGAATGGGACAAAAGGGTGTTGAATTTGAGACTTTTTCCTCCATAATCCCAAAAACTGCTTGATAAAGGCAGGCTTTCTGGATGACTTAAATATAGTCTGCTGCTATTCCTTTGTTTTCATTGGAAATTCTGAAACCAATTTATCCAATTTCAATTTGCATATATTTTAAATCTTTCATTTTGATAAATGTGCAAATGATCAATTTGGGTTGCTCTACTCTTTTTTGTTTTTGTTTTCCCAGGGGCTTAAATGGCTACACTGAAAAAAAGTTAAATTCCACTGCAGAGGCATAGAAATAAGATATGAAAAGTTGGTGCTCAGGACATGATTTGCTATCCCAAAACACTTCTGTGCAGAACATAGAATCTTTCTCTAAGGAGACAATGTCCTTCACATTTCTATCTTAAACTGGCAAAGCCATCAAAGCTGTTAGGACAGGAATTGATGCTCAACTCTTGCTTACATTAATCCTAGGTGGTATTGTCCAAAGACTCAACAAGAAGTGAATGGAGGGGCTCAAAAAGAGAAGATAATGGGCAAAACTTCAGGAACAAAACAAACTAACTAAAAAGGTTCATGCAGAAATGTGGGGGAAAAAAATTACATGAACAAAATAGAATTAAGGCCAGATTTGCCATCACACAGTTTAAGACCCGAATAACTGAGATAATTTTAACAAATTGCCAGGTCAGACAAGTTATTTGTTGCCTTTATTAGAGACTGATGAGAAACCAAGGCAAAGAATGGTGTATCAGTACAGATAAAGTCAATGAAGACGAAGGAAATAAGGTAGACATTCTGTTGAGGGAGATACTGAGAGATTTCAGTGTAACAGGCAAAAGGACAAGTCCCAAACTGCTTGCAAATCTGAACAAGAATTGTCTTTTTGAAAGGGGTGAGGAAGAAGAGGGAGGAATGCTGAGATATTAACTGCCTTATTTGTTTTAACTATGATTAATATTGAAAAAAGCCAATGAAACACACCAGAGACAGAAAACAATGGTTGAAAGAAGAAAGGTCAGAATGGCAGTGTTTTACAACTGATTCAACACATTTCCGTGTGAAAAATGCAATTAAAATGACAACATTTTTTATTTGAATTTTTCTTTTATAAACTTTTATTTCCAGTGTTTGCTACCACCTTTTCTTCTATACTTTCAGAATTCACATTTTAAAAAAGTGTAAATTCAAACTCTAGACAAAGCATGTTCCTATAAGAATGGTGTGAACGCAGAGCTCATTTGCTATCTTGGTCCTTTCCTGACAAAGCCTGACTAACAGTCCTTCTGTTCCTAGCAAGTCTGCTTTATATAACAAGCATGTTTTGAACAAGTATTTTTGCAAGAAACACCTATGCGTGTAATGATTTCTATAAACTGTTCTACTTACTGGTTAATCTAACAGCTTGGCACATCACTTCAGCAGAGAAAGGAAACCTGTACCCTTTTGCTTCTTGTATGACAAGTTTTTATACAAGAATATATTTTCACATAATATAATGGGGCTTTTCATACTTTCTTAAGATTTTCATTTCCTTTTACTTTTCAGGAGCGCTGATTGAGAAAAAAATTCAAAGGCATAGTTCATGCTTACAGCCTCTTCTATATCCAGTCCCCTCAGATTTGACTTAACCAATTATCCAAACAATGCTGCCACCACCTTCATTTCTGCTGAACTATACATACTTATTTCAATCACTCCTGACATTACTGAGTGGGAGCTTTTCTGGGTGACTTCTAAGATGGGTATGCTCGTATTAGTCATCATTTCTCTCAGTTTCATTAGCCTGCGTTTTTCTGTGATGAACAGAACTTGAATTGACAGCTACATTTTTAATGTTTCCTGAACTCCGTTGTTTTCATTTAACTAACAGTATACGGTACTCCAGCTGAAGCTGTGAACGTGCTTTCTGTTTGCTACTGCTGGCTTACAATGAACAAAATTAACAAAACAGCACTAGGTAACTCAAACAGTGTGTCAAACACGGGACACGTCGTACTGAGTCAAAGAGATTCACTTTTATATCTATTGCTTGATGAAATGCCCAACAAGTTACAAGAGATAGTGCCAAGAGGTTAAATCTTTTTGTTAATAGCATAGAAAAATCAATGTTACCTTCAAGAGATTGCTGATAAAGGAAGTATTTTCTTTTCTGGGTAACAACTATGCCTAGAGTCTAGTTGTTATATTTAAAATTAATTATTAGGAGATTCAAAATACTCTCGATGATATAATTACTGCAATTTTTTATTTGTACGGATTCAAGTTTAGGAGTTTGTGCCTGTTCCTTTGGGGGATATAGTTCCCTGGCACTTTGAAAAAAAGTGATTTTCAACAAGGGCACAAAATACATATTGCATGTATGAAGAATGATCATTAGTTTAATTTGCACATAGGTATATAAAATATATATGCGTGTGTGTGATCTAAGTTGCCTTCATTGTGGTTTCCACTTACTTTCTTCCTAATAAAACCAGGTAAGGCTCCTGGATAGCATTAAATGTATGTTTAGTCTCTTTGAAAACACCAAAGGAAAGCTGTGAAAATACTTGTGCATGTAACTGCACTCTGAGGGCACTGTATGAGAATGAATGTATCATGCAGCTCCTCTTATACATCTCAAAGAAGCTGTCTGCCTGTAAAGTTTAGAAAATTGTGGCCTTCAGCATCTTCATGCTGTAATAACAAAGCTTGTAGTTTTATTGCAGGGTAGTTGAGTACATGAACAATACATCCCTTAAAATGTCAAATGAAGCTGCTATTTCCCAAGCACTGTTGCTCTCTAAATCTGATTCTAGCTCCCTTATCTACCGTGCTTTTCTCTAAGCAGATTATAATTGATCAGACTTATCAGTAATGTGGTATCTTGAGTTTATTATTTCATGAGCTCATGCTGAAAGGGCTTGTCCCCTGCCCCAAACTGAGAACATTTTACATGTGCTGCTTACAGTAGCACTGACCACTTCTCAGCTATCTCAGTGCAGATTAACATCTCATTTGTTCTCCCACTTTTGCCTCAAGGTCTCTCAGTGCTGTTACTCCACAGTCATTTCCTCTCAGTTGTCTGAGTTTCCATTTTCCCCGGATGAACATTCCTCTGTTCATTATGAAATTTTACTAAGATAATATTTGATTTTTTTTTAATTCCTGAACAGGGATGCTGAAAAGGAAGAGCCAAAAAAATCACTGTGTGAACTCTGCAATGGCACTTCTCTCCCTTTATCAGAGGAGGAACATTTTTGACAAGCTGCTTAACTAGTTTCATAAATATTTTTGTCATAATTTATATTGGTAAAACACCCAAAACAATTTTCTTCAAATGAATTGCCGCCAATGCTGTAATTACAGCCAGTCAGAGGGGGCAAGTAGAATTTATTGTTGCTTTCACTACAGTGACATGAGAGATACTGTTCCTCATTGTTCAGCATAATTTTGTCTCCATACTTAGATTTACACTTAGACTATTCCTACCTCATAAAAAACCCAAACTAATCCACTGAAAATATATTTAAAAAAAATTGTCAGTGCTGATTTTGTGAATACCGTGTGTCTGTTTCCTTGTAAGACTGATGAAGAAGCTTGATATATTGGATGAACACAGCTAAAGAATCAAACTCTGTTAATTGCTAATGGACATTAATTCACCAATTTCCTACAAATTGTGTACTGACTAATGAATGAAGGAATCTTCCCACATCCTATGGGCAATGACCACACTGCAAATACTCAGTCCCTCATATCCTTGCTTTGATAATTTGTGATCAGAAACTGCAAGGCTTGCATAGGAGAGGACCATTTAATGGCTCTAAGTTATAGACTTGAACTATTATAAGTTTCTGCAGGAAAACTGTGGAAGAAACCTACCACAAAGTTACAATTATTGGAGAAATGCAGCTTCTTTTTGTGGTTTGCTGCTTTTTTTCCACAATAGAATACACAGACAACAGAATGCAGACCTGTGCATGTGTAGAACTGTGCCTAAAATTTAGCAGGTTAAAATGGGCAGACTTCTTTTGAATAGTTATCAAGGATGCTGAAATCCAATCAATAATCAAAAATCAAGCCGAACAGCGAACACTAATAATTGACTTTAAATTGATTTTTAAAGGTGAGATATTTAAATTAAGTACCTCAATTATAGACTATTTCTTTCTAGACCAATAAACAGAAGAAATATGGCTAAATTATTTCAGATATTCAGGTTTTACATGAATGTGTTACACAAAGAATGAGAATAATATATTTAAGATATTAGAGTAAATATAATTTCTCTTCATTTCATTCATAATATTTGCATTTCTGAGCAGAATATAAACCTTGTAGATAATAAAAAGTAGATTTGTGCTTTATTTTTGAGTAAAAAATAATATTTTTTTAAAAATCAAGAATCTCTCATGTGGTCCTGACCTAAACAAGAGTTTAGAATGCATGTACAAATTTACTCAAGACACAAATCTGCCTATGCTGTTAATTTTGTAAAACAAACACAATCCACAGCCTAGTGCAGGACAAAACCTGCTTCCTGTTCCACATAAGGGTATTGCAAGTTCACAAAATGGATGGTTTTATTTCTTAGAATCTCCTACACAACAGCTGTGCAAGATTGAAACTTGCATGACAGAAAGAGAAGTTGTTTTGCTATCATGGTTGTGAAAAAAAGAATTGAAAATGTGAACACCTAGGTCTCAAACAAATAAAAGGAAATAAATCCATAGTATTCGAATCATGATTTCATAGCTCTTAAGGTCATGGTCATTTGTTTCCTATTTGAGTACACAGGATTATCTGTGCTGAGGATTTATCTGATTTTGTCTCACTAAAGCCTGTATTTGAAAAAGAGGAAGGAAGAAAAGATACTGACCCAAAAATAAGGAAAATTTTACCTTAAATGTGTTAGTAGTCCCTGACCTTTCAGATTTGCTTAAGGAATGGACAATGTGCCAACCAACATTTAAAGGAAACTGAGAACTCCAGACAGGGCAGCTGGCAAGGATGAATCCAACATCAATGATAAAGACAAAGGTCAGAGGGAAAATATATGAAAATTACTTTGTACAAGTGAGGACAGCAATGCTGTCACATCTGTCAGTTATTTAGAGCATCTGAATAATAATTTCCCTTGGATCAGGACACAAATGAGCCTTATAATACGAGACTGTAGCTCCCCTTTAGGTAAAAACTTCTTTAAACACAATGACAGCCTAAAGATTACTGGAACAGGAATAAACAGTATCACTTAGTCACACAGAGGAGCCACACTGCAGACACTCACAGTGATGACAGATTCCTTGGTACCAGAATGCCCTCAAAATGAAACAGGCAATGCAGGACAGAGAGACACAAAGAGCTTCAGAAAATAAATTATTCAAAGTCATCAGAGCTGGAAGACTACAAGATTTCCTCTCTGAGTTGGGTATATACATGCAGGTGAAAAAGTTCTTTGCTGTGGCAGAAGCTTTTAGCTCATGACTAATTGAAGCGTGCATCCCCCTTCTCTGCAGCAGACCGTAAGCACAAGAGAAGGGAGAGATGTGTAATCTGCATCTGTACTCCAAAGATAAAAAACAGCAGCAGCCTAGAAAGCTTGAAGTGTTAGTGTGTGCAGCTAATGCGAAATTGATGGCAGCAAAACACCTCTGAGAGCTCTCAGGAGCCTGGCTGAGGGAGAGCCCCACAAGCTGGGACAGGGAGCAGCTTCTGATGGGATACTTCTCCCTGTTGAGTCTTCGTAACATTGTGGGGTCTTCACAAAAGGAGAGATGAGCATCAAGCTTTAAATACATGTCATTTAGAAAACTATGCACACGTTCAGTGCTTGGATCGTAAAATTTGCCACTGTCTGAAAATGAAATATATCAAAATAAGGACATGAATCACAATAATAAAGATTACCATTTTTTTCTGAGCTCCTTAGCAAGATAAAAGCTCTATGGCTGATACACTTGCCCTTCTACATTTGTTTTTGCATTTCCCATATCTGATGGCAAAGCACACACACGCTTTGCAGCAAAACAATCCATATTCATATCTGAGAGTGCCTTATGTAACTCGGTCTTCAGATAATGTAGCTGTAATGTGAAGTGAAAAGTGCTGAATAAATTACTTATCCTGACAAGTGTTTCTCTGTAAATAAAAGTCAAAAGGCACCACAATAGTTGGGGTAACATTCAGGCTGAAATAGGAATTGTACAGAGTATTTTCACTGTCCTGGTGGCATGAAATGGGACTGGTCCATGTACAACACATCCTTAATATTGTTTCCAAAAGAAAATCACCTGATAATATAAGATTCCTGTGTGAGTTTGTAGTATTGAGTCAGGATTTATTATGGCCATAATGGATGGTAACATACAATAATTCTGTTATGAAATTCTAACTTTAGAGTCACAACACTTCCCATGCAGTAGCAGTGTAATTCATGAATGAGGGGAAAGCATTTGACATTCATTTGTTAAATAACCTTTTTCTGAAATGGAACAATGGGTCAAGATGGGTCAATTACTATTTGCACATCTACCCAGCTGTGAGACAGCTGTAGCCACAGGTAGAGCACATGCTTGGGTAAGGGAAAAGGCTGCTGAGAGTGGAAAAACAACCTGAGAAATGGCACAGCCATCTCCCTTTCCCAGCTTTGCTCTGTGCCATCCCCCATCCTGCTCCCCCCAGCCTCCTCCCCAATGCCAAGGAGCTTGAGCAGTGTGGCCAAGCATTATTATTTCACTGAGTAAAGCAGTTCATTGCCAAAATTACCTTCCCCAGAGTGAGACCCAGAGGGGCTGAGAAAAAGTTTGAATTTACTCTGACTGCTACATGCTGCCCTCGGCTCAGGTTGTAAAGAGCTTTCCCTTTGGAGAGGGGCAAATCCTCACGGCATGGGCAGAAAAGTGAATAGAGAAGGATGTTGCTTCAATGTTCATGTCAGTACAGGGGTGTGTTTTGAGGAGAGGGATGTAAAAGAGAACGTGAGAGGTAAAAGGAGAGAATTAAAAGAGTAGGGAAAACAGAAGACAAACTGTGGATCTGTGAGAAACAATAGGAAAGTGAGAAACGATAGGAAAAAAACCCATCAAGGACTAAAAAACATGCAGTAGCAAGGAAGCAACAGCTTAAGAAAGTTACTCTTCAGTTGCTGTTTTACAGAGTTCTGTTTACCCAAAGCACAGAGGTGAAACATAAATGATGAACAACCAACAGACTACAGAATATTTATAACCATCTATCAATGTGGAAAGTAAATTCAAGTTCACGTAGAAAGAAATATCTACCTTTCTAGCATTTAAAAAGTCAAGGTTAGATTATTTAAAATTAAATTTTAAATTCAGGTGAAATTTATAATTTGTTGAACAGCTGCTGACATTTTTGTTTTTCCCCAGACTGTCAGAGAGACTAGAAGGCTTTATCTCCAAGAAGAGAGGGAGGACAGGAATCAAATTCTTCCTGAAAAGATGAATACATAAAAACATTCAACCTGTGATGTCTCTTGGTTCTGATCTCAATCTTAGCCTTTAAATCAGCACAACTCATTGTTACTGAGGAGAAGATATGGAATAGGAAGACAAACCACACAGGTATGTGTGGGGAAGCAGCAAACCTAGCAAAGAACATTTCTAGATGAACTAACAACCCTTCATGAATAATAAACTCCAGGATGCAGCCATACAGGTTATTTCTGTCAACAGTTCCTCTGTGTAGCGCTTTATATCAACAGAAGGTTATTTTTAAATACTTGCACAGTGCTTTTTCTTCGGTGGCATTTTATAAACACTTTGCACTGATGCAGGATTAAACAAATCAGATATGGAAAAGGACAGGAAAATCACTGGTTTCTGGCCACAAAGAGGTCTGGTGGTTTTAAATAACATTGTAATTTAAATTATAGTAAGGTTAAGAGCGGGATTCTGAACAGTTCATGATAAATAGCTGTTACAGTGATCATTTCATCTTAATGTCAGGGAGATTTTGTCCTAATGATTAAAATTTCTTTTTACTTTAGCACATGTATGTTTCTTTAAGTCAAAGCATTGCTCTTAAAACAGGCCTTTGACACCAGGGGTGAAACTCTGAAAAGTTACCTCAAGATCGCAGCAGACAAGGCTTGCATGGGCATTAAGTGTTGGAATGCATGAAAAAAATCCATATTGCAAATAATTAAAGGATAAAAATAAGTACTCATGGGTAAGTTTGCCATCACCCAATGTCAAAGGCGCCCATTCTTCCTTCTTGTGCAGCAGGTCACAGCTGTAACTGCAGCAAAGGGTTTATTGTCAGGCTGACAATTCCTTTCCTTTACTTACTCAACAGAACAACTGACTGCCTCAGAAAAACCTTATTCAGTAAAAGATCCCTGGTCTCAGATTTAGCAATAATATCCACAAAATGCCAGCGGGCCAAACACCACCAATAATTTCATACAAACTACTAATTAAACATGAACCCTACACAAGTATTACACTTGAAGCCAGGTAAATTTTTTGTTTGTTTCTTCATTTTTTCACCAATCCTAAAGAGGAAGATCTGCTTTGGGCAAACCGTTTCAGGCACCAGCCCCATCTCAAAATGCTGGCAGCCCCTGTTAATCACTCTGAGTGCATCCCTGATTTGTTTACCAGGGAAACTGCCACTTGTCAAACAGCTCTCCCTGATGTTGTTTACATGCTGCAGATGTAAATCAGGATGCGACCATGGCAATGTGACAGCAGCAAAATGTCCGAGCTCCTTTGAGGAGACAAGATGACAGGGAACAGAACAGACCTGCTCAGTTGATAATTCCTGACACCCAACACAGGTTGCTGATTTTAGCCATTATTTTTTCAGTCTCACATAAAATGGCTTCAGCAGTTTACAAATATAATCAAAGAGGAGAACCCACCTCACTTCACAGAGCTGTGGGTCATGCAACAAAAGCTCTCAAATAAGAGGCAAAGACAGAGGGCCTTTGGAGATGACATTTTGTCCTGCCTGGTGGTTATGATAGTGTAGGGCTAAAAATGTTTCTAAAATCATGGGAATTGTGTACAGTAGATTCAGGGGGTGGTAAGAAAGGTTGGGTCTGGTAGGCCTGGGAAAGGGAACGAGGCCCTGGGAACAAATTAGATCAGGTGAAACTGCACCTGTGTAATCATCGTATGATAAATGATACCATTGTAAAATGTAATGATTGTTTGGTAGTTGAATATAATTATTGTTTAATTGTAATAAGGATCATGAGAAAGGGTGCTATCGTAACAAGAATCATGAGAAAGGATGTTTGGGAACCAGATGAAAATTACAAGAACTCATGCTTGGATAAGGTCAATGTGTACAATGGAACAATATGGGTTTAATAATTAATATACAGTTATATTATAAAAAGGGTATAAAAACATGTTCATCTCGAATCCATGTCAGTCAGATTTGGGTTTGTACCCCTGATTCCCAGAGCTCTTCAATAAAAGCACCTGCATATAACCATCCTGTGATTGTGTGTTTCCACGCTAACCATTTCAGGAGTCCACCATGTCTTTTGGCAGGGAAAAGGGGCATTGCTATTAAAATAGGGAGTAGACAAGAGGACAAAGATGTCTTATTTCTGTTCACCTAGTCTTTATTAAAGAAAAAATTATTTCATTTAAAAGCAAACATACTGAATTAGACATTTTCTCAAGCAGGCGTGCCACCAACCCTTGAAGAACAGACTCCTACCTGAACCAGGTCCAATGCAAACAGGAAAAGGAGAGAGATGCAGAAGACAACATAAAACTGTTACAATAATTTTGTCAGGGCTACACAATAAATTGAAAAAACTAGCAATTAACATTAATTTTTACTCTGTAAAATTATCTTCTGTTATTGCTTAAACAGCTTGTTAATACTCATTGTGACAGCAGTTTGATCCAAACCTATTGCTGCAATTTAGAAAACACTGAAATAGAAAGTCCCTTCTGAAACCAGCTCACAGCTGGTTCTGAAACCAGCTCAACTCCAGTGACCCCTTTGAGCTCCAACCTGGCCTTCACAGAAAATACACAGCTGGGGAAAAGGAGGAGTGGGAGGTGATGACCTTGTTGTCCCCAGTTTGAACCACATCTAATCTGCAGAGATCAAGGAAAGGATTTCTGATATTTCACATCTTCCAGATGTATTTTGAAGCACATTGACTTTTTCTACTTTTTAAAGAGAATTTGCATACATGCTAAATTCAGCATACAAACAAGAATGTGAGGAATAAGCTTAATGGCTTTTTCCCAACTGCCCAGAGTTTTCCATTACTAATTACAAGTTACTAACTTCTGGTGGACGATGTCCCTGCCCATGGCAGAGGGGTTGGAACTAAATAATTTTTAATTTATTTTCCAACCTAAACCTTTCTCTATTTCAATTTACCATTTCAACTTTGATTAAACAAAAAACCAAAAAAATTATATGCTTTAAAAATAGCTCAAAATTTGCCACTAGTGTCCATCCAGAAACTTGACACCCACATACAGATATCTAGAAAACACAGTCACATAACCACACTATGAATTCCTTTTATTTCCTTCAGTCATCTTAACATGAGGCCATCAGCAGAAGTAGGTGTAACACATACGCTTAAGCAGCACCTAGATAGGGTGGTAGATTACAAAAATCTCCACCCCATTCGAAATTTTCTACTGCTGTGAGGGTCAGAAAAGATAAAAAGGCTTAACAAGTCACCTGAGGTACCAAAGCAAGTCTAAATTAGTGTTAACTGGAGGTTTTTGTTGAGTGTTGTCCTGGCCCCTTCATCCCACTACCTACACAGTATTTTCTGTGAGTGCTCAGGCAGTTTGTGCTGATTTCATTAGCACGTGTAGCACAGATAGGTATATACACTCTGTTAGGGCTCAGGAACATTTTGGGGATGGATTCTGGGGTTATATCCAGGGAACACAGAAGGAAATTGGACACGTTTAGTTTGGTGTTCTCTGCTGCTTAAGCCCATCACCAACAAGCAGATCACTGCCATAGTATCAGAGATGCTGCTGCAAATGTCACTGTCTGGAGAGTTAGATATTCACCACTACCACTGCCCATCTCAGGCCAGTTCAAAATCAAACAGGAGGGCTGCTTCTCCCAGCTTCTGGCACTGCTGAGGTCATGACCTGAGTCGCTGGGATAAGCGTTGGCATGGGAAATAGATGTCAAAGCCTACATGATCTCACCGAGTCTCTCAGGGAGCAGTGGCTGCCTGCAGAACATTTCCTTGCACAAAAAGTATGAGTAATGCAGCAGGGAGGAAAAACAAAGAACAGACGGCAACCTCTCACTCTCTAAACGGGGGCACTGTGTTGTCATTAATGACTAACACCAGAAAGTGTCTAGAAAAGCTGCAACAATAAGCATAAGGGAAACTGAAGCAATAACATCACACTTTCACAGTTATAAAATCTCTCTGACATGCTTGGCAAGGAAGTTTAGTGTGAAGGGACTAGTATATGCAGGATGTAGTAGCAACAGAAAAGAGAATGAAAAAAACCCCTTTGCATTTGTTGATTAATCACAAGCATATCCTTGAGTTCCCTTCAAACTTTTGACCATGACAAAAAAAAAAAAAAAAAAAAAAAAATCGACGGAAAAAGAGTAACACCATGTTTTGAGAGCAAAACATCAACAAGGCACCATCAAATTTTGACAAATCTATAGCAAAATAGTGTGTATTGTCCTACATGTCTGGATGAAATTAGGGGCTGTCAAAGTCAGTAGAAGTCCAGTAGCAATTTGAGACAGATGGATCTTGTGGAGAAAACCTGAGCATCCTCAAAATACGCTCCTTTATCCATGAGTGTCTTCCAGCAGTTAGGTTCTTGTAACTGGGAACAGAGATTCAAAAATGGAGGAAACTTGCATTTGAGGAAGTTGGAGGTCTTAACTAAAAGCCTGGAATCTCAAATACAACACTTTTTGCTTAAAACATTTAAAAATTTTGGTAGCTATGGATAAAACCTGGCTTTTTCCATGAGCATTGTGCCACTTTTGTATGGTGTGGCAATAATTTTCAGCTTTGGATTACTGATTCTCCACCTAAAAGACAGCCATTCTCCACATAAAACCGTATTTTGTGAAGACGGTACTTAAGGCACATGAAGTGTCTCTTGTTTGCAGCTGGACAAATTTCCATTAAGAACATAGATATTTTGAATAGCTGATAACTGCACTGAAAGAAATGCCAGGGCAGAAATTCACTGTACATTAATGGGTTGCATCAGGGCAAGACATTGCTTGTGTTTGTTTTTGTCCTCACATAAGCAATTTGGACAAAATTATCAAGAAATTAGGTGGGTTTTTTCCCATTTCTTTTTGTTTCTTTCCCGTACCACAGTTCATTTAGAAAACATTTTCTAAGGTATGTCCTAAAATTTCTCAGAGCTGCCAGGGAGTAATTTCCTCAGCCTAATCTCCTCCACAAGATTGTAAAAACTGTAGGATAAAAGGGGAACTGTGGTGATTTACCTACTAATTAGTTGCTCTTATTAAGAAGAGCAAGATAATTGATTTTAGGATGCACTACCCCTTATTAAGACCTAATTTAACTGTATATCAAAGACTAATTAAATGGCATTACTCCATCTCACTGATGAGTTTTGATGCTCGGTGAATAGATTTGGGTAAAAAATGAACACTCAGTAATAGATTTCTAATTCACACAGATAATTATGAACTAAGAAGCTGAGCAAAGGGAATTTTGGATTAACTAAAACTAACGTATTTTTGGCATTCCTTTACACTGATAGTCTGAAGTGAAAAAAAATAAGCACCTGCTGAGAACTACGGGAAAAGGGAAGACAACGAAAAGGCTCTATGTGTAAAGAGGTTATTTAAACATTTAGGTAATTTTCATACAGTTAGGAATTCAATTTGTGAAAAGACTGCTTTCATGTGTATTCATCTGTTTATTCTGCAAAGCTGCGTAGCTACGTAAAGAGATGACAAATAATATATATTATTTATGTCATTTTTCAGAAGTATTTAAAGGAAACAGACTTAAGAATTATTTGAATATCTGATTATTCCAATACCTTGCAATATTCCAAGTTTATTTAGTGCTGAAAAGGAATGAACAGACAAATGCATGCCTCCACTTCTTCAAAATACTCTGCAAGTTCAAATAAATATGCAATGAGAAAAGATTAAGTTGCTTTTGTGCAAAGAAATGACAGGGACTGAGTTTACTAATAAATTCTTCAGCTTTTGATCCTTCAATATTCATTTAAATGAAATAATCTGTCCTAAAATAATTCCTTTAGCAATCCAGTGTCTGGTTTAATAAAAATAATCTTACAGTAAATTTGAGTGTGTAAAGGAAATAAATGCAAAGCTTTAATCCCATCAATCTACCCTCTAAATAAAATGTTTTGTCCTCTAGACAGAATTGCTCTGACAATACAAACTCATTGTTCTATTTGATCTGTTGGATCATGGCCCCAGAGATTATGATGAGCTGTCTCTCAAAGCCACGCTGAGCTGCAGTACAATATCTCTTGGATAAATCACAGGATCTCCACCCAAAAAATAATGACTTCACTACAGCTCTGGGGTGTATTTCCTTGTTTCTATTGGTTTCTTTTACTGGCAAGAACATAATTGCATATGGGAGCATCAGTCATGTGTCACTTCTCCAGTAATTTTTGGCCAAGGTGTAACCATACAGAAGCAGCAATCTATAGCTTTTAGACATTTAAAGAAACTGTACTGGCTGAAGGTTATTCATTTGAAACTAAAATCTGAAGGTATAAAGTTACGCTGTATTAGCTGAAGGATATTTACACTAATTATTTTTCTACTTGTTCAAATAGAAATAGTACTACTGTAAGGGAAAACACTTTTTTCAGCATTTGCACATATTGTATTTATAAACAGATATGCAAACTAATTATATAAACATTCCCTAAAGAACCCTGGGTATGACCAGCCTTGCAGCCAACTTATACATAGAAGATTTTTGAGCAAATTATTACAACAGAGTTTGTCTCCAGTTTTTAGAAAGTGAGGAGGATTTTACATATTAAGACATTTATATCCAAATACATAAATGCTGCTAGAGAAAACTTGCAGCTTTCTAAAAAAGAATTAAAATGCAAATAACCTTAAATATTACATGAAGAATATAATGCTTTTTCCTTTGTATTTCAAACATTCCCAAGCATGTGAAAGTTGCTGGCTGGATTTAGAACTACACATTCCCTGCTCTTCTCCACGTCTGTATTTTGTGAATGCAGATGCACACTGGATGCAAAAATACTTACACTGAAGCTGCTGTGCAACTAACCATTTTATTCATGGTTTTGCCCAGCACTCAGTCTTACTATCACAGGTATTTGCTAGGTCAGCAAATGGGTGTGTTCAGGAACTTGGGGTCTAAATGCAGATGTACAGCTACTGATCCAACATAACAGGCAAAGCGATATTGCTCTAAGACCTTTTCCCAAAAATCTACCCTGAACTTAAAGTAGAAACATAAAATATCCCAAAATCTTCTGCTACTTTTACACCCTCTCCTTATTTTCTTTACTTGCATTTTGCTCTTTCAAGACTTCTGCTGGCACTTTCTGATTAACACCTTGAGAGATTACAGTACCATCACAGTACTTTCATATTCTGCTTCAGGTCTCTTTATACTTAACACAGAGATTAATATTAAGTGAATGCAACCTTTGATCATAAATTTCCCATTCAACTGATATGAAAAAGATACCTCACTATTGCATAAGTAAACTACAGGAAGAAAAGTTTGGAGACACCACTTTAATGTGAGAGCATTGTCTGTTAATGGAGTACTTTCTGTGATATTCACTGCAGGAGACACAGAGATTCTATTCCTCAACAACATTATTAAGATGTCCATTGGCTTAATGGCAAAAAATAACATCAGTGCTCAATATTCTGCTACAAGGACAGCCCCCTTCTCTACTTTGCAAAAGACATTGGCACAAGGATATATTTGGCATTAAAATACACGATGTAATACTGGAGAGAAGAACAACTATTTCAATTAATTTCCTTGCACTGATGAAAAGGTTAACACAGGGGAAGTTGATATATTAAGTTGGATTTTTTTTGTTGTTTACTCAGTGAGCAAGAGGAACACCAGGCAGTTAAATAAAAAAACCCCAAAACTATTACTGCCTTACCCTCTCCAATTAACATTTACAAAAAAGAAAATCTGACAGCATTCAATAGCCAAATATCAGCAATTATTAAAAAGCACAACTCAAGTAATCGAGCAAGTCACATAGTACTAAAGAAAGAACCAACAGCAGAACATGCTAAATGGCCAGACAAATTTTATATAAACAAGTATTGTTGAATGCCAGCAACAATGTATGGTAATGAGTTAGCTATAATTAGTACCACAAGCCTTACAATAACTCCATCCTCCCAAGTTTGCTGTATCCTGGATATGATCTTTTTTTTTTCCCCAGCATAACTAAAATGGCAATTGAAAGCTAATTCAGGATCAAAGAATCTCAAGTTTATAAATAGTTCTAGCTGGTTGTGAAGCATTCTCATCAAAATTTGTTGCAACTGCTACAATGGCAGTATACTTGGAGGAACTAAAGTGAAGTAAGATATTTTCTGAATGACTTATAGACAGGAAAAGAGTTCTGAAGAGGAAAAAACCCCCATAAACGCTTTCTCATAGAATCTAAACCACTGAGCACTGTCAGATTAAGGTCATTAAAAAACAGTCTATTTGATGTACCTGCAAAATAAAAACACAAACACCAAACCACACCACAAATGAAAATTAAACAGTCCCAACACCACTAGTGAGTGAATATCAATTAGCACTGGGAAGCCCAAATTACTTGTGTAATTCTTTATTCTTTCCATCCAGTGTTTTCACAGGACACCAGCAATTACAGGAGCTTTGGTTTTTATTCTTGATTGGCAAAACCCTAGTTTATAATCCCTCTCAGTACCAACTTCAATATTTGCGGTTGGATTTAAATTATTTTCTGCTATTTTACCACAGCTTCTGAAACAATGTACTTTAAGTTTCTAAAGCAGTTCCATAAATATGCACTTTTGGAAGTATTCTTTATTGCATTATATGAGGCATCAAAGCAAGACAAAAGCAGTGGAAACTTAAGTGCAGACAAAAGAAACTGGCTACCCAATATCCCTTCCTCAAATGACCTTCAAGGTTGTTTGTAGACCTAAATGCATGAAGTAACTCTGAGATTGAAAATAAAGTATCAGTTCCAAATGGAATTGATCACATTTAATGATACTTAAGATGCAGAGAAAGAATTCCCAGGCAGAAGAAAAGTGCAAAGTAACAATTTTGCATAAACCATGAGCTCTCCTATTAACTGAATCTCAACACAAAACCCACAGAGAATGTGGCTTTGAATTGCTGAAATTTATGTTACATTTTCATTAAGTGTAATTACCATCTCCTAAGAAGCTGGATTAATACACCCCATTGATACGCAGTGTGTAAAAATATCCCCTGTGAATTGCTCCTGTATACTCTAATCCAGTTGTTTGGGGCACATCTGGATTGCAATTACTTCCTTTTAATACATTCATTATTAAAAAACTACTAGTAGAAATCTTTATTCCAAATTTTTGTCCTCTTGGACAATCTGACCAACTCATTTAGGGATTTGAAGGACTAATTACAATTAATACAATCAAAGGGATGACCTATGATAAAAACCATCAATTTCCCAAGTTGTTTTTCTCCCCTTCTTATCAGTGCTGAATCATTAACACATGCACAAAAACTCAGTTCATAGCTGAAAAGTGCACTTGAATATTTGAGACCTGCTTAGAGACTGATGACCTTTCAGGCAAGAAAGTGAGAGATCAGATCCAACAACTTGCTTACAGGTTTTGGTGCATTAGCATCACAAATGTCAGAGCCTTTGGGACCAGAGGCTGGCAGTCATTGGGATAAGGCAACAGGACAACATGCAATGACCAAATGAAACATGCCAAGTGAAAGGATTAGGAATTTCCATTGTCAGTTTGTGTAACTCTTACTTTTCTCTAAGTTTCTGACCATATATTCCCCCTGACAAGTAGGATAATTTTCTCTTATTTGACTACCTCTTTCCTAGTCTAATTTTTTCAGTCTTCTAACACAACATTTTGCCTGGCTGTGCCACGTATGCGCTACAGATTTTCCACCTGACGGTTCTGTGCAACCTGCACGTACAAGCAACCCTATGATCACCTTTAACAATCTGAAACAGTGAAATTATGGAAGTAGCATCCTTGAGTGTCACTATGTTGACTCTCAAAATTTAGAAATAGGTCTTTCAGTACATCTCTGACTTGCAAGTGGAAAGGGAAGCTGCAGACAATCATAACCCCTCATGTCAGCAGTTTATATGTGCCATAATCTTCTGCTGACAAGATCTTTCTGCCGTGAGAAAGCCTTATTGTAAAATGGGCCTCAAAACACCAAGAGAAATAATTAAGAAGTTCTAGAGTAGCTACAGGAAGAGACAAACCCCTCCTCAGTCATTCCTTATAACAGCAGACTACAAACCATTGAGACAGGGAGAGCAACTGACCGCCTTGCTGCACCCGGACCTAAGCAAGACAGTGACAGCAATCAGTGCAAGCACTTGGAAAGACTCCTGATTACATCCTAGGTCTTCAATTTTCACCAGGAAGCCAAAGCACTGGGAATAATGTATACATTTTTATTTTCCAAAATAATAGGACTTCCTGTCTAAAGGAGCCCAAGATGAGGCAAGAACAGCTGCTGCGAGTGTCAGTAGGAATCTCAAAACCCCTTGACTGCAGCCTGTAATGCAGCGGATATTGTTCATTCTGCAGAGCACAAAACTATCACCACAGCTCAGGAAGCAGATCAATAGATTATAAGGAACCTTACAGTCATCACAATGTCCTCTCTTCTCAAAAGAGAGCCTCACTCAGAGATGTAGGCATATATATAGTTTGTTTTCACAGTAGCAGTGAAAGTTGCAGGTGTATATATCCAAGTTTGTATACATACACATATTTTATATATACATACAGAAGCGGGTATTCAGATGCATTCATATGTATGTACACAGACACAATCAAAGATTTGAACATACAAGCCTTCCACTAGAGAATCCAAAAGGAACCATTACACTGGAAATCCTTTTGAAACCCACAAAATCAGTTTATATAAAAATCACACTGGAACTAGATGGAGACCTATTTCAGAAATGAAGTGCACAAGCTCATGAAAATAAACACCAAATGTATTTTTAAGAGAGAAATAGACTAAATACTTGAGCAGATGTGGCAAAAAATTAAAAGCATTTAAAGGCAATAATCAAGTTGACTTCTCAGAGAGAACAGAGAGGCGACTTCAAAAGGGGAAAAGATAGCACAGAAATATGAAACTGCAAAATTTGCACAGCATGGAAAGTGAAAGAGTGATTAAAAAAATAACCCAAAGTAATCAGAACAAGGAGAATTATGGATATTTAAGCAGCAAGACTGATACTGATAGAAATGTTTCTTGCTTTGGATGAGCAAGAAACATTTCTCAAATATTTAGCTTACAATATGCCTGCTGTCATTCACAACTATTACCTTGAAGAGACTTTCAGCAGGGGATGAACTCTGAAAACACTTCACAGAGAGGTGTTTGGATTTCTGCGTCGAGTCTGAAAACCAGAAAATCACTGGTTAAAGCCATCAGCTTATGACACAGAGGTAGTACTGGCAAAAGTGACAGAAAATATCCATATAAGAAATCTGCCCACTGAACAGAGAATGTGTCAAGGAGAGAGGTGGATTAGTGGCTTTATCTCCGAAGTGACAGATTTCTGCATTTCAGAAGTGCCGTGCTGGAGTGGGTGATGGAAGGACTTACGTGATCAAGGAGAACCTGTGGCTCACCAATAGCCATGGGTTTTGATTTGATCTAAACTCTTCTGTAAAATCCCAAGACTAACCCCATACAGCCACTTTTCCCCTTTGTATTTCAGGGAGATTGAACAGCACTGGAAATATATCCCAATAATATAACCTGAGGACAGGTTAGGAAAAAGTCTGGTTTCAACCTTCCTTCTACACCTCCCCACCCACTCAAGGAATAAAAAGCAATTTCAGGTGGCAATAAGCTTTGTTGCATATGCAGCTAGAAGGCAGCATATTCTTTTCATTTCTCATTTAAAGACAGATCATCAGGAAGTCATTACATTGTGAAGATTGGATCTCTGAACTGTTGTGGTGTAACTGAGCACCGCTGTACACAAATACTGTAGATAATAAAACATTAAAGTTTGCAGCATTGAAATTGTCCTTTTTCCTACACTATCGTGTTTGGTTTAACCCAGCCAGCAAAAAAAAAAAAAAAAAAAAAAAAAAAAGGAAAATTTGAATTTGATGGATTGGAATCTATTTTCTTAACTATTTTAACTATTTAAAAATTAGAAAACCTAACTATGCTCCTGGCTGTTTTGTGGCTATAAGCTGAATTCCACCTCTATCTGACAGAGGATTGCAAACAGGACAGGGGACTACTACCAGCATATCAAGAAGCAGCAGGGAAGGAGGAAAACCAGGCAGAGTATTTTAATGGACATGTCTCAATTCAAAGGTCAGTAGTGCCTACGCTGCTTTTAAGTCAGCACCAATGCCCTGATGATATTTTTAAGCTGCTTCTTGCAACATCAGGATCACCATGGATGACAGACTTGCTGCAGGCTAAATTCAAGGAATATGCAGAGATCCTGTAACAGTTAGAGATACTTCAATATATCATGTCTTTTTTGGCAGGGGATAATATTAGTGCTATTGAGATAAGGGTGCAGTAGTGCTGTTTGAAAATATCAGTAGCCTGCCTGCTGGGCTGTGATAAACAGTCGTGTGTTTCACACATTGGGTGGAAGCAGTGACAGTCCCCGTGCAGGCACTTGAGAGCAGCAGGGAGACACAAATAACTTTGTGGTGTGCTGGGAGCAGGAGCAGTTCTGCACAAGTGAACTTGTATTGCACAACTTCTTTTTCACCCCAGCATCTTATAAGCTCAACTCAACTGTTACAGAGCTCAGGTTCTGATCAGAAGATAGGATAGAGACTTGAAGAGAAGGGGCAGAGAGCAAAAATTCAACACAGAACAATGGAGCCAAGTGAAGACCACACAGCTACATTTACTCTGTGACAGAGGAGGGCCAGACAGAATTGCTCCATAAAGGTGTGAATACCACACTTTCATTCTACCTACAGCAACAAAATGACACACCACCACTTTCAAGTGCATTGGTTTCCAGTGCATAGCAAAGAATTCTCTTCTCCCACAAAAGGCACTTTTGTTTCAGTGACTTTCTGAAGAAAGGAAAACACTCAGCAATTGCTTCAGATTAAAAAAAAAAAAAAAAAAACACAAAAACAAAACAACCTAGGAGAAAATAACTGGATTCAGAATATTTTTTTTATGCACACAACTAAAGAACTGTACAAAATTCCACTCATCCTTTTCTTCCCCCTCTTCCTTCTCCTTACTACATTTGTTCAACCTATCCTCATACATAAAATACTACCTCCAAACTTTCCAAGCTTTCTTCTCTGCCTTTTAAAAGGACAGCTGCTTATCCATAATTGGCTTTGTCAATCTGAGTGTACGGGCAAAATGCAAATGCACGGGTAAGATCATAACAGAGTTCTGAACCACTAGGATTTGTTTCAGACATAAAAGGAAAAACTGAAATTTCCAAAATTAATTAAAGTTCTGGAAATCTTACTCACCAGTAATTTGGGGGTAGAGAGTTTCAGCTCTGGCAACTCTAGAATCATTTTTTTTTTAAGAGAGTTAAATTTTAAGAGGTTCTCATAGATTTGTAGTCATGGAGAATTGTCCCTGTAACTTCAGTTCAGCAGAACTACTTAAGAATTATTGGAAGAAGATAGGAAGAACATTTCCTTCACAATGGTCTCTCTACAAACAATAAAAGTAGGTACCTGAAAGCAATTTCCTCTCCTACAATGCGTCTTAATATTAACATAATCATAAACACTTAAGATAGCATTCCCCTCACATCTCCATTATTAATCTCTTAAAGCTGAGTTACAAACAATGTAAAACATTAATGCATCATGCCCTAATAATTGTTGTCTTATTAGAACATTTGTCCCATATGGCTTGTTAGATGGTTTGTGTTCATAAGCAAGATAAGTTTCCATTTACCAGAAGATATTAAAAAAACCCAGCATCCAAAACAAAAAACACACCCTATCAATATTACTTCCATCATCAGCATTTTCACAAATTAATTAAAAATTAATGAAGCAGACAAAATGTAGTAATCTGGTTAAATATTAATTTAAGAGCATGTCTGCTGAACTTTGAGCAGTATTTACTGACAGCACCTGAGCCTCACCCTGGGCTGCTCAGAGCAGCTCTCTTTTCTCCCACAGGAGCAGAGTGATCCCCCTCACCCTGCTGAGCAGCAGCTACAGCCCCAGCAGTGGTGGCCAGAGAGAGCTGAAGCCTGGCACCTACAATCCCAATTTCTGCTCACCACCCCCTGTGCTTGCTCTACACCCAAGGAGCTCTTCTGGTCAACAGTCCCTCAAATGGATGGCAAGTGCTGCCACAGACACCAAAGAAAAGCAGCCAAGGGCTTGTCAGCCTCTGGGATGGTTAAAAAACACACCCCTAAAGGACGGGAGAGAATTCTCAACCACACCTGAATCTTCTGTCTTCTGGACTTTTAAAATTTAAGCCTTCTATTGTGTGGATTATTTCTTTAAAGCAACAGTGCAAGTTTGGATGTTTTTAAGTTCAATTGTATGATACTAAGTACCTCAATAAACAAGGCGCTAAATTCAGACTAGAGGAATGAGGCTGGTTTTCCAATTTCTACTTCCTGCCTAAACCCCACAACTGCTTGCTCTTTAATTTTGAAGTCTGCAGTCAGCAGACGGTGATCCTACAGGAAAGATTTATCTTTCAACAAACTTGGAATAGTCAGAAAACATGAGGGATTAAAAAAGATAATAGTCTGTCTGACAATAAATAAATTTCCCATCAAAGCCGTTCCTAACAAGGTTTCATTAACAGAAACTCTCTAACCAATACCTATAGGTACATTTCTCAAGAGAGGAATGGTGGGGCAGTTCAGCCAGAGAACCTGGGCACACTAATTGCATCTCTGTCACCAACTGTCTTGGTGTACAGCAGCTACTCACAAAGTGTTTACTTCAATTCCTCCATCTGTATAATGGCAATGGTATCTAATTCAGAGGGATGCTGTGAGGATTAATTAGTTAATGTTGGTAAGTGCTTTGAAGATGAAAAGAGCTACAGAAGAGATAATCAGTTTTACAGTCTCTAAAAGCTTTTACCATGTCTGCAGAATTGTTTTGGAGTGCCACAGGAATATAATCGGGGAGAATCTGTCATTTATCACGTACATCCAGAAAAAGGGAGGGGGCCAGGGCTGGAGGGTAGGAAGGAGCAGGTATGAAAATACTTCAGTCCTAGATCACGTATCCTGTTCTGAAATCTGCAGACAAACAGCACAAAGCTCAGACTTCTTTTGTACAATCTACCTGTACACTGCTACCATTTTCTTAAGAAAACAAACACCAAATGGCTTTGTTGACTTAACTCTTCTCTTCTTCCTGAAATTCAGAAACTACAGTGGCTTTTAGGGTACTTTTCCATGTATTTGAATATCCTGGCTTTTTCTCAGTAAATATATAATAAAAGACTGCAAGATGACACCCCATTCTCTGAAAAAATGTCTTTAAGGTAAACTATATATATTTAGCTTTGGAAGATTTACTTTTGTTGTCTAGACAGTCTTCAATGTCTATAGCCCAGCTGCATTTCCTGTCTTAATTGGTTTTCATTCCCAATAATCAAAATAGAAATTTTTGCTGAAATAGTCAGAGCCCTCAAACTTTGCTAAGTCAAACAGGATACAGAGCATACATGGTTGAAAATTTCAGAATCTTTAAAAGCAATCAGTAATAACTCTGTTACTTAGATACTTTCATACCCCACATAAGAATAACCATATCTTTTCTTTGATTTTTAAGTAGAGCATTTTTCATGGATGATTTAAAGCTCATGAAAAGAATGTCAACTGCAGATGCAAGTGCTTCACAAATTCGCAAGAATGTGTCTTCCTGGACAAATTGCTTCCAAGTATAATTATTATGAAATTTATTATTATTATTATTATGAATTGCGATCAAAAACATATTCTTGAATGCACATTTTTCAAATGACCATCAAAAAAGAAAATACTTGATTTGATCTGACAGGTGCTATCTACATAGAGCACAACCAGATGAGTACAGGTAAGTGATATGTTAGTGTGCAAAGGGGGCAAGGTATATAACCATGTTTATCACAAGGTAAATGCAATGCTGACTGGCACTGGCTTCAGATAAAATTTCTACAATAATCAAGTACCAAACTTCATTAATCCATATTTTCCTCTTTCAAAAACTGTCTCTAGTGGTTGTCCTATTCATTCTCAGTAGTTAGGATACCATTAACATGTGATAAGACAATTCACGTTCAGAATTGTTGTGCAATGAAATATTTTTTTGCTGCTGCTGCTTTTAATCATTATGTTTTGCTCACAGCCCTTCCCCTTCCTTATGTCAAATGTCAACATTGACAGGGCTGAAGTAAAAAAAAATAAATATTTCAGTTCACTCTTTTTTTCTTAAGTCCTTTGAACTTCACAAGGCAGTAATGACTATTCATAGCCCCTCTATGCTCCCAAAGATGCCACCCACTACTCTCCCACCACATTTCATTCTGCAATGCTACACTTCTGTTTTGCGAAAGGAGCTAGAATGTCTTGACTTAGATGCATCTTTTTATAAGCAAAAAGATGAAACAGTCTGGAAAAGATTCTGGGTACCTGGACAATCCTTTGCTACTGCAATTACTCCATTCTTGCAGTCTTTACCAACTGCCATCACTCTGCCTTGAAATAAGTCAGCTCTGCTGACCACATGGAACTTTTCAAAGGTGAATCTCAATCCCTGGTAAGATGGACAGATCCACTTTAATCATGGCCAGATGGTACCTTCCAGGGTTTTTTATTTACATTTTCCTTCATGTTAAATAGTCCTTTTCCCTTTCCCAGTATTTATTCTTAATGCATTTATAACAAGTAGTTATAAATTCAGATCCTTTCTCCTGCAGGCCCAATGATTAAAGGCCTTTTAGACTCATTTGCAAGACAGGTTACCCATTATCCTAATTGTCATTGTACAGCATCTGACCCATCCTTTTCCTCCCTCATTTATTTAACATGAAAGAGCAGATTTTAAGCACTACTCCAGTGCAAGGTCATTGTAACACTTCCCTGTGTATAGTGAATCCTCTGCCAGCAGCACATCTTGGGCAGGTTGCTGTGGTGGGGAGCAGCCCCATTGCCCCAAGCTCTGTGTCCAGCTGAGAGCCTCAAACTCACAGTGCAATCTCATCATGCTCAGGTACATACCCCAGAGCTCACATTACTGGACTGAGAGTTCATGTTTGTTGCTGCTGCTCTCATCCAGCCATTCTATTCTCCAGAATGACAGCACCAGCAAATGTCCCCATGCTGGTGTGTTCTTCCCAGTGAACACAGGAGAAGGTGCTCTGGGTACCACCCCAGAGACTGACCCACGTGCCAGAAGGACCTGGAAGAGGAGACATGTTGGGTTTGCTTTTAAAAACAACCAAACTTGTGTATACTATACATCTCCAGACTCAGGGACGCTCCTGGTATTTTTATTTTTTCCTTTCACAAGAATAAAGGGTAATTAAAATTCTCACTATTCCACATGCTGCACAGCCCTCTGTTTCTCCTGCTTACCAACACGTGATTTCCAATGAGTATCCAAATCCTGCTTCTGAATGCCCAGGACTTGGTGGACCTACCACACAAACACTAATTAATAATTTCATGTTGCTACAGAGTAACCAATACTACAGAAAAAAACAAATACCACCAAACATGAAAAATTAAACAATTGCTAATTGCTGGGAAAACTGCTGCAGGCCCGCATGGAGTCTTCAAGGAGCCTGCTGGGAGCTCACAGGACTCCTGCTTGTGCCTGAATTTTCCATGGAGTAATTGAATCTGACAGGAAACAATCTTGATACAATTAGAAATGCACAACATGCCAACACAGCTCTATCAGTCATTATGCCACATACCCCAGTATATATTCCTGAATCCTCCACACAGACACAACCCTAAGTTAAATATTTAACTCATCCAAATTCAGAAAGTCAATAAAAGGGCAACTATCCTCTTAAAAGAGCCATAATCTCTGACTGAAAATACTGTTGATAATCAAGGAGCAACACACCTTTGTTCTGGGGAATTAACAAGTCATCCTTCCCTTTACTGGTGTTACCATTCTGCTCTGTCTGCATCAGCTATGCTTCTTGCGCAATCAGACTTCAAAAATGAAACATTTATCTCAGGTTGCCTACCTGATGAACATCATCAGAGCACACACTAACCTATTACAGGTACAGAACAACTTCTCTGCTTTTGTGTTTACACTGATCTTGATGAACTCTTTGCATGCCATCTTCACTTAGCTTTTCTAGGGCCCAATGAAATGTTACACATCTAGGAAGGGCAACATGACCATGCTGGTCTAGCTAAGATTTCATGCTGCAGAACTGTGGAAAAGAGACTCTTGGGGGGTATTTCTGCTGCCGCCTTTTGTCCTTTTTTTTATTTTATGTTCTACTTATGTCCTGTCCAAAACAGGACATTTTATAAAACAATTCAGACTATATGGCCTGAGTTCATAACAGAAAGATTTGATTTAGTGAGATTTGCCTCTTCAAGAGCTAACCAGCAATACCTGTGCACAAGGCTATGTGGCTAATGTGAGAAAGAATGAAAGCAAAAGAGAAAGAATAGTACTGTTCATAAAGCATGGTAAAATATGCTTGATTATCTATATGGCAACATAATATATTATATATATATGGCAACAGTCTTCCCACAACAACTTTTGAAGAGAGACAGAATGAGTTTTTGATTGTTTTCCTATTCCTCATCTGTTTAATAAAGAAAGTTTTCAGAATTGTACCTATAGCTTTTCTTGACCTAAGAAACAAGTGAATTAGCTTTCTCTTGTCTTAATTTCACATTATTTAGTTTTTAAAATAGTTTTTAAATTACATGCATTTCTTTTTTTTTTCTTTACTGAATTCCAGAGAATTAGGTAAGTTGTGCCTGTATTAGTGTGACATACAGACATCACTTTTGAATAAGCAGCTCAGGCACTGCTTAAACAAACATAGCAGCTATACAAAAGTGTAGAAAAGGACAGAAACCAACAACAACAAAAACCCAAATAACAGGGACAGGCACTCAGACAGTTGATTGTACTAAGGTGCAGAGTGCAGGGGTTAGGAACAGTGATGTAGTCTGCCTGCATTGTAACTAATTGTCACTGCAGCAGTAAAAGCACACACTATAATTACCTCAGTTTGGCATAATAACAATTAGCACAAAAGATCACAAAAGATAAATTAGAAGAAAATAAAAAGAGACACTTTAGCTCATTAAATTTTGCTTGTTTTATATATAAATACTACCTTACCTGATCAAAACCCAGAAACATCCTCCATCTCTCTTCGGATCTACTAAGGAAATAACAACACTCACAGCAGCGATTCATTAGCTGCAGCCAGCTCAGCTGTAGCTAATTTAAAGAATCACAAGCACAGCAGTACCAAATCAAGTGAACTCGGGCAGCTGAAAGTACTTTAACTGTGCAAGAGCTTGGTGCCCCTTAGTTTCACCTGTGCTGTATGCTCCAACTGTGAGGTAGTAGTTAGGACTATTATAATATAGCCCCGAGTAGTTTAATTAGAAACCCCATGTGTTTCCAGAATCCAGGAATGCTTACTTCATTTCAAAACAGATGATATTTATACCTAATATAAAATCATTTTAGTCCCTTTCAAGTCAGAGGAGAAAATATTAAAAGTGTTTTGATTTCCTGAATCACAACCTACTAAGCCACAAGCTTTGTTTTCAAACCTTAAATAGTTTTCCTTAGGTAATTCAATTCTCATATTTGGTAAAACATATTACTAGCCCCTAGAAATGAAATATGGAGAGTAACTGGGTAAAAATTACAGGAATACAGCTGAGTCTAAAGTTGAATTAACTTTGCACACTCTAACAGGGCTGTATAGCACAGGAAAGCAGTTTAGCTGCATCAAGCTGAGCTGGACTATCATCTCTTATTGGCAGGTTGTTGATTTGATGAAGTTACTGCCAACATCCACAGACTCTCTGTCTGACCAGATTCTTCTGCCTCACTCTGCTCTTACAGGCTCTCACACTGTGGACATGGTCCCTAGGCTCTTCCCTCCAGAACACATTCCTCCTTGAGTCACTGCTCCTCCCATGACAGAGGTATAATCATACAAGAACTACATTATAATATTTTAAAAACTGTAAACATCACCTACTGAAATGCAAACTGTGGCAGTTTTTGGGGTGGCAATATAAACATCCAGCAAATATTTCAGAAGTAGACCTGCTGGTTTGCAGAAATCCCCTCCTGCTCAGGTCAGTCCAACTGGTAATGCCTGGAACCTGGGATTGAAATCACAGCAGGTAGAGTGGGTCATGCAGTCTCCTCTGTCACCTGCTCTGCCACAGAGGCACATGGTATGTCTCAACACACAGCCATGACTGGATATCATCAATCACTCCATTACATAACAGGGATTAATTCCGAGGGAAAGGGTCATTCCCAAAATGCTGCCTTATGAAGAGGGCTTGTTTCTCTCAAATACTTCAATCATTGGAGCATTTTCAAGAATTATCCCAGACATGATCTTCCTAATAAGAACAATAATGGCAAAATTATTATCCTGAAAAGACAGTTCTGCTGCAGCCAAGTTGGAAAATTTTACATGGCTGTTGCATCTTTGCATTAGGCTGAAAATCAGAAAGAATGCAAATTTAGGAGCTGATCTTAGGGATGGATTGCTCAGAATGGTGTCCAAGTGCATCTTTAATTGAAGAGCAGGGTCTGGGCTGCCAGTCTTTATTCAATTAACAAAGTTCAAAATGAGCTCAACTACACCCAAATATTCTTTTTCTCTATTACATCACAGAATATTCCTAGTGGTATAGAAGCCCCAAGTATCAGACTGTGTTCAAAAATCAGAGGCTGCTTTATATTGTTCTTGTACCAGGGCAACTTTCCACAAATGACTGGCACAATCAGTCATATCTAAAACTAAGCTGAAGTGCTTCAGAAAGCTGCCCATCGTGGGCTTTGGCTAATGAGGCTGAAGAACCTCCCTGACAAGCCTTTGACTTATAATAATGAATGTGTGCGATCCCAATGAGGTGCTGGAGGTTCATTTGATTTCAAATGCTGTGTTGGCTGCTTAGTACTAATACCACAGACTGGAAATGAAAAACATCTAGCACTATTGCCACTAAATAATTTATGCAGACCTTAATGATGTCTATACAAACGTTACTTGAAACAGACTTGTTGCAGTGCCAGCAAGTATTGAAATATTCCCAATAGGAACTGATCATATCAATCTGACCTTGCTGTTTATAACAAGTCAATGGAAAGATAGGAAGGAGAACAATCTAAACAGCATTTAGCACCTTCAGCATCTGTTTGAAAACAAAAAGACCAGCATTTTCCTAGAAAACTCATTCCCTATTTATCTTAATGAAGACAAAACAAGCAACAGAAAAACTTGTTGAATTGAATTACAATAAAATATTCCTTTTTTTCAGACAAAAGGGCACAAAATCAGTTTTCATTTGGCTCAGTGACTATTCTGTGTTTGAAAAGAATGTTACATATTCATTTCTTTATCATTTAAAGTCAGATAATCAGGAAGTCATTATGTGGCCTACACTGGGCAGCTATTCGATTAGAGCATAATTGAACACTCTGTAAGGCAGCCAAAGCTGACAGGTTGGGAATGCATAATATCCTTCCCATGATATTTTGAAGCAGGGGATAACTGTAGGAAAATAATTGTCAATCAAAACCTGACAGCCAAGTGAGAGAGGCTGGAATCTCTGCTACTTTGAAAACAGAAACCCAGCTTTATTTCTTAGGCTCTTGAGGCATGTTATGCTTTGTGTTTTTTATCACATGATAAGACATTGTTTTAAAAGATTGTAACTGAAACCAGAAAACTTTATTTCATCCTCTTTGTCATTTATCTTCAGGGAAACAGTGATCAAATATGAAAATGAGAGGAAAGGTTGGACTCCTTGCCTAAAGTTTTAAACCTGGCTTTGAAATGTGCTGATTGCTGAGAACAACTATTAGCAATGAACAGAGACTCACAGAAACCCCACACGGCTCTCAGAAACATTGGCAAGAAAAATCTTCCATTAGGAAGATCAAGAATGGGCACATCACTATTCTATCAAAGATCAGAGATGAGCCTTACAGTTGTAGTTTTTACTTGTATAAATATTTTTTATCACTAGCAAGCAGAATAATAGGGCTAGCAGATGATGTCCAATACCACTGAAATGCATCAACACCATATTCCAGCTACTTTGTGTAGCTCTTTTCAGACCCCAGCATTTTTGAGCAGCTGTAGTTGATATCGTGGAGAGCAGATATCTTAAGCCTTTCAGAATGTCCTTGAAGGCTGTGCTTCTCAGCCTCACTGTCTGCACAGTATCACATGCCAGAAGATGTCAGAAGGTGGTCATCAGCTGATTATATATATATGTATGTATATATGTATATATGTATATATGTATATATGTATATATGTATATATGTATATATGTATATATGTATATATGTATATATGTATATATATATATATATATATATATATATACACACCTGCAATATATTTCTATGAGTGTCTGATTAAACAAAAGGGAGGCAAATGCCAACTGACCCCTGAAAGATTACTCCCATTTCCACCAGGCTGATACAATGGATTTCCTTTTTCTTTCTTTCCTGAAAGCTCAGTCTATATGCCCTGAAGATAAAAGGTTGAGAAAACCACATGAGTGGGAAACACAAGCAGAAATCTCCTCACTTATCCATACAACACAATAACCTCTGATAACCTCCATCCTAAATCATCCAGCCCACGTCACTAACAAAGCCTGGGACTATAATGGAGCCTTTCAGCGGGAGCTGTAAATCACTTGAGGTAATTCCAAGCCCAAGGGGAGTTGTATCCCAGGCTAGGATAAATCCAAGCATTGGAGGGCTTCCTTTAAAGCAAAGGTGACATCCTGAGCTCTTTTGTGGCTACAGTGTCAGGACCAGGAGGCAGGAAAGTCCTGCCTCAATCTGCACTCCATTCACTCCCCATCACTCCAAAGCCCTTGGGCTTGACAGCGAAATTCCCACAGATGTGAAATTTCCTCAGTTCACTCCCTGGAATTTCTCTGTCCAGCATCTCACTGGGTGGACACTGGTATAGCAACCAGAGGGGCTGGCATCCTGGGAGAGTCCCCTGGCCCAGTGAGGAAAAGCTGCAGTGTGAAGTGGAAAGAAAAAAAGAAAAAAAAGTGAGGAAAACAATTACTAAGGAATGACAAAATTCTGAACTGTACTCTAATTGTCTGACATTAAAATACTAATAAATACTAAATATATATTGTCCATGAGGTTTTGCTGGTTAATTACAGATCACCACCTGATTTACAGAAGAAAGAAATAATGAAATTAGCCTTCAATATACTTATAATTCATAATTATTTTAGTATGTGTATTTTATGCCAATTAATTTGTAAACTTGCAGATTTTCTAATCTAATATGATGGTCTTAACATTACTACAATTTTCCTAAGCATTTACCTTTATTTGACTTTCCTAACACTTTTTTTTTTTTTTTTTTTTCTCCTTGCTGTCTGGCTTATTGCCTTCTAATGCTAACAACCACAAACAGGAGTAAATCCAGTGGAGCAGCACTAAATTGCATTATTCTTCCAGAGGTCATCTCTATCCCCTTTTTAAGGAACAGCCTAGGGTTTGTGCTCTGCTGCATTATCCCAGCTTTGTTACCTGATACTACAAATCTGCAGAGCTGCTGGGGATTATATCCAATGAGGAAAGAGTAGAGAAAATTAAATTAAGAAAATAAGAATTACTTGTCAGACATTTCAGCCTTTCATGATTTTGGGTTTTACAACCAAGTAAGAATAGTAAATAATGGGAATTTTGATTTTTAACTTTTTTTTTTTTTTAATGGTGGACAGGACTGTACTATAAATTTGGCAGAATTATTTTTATCTTTCAAAATAAAAACTTATGCAGACAGCTCTTTTGCCATCTGAAAAAGCATTATTCAACTGAAAGAATTTACTGGCTTCTGAAAAAATCAGCCCATTGTTTCTTAAAAGCTAAAATAAGAGAGACATAGCATGGTCCTACGATGATGATTAAAATAGTATGAACAGGATGAAAAATAGTAATGTATGTGTTAAAGTTATTTCACCAGGAGGTATCCTCTTTGTATTTAATAGATTCCACAATTTCCTTTCATGAGGTTGTATTATCCATCTGGATTCCTGAGACCAACCCAGAGCAACTCTGTCCCTTGGTTTAGATTAAATGAATGTATTTGTCAGGGATGAATGTATCTTTTCTTTGTTGATGCCATCTCTCTACCACATGTTATCTTGGCATATTTCTCTGCATTTTATCAGAAAACTTATTATTGAACATCTACTCAAAATGAGACCCTTGGGCCTGGGGAAGATTGAAGGTTCCAAGTTCTTAAGGGGACACAAATATTTTCAATGCTTCTGCTTCTGGAATGTGCTGACTCAACCCCAAATACTCACCTGAGTGCAATGAAGTCTTTGGGTAGTTTTTCAGTTAGTGATGCCACTTTCAACCCAAATACATTTCCATCTGGAATTTAATCATAAATTTGTCAAAAATTATGAAGAACCAGTGAGCTACACACCATTTCTTTTGACTCCTTCCCTCAAGCTCTCCACACAGGACAATATTTCTAAACCAAAATTTATTTCAGCTGGTCTAAAGCACAAGTTTTATAACTGAACTGGACATTGTTAGCAATTCCAGAGGATTGCCACTGCCTGCCTTTGTTTTTTTACAGCATAAGCTTGTGTATTGCAATTGTATTTATTGCTCACTCAGTGTATACTTAGAATGTGCACACAAGATTTACAAAGATCCAAATTGATTTGTCCACAGTGTATGTCAGGTGAAAACAATTTAGTATTAAAAGTATTACTAGAATAGAGGTATCAGAAACATTTCTGGATGCACTTGGAAAGTCTCAATCAAATTCCATAGCATTCTGGCAAAAAAAAAAAAAAAACAAAACAACTCTTCCACTGGTCACATTGTGGTTGTAAAAACAGAGTTGTATTTCCCATCAAACTTGCACACCACTCAAAAATGTGAAGTATTTAACTGAAGGGTGTAAAATGGGAAGCTCTAATTTGAAGCAAGAGTCAAAGAGCAATCCGACATGTGGCTTCATGGGATTTTGAATTATAACCAAAATCAGAGAAGATCTAAACAGAGACAGAAATGACTGTACCATCAAACACCTGCTTCAAAATTGTTTGAGGAGCAGATTGCTTACAAATCTCCCATCTATTTATAATCCTGGCATATACTGATACCTCTCATTTTGTTTAGTTTACTTAGAGGTATACTGTTCAGTTAAAATATTATTTTCCACACTGATATGTGGTTTTAATGAGATAACAGCCTTTGAGACTTGATTACACGCTGTTCGAAGTTGGGCTTTTAGGAAATTATGTAAGAAACCACATCTGGCAATGATCTACATTATTGATTATCTCAGGTTTTGCAGCACTGCACAGCAATACAGATGTTAATCATAAAAGATGAACATCTTTTATCATGTTATCAGAAGATAAAATGGAGGCCAGGTCTGCTGCTCCCAAACATGTCTTAAAGAATAAGCTATAACATTTTGAATTCCACATAGAAATGTATTTTACAATGCAACAACACAGACCATTTTTTTCCCATAACTCATAAAATTAAAAAATAAGTTGGAAGTGACTCCTTCTACAGGCCTTTATTATAATAAACTTCAGTCTAATGAAATTTTCTTGCAGAGTTAACTCTAGAAATTAAATCTTTCCAACAAAAAAGGAAAATATGAAATTGAAAAAAAAGTATTGACATTTAAATCCTTCCAATTAATTACTGTGACATGGGAAACATCTGAGATGGTCAGAAACTTTATGGGCACAAGCCCAAACCTTTAAAAGCAGCACCGTTTCACCAGATGGTTTTATGGTGGCTTAAGAAAAGATTTCTACCTTTTATTTTTGAATGTGAGGCAAACCCTTGCCCTCTAACCTCATCCCTCTTTCCATAAACCATGTATGTAAAATTTTCATTTAGCATCTTTAGCAATCTTCCATTGGGTTTGAATAGTACATTTTCATTTCATTCATCATTTAAAGACAGATAATCAGAAAGTCATTACATGGGCTGACACCGGGCCCTGCGCTCGATTGTGTTGTAATTGAGCACTGCAGAGCGTGTGCCAGATCTAATGGATAATGAATATATTATGTCAGCAGAACCGCCTCAGCAAAGCTCCTGGGGAATCACAGGGGGGACTGCAGTGACATGGAGGGTCACAGATGTTGTGCTGATTTACTGATGGAGTGATTGTGTAATTAGGTAATCAATGGTGGGTAGAGGACTATATGTGGACAGCTGATTTTATACAAATAAAGACCATACAAGTAGGAGGCTCATATTTAGGACAGTGTAAGGTGATATTTTGGTTTGGCTTAATCATTCATAAATTCTTAATGATACATTCCAAACGTCTGATGGTGGAGGGCCAGCAGCAGAGGTCTGACTTCAAACACTACAGCAGCCTACTTTCACAAACTTTTTACAATATTATCCCTGTAATTTAGGAAGCTCAAATTTTCCACCTTGATTAAAATAAAATTCACCTTGCTTTGTGTTAGAGAATTACTCTAACTTTTAATATTTCTTGCAGAGGTAAAAAGCAGTCAGGATAAAGACATGAAACATCTCTATAACATTTGGCCTACTTTTACTCTGCTCTCACTAGGAGCATTTAGTAATATTTACTTTGTTCTGATTCACAGCATGTTTAAACAGAAAAAAATGTAGAGGCAGAAGGTTGACATCCTAAATTTTTGTTATAAACATTATTTGCATTTGTAATAGAAATAGGTTTTAATAGAAAAGTATGTTACTTTTTAAAAAGTCAGATGACTGAACTCTTTACTTAAGATGATGAACAACAATTCAAATTTATGTCCTTTGCCTAATTACGACTGGTTTTATAACAGCAGCTTCTCTCTCATCAGCCCCTATGTCCCTGGTTCCATTTTAGTGTGATTCTGACACTTGGCTTCATGTCCTGTGCTCAGCAAAGGTCTGTCTGATCCAAGCCCTCTCTGAGGCAGGACTACACCTGTCTGGTTTCCAGACAGTGACAGTGTCTCAGTTGGGGCTTTGGCATCCACAGGATCTTCCCCACAGTGTCTGTGACAACACCTTTCAGTCTGATTTGGCATCCCTGAGGGTTTCCTCCCAGGACCCTGTGGTGGGTTTGCAGTGACGCAGATCTTCAGTGGAAAATGGTATTTACTCATTACTCAAAAATGTAAATAAAAATTTTGGAGACAAAAGGTACGAGCAGACCAAGGCTAGCAAGGATGGTTATCACTTACATCAGTTTGTTTCATCCATGGCAAAGAGCAGCAGATGGCTTCTGTTCATTTTCTGCCTTTCTCCCTCTCTAAGCCTCTGCCAAACTGTCAGATTTCTGCTGACACCCTGGGCAGTCATTTACTCAATTCACTCAGCTCCTCTATCTTTACTATGGTCACAGGCTCTTCTTTGATGCCAGGCTTTAACCCTGGAAAGAATAATCCATTCTAGCTGGAGGGAATCCAAAGATCCAAAGAGATTGACTTAACAAAGCAGGGCAAATTCTTCTTTTCCTCTTCCCTACTATACTCTACTAATATTTCTTTTGGGGCAGCTCCATAGTAGGTATGGCACAATGAAGAAGCAAAATGAAATGCAAGGCATTTTTCTTAGTTTATTATTTTCTCAGTTTGCCACAATCAGATTTTTCTCAGTTTACCACAATCAGAAATTTCAGGAAGAATGATATAATTTTGATTCTAAGATGCTTTTCCCTGTATCCTCTTTGGAGATATGTAAACTTCTGGACAGTGCTACAGCTATTTGCAATTATGCACTGCTACACCCAATATTTCTATCCTGTTTAAGGATGCATATATAGAGCATTCTGGGTTTAGATCAACCTGTATTGTTTAGATCAACCTTCAGTATTAGATCCTTTAACACCTCCTCCCTCTATTCTCACCACTGGCTTTGTGCATCCATCACTAGCAATTATGCATTAGTACATGGAATAAAACAGGCTGCCACTTTTCATTATTTTTTCATTGCTATTATACCACTTTCCATGTTTCTGTTCATTTTCTACACCCTACAATGATATAAATATTCTAAGACCCAAATGCTACAAATCCTTTGCTGCAATGAATTTCAGCAAATAAGTGTAAGGTAATTTGAAGACTTTTTTCTTGGTCCTTGGTTTTTCTTGGTCCTAAGTTTAATTACTTATGGTTTTACTAGGGTTTCTGAATGCTAGCTTTTTCTTTTTTCAACTACTACTTTAGCAGAAAAGTATCCTCTTCTCCCAAATAATCTCTCCTTTCCCTGAGTCCTGAGCAGTAGAACAGGTACATCTGCTCCTTGGCAGGACCAGAGCAAGAATTGCTGAACCAGACTCCCAGCACAAAAATTCTTCAGCCTGGGCAATACCTATCAGTGTGTATCAGCTCAGAGGTTTTGTTTTTTTTTTCTGACTGAATTTCACCATCCACAAACTCCAGAGAGCCAGCACTGACAACTCTTTCTGAAATTACGACTATCTTTCTGTTACAGACCACTGTAATCTTGACAGAGATTCTACTGTAATTTCAGAGAAAAAACTAAAGGAAAGTTTAAGTTTTAAAGTAAACTTCCTATTTTTATCCACAAACATGACTAGGAAATATCAACTGTTTTTGTTTAAAAAGCCCTTAAATCTCTTTAGGACTCTGCAAGTATTGAGCATGGACACCTTAAAGAAAACAATTCAAAAGTCACCCCATACAAGGAGGATTTGCGGGCAAACATTGACCAAAGTAAAGCTTGCCCTAGAATTCCAGAACATTCTGGCTGCAGGGAACTCCTCAGGCAGTCCTCAAAAGTGGCAATGCCATCATCAAGGGGAGGCAGTGCTTCTGAATGTGCTTGGTAATACTGCAGTGTGTTTTAGGATGATAGTGAGTTAAAACACTCATTTCTAAAAGACACCAGGGAAAAAAAAATAAATAATAACAACAAGCAGAGTCTAACTGCATCCCAAACCTGCCTATCTCAAGTACTTGTATAATGAAATTCTGAATAATGGTTTTACTGATCTTTAATGTTCTTGCAGTGTTCAGCCCTTTTAAAAGTACATAAGAGCAAGAGGATGAAAATTCTTGGGAGATATAAAGAGGGGTGGCTGGAACAAAGTGTGCTCTGATGCTTTACAAAATCTAGAGAAAAGTGGTGAAAGATGTTCAGACCTGCCAGAGGAGGAGGAGGGGGTAAACAAAAGAAATGCTTGGATGAAAGAGAGGAATCTTTCATGAGAGTTCCTCAATTTTTAACCAAGAACAGAGAGAAGTCTTCATACAGAAGAATTTGTTCAAAGCTCAGAGAAGGAAGGGAGGAGAGGAAAAAACACACTACATAGATAAAAATGAAAGGAAAATGAAACTGAGATGGATGTGGATAGAATGAGTATGAAAATGTTAATTAGTTTATTAAGTTTATTGTTTTTAAAGTACAGACCTTGCAAAACTTTAACTTAACTGCAATGTTCTTGGGCAGATCTTTATTACCATGTTACTTTATTATTTGCACCCTAGTGTGGATTTTATGATTAAATAGTATTTTTGCAAACACCATAGAAAATCAGGTTGAAATCAATTTTATCAAAGGTCTCAAATGCTGATTGGGAATAACTTGGAAGTATTATACAATAGGATGCATAATATTAAATAAACACTTTTAAACAATAAACAATATATCAACACGTAAACCACAATGCATTAAAATTTTAAAAGATATTTAATACTGAAATGAAACAGAATCTAGATTTTTCAGATTAACTGTTTCCTTTCAAAATGTCACAAAAGAAGTTATTCATTATAAAACACTGTTTTCTCAAAAATAACATTTTAAAAGAATTTTATTAACTTAAAGATTCCTTGAGTTCAATATAACTGAAAAAAATTCTTATTCTTCAATTCCTTTGTATGACCACAGGGCTCCTACACTTTTAATCATCTCCATTGGTCAATACAAATCTTGTTCTCTTTCCACAAAAATAACAAGCCTTGCTCATTCTTAAATTTAGAGACATTTTTATATGCAAAAGAGAATGTAGCATTTTACTTCTGAAAGAAATACTTTTCGAAATATTTTGGAAAGAAATACTTTTTGCGAGGCTTTTCTAAGTTTTACTGCAAGTATCAACACCTGCGGTGCGGAGGCTCACCTTCACTTTCTATGGTTTCGAGATGGAGCACTCCTGACACTGCAGCTTGCTGCTGTTTAGCAGGAACGTCGCTGGTAATTCCTGCTCAGTGTTCATGTCCTTCATTCAGCCCCTGGGTCACCCATCCCAAGAGTCTGGGCTCACTCTGTGCTGCCAATCCTGCAGCAGGCTGGCTGTACTCACACCACTTCATTGCTATCTATTGCACCCCTTTTGGACAACTGGAGAAAACTTCTGCAATTCCATAAACAATTCTAGATTAAAGGCATTGTATAATTTGTACTTGATAGGGACCTTTTTTCCTGAAGTCTGCCTCTATTATTGAAATGAAAAATTGATTACTTTATTTCCTATCGTGTCTGAACTTCATCTGAAAAAACAGAGGATGTTAATACTGAAGGATTAACCAGAAGAGAGGAATGGATATTCCACACTTTCTCCCTCAGTTTGGTGTCTCTGCTAAGCAATGGCATGCACTGTGCATATAAAATTTCTCCATCAACCCATGCACCTTGAAGACTTTTGTCCTTGCTAGTGAGGAAGAAGTAACGACAAAGTGTGTAATACAGATTATTTTTAATGGAATTTTTCATTGCTAAGGAAGTAGTGACACAGCAGCCTTAGAGCACGATGTCGTATTCTAGAGATGAACTGTCATTTCATTCATGTCATTCAAACAGCAAACTTTCCTTCCTTTCTCTATAAACCCAAACATTAAGCATTTTCATCATTTGAGAAGGCTAGTATCTCCAAAGAAGCATTACTGCAAGCCACTAATCAGTTTTGCAAGTTCAAATGATCAAATGCCAAGTATCAAACATTCATCTTTTCTTGTCAAATTTATATTCTTCTACTGTATGTTTAATGTACGACTTGCATAATTTCCATTAACTTCCTAGATTTCTTGGGGCCAAAAAAGAGTTACTGTTAGGCCTTTTTCCTTCTGCAAATCCTCCCATTTCCAATTTTGAAAGACAAGCCACCACAATGTCCACAATGTCTCCATCCTATAAGGCTTAAAACTCTATAGGGTTTGGAATATTTTTTCTAAATTTCTGAACTTCTTTTTTTTTTTTTTTTTTTTTTTTGAAAAATCCCTCATCTTTATCCATTCAATATCTCATGGCACTCTTGATGGGGCGATAAACTGTAATTCATACAGCTGAAGCACAACAGGTAAATAACGTGTGTTATTCAAGGCTCCAGCTCAAGAAGCAACTTCACTGAGGATTTCATGTACTATTTCCATTAAACTGTTAAAATATTGAACACAAACAACAAATGCACTATCACCAGAGGTTTTCAACCCACAATGCCAACAAAAAAATGCATGTATACAAAACACTACATAGGCATAAATATAATTAATGTTAAGTCAGTTGCAGGATCTTTGCAATGAAATTCCACTGCTATTTTTAAGCCCCAAAGGAGCAAAAGCACTCCAGAACACCTCTGGTTTAAGTGGGTACAGTCCTTTACAAGTGAAGTTAAGACAGACCATAATTGCTTCGCTGAGTTACAACATAATCCTTAAAAATAGACTTATGCATTGAAACCATTTATAATTCAACCTCAAATGAGCCTCTGTTCTTATGGCTCGTATATTAACTGATCTACAAAGACTATTTCCTGAAATTTGTCTCTTTAGCTTTTTGTCAGTATGAATATATAGAATGATTTGTAGTCTTCTTTATTTCTGTCTTAGAGAATGTGGTAAATACTTAAGAAAATCTATTTTTCCTCCCTAAACTCCATTAGAACGCACATGCTAGATTTGTGCTTTATTTCTTCCTTAATTTCTGTTTTACATGGTGGGCAAAAAGCATTTCACAGGTGTTTGCTGGAACTCATTAGACTATTTGGAACTCCTTCATGCTCTCTAAAAGGCAATTAAAATGTGTCTGCAAATTACCTCATGTGGTCTGAAGCACAGCTGCCTCTTATCCCCCTGTTACTACGCGGTGTGTCCAAACAGAATAGAAAAACTGCTTTGATACCTGCAGTTTACAAAGGCAAATCACGCCTTCATGAGTGACAAAAAACCTCAGCTTGCCTCTTAAGTCTTCAATGCAATTGCCTTTGTCGCTACAAAAAAAAAAAAACAAAAAAAAAAACCACAAAAAAAGTTTATAACGAGCTAAGAGACACAACTCAACTAGTTAATTAAGTGGATAACAGAAGTAATGAGAAACCAGCAAGTACTCACATAATTCAAAGAGTAGTTGCTGCTTACACAGAAAACCTAGGCGTGTGCAGGTAAAGCATCTCTGATTCTAAATGGCTAAGATGCCTGGGCTAGTATTTCTATTTCTTGTTTCTGCATAAAAAGGAGGAGCAAAAGAAACCATTATCCCATCAGGTGTATTTACATAATTTATCATTGTTCTGGAAATATCTGGCCATTAAATACTGGTTTGAGTTTCTATTTTAACTACTTCTCAAAGAGAACAAACTCACTAAAGTAAAGACATTTTTACTGCTCTCTCAATTCTTACTGAACTCTGCTCTTCATTAGATATTGTGCTTTAGTAAAAGCCAAAAAAAATCATGCTTTAGCTGTTTAGTCCAGTCTACTTTATTATTAAAAATTAGTTGTTTATGACACTGAACATTTATCTTTTGCCATCAGATGGTGACAAATTAAAGTAAAATTCAAAATTAATAACTTGCTTTACTATATGTATTTGGCAGTTCCAGAGTAGCAGAGTGTTGTGTCTAGAGCAAAAAGGCCCAGCTCCAACATCTCCTTGCTGGCCAACAGTAGAAAGGAAAAGGCACGTCTGGCCTTTTACAGTCTGGAGGTGATGCAGAGTCCAAAAAAACTTCCAGGCAGTAGCCCCCTCCTTTTATCTTCTGTCTATTCCAAAATCACCAATACAAATGGCAGCAGAAGGGCTGCAAAGCCTTTAACCCTCCTTGAGTTTTCAGAACCACTTAAAATTTACTTTGAGCTCTAATGATTGCCTTGGCCCTTCCCAGCTGGAGCTGATCCCCATCCAACCCAACACACAATATTTTTCCACTTCTTCTCCCCACTCAACCACAAACTCCATTGAAGCCTCTGTGGTCACAACACTCCATTACACCCAACTGAAAGAATCCTGAACAACACACCTGTCTTTACTCTAAACAAACTTTCATCTCTCCCTTTTCTCAGCTTACTCTCTCTCTTTCCTTTTGCTCTTCTCTTAGTCCTTAATTCCCATTCTTTTTTGTTACTTTCTTCCAGTAAGCCATAGAAGATGAATACACAATTTTCATACATTTTAAACAAAGCAGTGCCTGGCAGTCACAAACAACTTCGTGATGCTAAACAGTGATGGAAGCTTTTCATGAGCCATGCTAACTAAATCATGGTCCCAGCAAGATTCCTGAGAAAGCAGCAGCTGTGGGTCTGAAGGCAACCCTAAATACATTCCACTTTTCCAAGTGCAGGCATATACCAGTAATGGGGAGTGCAGCTCCTGGGCTACACTGCAGTTGCTGACACAGGCAGCAGAACTGCACGTTACAGCAAGAGCCATCTGAAGATATGGAGGAATAAAGTGCAGCCTGGAATGTAACATCCATAGCTGTGATTCCACAAACTGTTCTGTGAATCATTTGAGTAGAATCAGTGGGTCTATATATTCAAATATGAAAAATCCCCAGAAAACAAACATGGAACCCCCGAAGAACACCATATTTCTGGCCCTTGAATCTTTATTCAGCACAATTGTGAACAAATGGTACACTCTTCTCAAAATAGCCTGAGGGATAACCTTGTCTTTTATATGAATACAAAGTTATTAGCTTTGTCAGAATCTTACAAGACATCAAAGTAATTGTTTTGGTTCCTGATTTCACATCTTTTCTCAGTGATCAGAAAAAAATAATTTGTCCCATAATATTCAATTACCAGATTTACACAGTGAAACCTCCAGCAAGCTAATCAATGCACTTATTTAAAAACTCCTAGAGATGCTGTCTTCTGAATTCCTACATCACCTTGTCTAACCTGTATCAATCCTAGTGGCTAACAAAATGTATTGTTGTGACTTATAACGTCATCATGGGAAGTAATTACCATAGTTTTATACAGCTTTTAGAAACACAAGAGAATTTTAAACATTTTTTTTCAGTTTTTGAAGGTTGAACACTTCTTCCTAGTATAAGAAAATAATTAAAATTCTACCAATTGATAAATTATTTTCCTACATGAATGTTGAGTACAAAAATCTAAGAAAAGTTCATTAAAAGCACAAATACGAAACATTTGAATAGCCTTCTGTGCTCAGCTGAAATACAGTCAGGTCCAGGCCAAGATAGACACACACTGTTCATTTCATTAACTAAACATATTTGTAATTTTGTAAATAAAATACCCCCCACAATTAAATGCATGAAGTAGTGATATGACACAGTAATTATATTCTATTCAGAACTGCAGAAATTTTGGGCTGTCATCTTGTAAATTCTTATATTACTTTCCCCAGTGGTGATGTCAGTGACAGTTCTGAATTCCATTGCTTTTAATGCAATTTAAGTCCTATTTTTATAAAAATGGGTATTTTTTACTTTAAGAGCTGGACATGTTGTGTCACAAAAGAGAATGCAGCATATTTAGTTCTGCCAATACTCTAAACCTTGACTTACTGAACTTGTAGCAAAGTCATGTAGGAATTTTACTGATTAAATCTAAACATTCTCTACATAAGACTCACTACATTATCCGCTTCATCTGTAGAAGGATGATTCATGTAAATGTCTTGCAGGACCTACTTCTCCATAAAGCAAAATTTCCATTTATTTTAGAAACTAAAGATTAAAAAATGGACAAGAATTCAGGAAAATAGTGCCCATTTTCATTCCAATTTGTTTTGGTAAATTTTTCAGCAGTGCACTGTGCATATATTTTAGACTTAAAGGAAATGTGTAAAAACCCCCTACTTTCAGTGTCCATAGTGAGTAAGGGAAAAAAAAAAAAGTTATGCCTTTATTAAACTCATACCTGTCTAGTTACTATTTTAACCTTAGTTCCTTTGGGTTGTCAATTTGCACTATTCTTCTCATCTTAATTGAACGTTTTGGGAAGTGTGCCATCTTTCATGTGTTTGTGCAGTAGCTGGAATGGTTGGAGGAACTGTAGCTCCTACGTATCACAAACTCCAGTGAGGCTGTTCACCTGCTTTCAAGTCTGTATTAAGTATGTGCTGAATCATGTTAAAAAGATCTTTCTCTTAATGTTGAATTAAATACATTTATTCCTCTTCATCCTACAGATGTATCATTTTCATTTCACTGGGGACTGTTCCACATACCTCAGATACTGCTAGTGGTATGTTCTCCTCTCTGCTCCCAAATTGGTACCACCTGTCAAACTGATTGACATAATTTAAATAGCCTTATCAAATAAAAAAAAAATAGTGGAAATACTGAAAGACTTACACAGAAAAGTTCCAGGTTAAAAAAACCCCAACCTAATTGCTCGTCCTATGGGGTTCCTTTTTGGAATAAAAAGAGTATATAAACCAAACGTCTGCTGCCAATTTTGTACTTTTACAAGCACTAACATTTTAACAGCAGAAATGTTAAATATCAAAGTAATAGATGAGCATTCCACTAGAAGGCAATTTCACTAAATACCACAGGTATTAATCTTTCTGAATCTTAATTACACCCTTTTGACATATTATCCTTATCCGACCTTTCCTCCAGAACTGCATGAGTAGATGTGAGGTTGGCAGGCAAGCTCATGCCCTCTTGCCACCCAGCATGCATCAATTTAATGCAAAGAATGAATGGACATAAAGATGCAGCTCATGTGCAGCACAGGAAGTCACGAAGCCATTGTTTTCTGAAAGTTATCTTCCAAGACCAAGCTTTTGTTCCAGGATTTTCCATCATCTTCCCTTTCCTCACTTTAGTCATGCCTCAGAACACAGAGTTTTAATTAATTACTAAGAGAGCAGAACTATAATGCATTGCTGAAGAACTAAACTTTTTGAACTGGAACCATCCAAGCAACATTTTAAAGCAATTCATAATGGCAGGCCTTAATTGAAGAAACTGAATTTCTGCTTAGATTAGTAAGGACTGGCAGTTCCAAGATTAAAAAAATAATGATTCTGCCATTAAGCCAACCTTTCACCAATCAATACTGAAAAGTACCCAGATTTTATTAGATCAACCAAATAAGCAAAAGTGGGTAACTTGGGCATAAAAGATTTAGGAAGTGTTGTGTGAGAAGTGGAGTGTAGAGATTGTGCATGGGAGAGCCAAGTCCTACTCTGACCTTAAGGAAGCTCCTTCATGTTCCTTGGTCACAGATTTCACAGCCATAGACATGTTTGAGATATTCTTTCTCAATGTAATCCACATCTGTCTGATGCTCATATCTTTCTTCCTGCCACAAATCTAGGGCAACTTTTATCCCATTCTCGCACTTGGTGCTCCAAATGAGGTTTTGCATTATAAATTCTTGGCTGGGAGAAGGCACAGCACTAAACTGTGTGTATCTTACAACTTCTTTATGGCAATCCATGTTGTCCACCTAGTTGCCAGCACAGCCTGTGAGGCAGCATCAGGCCCTGCCTGGACTTCTCAAGGCCCTTCAGAAAACCTCTAAGAGACTCTGAAGTACTCAAAGGTAGAATGGCACTTTGTAAACAAAACCAAATTACAGTACTGCACTGAAGCTGAAAGTCAAATATGAATTGTTGCTTCAAAGTAGAGGAAAAGAAGAAAAGCTCAGGCAAATTTTTTGATTCAAAATGCTTACCAAACAAGTTTGAAACTCATGGTTGACTTTTTAGATTTTTTACCTTTTTAATTACCTTGCCAGCAATTTTGGAGGTGCATGATCACCCTCATGTGCATTATTAAACTGAATATAGCCTGAAGATGAATTCTTAGAATTTTTTCTGCACAATTCTACTTGATTAGAAACAAATTGAACAAATACTATTTGATAAAATATTTACTTTGTAAACCTGCACTGCTTGATTTTTCCTAATGTTCTGTTTAAATTTATATTGCATTAAACATTGCCATTTTTTCTGGTGTTTTGTTCATTCAAAAAGGTTAAATGATTATTAATTCTGACTAAGTAGCAGGGTAAGTGTCCTTGAGATCTGTGATAGTTTGATTGGGGCTGTTGTTCCACTTTGTTGTATTCTTCACTTCCTCTCAGGCTCCACTATCAAAGTGACTTTCATCGTTTATATCCACACATGGAGAGCTCTGACTGTGCAAATCCTAAACAGCTTTATTAAGAGAATATAAAATTGCATCCTTACAATCACTGAAGTATTCATAAATGGAATCTTTTTTTCAGGATTAAACAGGTTGGATTACATATCATCAGCACATACGATGATCCAGGCTTTTGTTGGTTTTTTTTTTTCTGAGAAATGTGTGGTTAGATGCCTAATCGTGCTCTTCTGGGAATAGTACTGGCTCTTAAAATTTTGGATGTACAACACTGGACTTTGAAGTCCATGGGAGAGGTGAGGAACAGGACAAGGTGACTGTTTGGCACACACATAAAGGGATGATGGGGAGAAGGGTATTTAAGGATGGCCCAACTTCTTCAGCTCTGGTTAAAGCTCTAATGAAAAGTATTGTTAACACCAAGTACCTATACATGTTATTAAAAATGTAATTCTCTTAATTAATTAGTTTAATGTGGATTGTGTCTGTACAGGTTGAATTTTTATTCTTTGTGGAGGTAAGAGAAGATTTTCAATATTGATGTAGAACAATAAGTGCTCCATGGATTAACTCTATCTCACATTACTGGTGTCTTACCCAAAGGTATTGTACCTAGTGGATTAGGGCTTCAAATATTTTGAGGACACAAAAGCTCTTTACAGTAAAATCCAAGACTGTAGTAATTACTATCCAAGTCTTTCAATGATTTTTTGATGTTTGGGTTGAGCTTTCGGCAAGAAGATTAAAGGAGAGGAAAAAAATGGCAAAAAAAAAATCAGTTGATATAAAAGTCTTCAATGTCTCCTCTATTGATTTTCTTCAGATCTTTAAATTCACAGTGTGACTTATATTCCATGAAATAGGGTCATTGACATCTGAAAACATACTACAAAAATATGCACTTCATATCCTGTGGACTGAAACACATAATTGTCTAATGAAAAGGTTATCCAGTGTGTTAAATCCATCACTTACAGAATTTTTTTCTTGCTTCTAAATGAATGGATTTTGCTGCATTTTAAGAGAGGAAAAGCTTCATGGTGACTGAAAAAGTCTGTGGGCACTGTACTGTTTGACTGTGAGCTTAGAGCCTTGGTTCTAATTGTATTTAATGTAAGATTTTGTGCAGTGATATTCCTGAATTAGCCACCACATGAACATACTCCCTGACCTGAAAATTCTTATTTTTATACTACTTACACCTAAGAAACCACACTCTGGATTGCCCAAATCCTAGAATCTGTCTTCCACTTATATAAAAGTTCCACTTTGTTCTTTGAGAGAATTTACTACTTTAGATACTGTTGCTTTTTGTGGCCTGACTGATAAAATACAGTAGTAAAGAAGCAAAAATTACTACTGCAGTCCCAGCTTCAATATAGATTGCTGCTACAGATAGTAATTTTTCATTTTTTCATATGCTTGTAAGGCTCTGACTTTGAGAAAAGGAATGAGATTGCTTTACACGAGGGCAAACCCTGCTGGAATCATCCCCACTCTTGGATTTGGTCATGTTTATACCTCCTGCTGGACATGGACTTCATGTTTCATGAAGTCTTCGGATGAATTTTGACTGATTTCAAATTATTTTAGATCACAGATTCATAGACAGGTTGATAGTATCTCATTTCTATATATACATGTGTTTATCTATGTTCAGTCCAAAGCAAATCAGTGTCTACTGAGGAAAGGAGAATGGAGTCAGTTCAAGGGAAAGGTTGTTAAATCACAAAATATTGTGTGTTCTCTAGAGGTGACATAGTTTGAATGTTGTCAGTTTATAAAATGATCAATTTATTCAACGGTACTTTAACATTCTGAAGGATCAAATCCAGATAACTCTAAATAATTAGGCATCCTGTAGAGGGGAGCTGGAATCAGAGTTTTTACAGATTCCCTGGACTCTTGCCTTCTAAAATAAAGACAGACCTAGAGTTCTTCACTTAAGCAAGACTAAAAACATTTGCTGATTTAATACAGAAATTTACCTTTGTTTTGATTTGGTCATTTAAAGGGCTTATTGGGAGCCACAACCACGCAAAATGAAATGAAGTCTAAATTAATCAAAGAGAACAATTTATGTTTTGGTTTCAGCACAGCAAGTATTGGGCTCTCCCTGTACTGGAAGATGGGCCCTTCTGTGGCAGGATGTTGAGCCAGCTCGCCAATGGTTTCCCCAACACCCTATGAACAAAATCTTCTATCATAAAATAGGAGAAATATATCATAACACTGTAAGCAAACAGCTTTTCCTAACTGGAAGCAGGTGGGCCTCAAGTACATCTGTAAGCAGGTACAAACAGGTCAAGAAATAACTGCTGCCTTTGATGGGACAGTGGGAAATATCCTTTACTAGTTTTGGATAACAATACCTCAGATTCGTGATAATGTTCAAATTAACACTAGAAGAAAAGCACTGCAAGGAATTCATTAAAATATATATACTTAGCAGTGAATAAGAATTCATGATGCTTAACCTTAAGGCAAAAGCAACCAGGGCAGTTTGAGTACCAGCTTCAAGTGGATGATGAGCTATGGGGATTCAACACTTAATAGCCAAAATAAATTAGTATAATTATTTTATTTTCTATGCTAACTGATTCCATTGTTTTTATGGAACTAACAGCTCCCTAAAGAATGGAATGTTGCTTCAAGGAATCCCAGCTGCAAGCTTCTGTGTTCTCTTGCGGCAATCAAAAACAACAACAAAAATAGCTGTAATTAATAATAGCATTCGTAAGCGTGCTACCACACCTTAGAAGTACATTCTGGATTTGCCTGTACACTTGGACTTGAACACCAAGTTCTCTAGACACTTGAGGGTTTTAGACACAATTGAAATAAACCTGTAAAGCACTTATTAAAATAAACATTAATATTTATAGAGAACAGTGGAATGCTTTAAGTAGATTTTTAATAACTGAGTGTGTGATTAGTCAAGGAGCTTGAGAAATCTTTTAATTTGACCTTAGAAGAATTATTTAAAAGCCTATATATTTCTGCTTTTGCTCTCACTGTGAAGTGTTAACAATATATCCTCTACACAAGAATAAGTTTCAAAGAACCTTACTGAAACATAAAGTGAATTTTTATAGAGTTCATCTCTATTGCTTTCAAGATTCTACCCAGGTCTAACTTAGAGCTGATTTGTATTCCTACCAGTCTGTGTTGCTGTTCAATACCTGCTGTACCCTCCCTTTCCCCCTCTGCAGGCTCCCACCTTACAACTCATTACAAATTAGAACCTACTGGAAAAACTCCAGGTAGCTGCCAGGACCCACACGTGGGCTGCATTTCCATCCTCTCTTGCACCCTTATAAAAGCAGTGGTAGTACACAAAATAGATCCTGATGGCTTCATTAGCAGGCAGCATCTCAGCGACCTGCACCACCCTGGAATGTGCTCTGGCTGTTCCTGCAGTGGGAGCCCGCTGCAGCTGTGATGCTGTAAGGCAGCAAGGACCAGAGAAATAAGTTCTCTTCGTTGTACAAATCAGAGCCAAAGAATTCTGGGACCGAATCCAGTAGTAAAAATGCACATCCTAGGGACACTGATCAACAGCAGATTTTGACTGACTGTGTCTATGTTTCCCTGCTTTTTAATGCTTTAACAAATACCCAATCCCACTGCACAGCTGGGGAAACTAATTATCATTCTAATTGGTGGTGGTGGTGGAGTTTTTTTTATTTTGTGTAATCTAATACACTATAACAGAAAAAGAACTGGATATTTTCTCATTTCTTACTTGTTGACGCTTCAGCATGTAATTCTGGACATAACAGATGTTACCCTGAACAAGCAACTACCTACGGTACAGTTCATCATCCCTGTCACAGGAGCTGGGACTGGAAATCAAAAGAGATGAAGGAGTCACAGCAGGAACATGAACTACAGAGGGGCCCACTGAGCCACAGTCTTTCTACTGGTGAGCCCCAGCCTGTGGCACCATGGAAATCATCTGATGACCTTCACAAGAACATCAGGTCTGGAATCTGGCCTAAACTCCATTTGGAGAGACAGATCTCAGAGTGCTGACAAGGCTTCAACATGGTATCATGAGCCAAATTAACTGATTGTAAAATTCAGTACATATCTCCTTAGTGTTGTAGAATCAAAAGAGAACAGCTTGATGAACTTTCAGCTAGCATGCAAAATATTGGAGAACTTCCTTACGTTCTTTATTAGTGGTACCAACGGTCCTAAAAACTGTCCAGAAAGGTTTAGCATGATTCCATCTCTTTGGTTTAGCTTGGGGTTTCTTGTTTTTCCATGGAAATCAACTATCTTGAAAGGAAAAGTAAAATAATGAATGTAAAAAGAAACTATATGAAATTAAAAGCTGCTGTCATTTGACAATACTGGTGAAATTGCAGGCTATGCTGTTAAAAAAAAATTTAAAATAGTGCATATTCAATAAGATCTACCATTAATTAAAACAAACTTAAAGTTTTAACCTACAAAAATATGTTATGGCTTCTTAGTATCATTAAATCATTGTCACCATATTTATCTTCTGTTATTTTCAAAGGTAATATTTGGACATCTAATACAGATAAGAATAATATCATGCTCACAGGGTTCTGAAAAAGTAGTATTGGCATTAGTAGTCGCATTACATCTGTGAATGGAATAGCATGCTTATGATGCAACTGAACAAGCACCTGCACCAACCCAGTGGGGAGGTGGACAAGGATTAGCAGGGAGGGACCTCTAATTACACCATGTGGTTTTGAGTCTTGTGCTATAACTTCTTACATGTTAACTCTTGGATTTGTGTTTGCACTTCCTCAGCACTGAAATTCAACCTCTTTGAATACGTCTATTAGTCAACAAAATATTCTGTAGTGAAGTTGTCAGCTAATTCAAATTGGGTATAAATACTCTAAATCTTACTTTTAGGACAAATATATCCTAGGTGCAAAAACTGCCTTTTATCTTTCATATAACATCACATTTGAATAATTTTTTTCAGTCATCACCCTTAAATTGCTTCTTTGAACAATTCAGTTTAAAATAATTTCTTTTTGTCTATTCTCTTCTTTATTCACTTCTGATTTCAGAGTCCTCACGTGTGCCTGTGCATCACGGAAGCAACTTCCCTCCTAATCACAGTCTGTTCCTTCTCAGCTACAGGCACAGGAAGAAAACAGTGATTCTGTGACATCAAACCCACTTATGCAGTAACCAACTGAAATGTGATGATACAAATGCTTGATTCTGGCAACCTGGAATGAATCACAGACAGGAAGGGATGATGGGCACAGAAATGCTTTTTTTAAATGCACATTTTGGTAATTAGCTGCAGTGGCCAAAGGCTAGAAGCAGCAAACACTGTGCTTCTTGAAAGCGCTTCTGGTTTAAAGCAACTTTGTGAATCAAAAACTGCCTGGAAAAGCAAACAATCAATAACACTGTGGTCATTTGACTGGAAGCAACTGAAAACTTTACCCCAAAATTAGGATTGAAGGCTGTTGATTCAAAATATTTGTTATGTAAACCAATGTGAAATGGTTGCAACTTACTTGCGTTCTTTGGTTTTTAAATTTTAAGCCTGGAGGTAAACATTGAATCAGAGTGATGTAAATCAGTCAAACCCACAGAACATTAAAGGCTGATTTACACCAGCTGAAGACCTTCCTCCATTTATTAAATCAGTCTTTGCACAGAGTGATCTCATGGTAGTAATGAAATCACAGAGATGAGAGAAATAAGCCCAAGGTAAAGGAAAACAAACCAAGAATGGTGCAGGCACATTCAAAAGCTGTTTAACAACTCTCACAAGAAAGAGGCAATGGGGAATGTCTTACCCCTACTGCCACTAGTCTTGCAGTAACTAACAGTCAAACAGTGTAAAACAGAAAGGCAACAAAACCCTTCTATTTGTAGTTCTTGTTCAGGGCTCTCAGTGACTGCCCAAAGGACATCTCCCACTGCCAGCTCGGGTCTGCCCTTCCCAGGCAGATCCCTTTGCTTTCAAGTTCCTCTCATCGCTGCTCTACGAAGAACAGAAGCACACAGGGGAAAGCTTCACACTGGGTTCCTAGCAAACACTTTGTTTAATGTAGCTAAACAATGTCTACTTCAAGGCACAGAGAAATTCCAGTCTTGATTTTATGTAGAGAACCAAACCTCAGAAGAAATACAGGTACTCTTTATGTAAACGTTTGCCTAACTGATTGCTAAATCCAGGGAGGAGCAGATCTTTCCATTATCTGTATCAGTTCTACATCTTCTACTGCTCAGCAACTGAAATATTACAGCAAGAAAAAATTCAAATGTGTCATAAGCCAGGATATAAATTACACCAATTATGAATCAGCCAAAAAAAATGAGAGATAGAACTGAAGTACTACATACGGAAGAAGAGGGGGGGGAAATTAATAAACTAAACATACAGTTAAGAATTTCTGTAATGTTTTTCCTGCCCCTTAGTCTTGTCACTCTGTGTATTCTGATGTTCTTATGGCCCTTCTCTGACTCTGCCTGCGTGTGAGAACAGAAGCAATTGCTTTGTGTGGCCATGAGAAAATTACTTGAAACAATAAAAGTTCCCTTCCCTCCCACCCACAGCAGGACAACTGTCCACTCCCCAGATTTAAATACAGATACTCAAATAGTCTCTCTTTAGAGTAACCCTGAATGAATTTCAAAACATGCCCCCCAGGTAACAGCAGGTGAAGATGTGGACAGTCAGTTTATTTTGCTGCTGCCATCAGTGACTCCATTTCTACTCCCCTCTCTAAATCAAACATGCAGGACTAAAAGTCTACGAATATAAGCTGTTCCACCCACTTCAGACCTGCTTCTACTAGACATCTGCTACTGCCCTTTACCCTTGATTTTAAATTTACCAAAGAGAATTTATATTTATAAAACTATTTATATTTACATGCCATTTCCAAAGACACGCTTCTACCAGGTTTCAGTTGTTCAGATCACTGCTGGCTTTAGACATAGCACACACCTCTGGGAATTACACAAACCATATTGCCATACTTGAAATTTCATGTGATACCAATGTGATTACGTTTATGTCCAAAAGCAAATGTGTTCACACAGAGAAAGAAAGAAGAATGCCAAGCTCAGTAAGTGGGAATGCTGCTATCTGCTTGTGTAATACTAAAGATCCTGCAGTACAATACTTTCTGCCTTTCTATAATTTAACAGTGGTTTAAAAACCTAAGGAAGAAAAGCAGGAAGGAAGCATGAAGAGGCCAAAGTTCACACTCAAACAGAAAAAATCTAGTTTCACACTGAGCAATAAAAAATAATGTACACACCGTACACATTGCAATACAGGTATACCTACTGTTTCTTTAATTCAGCTCATGTACTAAAACTTGGTGTGACACTTTTACTAACTGCTCCAGAAGTACAGCCCAATAGATATGTCAGGTACTTTCCCAGTTTCTCCTGGGTTATAACCACAAGGAATTGAAATGTTTAAGTCTGTAGACCAGAGTATTCTATGACATCCAGAGGAACTAAGCTATGTCAGGATGTCTTACGGCAGAACATTTATGTTCTCTTTCCTGCTGATGATCACAATGTATTTCAGGGATACATAACAAAGCTCATGTGCTCATGTGGCAGAGTGTTACCTATAACTTTTTAGGAAGGAGGTCTGCAAGGAACCACTGCGAAGAAAGAAAATTGTAATAGGAAAAACCTATCAAATCCTTTTATGATGTGGCCCCTTGCAGCTTTAGTAGGGATCCTTAGCAGAAAACAAGAAGGGGGGCACTAGTAATGGATGTTGCTCTTATAGCAAGGATCTTGGTATCAGGAATCAAAATCTAGTTTGGTTAACAGCACTACTGTCTGGTCTCAAAAGACACACTAATGCACCTCTTAAGATAAGTTGAGAACTGGTTATAGCATGATTCTGGGAGGAATCTCCAGACTGTGACAGTAAAATAACAAAATATTGTACTTTTTATGAATAGCTTCTAACACTTAAAGCAAAGTAATGTTTATTTCTTCTAGGTGAGAAAATGACAGCATACAGAGAAAAACCTAATAAATTATCATATTCTATTTTTATTAACATGGTTATAGTTCTCTTTGATTAGCATGGAACACAATTAACTTCAACAGCACAAAATATTACAATTCCACCCAAGCCTAGTCTTCAAAGATCTTTTAATCTTTAGTGATCTTACCTTTCTAAGGCTGTGGCCTACTTGAAATTACTTCCTTGCCTACCCAGAGATGATGTGAACATGCCACAGTATATTCAAGTTACAAAATTGTCATCCAGAACATAATACAGTAATTCATTTGGCCCTGCACATTCATGTACTATAACCAAGTATCATTTAAGATACACTAGTCAAGAAGCTGTGTGTGAAGCATCTAAGTACTTTTTATTTTCCTTTTATCTCTTACAAGAGATGAAGACAAGTAAAGACAGTACTCAGAACTGTTATTTAATTTAGTAATGAATTACTCCAAATGTATTTATTTGGTATTTTGTTTTACGCTGGGCCATGTTCCCTAGAAGTGTTCGGTTCCATTTACAAAAGCCCTACCCACATTCCCTACAGGGGCATCACAGCCACCAGGCTCAGAGAGAGGGGTTGCTGTGAGTGACACAGCAATGCAACTAAGGATTAAATGTTGAAAAGGTTCCTCTAATAGTTTCTGAAATAGAAGTGGAAGGCAGATCTCGTCAGAGGTAATGTAAGGCAGTTACAGTATGAAAGCATTTACAATTGTTATGTAACATAATAGGAAACCAGGATTTGTGGAGAGAAGGAAACACACAGCACTATGCACATCTATCCTTGGTAGCCTCAGCTGAATCCTTGATGTGTGGATGGAGATTTTCCATCTCACAGACTGCAAACTGGCACAATTCCAGCAAATGTTATAAGAACTACAGAATGCACAGAAAGCTTCCTCATCTGAAAGGGTAACTGAACAAAAAGTAACTGAGGAAGGGTGAAACCAAAGCATTTGTTACAATTTTAATGAACATCTACTTTGATCAAAATACAGTAAGAACTCAGTGCCTTCCAGACAGTTCTGAGTGAATCAGGGCCTGAATATCTATGTGTTCATGCATTATTGTAAAGCACTGATATGGGCATTCAAAGGTTTAGTCCTGCTTAAACTTTATTTTTGCACACATACATATTTCAAATGTAATACCCATAAGATGATACATGGACAGTGTTCTAAAATTGACATGGCATAGTAACACGAAAAGTAACATAATAAACATTTTAAAAAAATAGAAAAACGTGGACCTCTGAAATTGTACTTATCAATTTTACAGGAAATGCATCAAAATTCACATCACACTAAGCTAAGAAGTGTGACGCAATACCTGTATACCTGGTAATTATAAGGAGTGTAAAATTTTCTCAGCGTTCCTGTCCCAGGTTATCAGATGGTTGTCTGCTACTCCACAGCCTGGCAGGGTACAGCTCCACAGTAACCAGTAAAATAACATTTTGCAGCCAACTTAAAAAAAAAATTAAAAAAAAAAATCTGACTCCGACTGTGATTAGAATGTCAGTTACAGCTGCTGCCTTGTTATAACACACCCCCACACATCTCAGCTCACAAGGACACCTTCAATGAGAGAATGGCCTGCATTCATTGTGTAATTATCAACCTCACACACCTTGGAAACAGAGAAAGCTCCAACACGTGTATGACTAAAAACACTACCGTGAGATTATGGGCTGCAACAATAAAACTATTTCCTACTGTACTTAATAGACTATTATAACAGGAAAATAATGGGAATAGAAAACCTTTTCATTATCTTGACTTTTTATAGAAGATTTATCATTGGAAAATTGTATGACTTCAGAGAAAAAAAAAAAAAAAACAAAAAAAGGAGTCAAATGCTGGAAGAGGAGGGCCAAGAAGTTGCTCATGAATTGGCAGGCTGCCAAAAGCACCTCTGTTGGGGAATATGCAACTTTAATCTTTATTATGGAATGATCACAAATGGACTGCTTCAGAATACCATCTGTTCTCACTGAAGCATTGGATCAGCAGGCTGCATGCTTCAGTCTGTCCTTCACCTTGTATATGGGTTTTCAGCAAAGCTCCCATTTTGGAAAGGGAGGGCTTTCAAAAAGAGGTCTTTTGGAAAGGCTGGTATAGTATCTAATATAAATTTAATTTATTTTTGTTTTAATTTTTGCAGTGTCTCTATTTTGACTTTCCAAATTTCTCTAAGGTAAGCTCCAAATGAAATACTCATAGAAATAAAGCACTTCTGATTTCTATTTTCCCTTTGTGAAAAATTAAGTGTTTTTACCTGCTGTAGTGTCCAAACAAGCTCTTAACAGTCTAACATTCTTCCCAGCCCTCATTCCAGAATATTACAGCAGTTAAATGTCTGTATCCCTGCATCTACAGGACATGTTTATGAGCAGACCTGAACTCACTAATAATTCCAAATGTTAATATCTAAAACACGGCAACGAAATTACAAATGGTATGTAAAGGGACTTAGTTCAGCACTCCCCATCCCTGTGTGGAGGGCACTTTGCTGCACAGCTGGCTAAGCCACTGCAAAGCCATCAGCAATTAATCACTGATCCTGCTCCACATCTGCCTAGAGATGCAGTATTACCACTGAACCTGCTCCTGGGCTTTGTGCACTCCCAGGAGGGGGCAAACAGAGGAAAAAGGAACAAACCTTTCTGACTGAAATAAAGATTCAGAAAATCTTTGAAGGATTTAAAAATGGGAGAAAGGAGAAAAGATTTACCAGCAAAGTGAAATGTAACAAAGGCACTTAAGAAATACAGAGGACGTAAAGTTTAGCATAGCGTGGCCAAGGTGTCATTTTCTCCTCTGAGCACACCCGGGGGGGTGTAAGGTGTCCGTGTACTGTGACAAAGCCTCACCAGAAGGGGGATGTGTTTGTCTGTATGGTCCAAACTTGGTAAGGACAGAGAGAGGCCTCTTAATTCAGTTTTTGAATAAACATAGTTTAACTGCATGCCTTGCAAGTCTTAGCCAGCCGCTCTTTCAAAGATTTAGTTTCCAATTCTATGAATACTAACTTTACCTCAATCTGTAGTAAGGGTGATTTACCAGTAGAAGCAAAACAACAGAAAATGAGATGTGCTAGTGGCACGTAAGCAGCAACCCTTAAGCACTGGATACCCAAACACCTCTAAAGAGTATTCGAGGGAACTCAGCATTACCAAAGTATTCACAGAGCAATGGGATTGGGCTCCACAAGCTACAGTGCAGAGAGCAGCACTGGGGATTTGGGAAGAAGCACTTTCTGAAAATCACTGCTAAATTATCACCCCAGATGCTGGAAGTTATTAGCAAAAGGGCACAATCCACAGCAGGTTTGTGAAAAGCTTGGTGATGTCCAGCACCCTTTCCATTTTCACCCCTTTCACTGCACTTTGTGCAGCTGGAAAACATCTCCGTGGTGTTCGGGTCTAGTCCTGCCAGCTTTGATCCACACAAACATGAAGAAAGCTATTGCTCTGCAGAATCATACCAATTAAAACTGTCAGCTGATAAATCCTCCTGCCTTGTTTAAGAAACTGGATCTGGCTGTGTGAACTGACAGGCAGTTTTCAGAGAAACTTTCATATTGGAGGGAGGAGAAGAAAAAAAGGAACTAAAAAATAAGCATTTGTGGCGTCAAGGTGTTTTGCACGTGATTTTCCATGTCTGGAAAATGCAGAAAACAAAATAATTAATTACTTCTAAGAATCTTAGCTACATTCTCATATCCTATTGTGACCTTCTTGGCACACACAGGAAGCATGGAAAAACGGATGGAAGTTCTCTTTAAAAATTGTAATGCCTGTGAAAAATACAAACCTAGTTTTGCTCCCTCTAAAGTGAATGTGTTTTCTTTTTTTTTCTTTTATTAGAATAAGCCTTGTATTTTTTCATAAAATTGTGACAGTTTTATATAAATCATGTACTTCAGAAAAATTAAAATGTGAAGATTGTCTGTTAGGTTTCCATTTTTGAAATTTTATTGAATAGTCAAAGGTTGTTAGTCTATCAACAGGCAGAAAAAAATACTGTTTCATAGTGATGAAAAAGTGACTTTTTTTCTGTTCTCTGTACTTCTTCTTCTCCTGTCATCTTCCCTCCAAATCAACATCAAAGTAAAAGAAATTGGAAATCATTTCATGACTGGATTATTGACCCAGTTGATAAGCAAAATTACAGCCTACCTTCACATTTCTTAAATGCAAAAATCTTTAGAAAGATCATTCTCTACAGAATCACATTTTTTTTACTTTTTTTTTTTCTTTCTTTACCTCACTATCTACAGCTCACCTGCGTTAAAACAAAAATGTTATTGTCAAATGTATACTTACTGCTGTGTAATCAACATCTCCTGACAACACTTCTACCATTTTCTCCTACTGAGACTGGAATATTCATTAAGACAAGGTTTGGAAGAAGTTAAAAGCATGCTAACAAAATCCTAATTTGCCAAGGTGAAAAGAAGTGACTGTAGTTTCTTGCTAATGTGATTATGAAGGATTATGTTCTATATATGTTTTTTCCCCAAAGACGACTTTTAAGCAGAGTCTTGTTTAAAGCTGGGAGTATCTCTTGTCTGAAAATGTCCTTGTGAAATGCTCACAATGACAAAGAGAAGGCAGCCTAGGAGAGAGGTGAAAGTACTAAGTACAGAGGGTGAAAAAAATTTCAATAAATTTAAATCTAGGAAAAAAAGAAGTTTTAATTCACAACACACATTAAAGGATGCAAATCAAACAATAACTCGGATCCAACCAATTATTTTGGTTTTAAATTAAAAGAAACATGTAAGTCATGTTTCTCATTAGTACCCCACTTAGAATTCCTCTTGATTTAGTACACGGACTGCAAGATTAGAGAAAAGATTTTGTCCTTACTGGTGTAAATGGCCATGTTTCTGTGGCTTTAGTCGGTCAGGGTTACACCTCACGTCAGTGATTTACATGACATCAGTCAATTTTTTCCCTTCACTGCCATAGCAATTCACCTGTTAGAGGCTGTACAGTTTCAGGCAAGGGAGATACTGAAGCATCCGCTCAGTTCCCCCGGAGCTCAGCGATGGGGCCTCACTCCTGAAATGCCAGCACACAGCTCATGGCTTGGTGCCAGCGTGGACAGCAGGGACTTCCCAAGGACTCACAGGCAGGGAGAGAGCAGCACCCTGCAGGGCAGCAGGGCTGACCTTGCCCTGACCTTGCTGGAGCTCCCAAAAAACAAAACCTCCTGAATTTACAGCATCCTTTTGTAACACTGCTTTCAACTACAGACTCGCCCCTGGGACTCCAACACTGCATGGAGTGGCATCACACTGCCTCGTTTTCCGGGTGAAACTACTGTAAGGCAGTGGAGTGAATTGAGAATATTATGTGAATTAAACCCAGAATAATTCCACAGGAAATCTCATGAGATTATCAGATTTGAGCCAAGCAGTGAATGAGAGCCCAGCTGCTGCCCCCGGCTGGGCACCCAGCACAGGCACTGCACCCTGAGTGAGGGAGCCCTGCTGGGCTCCACAAAACCTACCCTGGAGCAGCTTGCAGCATTGATATGTTCACAGTTGTAGAAACTGTCCTGGGGCTAAAAGCCAACTGCTGACAAACTAACATGATATGAAGTGAACTAGGATGAGAAGCCAAGTGATTTAAACAATAGGTTTTCTAATACAATGTCATACAATCGCTCTGGAACGCAGAAAGGAATCTCCTCAGTATGCAGAAAGAGCCCAAATCCAATGCCTTTGTTGTAAGAGCATTTATATCTACACTGAGGAGAAGAACACTGTTGCATTTGACAATGTCTTTTAAGGTCGTGCTACTATTAAAAAGAATAAATGAATGAAAGAAGACTTTCTGGAATTAGATTATGCTAGATTTTTTTTTTACTTAGATTAACTCCCTTATCTCTTTCATGGCACAGCTGCACAAATAGTTGTAGTAGCAGGGAGCAAGAGGCTGAAATGAATGAACAGCTTGGAAAACACAGGAGAGGACAGACAGGTGTTTTTTCCATAGCAATGCTGAATGTGTGGCCTAAGTTACGTTGATATTGAAGACATCAAGTCTTTTTATTCGGGTGCAACATATCTGAAATCAGCCAGAGGTAGTGTTGACTACATTTGAATTCATCCTGTATTATGCTTATGGAAGCTTAATTAAATTAAATGTTTACAGTGCACTGCTCATTACAACTTACTCTGTATCTAAAAAACCAAAAAGAGTAATTTTCCTTTGGAAACACATTTCTCATCAGCTGCACAGGTGATCTTTAGAATAAAGGAACTGTTGGGAGATTACTGACTATGGTTTTCTATGTCAGCTGCAAAATTTAGAACTCCACAAACTCCAGTACCTTTAAATTAATCCCAAAGGTCACTGCTGTACATGCACACTCCCTTCTCACTGATAAATGCTTCTGAACTTCCATCCCGTAAGAGAAGGATGCTTTTTCAACACCATATAATACCATGCATTTCCATAGTATTAAACCCAAATTCCAAATTTGTTAAATATGCTTTATTAAAAATCATTCAAACTTTTCCTTGTTCCACTTAATCACTGTTCATCTCAAATGATGAATATAACTTCCCAACTTGTGCTAGTCTGGAAATAATACTGGACAAGCTTCTAAGGAGTTAGCTCAGGAGTAAACTTTTCATCAGCAATATTAATAAGGGAAAAAAAAAAATCCTGCATTGCTGGCCTCTATTTGTATCTCAGGCCTTTTTCTTAGCTGTGATGTTGGAAAAAAACCCAGAAAACTTGTGGCGAGTGTTTGAATGTGAAATGGAATCAAAAAGTGAGACAAAACCAGATAATTAGTTATTATTCTCACTATATGCCTCCATGGTAAATCTAAGCAACACAAAATATGTAGAAATATGACTGGGCAATACAATGGGTCAGGAATTCCCAGAAATGTCTTATGTCCCAGTATACTCCTTTGCTTATGGATCCTTCAGTTCTGTGGGTCAAAGATTCCCAGGTCCCTGTAAATTGCAGTTTTTCTAAGTAATGCACATAGCTCAGTGACCACACGGGTACATTCCTGCCTGCCCTCCTTACTCCAGCTGGTGCTGACCACCCCACAGCCTGGCAAGGCAGGCAAACAACTCTGTAAAACCTGCAGCTTGCCAAAACGTGCTTGCAGGTGACCCACAAATATCTGCTTCCCAAAAACACAGCAGAACATTCCTTGCTTGATAATTACTGACAATGTAACTTTTGAAAAGACTGTGAACTGGTAAAATAGAAGGAGAAGTGCTGAATTCCCCTTCTTTCCTGATGGTTTGCAGGGTTTGATGATTCGCTCAGTGCAGAGCACTGAGTGCTGAACACAAACCTTCTGATTGATGCTGGTGTTGCTTTCTGTACATGACCCTGGTCTCTGTCACGGAAATATCAATGGCAAGACAAATTGTTCTAACCAGATAAAATAATCTAAGCTTTAATCTAAGCTTTAATTCATTTATTTAAAACTGTCATGCAGCAGAAATTCCCAGAATCTTATTACTTGAACTTCCAGGCAGCAGTATCGCTGAGGTAAAACACTTTACTCCTATGGAGTAACAGATAAGGACAGATGCTGAAAACTCATCAAGAGAAGCTTTGCCTGCCCCGTTTTGTACCACATAAAATACCTGCTGCTGCGAAAGAGCTCTCAAGACATCTCAGTTTGTTGGCTTTGCTTACCCATTGACACAGCAGATCCTACTGGTTTCCATAAGGACCGGACAGCGTCTCCTGTCACTAGACAGCAGTGGATTTGGTCGATTACAAATGAATGGTGCTGATGGGCTCTGAAGGAAGTTTCATTAGTCCTGTCCACACCAGAGGAAAGTTTAATTCTTTTGGAAAAGTGTTTTCTAACATAGCTGAACTGTGCTAGCAAAACAAATTAGCTTGTCCTGGACACTCCAGTAACTGCTTTCAGGGGCACATTCTCTCCCCACTGAAGTAAAAAAAACAAAACTCTACTGCATTTCAGGGATTAAGGTTTAACTCTAAGTGTTTCTGACCGTGTTGTCAAGGAGAAGCATCCAAAAAAGGCTTCTCTCCACAGCACCTACCCTGACACCTGAAGAGCCAAAGCACCTCTTGATGTATTCACTGGGCAGCTGCCAATGCATCACAAGTGCATAAACTTGGTCTCAAACTTAACTTGTAGCATAAAGCAAGATAATTTGTATACAACAACAGCATCAAAGTAGAAAAAGCCTCGAAGTACAGGTGGTTTTTTATTTCTCTGTCACTGAAGCTGGAGTTTACAGATTGTAAGAAATAAGGGGATTTTGTAAGCAAAATATTTTGAACCATATTAAGTAATTAGACAATTAGCTTATTCCTTGTATTTCCTTGCCACAATAGTCCTATTTCTAGTGCAGGTATCTCTTGGAATGTCACTAGAATGACCCAAAAGGCTCAGAGGAATAAACATAGGACAATTCTCACTAAGTCTTTTTCTTTTTAAACTGACTATCAATTTGAGTGCAGTGATATTCCAGAAACACTGATTGCTGTCTACCCAATTTTCAGATATATGTCTATAAGTAGTATGTAATTCAGGAAGTCTTAAATAGTAAATATACTTTAAAAACAGGGGTTTTAAATATAATACACAAGCATTTTCATTGACATATAATAATTGACTTTAGGTATAACTATTTAAATAAAACAGAGTTTACAAGATTGTATGTACACATTATGTATATTATAATGAAAATTTCAGTTCAGAAATTAACTACTGCAGAACCTCTGCTGGAGAAGGACATTTAGGAGGATTGTGATATTTTAGAAAGATACCGTTAGTTTTTCAACCCTTTTCTATTCCAAAACTTAGAAAGATAAACCCTGCAAGCAAAAAGCATTTGTGCTATCATCTCCGTGATGGGAGACTCTATGTCATCTTCACCTTAATAAGACTGAGAGCTATTAGTGATCAATTCCATTTTCCATAATTCAAGAAGCACTTTATTTTTTTTTCCCCAAGACCTGTTTTTTCCAAGTACAAGGACAAAGTCCTGGCGTCAAGGACTTACACAGTGTGTTCAACTAACACAGCAAGTAGCTAGCAAAAGATGGGGTCCTGTTTTGTGTGTGCACCTGTCAAAGGATACTTATCCCATTGCAAAGTGAGGTTCTTTCAAATCAAAATTTCATCTTTACTGAAGCACAAAACAAACATGTGAAGCAGTATGCTGGTCTCTCTGGGATGATTCAGGAAATGGACTGTTTTGATTTGCCATAAACAGTAGATGTTTCTGGTAAGCATTCACAAAATCACTGAAAGGCACAAATCCATGGAACATTTTATAACTGACAAAAGGCTAACACTCAGAATCTAGACTCTAAAATAAATAAAAAAACTTCCTAATTCCTTCAGCAGGGCTAAGATTTCAGTCTAAAGACTGACTTGAAGATCTTCTCTATAGAGTGAGATGAAAGGTTTTGTGAGGAGAAGAAAAAAGATGAAAAGAAAGAATGGGACACCACCTAAAAACTTTGAGGCCATCTATGATTTCACAGTAGCATAAAGAGGAATGCAAATACTCTTCCTGAAAGAAGAATACAGTTAAATCACAACTCAGACCTTGTACGTTATCTGCTATTTTAGGTTGAACTCTTTGTGCAGGGGGATGAAAGGAAAATTCAGGTAACTCATGCTCTTCATGTTGTGGATTCATATTTTTCTAATCAAGGCAGAGCTCAGACATGAGGTTTCCAATCCTGTGAAAAGGGGAGTTTTTTTCACAATAAAAAGGCATAGTTAACAGAAAGCAGGAGCTGTCATTACACAATCCTGACGGGTAAGTTTTCCAATCCAAGTGTTGGAAAGAAAAGACATAATGATTTTTTGACCATAAATGATTGCAGAACATTTGTAAATCAACTGTCTGTGGAAAACATAGATTAAAACAAAGCTTTTGGAAAAGCATTGATCTGTTCTACTTGAAAGGGTAACAGAAAACAGAAAGAAAATAGCTTTAATGGTTCAGAACTAGGTGGGTACCAACGAATAAGGCAGTTTTATGAATGTATGTACACAATATAAATAAACCCAGACAGATATATATGGAACTTATACATATAATTACATAAGAATGTTTGCTCCCAGAGGATCTATCACTGACTCTTTCTGTAATGATACTCAGTCATCTCACACTGTTTGCACCAGTATTCCAAAACATTCAGAATTCATGGTAGGAAAAAAAAAATAAGGTATAAAAATGAAAGTTCCTATTAAGTCATTTGGGCAAAACCTTATAATGATATGATATTTGTATACAGTGGTGGGCAACAAAATCTAGACTGACTCACAGCACTTGAGGGAATTGGGCCAAATTTTACTGTATTTGGTGAATACTGAACTTCACTGCAAAGTTACCCATTCATTTTGGTTAGACAACATCATTAAAAAGTAAAATAACAAAGTTGAAACCCTATGAGAATACTGCATGCATTTAAATGCAAAATAAAAATGCATGTACTACCCCATTCAGATTCATGGGAGTGACAAATTGTCCTAATAAATCAGTATTTCGATTCAAAATATGTAAAGCTGTACCTGTGATAAGGAAATAGGTTTTTTTAGCTGTGAGAAATGCCCAGCTACGTGTCTAGCTTCAATAAACTTTTAACACACTTCTGCATTTCAATGAGGGATATAGATTACCAGATTTTCATTTGCCAGTTTACTGCAAAACAGACATATGATTCAATCTTTAGAAGGTGGCTCACTTTAAAATCTAATCTCACATTCATATAGCAACTCCTAATGAGCCCTCTAGGAGTAAACAAATTAGTCTCCAGGATGTATTATGCATTAATTAATCAGACTAATAGTATTATGAAATGTGTAATAAATGAAAATTAGTTCCAAGTATAGTACTTGCAGTGAAGAATGAGCATAGAAGAATTAGAACATTTATAAAAGTTTTCTCAAATTTCTACCAGTGTCATCTAAATCAACTATACTTCATTAATGACATATTTCTTGTCCATTTAAACTGCAGGTTTTGGTGAAACAAATTACAATGTTGCATGCTATTTTATTTTGGACCGCCATGATAAATTCATTTTTTGAAAAATCACTGTTGGCAATCACGGTGAGATATCTAACATTGCACTGACCCAGCTATAACAGCCCACATGCAGCATATAAAGTCACTTCAGTCCAAAAGGGAGGCAACAAGGGATTACCACTTACTGCAGTTCTTACACAGAAGAGCTTATTTGGCCCTGAGCAGAAAATCTGAAAGTGCACTTATTCATAAACAGAATGGACGCAGCACTGAAAGACCTGGGGTTTCTAATAGAAATAGGGAGCTGGGGAAGTCTGGGCACTTAATAGAGAGATGCACTGTATTTGTTCCTCTTGAATGCGAATGATCTAACTTTTTAAAAGATATTGGAAAAGATCCCCCAGGAGAGATAAGATCATTAAACAGATGTATTGCATACACTTGCAACTATTCCCTATTTCCACTAAGTGCTGCCACCATCCCTCCCCGGGACGATGCTCATGTCTGACCCCGAGCCCGCGAGGGCCACGCTGTGCCAGGCATGTCCAAGTGCCATCCATCCCCACTGCTGAGCACAGCACCTGGAGCACACAGTGAGAGCAGAGCGGGGCACAGACACACAGCACTTCTACCGATGGCTCCTGCTGGGGGAAAAGCCAGGAAGCTGTAAACCCTGCCCACTAAAACAGACGGGCACATTACGTGAATGAGGCACTAAAGAATCAGGCTTATGAGCCAGACGAAATCCCAGCCAGGATGGATATGGTGGAGAACCCAGAGCAGAGGCAGTGTGCATCTCTAAGACAACAGCCATCACTGTATGCATCAGGTAACCATTTTAAATTGTGATCAGTCCATTTTGCAATACTTCTGCTGGTTTCAGGTTTAACCGCCTCTTAGGAATCTTCTTAACCAGTATTTTCTTTCTTTCATAGCATGAGCTAGTACCAGTAGGAGACTGGATCAAGGGGGAAAAAAATGCTCAAATCACTGATTTTATCCAGAACTCTCTACATATGAGTCCACTTAACTACACACCCAACCCAGACTTCTGACTTCAACAGAACTTGCCTAAATCTGGCTTATCATAACAAATCAAAAAACTAAATGAATAAAAGGCCAGCTTCTGTTCTGTGCCACTTCAAAATTATCACTGGTTGCAAAAAGGGTAATTTAAAGCAAAATCCTTAGATGTGGTTTGTCTTCAGAATAATTTGGAAATAATACACAGACTGGCCTTCTTACTCCAGCCTCCTGAGGTGCTTTCAATATCCACCTCAGTCAGTATTTTCCCTGCAGGTAGCAGAACTCCAGCTGAATTCAGGTTGCCTACAGCCATCACCTCTGTTCATAGCATAGAGTAATAAGCCTTTAGGAAAGATGTGTTTGTCCAGCTAAAGTCTTTCCTAAAGAGAGGAGAGATGTGCAAACCAGCCAGAGTGCCAGGATCTTTTCATATGTGCCATATTTTCTCAAGTACACAACTAAATCAGTTTTTCCCCAGGATTTTCTTCTAGATTTAGTTCCCAGCGGTATTTCCACATTAAAAACAGCTGAAGTGAACCACACAGCTACCTTGGCAGAGCAGAGGTGGGACACCACTGTTCTTCTCCATTTTCCCCCCTGCATATCATCACACAACCACAGTGGGATACAGAAGGAGCAACACATGTTCACTTTCAATAAAGAAAAGTGGCCTCTAAGTTGTTGCAGCCACCAATATGCACAGGCAGTATTCAGCAACAAGATTAAACTTTTTTTTTTGAGCCAGAGCTCAACTCAAAGTTCTAGAAACAGCTATAGTATTCCAGTGTTGCATAGTTTACATATTAGCTTAAGTTAAGCTTAAGTTAAGCTTTAGGGAACAAAACCCTATTACCTTAAATTGTATCTCCTTATTGACTTCAGAAGGATGTACATCTGTGGAAGAGAGAACCCAGTACAGACTGAAAGAAGTAGAATAACTCTTGCATTAAATCATCCTGTTATTTTAAGAAAAGGTTAATTTGTAAAACAAATTGAGCTTCACTAGGGACTAATTGACTGGAAAATTTTCTTTTAAAATGTCTTCTAATTATACAGGTGAAAAAAAAAATCTTTTCAAAGCACTTTTATAATTAAAAATCATCCTTTATTTCTTTTAACATTTACTCAAGAAAGAAACAGTACAGGAAGGTTTAGCCAAGAGCAAAGCATCACAGTCCACACCAACGCAATAAATACAAACAGGATAAATATAAGAGGAAGACAATGCCTGTGATTACTAGGAACAATCTAGAAAGAAATCCATAAGCAAGTTTGAACCATTGAAGGAAAACATGAGATTTTCTGCTGGAGTGATTCAGCAGAGACCAAGTTCTCTTTTCAGAACTGCAAAATGAACACCGAAGACAAGAAGACTTATCTCACTAGGAGATATCCTCCTCTAAAAGGTGTGTCAGACTTCTCCTTTTCACCATGTTGCTTGAAATACAATGGCAGGTGTCACTCACAAGAACAGTTATTTTTGTCTTTATCCCTGTCATAGTAGCGTGAAGAAAACCCTTGGATAAACACAGAGAAAGCTTTGAACAGGAATTTTAGGGTAAGAAAATGGTGGTTTTAAGTAAAAGGACATATTGCTTTTCTTATTTTATTTTTATTTAACTTTTGCAAATATCACAATGATTTGGGGGGGTGGGGGGGTTGGATACTGTGAAAAACTTGTTTTCTTTGAACTTTAAACTACCTCAAGTCAAGGATGATTCCAAAATTGTCAGGCAAGAATGAGGTGTTCCCAACATCAAGGGGGTACAGATGTACAAAGTGAGCACCAGGATATCCCAACACTGGGTTCTGGGTTTCCAAGCCTGGTTCTAAGAGTATCAAAAAGTGTTCTGAAAGATGCCTAGTAGACAAGCAGACAATCAAATCTATAGAAGCATCCTAAAGAGCAGGCTAAGACAAAGATCTGGACCAAGGGAATTGTCTCCAGCTGACAAGCTGTATTAAAAGAAAGCTTTCTCATAGCAGAATACTGCAGGGAACACTAGGACATCAAGGGCATTTGGGATCATGTAAGAGTTGATTTCTGGTCTTTATGCAGGTAACATAACAAATGGTTTATCAAAAATAAAAGAAATACAAAGGGACATTGGTTTACAGAACTAGAAGGGCATAAACTCACAGTAAAAAAAAAGCCCTGGTGATTAGCAAGGATGGGCGTAGTAAAGGACTGTTGTTACCTAAATAAAAGGTAAAATTGTATGAACTGAGGAATGCCTCTGTGTGAAAGACAGCTAAAACTAGTTTAGCTGGACTTAAAAGATAGCTGGAATTCAATCAAGTGTCCTATAACAAGCAGAATGCTCCAAAAGGCTAGAAGGCATTTAAAATTATGCTAGTTGAGCTGCTGGGAAAGCCTTTGTCCCTGAAAGAATGGCCTCAGGTTGGGATAATCAGGAATGGTATAAATTAGCCCATGATATGGAAACCTGGTAGTCTTGGAAGCTGACTAACCCAGAGGCAAAGCAACTCATCCAAGAGACTGCACGTTTTTGTCAGACTCTTTTCACAAAGTAACAAAGGATTATATAAGTGGGGAATAAAAGAAGTTTATTTGAAGAGTAAAATAATAGCAGATGATCAGAGGTCTTCTTTTAAATTTGAAAGAGAAATTCTGTTTGCAGCTTCTCATGCCCAGGGACTACACTAGAATTGCCACCTGTTTAAAAAGGATATATTAAGAGTAGAATATATCCCAGAGCTGTATTCTCAGAAACTCCATAACTTCAAGAAACAGGATAGGTTAATTTCAATATACTATATACCTTTTATGCATTGACAGCAGAGGCATGAAATAATGAAAAAAATGATTCAGAGTCAGAAAAATGAGATACAGAACCAACACTTTATCCCTCTGGAACTTAGTCTTCCTTTACGTATACCCCAAGAATTACATGCATCCTTTTTCCTGGGACACTGCACTGTCAGCTGAGATTTATCTAATTATTCACTGCAACTCCCAGATATTGGGCTGTTGCTAGGAATACACTCACTGTTAGAGATAGCTTATACTGCATGGGCCATGGGCTATACATATATGGCTGTCTCACCAAGTTTCAGGAATTTCTATCACTATTCCATTTTCTACTACAGTCATCTCTGAAAGCTGGCTGATACTCAACTTCATTTCAAAAAGGTAGTACCTTAAGTGCATGACTTTTTAATGGAACTGGTGAAAAGAACTTAGAAAATTTACTGTGATGTCAGTGAACACATTTCAGTACTGTAAAGGCAGAGTTCCCTTTCTCATTTCTTCTTTACAAATATATTTTCTAAGTGATTAAAGAGAAAGTCAGCTTATTGAGCCAGCAGTTCAACAGGAATTAAGGGAATGGGTTTGTCAGAAACCTTTGCGTGTAAAGTGCTCTGAATAGCATTTGCTCCCTTCTGATCCCTGCTGCAACTCCATGCTTGGCATTTCACACCACACTAAACACAGAATGAGACTCACAGGAAAACAGTAATGAAACCTGTTGAACTTCTGTGTTGATCTCTAATTTTTCACCTTCCTTGTCCACAGATTGACCACATGGCAGATGTACAGCTGCCAAATGGACATCCTTTTCCAGAACTCACATTTAGCTTCCTTCCCTTAAGTGAGCACAGGTGGTTACACACTCAGGCACTGAGACAATGATCACTATTCCCAACACAAAACAGGAAGATGTTATAAATCATCTGCACAAGACTTATTTTTAGTAAATAGAAAATGATGAAGCTAAATTTGCCTAGATAAATAGTGATTATGTAGGATATAAGTCCCTTTTAGATGAATACATGCAAGCTTCATTAATATTAATAAGCCACATATGCCTTGAGAAGACACAATCATTGTTCACTGAACAAAATGTTCTACCTAGTCCTCAAGTATAAAGATACAAAGACAGTAATCACTTATTAGCTCATTGCATATGGGCTAGTGGGGGAAATAAAGCCCTCTGATGGAATGCCCTGATTGTAATCTCCCAAAACAGTGTCCCTTGCAACCATTCCAAAGCAGTTAAAATCTTACTGGCATATTCCAAGTACCCACTGCTGTCAGGGCTTGCTGTCACTAAGAAACCAATGAAGTGATTTGCATTTGGAGTGTGATTGTAAAGCAGCAATATAATACACTGTGATTAGGAGACTGAGTGAACCACTTCTAAAAAGAAGAAGGAGCACAGGATTAAAACTTTGTATGACTTAAATGTTGATTCTATTGCTCAAAAAAGGCTCCAAGTCTACGAGAGCATGTCCAGTTCCAATAATACACAGCTAAGCTGATGGGAATCTAAACCCTCTGCTGAACTTGGTAGATGTACACTGATTTCCATTACTGACAATCTGGATCAAGATTCACAATTACTGCGTATTGTGAGTAAAGCAACACAGAAGGTGCTACTTCTGGTCTGTAGGATTCAGCTTTGGAAATAATTATTCACTTTTTAGTGCTGGTAAGAGCCATATCCACAAAATGTCTGACACTGTCATGTCCTATGTCAGTGTATTCTTGTCTGTGTGTTCATAGTCCACTGTCCCTCCTTCCTCTCCACACTGAGACCCTACTTGCAAGTAGTTTCACACTAAAGACATCACTGAAAAGTGGTGCAGGACCCCAGACTGCAGAGCAGTGCTCCCCAAGGACTAAAATTCAAGTGCTTCATTGTGTTTTCAGGCTTTGATACCAGAGTACAAAGCAGTTTGAAATGTATGTTGAATGTCTGGAGTTTGCAGCTGTATAAACTGAAGGGTAGGCTTTGCCCTTGAGTTCTCATACTCCAGAATATGGTTAAATTCTGAATCCTCTCTGTAAGGCCACAATTATGCACATATACAAATTTATGGGTGTTTTTTTTGTTTGTTTGTTTTTTTTGGTTTTTTTTTAATTACCTTTTCTATTTCAAAAGTTAGGCAGCAACAAAGGCTAGGAATTGCTAAAAGCATTCACTAGAATGGGTGCCCTTCTCTCTCAGCAGCATTTCCCAAAGATTAAGAAATGTTCCTTTACCAATATGGCAAGAGCAATAGTTTGGGATAATGCACTGCTTTCCAATCTCAGCTTTACTTTGAAGAAGCTGCATAGGTAATTTATAAACATTATGACTGCTCAGAAAATAACCAAAATAGTCAAAAGTTATCTGTGCAACCAATGCCAGTGGGTAAAGAAGCCACCTGAGTCAGAAGATGTGAATTCCCTGCTGAGAACTGTAGGTGCTAATTCACATGACATTGATCTAATGATACCCTCTGAGAACAGTAATATGACATTTCTTTTGGGAAAGTCATCAGAAAAAAATTTCCACCCCCCTGTTTTTCAACAATTTTTTCTCACAACTAGGCTAATTTGGTCATATTCCAGCTATTTGAGGGGCTGTTTTAGAAACAGCAAAAGAGAAATAAACATAAAAATCACTGAAGAAGGCAAAAGGAAAAAAAAAAAAAAAAAAAAAGAGAGTGAACTGGACTGAATGAAAGACAGCAACAAGGCAACAAGAAAGCTTTATATATGCTGGGGCACAGTGGGAGTTGGATGGTTCCAGAGATGGCAATTGCAGAATCCCTTCTGACTGCACATTTAAATTCCTTTCTGTTTTTTTTTTTTTTTGTTTTGTTTTTGTTTTGGGTTTTTTTGTTTGTTTGTTTTTTGTTTTTTGTTTTTTTTTTTTTCCATTTTGTTTGGTTTTGTTGTGGTTTAACCCCATCTGGCAAAAAGGTACCCCAGCCAAAACCAGCACAGCTTTTTAAACAGAACTGAAAACAAGTTTGTCATTTTCAGCTTTGTTCATATATTGGAGTTCAGGTTTCAGGAGCTGATGATGGCATGTGGTTGTGAGAAACACTGCTCACTTTTAAAATTTCAAAGGTTTATTAAGCCTCAACAAATTCAACGAAAGTACTGAAAAACTGTTTTTGTTTGGTTTTTTTTGGTTTTTTTTTTTTTTTTTTTTTTTTTTTGTTATTTGTTTTTTTAACTGATCATCTTCTTTTTTCTCTACATGTAACATTTCAGGTGTTGAAAGCTTGGATTGGTCAGGCTGGATCAGAACATCCCATGAGACCAATTTCCTATTTGCTTCCATGATGTGGAAATTCTTGTATTAATCTTCTCTATTTATTATAACATTATTAGAATTTCCTGGTAGTCTGGAAGGTAGGGCATATGCTTATTTAGTGCTTATTTAGTGACAAGCCCATTTAGTGACAATCCCACTTGGTGTAACTCCAGGAGAAGGGAAGGTGACATGATTTTTTTGGAACTGTCAGAGTATTACTACCTATCAACCTCTAACTAAACCAGAGAGGTATGTTTTCTGAAACACATGGGCAAAAGCTTTTAGTTTTTATTCCTTGAATAGCAGTGGGTAGCTCTACATCTCAGGCCAACTACCTATCACCACTCTTCAGAAAGTCCTAAAAGTTGTAACGTCAGTGTTGATGAAAAGCACAATTGCATTTGATTTTAAAAATGTAATTTCTCACTGCATAGCTAAAAGATGTTGAATCCCACGACTGAAGAAGAGAAATTCTTTTGTGACCAAAGTAATATTCCAGAGTCAACAATTCAGTAAATCAGTATTTTCTGTCAATACAATGCAGTAACAATTTAAAAAAACAGTGCAAATACGGCATTAGTTGGGGAGTTAAGATGAAAGTCCTCACCACACAAAAAGGGTATCAGTTTAAGGTCTAAACTACAAGATGAATTAGGGAATTATTTTCCCAAAATAAAGGGCTGGACTTTCCATGCAAAAAATTAAAGCCAAAAAATCCATGCAACTTGAAACATTTTTCATAAATAACAAACAAGAAGAAATAATCAGAAAAAAAAAACAAACAACAACAACAACAAACAAACAAAAAACACAAACAAAAAAACCAACAAAACAATTCCCCTTTGCCAAGCTCCAGAGTAATGTTCTAGATGGATACTGTTTCTGCCCCTTTAAAAGTTTGAAGATACTGTCCAGATTGTTATGGGCAGTGGAGAGCTGAAAAATCTGATAGGTTTTTTTTAGAAATGAAACTGTAACTCAGGAAAAAACAAAACAAAAATGTCACCAAAGAATATATCTAGCTTTCAATTGTTTTATACATGCAGCAAAGAAATGTATGTACATATATATCTATCCTCAAATATATTAAAAGAAAAATAACAGTAACAGTGGAAGAGATTCTGATTCAAATTGACTTTTAAGTTAAAATTCAGTGTTCTTTGAGATTTAAAGGTATATGAAACAGGCATAAAAATTTCAAGACTGATCTTTTAAATGGAAATTATTTTAGCGGTGTGTTGTTGTTATTCAACTTCCAGGAGAAATTAAATACAAAGTTCTTATATTTATATATTTTAGGGAGGGGAAAGTATTTCACTCAAGTTTGTTCTATGACTTTCCCATACAAAAGTAAAACCACAGATAAATAAAGTATCAATTTCAGATTTTAGAAAATAGTTCAGTTTCACAGTTCAACTCAGAATAAGCCCATTGCTCAGAAATTTCTATAAATCCTCATTAAAAGACTGCTTGCACCATCACTTGTAGTTTAGATGGCAGCTCCCTCTAAAGTGAGATGGAAAAGAGGAGAGGTTTTTTTGCTGTTTTGACACAAAATGTAACATCTCTTATCTAAGACTGGAAGTTGCCAGCTCAGTTCTGGATGTGTTTCCAAATGGCATTTGAGTGCTTCAGTAACATGGCCTCACAGTACAATCTCCTGAAGGACTCATTTCTCCAACTCCTCCTCCCTTTCCACCAGTTTTATGGAAATTATCCTTCCAGAATTTAAAAGTACAATGACAGCCATACTGACTACCTCTGTAAATATAAATATGAATTATTCTTGCCTCTTTTTCATAATCTCCTAATACCAACTGCAGTCTACTATTTTCCATCCAGACAGGAAAAGAAAAGGAATAGTGCCCTGCTCTATTTTGTGCTCATGCTAGGTTTGGGACTGCTCATAGTGGAACAGAGTGGGCTTGTGCATGGACAAGGTTCTCAGGATCCTGAACTACAAAAGACAACAGTATGAGCTGCTCGAATCCCTCATTGTAGAAATCACTGGCCTGGGAGAATCTGTAACAACCCACTCCTTCCCACTGGATTTGCATTGCAAAGAAAGAATTCCTGTAAATACAGATTTCTTCCAACTCTTCACACCACCTTGTCACTCCTCTTTTCAACTCCTTTCAAAGCTTCCTTGACTTTAAATACACAGAAACTCCTTCCCAACAACTACTGACTAGTTTTGAAGTAGAAGTGATTACAGGTATTCTCACAGAAAGCTGAGGAAATAGATCATTGAGGTTTCTTGATTAAAAAAAAAAAAACACCTTTCTTCTTTGAAATTGATAGACTTCTTGAAAATGTATCAATTATGAGGACATTTCACTGAAAGGAATTATCAGACTGGACATTCTGCCCTCAGGTCATAGATGATCCAGTAGAATTTTTCAGGTCCCTTGCAGGCGATTGCAGTCATGATCAGAAGAAAATGTTTTCATTCTGGTTTGTGTCTAATGTGATAGCAAATTAGTAATTTAATGCAGATAAAATTGTACCTCAACATTTACATGTGTACACCTATATCACATGATGATTCTTAACAAGCCCTTAAACAGCTTTTACTTTTATCCTTTGTATCAGCATTGGTGATATTGAAATTTGAATTAAACCGTTCTGCATTTCCAACAGAGTAGGAGTTTTAGCTATTCATTACTCCTAATGATACAGAATAGAATTTGATTAATTCTTCTATTTAGTTTATTTAAACACATTAGAAGCTTTGGTGGTATTGAGAAAATTCTATTGGCCCAAGACTGCATGGAAAAAGAATGATAGCAGAATTTTATTGATTCTTGATGGTTTTGGGTTAAATGTGTTTTTTTTTTTTTTTTTCTGGAATACCTGAGTAAGGAAACAGTACCAGAATTTCCTAGAATTATGCTAAAATGGCTGAGAAAGGAAAGATAATGGTAAGGAACCAGCATTGGCCTCGGGGGCAGTAACACTACAGCTGTCTGAAACTCATACTATCAAAACTAAAAATATATAAACAACATAAAATTAGAAGTTTCACCATTTCTTTAAGTATCTAGACAAATGCTACTTGATGATATTCCTTGGCTACAACAGCAACTAAATTCAATCTTGTACTTCAACGTTGGACTGAATATTTTGTTAGTGTTTGCACAGACATCTGTAAAATATGCCAATCAGGCAAATTAGTAACAAATTATGAAATAAGAAATTATGCTGAATTAAACCACCTCCATCAAATATTCAAAGCCCAACAAAATGGATAATTTTGACAGATGTGAGGCTTCTCCAAACCATTTGTACAATATCTTCTAGCAACTGATAGTATTTCCAAATTTAGATTTAAGACAGTCTTTTTCATTTACTCCTTTCTCCTTCAGATAGTCACTTTTGATGACAATGTATTTTCCCAAATAAAAATGTTCTCCAGATTATCCCAGTCTACCTCTTCTTACCAATCTCACGAGCAGGTGCAGAAATCCAAATCTGATCCTGCTTCCCTCAGAATTGTAACGAAGTACCAAGCAGGCAGAGAATTCCCAGTGATCCGAAATTCAGCTCCATTGCAGGACCTCTATTAGGGTGAAATGCTCCACAAGGCTGTATAGAAATCCTGATTCAGAGACACTCCATTGGTGAAACTCTCCCAGATGCATTTGCCCTGTGTGAAATGCAACTTCTTGCTCTAGGAACAGTTGGCTTTCTGTAAATACCCAGCATCCAATTGTGTTTAGCAGGTGACAACTGTCTTAGTTCTGAATATGACCTGAGCTATACTCTCTACAGACCCTTCTGTAGTTGCTAACAGTATTTAGGAAGCACTGCACTGACCAATCATTTTCAAAAGGTTTAAGATGAAGCAGCCCAGTGCTCGTGCAGTTCTCACCAGAGACATGTCTTCAGCCTTTTGATCTCACAACTTAGATGCAGGAGGGTCTGGCTCTGATCCAGCAAAATTCATGAACCCCAGCTTAACTTCTGACAGAGGAGTAACTCTGTGAAAGCTGGAGATATTTATATGTTCCTTGTTAGGCAGAATACAGGATTTTAAAGGATTCTAAGGCTCTTCATTGAATAGCTGTACTGCTTCACATAATACCATTGAAAAGGGAGTATTCATTTTCAAGAGGACTCTCCAAAGAATTTGAAGTTTACAGAAGTAGGGTGTTTGTTCTCATGAGTTTTGTGTACTGTGGATAATGTCTATTAATATCATACTTTGCTTAGTGTGGCTGATATAGAAATAAAATCTTCTTCTACAAATCGAGGATCACCGAATCAGGTCCTTCTGGTTTTTCCTTTGTGCTGCATTTGCAGATGAAGAAGAGAGAAAGAAATAAGCTGTTTCCTAAAGCAGTGGGGAATGAGATAGCCTTTCTTTTTAACCTCAGATTTATTCACTTTGATGTTGAGGGTATATAAGATTAAGAAATGCTCAATTTCTTGATTGTTGAACTCTGCCTACTTGTAGCTGATGATTCATGGCTTATTGTTTCTCTAAATGTTCACAGTTAATTGGTATGGTGAAGAATTAAAGATTAACTGTCGAAATGTAAAAGTGTCAGGACTTTTATATAAGGGAAAGAACAGAAAATAACTGCAGATGAAGAACTACTATCTAAATAACCTCACACAATATCTACACAACTACAAAATCAACCTTTATCCCACTGCACAAGAGAGAATGCTTTTAAATAAGGCAGTTTCAATTTTATAGCGTCCTATAACTTGCAATCAGCAACTCTTTAATAAAACTGAAATAAGCACCTCACAGTCAATGGGTACTTTTTATATTTTTTTTGCTCAACCAAAAATAGGATTCACATTAAACTGAAAATTGGGTCATGCTTCAGCACACAGTAATTTGACCTAAAGATAACATTCCTATCCCACAGTTACAAGATGTGCCTTTCAGACAATGAAAACATTTAAGAACTACAATTTTAGGTAGTTTGTATAATGTAAAAATGTCTGTCACACTCCTGGAATCTAAAATATAATGAAACCTTTCACTCTTGGCTCTACAGAGCAGTGTAGTATTGTATCATGGCATAATGTTGGCACAAGAGAAGGAGCACAACAGGAAAAATGACGTCTTATTTCCTCTGATGGTTTATTTCATACTAATAATCTGCGGCAAAGCTGAACTTACAATTTGCAGGAGGTAAGACAAGTGTTTATTGGTGACTGGATGCACCATGAGAAAAACCCTCAGTTCTTTGATCATGGCAAACTTTGTAGCACCCTGAAGGCATGTTTCACTCAGCTCAGGTAGATCAGGAAGGATTCAGATCAAGAAACAAAACACAGGTCATTTACCAGGTACCAATTATACTGGGTTGCAAGCCAGTCACTGACGTCGAGACTAAAATCTTCAGGCAAGAGAAAAAGAAGAAAAGAAAAGAAAAAGAAAAAGAAATAAATCTAAGAACAATTGTGCATCTAGGAATAAGAAAGTAAAGACCCTGAATATCACAGATACTGTTTGGGTATCGTTTACTGTTACCTTCAGATTGCAAGTTTCAGCGTTTAAATCAAATACCTTGCAATGATCTCTTCCCATTGCAAAATTCATTAAAGCACAGACCACGCTGCACATAAATACACAGAGCTGTATGTTATGAAAATAGTAACTCCCTGACAGCACTGCCTCCCTCTGCTGCCTAGTAATGAGTGACTTGGATACCACCTGACCATTTAACCTCAGATAAATATTTCAAACATATCATGCAAGAGATTCTCAGATCAATCCCCACCTCCAAGAAACCAGTGGAGTGGGACAGAAAGCCATTTTGCACTGGTGCACCAGAGCAGAACATAAAGAGCAGTTTTCCTTGGTTTTTTGGGGGGGAACCGTGCATTTTCTTTTAGCCTGTGCCACAGTAAAGTGATTAAAGGTAAGACACAGATCTGTGTCCTTGACACCTCAACACTAGAACAACACCAGGAATTTGGACAAATATACACAGTAAACTCCTGTTACATACCTTGTATAATGATCTGACAGAATTAACAGAGTGTACAATACCTACAAAATAATTTTCAGATTACTTCACTAAAAGTTTATCAAACAGCAGCATATCAGACTTCTGAATCTGTCTATGGTCCTCTTGCTTCCATACACAAAGTAGGCACATACTGAAAAGCAGCAGACTAAAATATCCTGCTTATATCACATTAGGTTTGAAGTCCATGAGATAAACAAGAGAATTGTCTTTGCAACACCTGTCTGAGAAAGGGAATTTATCTACAGATATGAAAAATGGATAAATCCTTAGTTAAATAATTTGAACCTGTCAATAATAACTCTGCCAACAGAGAGAGAATTAAAACTACCAGCATATTTTCCAGATACGGTGGAATACACTTTGACCAATATTTACCTTGGACCAATGCCTTTTTAGAGCTGCATAATCAGAGCAAAACTGTGTTCAATAAGGCTCAAAATCAAGCTTTCATCCATGATGACAGAAAAAAAGGTTCAGCCACACGCATTTACCTAGATCCTTAGTTAAACTCATGTGCTTTTAGCAGATGAGCAGATTTAGCAGAACATGCCATCTTTTAAGGCAGCAAAGAATCATAAACTAAACGAAGTCTGTAGGCCAAAGCATGATGGATAATCAGATCCTGAACCCCAGGACTCATCACAGCATTTTCAGACATTTGAAATAATGGTGTCCATCCTGTTGGCTGTGCCCAGGGTCACTTTCCTTACAGCACATCCCCAGGAACTGTGCCGTGGAACTGAGCACAGCACAGCAAATTCCTCCTGCTGAACATGCAGCAAACCTGGAGTCCAGTCTTTGTGCAGGTCGTGTGAGCACACACCTCTTCTCACCTTGTCCAGGCTGCTCCTAAGCTAGGAGCTCTGTGGGATATTACCATGTCAGCATGCTGGGACCTCCACTAGGAATCTCTGCACTTCACTGCAGTGCATAGAGAGATGTAAAGGAATTTTCTACTCCCTATTAAAATCCTTTTAAAATTATGCAGCAACTTGTATTCCAAAATAAAAATTAGACATGGTCATTTATATTACATAAATTAGAAACAGGGCACTGTGCTGGCATTTAAACAAACATTTATAACCAATGAATATGGGAAGAAAAAAAAAAAGCCCACTCAAACCAATATCATGAGGACGAAAATTAAAAAAAAAAAATAGAAAAGAAATTGAGAGAACTGAGACTAATTATCTGTATTTAAACATGTGAAGATCTTACTGAGTCTACAAGGTTGAGATCTTGTTCCCTAATCAAGTGCATCAAAGGCATTCCCCAAGGCTCAGAGCAAAACTGCGGAACATCCATACAAATCATTTTTATTCAGGAAAGGCCCTGAAGTGGAGTGAGTTTTCTTCCCCTCTCTGTCACACTGCTGCACAGCACTGAGTTCCCAGAGGTGCACACTCCTGTATCACACGGCTTTGCTGACTCCCACTGACATTCCAAATGAGCTCTTTACTTTTGTTCTGCTTTATTAAGAGGGCCAGACTCTGCCCTCTTCCTCTGCCCACAACGTCTTGAACGTCACTGACTCCAGAGTGTAAATTAAGTAAGATTTTGGAGATCATTTAGCAAGCACTATATAATTGAATGTTCTTCAATGTTCAGAATGACTGAAGGATTTAATTTACTAATAATTAACTGCATGAAGGGGCGATACTGAGTTTAGTTCTATTTTAAGGGCCTAATATGTAATGCGTAAGAAGTTAATGTACATAAGCTGTACATTTCCAAACCTTTGTTCTGACTGTAAAATGTCAATTGGACTCATTCTGGTTTTTTGCTGCCTCAGAAACCATGCTGTGAATTTTTAGCTGCTATAAATGCTTAATGTAAGACCTAACTGTGCAATGCTGTGGGAATTCTGGTTTTAAAACTTATGAAAGCAACATTTTACTTACACTTTTCCTCTCATGTCAAAAAATAGTATAGACTTCAGTGTCACAATCATAATGGATGCATATTAACTTGCAAGGAGTTGTTGTAACCTTCTACTTTTTTCTTCTAAAAAGGAAACATGTATAACATGGTTCCCAGTGGGGGAAAAAATGTCACTGTGAGTAGCAGTTATGGCTTATTAGAAATTTGACTCAAAATCTTCAACCTCTATAACTTGTACAATTTTTGCCAAGAGAGAGTCAAATAAACACATATATAAAGTTACCCATATTTTCTTTCACTTATCATCATATTATGGAATAATCACTTAATAAGCATAGACTGTACTTCTAACACAATAATCAGCTTGATTTTTTCCTTTTAGCTTCTAACTTAATAAGTACAATTTTGCTGTGCCTTATTCTTGAACAATTAATAGTATTCAGCTGCATCTAGCAACCTGACGATGTGGTATCTAAGACAACAATGTGCCCCCCCAATTCCACACAAAGTTTAAAACTTGCTGAGAATTGCCAAAAAATTACGCCTAAAAATTAGTTATATAAAACACAGGCTCTACAGGCCTGGATTTAAAGTTTCTGTAATTTCTTTATTTGCTTATTTTTATTTCTTCATGCAAAAGCTACTTTTACTTCTTAGGAATGTAAAACAAGCCTCAGAGAACACAAAACCTGCCGTGACTAGAAACCTTAGTATGATATTATGCTTTTCTACTAGCAGCACTGGAAAAGAAGGCAGACATTTGTAAGCTGGTCTAAAACTGAAGTGTGAGGAGTCTGAGTTATGGTACAGAATAAAGCATGGCTAAAACATTCCTTTGATCTGAGTTATTCTTCACACAGAATAAAGTTAGAGAGATCGTGTACTGGAGTTAACTTTTGTCCCAACCGCTCCTGCGGGGCTGTGTTTGGGAGCTCTTGGTGACACAGCATTGGTGGCACAGGGGGGTTTCAGCTTTTGCTGAGCAGTAACACAGGCACAGAGTGAGCACGAGGAGCTGGGAGAGGACAGCAGGGACAGCTGTCCCGAGCTGACCTCAAGCACAGCTCATCCTTTATGTCTGTGTCCAGCGCCAAAAGCTGAGCAAATAAGAGAGGAGTGGAAGGGCCCTGTCGTGGCATTTGCCTTCCAGGTAAATTACTGGAATGAATTTGCTGCCAGAGTGCAGTCACAGGGAGTCTGTGAGGCCCTGGAGAGATGGAGTTATGAAGATGTGAGACTTGGCTAAGGAATCTTTCTGCCCCTGAAGGATGAAGGGAATCCATCTGAGCTTAGCTCTCAGTGAGGTAAGAGAGTGGGGCTGGGGAAATGGGCAAGACAGACAAAAGCTAAAAGATACCTCAAATATCATTAATTCCTTGTCTTAAGTTATCCTGGGTTTTTCTTGACCAAGGTTTGCAAGAGTAGGGGTTGTTTTAAATTTCAGCTCTTCTCATCGTGGCTAATAGAGTGCTTTTTAGAAACCTGAAATCTGAGGTTAATATAGCCATGCCTTAGGGAGCTTTAACAGAGGAAGATCCACATCTTTTCAAGGAAGAGGTAAATCAGTTCTTAATCCACCTGTATTTTAAAGACACTCAAATTAAATAGATTATTAGTTTCCATTTCTGTCTCTAAGCATCTAGCTAACAACCAGACTGAATCTCCCACTTTATTTACGTATGTCATACAGACAGACATGATACATCTACTTTGTTTGACTGCTTCAATGACAGGAACAGGGACCAGTGGGAAGTGCACTCCTTGATCCCAAGGTTATTTGGCCTGGTGGTACCTGATTGAATTGCTCCACCAATGGCATTTCAATATCATACAGTTGTTCTCTGTGAAGCAAACTGGCAGATCAGTGTTGCATGTCTGAACCCTGCAAATCCTTGAAGCAATTTGATGATGAAAGCAAATACCCAAGACTTCACACACACACACACACACACACACACATCTATAAATATATTAATATATTTATAAATACATATTAATATATATGTATGTGCATACATATATGTGCATATACATATATACACACACATGTCCACCTTGTGGATCCCTTCCAACTCAGGATATTTTGTGATCCCATATACTACTTTATATATATAGATGTGTATATCATATACACATATACATATACATATACATATGTACATGTACATGTTCTGTATATGAAATATATAACATGTGCTATATATTCTATACAATAGTTATAATTGAATCCTTGCTTATTTGCTTTTTATTTTGTAATTCACATGGGATTTTTTTATGCATTATCTAAGAAGTGATTACTCCTCTTTGCAAACCCTAAATGAATTACACAGACACACTGTCTCCCTCAACCTGCTGATGGACATGTCTAAGAGAATTCCTAGATACCAGTATATCAGGCAAGTGGCTGTGCTCTTCATTAAGGAAAGAGATACTTCCCCAAGGAGGTAAGATCATTTAGATCAGTCAGTCTCACACAACTATAACCAAAGGAGTTGGGTTTTTTTGGTGGGGGAGATATTTTTTCTTCCTTTGTATTTCTAGGTTTTGGAGCTCATTGAGGAAGACACTATAGCTGGAGCTTTGCATTAAAATTTGGGTAAAGTGTAAGTTTGGAAACAGAATTACCATATCTTCAATGAATTCTGGCCTTACTTTCTGCCCATTTACACCATCCAGTAAAAAAAAACCTGTGTATGGTATTTGCTGCACCTGCGACAACCTAGAAGACAGCTGGCAACAGAGCTTTACCCTAATTGTAGGGTTTCCTGATTGCTGCTGCAAATCCTGAGTGTTTTGCTGCAAGGCTTAGCCAGCACACATTAAACTGAAGATATCAGGATTCTCAGCTCTACAGAGATGAAAGACACCTAGGGTAATATAGCTGTCAAGATTTCCAAGCAGTGTCATCCCATTGATTTTAGTGCTGTCTTACTGGGGTATCTGTCCCTACAGGTATCTATACCTACTGTGAACACAGAAGAGAAATATTCAGACTACTAGAATTTGAAACCAGATGGTTACAACATGTTTGTGCTTATTTTGATTAATTTAGTTTATTATAGATAAGATATTCAACAATATTTGAATTCTTCGCCAGATCAGGCTTGATCTTGGTTGACAAGAAGGCAGGAAGGTAAAGTGTGGAAGAGCAGACATCTCTCCTCTCCCTTTCAAATCTGTAACTGGTTATCATGTGCAATTTCCTTGGGATCATTTTATGTCAGAAAATGAAGTGATATAATTATTTTTAAATAATTGGGGTAAAAATCATGCTAGGAATATGATATATTGTCCAAATTTAAAATTTACTTCAACACTTCAGGACTGATTTTGCCATAAACATGTAATGATCTGATCATCTGGTTTTGTGCAATAGTCAGGGTTAGAAACCTTGCAACCTTAACATCAGGAATAACTAAAAAATATCTTCCCTCCTTTCCATCTCCACTGCTTAATCCTACATCGCAGTTTCTTCAAGAATAGGTGTCCCTGAAGGTCCTAAAATCCTAGAACTGTTTGAATTAGAAGGGATCTTAAAGCTCATCCAGTCCCAGCCCCCTGCCATGGGCATGGACACCTTCCACTATCCCAGGTTGCCGCAAGCCCCATCCAGCCTGGACACTTCCAGACATCCAGAGGCAGCCACAGCTTCTCTGGGCACCCTGTGCCAGGGCCTCACCACCCTCACAGGGAAGGATTTCTTCCTCATATCTAAACCAAACCTCCTTGGTTTCAGGTTAAAGCCATTCCCCTTTTCCCTGTCACTATACAGGAAACTATATCCTTGTAAAAAGTCCCTCTCCAGCTCTCTTGGAGCCCCTTTAGGCACTGTAAGAGGCTCTAAGGTCTGTCCAGAGCCTTCTCTTCTCCAAACTGAGCAGTGTCCACCTGTATCCAGAGCAGATGGGCTCCATTCCCCTGAGCATCTTCATGGCCTCTTCTGGACTGACTCCAACAAGTCCATGTCCATATTAAATATAATATGTTTATCAGATTAAAACCACAGAAGCAAGTCAGATAAATGCTGAACTATCCCGTATTTCATGTCCAAAGAGAAGAATCAAGTGACTAACTCTAGTGTCTCTGCATAACCAAAGAAAAGTATATCAATAGTTCCTTATCTTAAAAAATGGATATTCTGATTCACAGAACAGTGACAATTAAACTTTAAAATTCAAGTTAATGGAATTAACATTTCAACTGAACTTAGCATTTTCCCAAGCAATACAAAAAAACTCCCCAAAAACAAAAATTCAGTTTAAATGTTGGTTTGATTACAAACAGTAAAACCTGTGTTGAACTGAACTGTGAAACTGATGAAAATGGAAGCCATCAAATAGCACATTGGAAGACAGAAGGACAGTCTTGGGAGAGAAGGATAAAGCTGCTAAGACTGATTTTAAAAGTCTTTCATTTGTAATAAAATTAGATTAGATTTCAAAAAGCACGATTTTTAAATATATAATGTCACTTGATGTGTTCATGTAGAAAATATTCCCCAAATTTGCTAATGCTGTGTCTTGTGGCCATAAATAAATACAACATATTGTACAGGCTGAGACAGTGTCTGTCTGTCCTACCACAGAATTCATGTATTGCTTATTCAATATAAAGCCTGCTTCGATGATTTGGCACATCTTTATTCAGAAGATGGGGCTGATTGCTGGCAACTTTGATACAATAAAGACTGCTGCAGCATTACTGGAAGAAATTTATTTGATAAATGTGTATTTTCCATTTTGCTTTAAAGGAATCTATTATAAGAGCAGCTGCTTTCCGAATGAAATTAATGCCGAAGTGAAGCTCCGTATTACAAAGTAAAATGGGACTCGCTCTCTAATATTAGACTGAAAGGCATTGTAATGCAGCAGGAGGATTGAACTTTGACTCCTTCAAGAACACTGATTCATATAATAAAAAGGAGAAAAAAGGCTTTAAAAAATGCTAACATCTTCTTTTCAAAGCTTAGTAAAGCTGCTGTCCAGAAAACAGAATAGCAAATACAGGTTGTGTGCATCTCCAAAGAAGATGTACCCTAAGGAATACAGCAAGGAATCCACATAACAAAATTCCGAAAATTGTTTTTAAGATTTTGAAAGATACTGAAACACACAACTGGGAGGAGAATCTCTCATCCTTTTTCCCATCAGCAGTGACACACCTTGCTTATTTAAATGGGTTTTAACCAAGCTATATACTGTTGGATTACAGCTAAGCTTTACCAATCCTTTATGATTACAACTTCACATCTCAGAAATTCTCCCATCCTTTTCAAGATTAGAAATATGTTCCTGTTCAACACTGGCTATGAATTAGAGGGTTTTACTTTTTATTAAAGGCACTTTTTTTTTTTTTTTTTTCTGTTGGAAGGCAGGAAGGCAGGCAGGAAGGCCTATCTCTTTTTTGTATATGGATGAACAATTTTGTATACCATGAACAAATGCCTAGTGTTTGCCAGTTCTTCTTGCAAGCTCCTCAGCCTGATCTCATTTTATCTTTAGAGACATTAAGGCAAGATAATTTTGATAATTTTATCTAGCTCAGTACTTAAATATACTCTGAGTCTTATATTCCAACCCTTTTTTTCTACTTTCTGGTCTCTCAATATTTCCTTCTTCAGACTTCAGAAATAGAAGCAGAGCAAATTATCCTTAGATACTTGTATGAAAAATTCATATTATCAACATTTTAAACTTTTGAGCAATCTAGACATGATTTTGTTTCTGTACGTTCTTGCTTTTTGTGTCCAAAAAATATTTTGTAAGCAGAGAGAAGACTTTCTAAAAGAATACTGAATATTCTGTCCTCATTTTGCAAGAGAAAAGCTGTCTTATATAGCATCGAACAGTCCCTCCTCCTTAGCAGACTTGGTTGAAAGATCACAAGACGTGCAGACACCTCTTTACAAATGTTATCTTTTGTTTCGCTGCTTTCTTTGTGTTTGGCTTGCAATAGTCTGTGCTTTCCTGCTGGACAGCTGACTAACTCATTTCTAATATTTAAACGTTTTAGGTTTGCTCTCATCATGACCCTAATACAGTGCATTTACACTACACTCAAAGGAGATGAATAGCAAGCCTACCAGATAAATGGCCACAGACTCACAGCCTTCAAGAGACTTATTCACTGGTGTAACAGTATTAGCCCACAAGGGCACTTTCAAAAGCTTTTCATGCCTTTCTATTCTCTTGCTTCCAATCTCTGTCATTACTGGGTGATGTTGCTTTCAGACAGTTTGGGCTTTTGGTCACTGCTAGCTTGGGAAAGATTCATATTTATGACCTTGAACTGAAAAGCTTCCCATTGCACCTCAGCCACTTGTGCCATTCCTTCCATCTTGCCACTCTCCTTACATTCAAACTAATTTCCTTTCCTCTTCAATTTAATCATTCTGTGATCCTGCATTTTGGTCCTCGTGGCAAGGGAGCCACTAGGACTGCAGAAATATAAAGGTACTGTTGAATAATGCATTATTCATGGCACCATATTTCGTGCTGTACAAACCAAGGAAGAGAACCCTCCATCCCAGACAGCTCCCAGCCCTAGGCTCTATGGAGCAGGAACTCACATACCTGCCAGATGCTCCTGCTGACCTCAGTCCAGTCGTACTCACAAACCCGTTGAAATCTGAGCATTTTGTTATTGCATCCTGCTTTATTCCTTCCTTACCAGATGTACATGTCAGGCTCCCGGTGACACACAAGGGGGAAATAAGGTGCCTTAGTGAAATTAATACTGATTCTGTATTATTACACAATTTATATCAGAAGCAGGCAGACACATTTCTGTCATCTTGGCCAGGGTTCATCATACATCCAGATTTATGATTTCCCCTTGGCTTTGTTTTGGCTTTTAAAGAATAGATTAAATGTGGATTGATACTAAATTGCTGCTGCAACAAGAAAACCTGGCAAGTGAAGACACTGGGCTTGACTGGGTACCTGGTTAAAGGCTATTCAACATAAAAGACACAACAAGAGACAGAAAAAGCAATAAATCACAGTAAGAAACACAAACTCTAACAAAGAGGAGTTATAAAGACAATACCAAAGACAGACTTTCAGGTTCCTGAATGATGGACATTGAAGGAGCCATTCCAAGCCCTGAAGAATCCATAAGAGGAGGTGAATTACTGTGCCATAGCAATGACTGATTTTAGTGCAGAGGTGGCTGTGGGATTTATGGGGTGTTTTAAGCAGCTCTTGGGAACATGAGAAGGAATCAAGTCGACTGGGGAGTGTAACTGGGGAGAAGCAAGCATGAGAAGTGGAGAGGAGGGTTAATGTAAAAAGCAAAGAGAAAAAGCAAGGCTGATTGCAAACAAACAAACAAACAAGCTGCTGCTCAGTGGAGTTCTCTAGCAAGCCCTGTCCCTAATTGCAATCTTATGAAACTCCATCCACCTATTTTATGTGTGACTTTGCTCTCTGCTTATGTGTGATTCACAAGCAAACTTGAGGTTTCACTCAGCAGTAAGTCCTGGAAAGATGTGAGGCTGGAGACAGGATAAACAGGGCTTAGGTTCTGGGTTTGGATTCTGGGAGGACTTAAGGTCCAGTACGGGACTTAAGATGCGTGAGAAATGAGAACTTCAATCAAGCTGCAGTATCTGGCAAGCTGAGATAAACCAGAAACTGGAAAATAAAACAACCCAGACTGGAGATAGGAAGGCAAATAATCAGGGCAACAGTTCTAGGTGGATTTATAGCCAAGGTTTGAGGGCTTTGCAAATATAAGAGTGGCTGTGCAAGATAGAGAGAGTTTGGAGACAAGGAGCAGGCCTGAGCTGTGGTTTTATGTTCCTGTAAGTGCTGTAGGTGACAACAAAGGCAATGAATGCTCTGTGTTGATCTGTGTATCCAAGCATTTGAATGAGCTGTGTCTATGCTCCTGCACTACTGCACTTTTTGGGAACACAAAGACTGAGCTTGCTGTTGCTATGACCTGCAAATGGCTAGAGCAGAAAACTGACTGGGAAAGAGAAACCCAGGCTCCCCGAGAGCCTCAGTCTATTTTGGACCTTTGTTACAGCAATGCACACAGATCATAACTCCATGGTTTCCTGTGAAAAGGCTGTTTTGTCCAGATTTTTTTCTCTTATTCAATTTTCTTCTAACTACACAACTATAGAATTTTAAGTCCTACCTTTCGTTCTGTTGATTTGTTCTACATCTTCTACGTTGAGCAGCTCTAACATGATGAAGGGGAAATAAAACAATCACACTACAAAATTAATCCCTTTGTTCCAAAGATAGAGATCAAAACATATTCTACTGATAAGGCTACCAACATGGAAGTGGAATTACCAACCCCTGGAGTCTGTGCTAGGTATAACATAATAAAAATTCGTAGCAATTATTACCAACAATTTTTAAAATACATTATAATATAAGAGCAAAATGAGAGTGATTAAGATCTCAGATCGAGCTCTTCCAGTTCCATTTCTGTCTTCAGATTAGTTATACTGCAACCAGGAAGGACTACTTTTTACAGCTTGCAAAATATATCAGAGATTAATTCCCGAACACCATTATTCTAGTCTGTGCAAGACACTAATTTAAGGGAAAAAAGTGAAGGAAAGAACAGCAGCAGTGATGAAAATGAGAATGCCCTGCAGGAGCTAATACAATTTCAGCTGGACAGCTTCTGCTATTTCCTTCCAGCTTTTTTGGGGTTGATAATCAATACCTGTCTTCATCACTTCTGGTATTTTGCCTTACATACATAACATCTTTTGGGAATACATATAAATAGCTATTAGATTCAAATATAAATCTTTAACTGAATATATTAAGAAATGCCTTTTTTTTTTTTGCCCTGTGCTTAGAACGAAGGAGATGCTTGAAAAATATTCAATCAAAGTATAGAGTGAAGCGATAAAAAATGACAACGCAACAGCTGTACCGTCTTTCTGGCATAAGGAAAACAGCATCTGTAAGGGGAAAAGCTGTGTGCACACATGCTCACACACAGTTTCAGGGCTCAGTGAAGTAGCTGGCTTGGCAGCTTTGTAAGTTCAGTAAAAACATATGTAATGATAGTGAAAGTATCTTTGCAATTCCCCTCTGTGACAGGCTCTTTTCTAAAACTGCAGTGATGATACAAGCCACCAAAACTATTCCTTTTTGGCATTTCTCTTCTGGAACTGGCAGGTCTGACCAGGGTATGCCAGTGGGGGCCCACAAAGGTGCAGGTCTGGCTGGGGGAGCCAGTGAGACACAGAGCCACCCCCACACCTTGGAACCAGCTTGTGACTCTCCTCATCCGTCCCCACTTTGCAGGTGAGAGGCTGCTCCTTTCACTGCTGATCCTCTAAGTCCCATTACACAGCCACAAGACTCTTTAAGACATAAATTGTCTCAGAAATTGAGTACAAAGTTTCTTGTTCCTTTGTTTGGTTTTAAGATAAATCGTGTCTACAAGGATTATAAGTGTAATACTGCTTTTGTTGGAAGTTCTGATAAAGGTGCCTGAAAGAAAACAACTTTCATTACCAAAAAGCTTTGCCTTCCTCAATGCAGTCAAACTAATGCAATGAAATTTCTTGTCCCAATATCAATAATACATGTTCAAAGCAAATATGGAATTGCATATCCAGAATTTTACTAAAATACATAAATAAATATGATCATACCCTTAGGTACAAAACAACTATTTACCATCCTATCTCAGAATTGATCTTCGGAGGCATTAATGACTATGAAATTTTTCTCTGCCAGGTATGTACCTTCTTCTTCCATTAATGTATCAAGGAAATTTATTATTAATCCAATCAGTTGGATCATCCTCTCCTTCACACCTGAGAAAAACATTATGAAGAAAAGTGGCTAAGACAGGAGTCCCCATACATTGGGAGACTGGTTTAATTAGGTTTTATCCTTTGGTAAGGATTACTGTTATATTTATTTATTTACTTACTTAACATAAATTCACAAATTAATTTAGTCACTGTGTTATCAGCACTATGTGTTAATGACTTGAGTTTCAATTACTAGAATAGCTCCAGAGACCAAATCTAAACGACTGGATTAGTCAGAGCACAAATCCGCACACGTATGGATTTTTAATAGCTTTCATACCTAGATGGCCCCTGGCTCCTGAAGGCTGTGATAGTTTTGGCATCTCTGTGCCATGACACAGGCATGAGCTGCCTGCAGGGCCGAGGGCAGACACACCCCAGGACAGCCTTGGGTCATGCAAAAACGCCAAGAAATGAGAATAAATCAGAAATGCCTGCGTTTTACCGCAGCTCTTTGCTTTATGCTGCCTCACCCGTGGCAGTGATCAGCCCACATTAGGAGGTGCCCAGAGGAGAGACCCTGAGGATGCTGTGTTGGGGCTGGCGATGGTGGTGAGCTGAGACTGTCACCATCACCCACAGCTGTATGAGCACATTCACAGTGCGAAATGGGTGCTGTAGTGCAGTCCTCACTCTGCTCTTTCTCCCATATGATGAAGTTGGGGAGCAACAAACAGAATTAGCAAACCCTACAGTATTAGCTTACTTCCAAGTTTCTTACTTCCAATTCTTACGGAATATGATTTTATTAATCATGTGTATTTGATGTCAAATGTGCTGCAGAGTAACCAAGGGACAGTAGAAGGAATAAGCATACTTGGGAGACACACAGTTACTTATTAAAATACTTTTAGACATTTACATCTTGAGGGTCTTTTCAGAAAAGGAATGAGCCTCCTGCATTACTTACTGAAACCTAATGCAGTTCGGGAGATGCCTACCAGCTACTTCTGTGATAATCATGGTTTGAATGTGCACAGTCAATTAGCTAACAGAACAAAATCTTTTGTGAGAGCCTTAAAAAACATTATATTATACTATCAAATATACCTGGATAGGTAATTACAGTGTTGTGCAGTAGCTTTAGGATTTAGAGACACAAAATCAACTGCTAACAACGCACACAGTTCCATTTGGTACTGCACGGCTTTTTGTCTGAAGCACTGAGCAGAACTGGACTGCCCAAGAATTGGTTGTGTCTGTGACAAGATGCAGCTAAAGCTGATTGAGAACCTTCTTGTGCTGGGACAGCAGTGTCTCAAAAAGCTGCAAGGCCAGTCTGAGATTCATGACAGATCGGCTACACAGCTTTACTTCCATTTATTTATTTCAGCTGCTAAATTTCTCAATCTGCATTTTCATGAGCTTTCAGCAGAATCATTGAATCCAAATGGAAATAATCTATCTGGCTAACAAGGGCGCACCAACCAGCTAATTGTATCATCTAATGGAAATTCAAATGAACAGGAAACAGCTTTGAGCTAGAGCACAATTCCAGGTGCAACAGTGGTGGCAGGAAAAACAATTCTTTCTAGCTGAGAATCTGCTGCAGGAGCATGCAGGCAGTCAGCACCAACAGCAGCAGGCAACACACTAATCCCCCAGAATAACTCCTGGTAGGTTAGATTCCCTGTAATATTTTGTTAACAAACAACAAAGTTTTCAATAATACTGTGGGGAAAAAATGCTCATGTAGATAAAGCAATGTAGTTAAATAATCTGCTTTTTGACAATGGTAATTAAAGGGTGATATTCCCATTTTCAACAAACGCATTCTATTAATAGATCTATTCTGCAATAATTGGGTTTTATCTTCTCCAGAAAAATGATTTTCAGCTGTAAAAAAAAATTAAGTAGATTCATGGAGTCTGAAAAGGTCAAAGAGACCTGAATTTGAATGCTCTTATTTTTTATACTGTTGACCTACAGGGTTAAGATAAAAGTCAGTCACCATGATGATATTCATAGATGACTTTTTAAAGGTAACTTTGTTCATAGTGACAGAAAAAGACAGTAGTTTGAATACAAACTCCAGGAGTGAAGAATGAGGACAAATACCTCCCTGAGGAAGGCAGGCCTCATCCAAGGTCCATTGAATTAATTAGCATCAACATTAGCTTTGCCTAAGGGGCTAAAGCCTCACCTTTTATTATCTCTCTGGGTTTTTTTTGTTTTGGTTTTTTTTTGTTTTTTTTTTTTTTTGTTTGTTTGGTTGGTTGGTTGGTTGGTTGGTTTGTTTTGTTTTTTTGGTTGACGGAGCTGCATATCACCATATGTAGACTGGCATCCAAAACCACACTTAATCATCTTTGCTAGCTAATCCATTTATGTATCCAGCACTTACAAAGACATTACATTCATAATGGTGTATTTTCACATTTGAATTCACTGACTTCAATTCAGCTGTTACCACTCCTAAGGCAAAATAATAAAAACTGCCCTGCAGCAATCTGAATTAGGGAGATACTCATAGATTTATTTTGCTATTAGAACAAATGTTTTCTTTGCAGCAATTTAAATCTAACACATTTATCCCATTCTTGAGTGCAAACATAGTATGATGGATCCATGGGTGTGTAGCCAACTATGTGGTAGTATATGGGCATTAATATTAAGCACTTGCAACATCCTCTGTTAAATTTGAGAATTGCAGCCCTTTCTCTTAAAGAACACTACCCATTGTGGCAATCTGGAGAAATGCAGGAACAGTAAGACTTGCATTCTTCTCCAAATTTGAAATTATTTTCTAATCCTTAAAAGAGTGTCAGTTACAAGCCCCAGGGCTTTGTTGTAGGAAAAACATTTCTTCATTCAGTGACTAAGATATGTCAGTATTTTGCAGATCATAAGCCAACAGCTCCTGCAGAGAAAGAACACTGCCATTTTACTCCCGTGTTGGTCGATTTTGTTCTCCTGTGTGTCTTTGTTGGATGGCTGGTCAGTACCCAGTTTGCAAAACAGGTATTCATTTGAACAAAGAATTGTACAAATTTATAAACTACAATAATCTGATTATTGAGCATCTCTTATTTGACTGCTCTAGTCAAGAGGTAGAAAATACACACAAAGCAGCTAGTAACTGGAAGACCTTCCACTGTTCTTGCTACAACAGCTTAAAACTTTATGGAAGTTCCTTTAATCTCCTACAGGAAAAAGTATTGTCCTCCTTTTAAAGAAAAAAACCCTAGAATTGAATAAATTACATATTTTACTTCAAACAAGAAAATCTCAGTTAAGACTGAAACTTTTAACTGTGGATACTTAGCTTTCTTATCATTAATTTTGGGAGGAAAATGGGATTGTTGCAGTATTGCTGCAGTCCACTTCTAAGCTTCTAAGTTTTATTTATTTAACATGTCAAGTATTTTGCACAACCGAAAGAATAAAAAACAATTTGTTGGCTACAACCTCCTACAGTCCATGACTTCTGTGAAATTCCTGTTTGATCTTGTCAGGTTATAATATAGCATAGATACAACATCAGGGGACACAAGAAATGAAATTCTGTGCTCTCTGCCTTGGTGCTGGAGTGTCTGCCTGAAATTTCCAAAGGTAGTAATACCTCAGTAAGGGAAGGTGACCACCAAGACTATGTTTTGTATAAGCAGGATCTGCTGACTTGTGTCTCAGAGAAATCACATTCATCCTTGAAAAAGGCAGCTTACACAAGGAACACTTTTCTTGCTGCACTCAAATATTCTCACTTAACTGTTTCTTTGAGGGAAAGGGAAAGTGAATAAGGAGCACCTTGAAGGGATTGATGACAGTGTTCAGCACATTTGTGGGACAGCTCATTAGTTACCATAAAAAGAGCCCATCACAAAGTACATTAAAGAATCCTAGGGGGGCACGTTCTCACATTCTTGATAAGTTTTAGATCCAAACTCAAAGGCACCACACCAGCTTTGTAACAATGGGTGAAGCCAGTGTGGAACACTTCAGAAGGATTTACAGGAATAAGATGTCCAACTATGTATCAGGGATGATCAATGAGGAAGAAGAGACATACTTCTCCACTGATGTTACAGACCAGATAGACAAGACTGCACAATAATGTAAAAATAAAATCAACCTTCTAAGTTAGAAGGTGATAACTTTTGTAACAGGCACCCCTGCCATTACTGCCTCTTTTTCATGATTTTTCTTTTGATACACAGCAGTCTTCTATACCATCTGAAAAATAAGTCTGAGTCTGGTTACTAGATCTAGCTCGACAAACGACCCAGTTTCTCCACTTGACATTTCCAATGATGAATACTTTTTTTTTCTCTTGTCATTAGTAGTCCACAAGAAGAATTCAGTTACTCTTAAGAATTTTATTCCTGTCAGGTTTTAGTGGTACATAGACACTGAGAACGAGACCACATTAAGCATAATTCTTACTAGGGGATGGAAAAGTACCTAATCTTGGTGGCTGTACTCTGTTTCTACCTAGCACTTTCATATAGCTGAAGTCAGAACACTAAAAACCAGAATGACACATTGCATCAGTGTGAAAAGATGTTAAACAGTATCAAGACCAGTTCTGAAACCTAAATTGACGCTTCTCATTATTAAGTAGTTACTTATAACTGAACTTTAGATGCTGACACAAAGTCTTGCCTAATCATTTCCATTTGTATGTCTTAGTAAAGTGAGAGGCACCAGGAAAACAGCAATCCTGGTTGCTGGTGCTTCCCCTTTGCAGTAGAGTTTCCTGACAGAAAGTACTTCCACCTCTCAAGTCTACTCTGTCAAACTAATTTTTACAACTCCTATTCCTTCCAAGATATTTACATTCCCATCAGCCCTCATTTCTCTGTCAAGAACAGTAAAATGTCATACCTGGAGATAGTTCAATGGAGCTGAAGTAAAGCAGGCCTGCAAGCTCTACAAATCAATCTCCATGGATAATTTGCTTCATGCTTTTAAGAAACCTTTCCCCCAGAATTAATTTCTCCCAAGTCTGATAGGCCTGACAATTCTGAAGTATCTGTTACCTCCTCTATGAAAAAAAAAAAAAGTCTATCAAAACCAACCACGAATTACATGCTGTGCTCTTTTTAATCCTTTTCTGATTTGGTGATGCCAAAAGTAAGTGCTTTTAGGAGAATCAAAATACAGGGTTTTAGGTCTGCAGGGTGCATTGGGAACAAACAACAGGGCCTGTTATTAAACTGCAGCAATTGTGATTAGTATGATGTAGTTTGTTGCACCCAAAGGCAGTGGTTTACAAGGTACAAGAATATCTGATCTAGAATTTTCCTGTGACTATCACAAAAGAAACAGCAGTAAGCTTTAAAGTCAGAGGCTACAGACAGGTGGAAGTTTATCTGTGACTAATCCACTCACTAAAACTTAGTACTGGTGAGAATCACAAATGACTTTATCCCTCAAGGTAGTCGTGTCCTTCTGAAACAGGGTTGAACATCATCACTGCTATTTTCATGTGTCACGGACAGAAATTTCAGCAGTGACACTGCTTTAGGTTTTGTGTGCCAGTCTTGAACTAACTCAAGCATACAGAGAAAAAGTACTCAGCACTTCATGAAAATCAGCTTCCTTACATTGTTTCAATTGCCAACCCCAAGTATCCAGCCTCTCTTGATGATGACACACACAAACTTCATGCAGTCTACAATTTAGCTGCAGTATCACTGGGTTTGATTATACTTTTTGGGGTTTGATTATACTTTTGGTGCAAATAATGGTAGAATACAATGGGAATGTTTTATCCTCCCTCCCTCACCACTGAGTTCCTTTAAGGCAAAGGATACTTTTAACAGTGCTAGACCAGAGACATTTTACATTAGGAAAGAGTGCAGTGATTGATATCAGCATAACTTAATCTTCATCTGAAAATGGGTTTTTCAGAACTGATTTTATCCACCTGCAGTTAACATTGCACAATAACCAACATATAGAGAGCAGATAGTCATCACAAGTGGGTTTTGGTAACAAAATTAACAGAGTGAAAAGCATGCTATAATATTAGACAAAATTGTGTTGTATTACTGCCATATACTACACTGATTAAAACTATCATAAACTCCTTTGTTGACTTTGTGAAACATTATATTCCAAGGACTTATATGTACTTTTTATTCATTTGTTTACAAATTATCTTGAAATTAAATCTATATCATATGTTTACCTGCCTCAGGATTATAACAACCTACTTTGTACCTAAATACAGAAAAGCACAGGCATAACATGGTTAGACCCACTGAACTAATTTAGATTAAATGGAGTAATAATATCTGGACTGCATGCTCTTTGTCATCAACAACATCTTTTTTACTATAGGTTAAAAGTACTTGATGCAAAGCCTCGCAATAACCTTATGAAAAAATGAAAATATAGATATTCAAACCCTGATCCTCTGATGATCTTCCATACTGCTACCAATGAAACCCCCAGGCCTCCAAAAATTGACAGGGAGAAAGAAGACTGAAAAATCAGAATTCTTAACTTTGAAGGAAAATTGATATATCAAGCAACAAATAAACATACTTCAATTTTACTGATTACAATCTTCAGCTCCTACAATGTTGTGACTGTCCTAGCAAGGCAGAACTAACCATATATATATATATTATATTATTTATAGTCTATGAACACCTGACCCAAAATTCCAATAGAACTAAAAAAATTCCAACACCCCTTACCCAGTTGCTCATTTGAGGTGTAGCAAAATAAACTTACAGATCCTTTCCCCTGTGTTCCTCTCTGCTCTCTGAGCACTGGTCTGTGTGAAAGTGGAGAGATCACATCTTTAACAGCCCATACCCCATCGTTCTCCACAGAACACCAAGCAAGGACATTAATGCTAATTAATCACTGTCACAAGCAGACCATGTGTCAGGACATCCTATTTAAGGTCAGAAAATGAAGTCAGTAATTCCATACCACAAATGTTAAAGAAGACATGAAAAATGTGATTTTTGGTTTGAAGATTAGCAGGTGCTGCTCCTATTTCAGAAGTTTCGGTAATACATTCCCATTTACTGACTGATTTCAAACATCTGCTGCTGTATGGCAGTCCTTTGCAGTAACAACAGATCTGTAAAATATTTTTTATCAATGTACAGAGCATTAATTTACTTCTTTCTCTGTTTTCTAAATTCCTTTTTACTTAGCCTTGTGATAAAACATTACTATGCTGCAGATTATGAAAGAGAAAATCAAAACTGTTTTAAAGCATGACTCAATTTTAGGCCAAAATATCAAAATTAACAGCTAGCTAGGGTCTAGTTAGCACAGAATTCTCAGACTTCTAAGGCTGGATGTTGATCAAAGGTAATTTGCTGACCTAAGGCTTAACCAAGCATCACAGATAGTTCCTATTCATCTGAATCATCAGCCACTGGTCCATTTAAGAAGAAATATATGAAGTTAATGGGTTTCATAGCTTGATCTGTTTTGGCGAATCATATGTTTTAGATAATGTAAAGTTAACTTCCTCTGCTTTGATTGCATGCAATGGTAAAGGAAAAATTATTCTGAAATACAAAGTCATGGATGTCTTTAGAAGAAACTTAAATATTTTAACATCACTAAATATTTTAACATCATTAGGAATGGCCTGAGAGAGACCTCAGAAATTATCTAATTCCAACTCCCCTGCCATGGACAGGAACACCCTAGAACAGCCCTAGACCAGGTTGATCAGAGCCCCATGAAGCTTGGCCTTGAACATTTCTAGAGGTGGGGCAGCCACAAGTGTTGTAAAATTATAAGTATTGATAAGAGTTACATAGGTGTGTGTGTGTGTAGGATCTGAATGATATAGCAGGATCCTAAAATAGCTTTTTCTGTTTTTATTGTCAATGAAGTTGGTATGGGTTTGATCAGCTACCAAGAGCATAGTTTGCTTCTGTATCTCAAGTTATTGGACACAAAATCAAACTGACTCCTTTAGGAGCTCAAAACAGAAAACAGGTTCCTGAAACCTGTGAGATTTCTCCTGTTTATCATAAGAAAACAGCATAGTTCTGTGTTTTCATCTGTGTAATTCTTCAGAATCCCCTTTTGCCCTTTCTGAATCCGTTTTTACATGACTGTAACTCAGTTTTCTGGTGCTTAATGAAAGACAAATTTTGGCCTTGAAGTTCTGCAAAAATATTCAACTACATCCACCTCTTTGTCTGTCTACTGGTCTGTAACAACTGAATCAATTCCAACAATCTTCAACTCAGTCTTACTCTCCCAGTCTTTGACAGTTCTAGCTCTACATTTCCTCTGATTTGCAAGAAGCAAAAGCAGTACTACACATTACTCAAAAGATGGGAAGTGAAAAATAAAAAAGCTACATAAAGTGTTACATAGAAAATCTTAATGTGAAAATCTAATAAATATGCAAGAGGTCAGTTGTCAGAAAGATTCTTTCCTGCATTAAGAAAATGCTTTCCAAGCATTTCATCTGAAGAATACACATATATCCGTCCCATGAGAACTTGCTTCAACATTCCTACATATTCGGGATTGATAAAATCCAATGTCTTCTGTAGTTCTGAAATTATTCTGCCAGGAAGTGAGTGAAAACTTGGCTACAACTCATTTGGTCTTGAAAGCTCTCTTATGTATAGCATACCTCCTTGTAAAATGCTTGAATTGAGTTGCAAAATGGAATAGGAGCAAGCATCCACATTTTCCTTATATTTGCATACAGATGGCAGTTTTTCAAAGATTAAATTATAAGCTGCTAGTACACTGTCAAAGTTCAAGCAATATGTGTTTAGTAGAAACATTTCTAATAGAGTTACATTGCTGTATTGAAAATAATTAAGTAGACAATGGACCATTTCTCATCCATTTAATAATGCTGTACAAGTAATGGGAGGGGAGTTTCATAGACTGGCCACTCTATTTTTTTTTTTGTTTTGTTTTGATGGTTTCTCTATGCACATCACTGTTTCCATGGAACCACTGCTCATGTAGCATGGATGTCCTTAGAGAAACCATACAAAAAGTTCCTTTTTAAATGAAACGTCCTTCTCCTCTCAAATTTAAAGCAGAATTAAATTGTTTTGCAAATTAATGAAGCTGCTTTTCCTATGATTTTTAGCTATCAATAATACCCTGGAGCCTACAAAATGATATTTCACTTATTGTTGCAATCAAGCAATCTGTACTTGTTCTAACAGGTACAGTAGACTTTTGTGCCAAATTTATGCGGTCTCTGTGTCATTTCCCATGTGTTCAGGGCTTTTTGACAAAGAAAATGTAACATGAAATTTGTTCTTAGAAGATTTGCTAGAAGAGTTTCAAATAATCAGTTCTTTTCTTATGTTGCCAGAACAGTCCCTGCATCTGTTGCATAAAGCAGAAAAAGTCTTATGGCAGTTATTGAGATCTGCACTGATCCATGCAAAAATCATTATTCCACTCATCCTAGAACGTATAAACCCATCTCTTCTTAAGAGATCATGATCAATGCTATAATGACGTGTGTAGGAATAGCTGGACTTGCTACAATGCATAATCTAAAAACTTTGCAGATCATATTGACTGAAAAGTTACAATGAGAATACGTATAATGAAAAGTATTTTCAGAAACTACCCAAATTTTGCCATTCTGCATCTCACCAACAATTTAGTTCAATGTGATGTGAAGTTTGTAACTAAATTAACTCTATGCTTGAAAAGTCTATCACAATGTAAAGTATTTCAGAATACAGGTCTTGAAAAACATTATTTTGTTTTTTTGTTGAAATGAAAAATGGCCATGAGTACAGATTTAAAAAAAATTAGAAGTGTCATTACAGGATTCCAGGGCACTGATGACTTATAGTATTTAATTTTTTTTTTTCCCCAAGGTCTGAGGGAGGGACTTTCAACTCTAGCTGTAGGAATCTTTAATGATCATCTTAAATTTAGTTGTCTTTCCTGAGCTCAACAAGGTCCTGTTTATCTTGCAAACTCCACAATATGGCTTTGAAGCCCTGCCCAGCACTTTTTGCAGCAGCTCAGCCAAAACACAAGCACATCAAATCTTCTGATGGCTGCAGAACTTCCTCTGCAAACACATCTGCTGCTGCGCCTGGCACCAGCTGAAAATTCCAAAAGGACTCTGCTAAAAGCAGCTTCTAGGAGACATTTCATGGAATCACAGAATCATTTAGATTGGAAAAGACCATTGAGTCCAGCAGTTAACCCAACACTGCCAAGCTGACCATTAAAGTCCACCCAAGGCATCCTGGGCTGCAGTGATCCACACTGGTGGAATCTGCAATCCTGAGGGACATAGGCCAGACAGAAAGTGAAGTCAGGACTCTGAATTTCAGGGAAGCAAACTTCCAGCTTTTGCATGAGTAATGTCAAGAGAAGACCTTGGGAGAAGGTCTTCCTCTTCAAGAGGAGGCCTTCAGGGAGAAGAATCAGAACTGAGCTGGCAGATCTTTAATTATACTTTCCATATAGAACAAGAAATTGTGAAAGGAGGGTAAGAAATTAAAGGGCAAGAAGCAAATGTGGAGGCAGTGGAAGCAGGGTCAGGTATCCTGGGAAGAGTAGGGGGATGTGTTTGGTTGTGTAGGGATGGGGTAAGGAAGGCCAAGGCACAGCTGGAGCCATTGGCCAGTGGCTCAATGTCCAGCTGGCAATCACTGACCCTCAGGGGTCTATACTGGGACCAGTGCTATTTAATGTCTTCACCCATGACACAGGCAAGGGGATTGAGCAGAGCCTCAGAAAGCTGGGCAATGTCCCACTCCGCCTCCGGTCACTCTCAGGCTGTGTGGGCAGGTACCTCCAAGCTCATTTAGAAATTCTGAACCACCAGGAGCTTAGAAAAGTGTCTCCATTTTGCTAGTCCAGATAACAGTTGCACTGCCTGGCTTTCCTGTGTGGCCATTAGATAGACAAAATGCTAAATGACATTATGGTACCATTATTAGGATGCAAGATTTTTAATGCTATGACTTTGCTTTCTAATGTATGGATTTTCATATAAAAATCCATATAAATCCATATAAAATCCATATAAAAATCTATTATTTATCTTAGTGGAAAAGTATTTCCCATCAACTGTTCTTTTCCAAGTAAACAGAAACTTGCCTTTAGACTATCCTTTTGAAAAACCTGGTCACTGTGACAAGAGTTTGAATTGACCCTGCTGCTGATGACAGAGAGAGGTTATATGTAGCTAATAGCACAGCATAGCCAAGATACTAATTCAGGATTTATTATAGATATTTGGTTTTGAAATTAAAATTATAAATGCATATTCATACTGTCTGATCTTTCAAATATATATATTCACATAACCTTGTTTACAACAAAGTGTGAGAACATTTAGGATGGATTTAGAAAAGTAAGCAAATGCTTAAATTATTTCAAATCAAAGGGATATGAAAAGTATATTTTAACACTGAATTGAATATCAAATGGAAATGATGGAAGGCATTTAGACTTCATAGCCAGAGTATCCATTCCTGTTTCAGACTTACAGGATAAACACTGCTGCACACACTCCCCTCCCCAAGGTAAAAACCCTGCTTTACTGTTTCTATATAACCCTTGGCTATATTTTGACTACCATACTATTATTGTAATAAATCACAGCAAAACAGAGAAGAAGTAATAAAAACAACAAAAATAACAGAGCTCTCCTAATAGAGCTGTTTATTGACTTCATTAATAGCCTAAAGGCTTAAAGGTTTTATATTACAAACCATGCAGCACTGAGACATCTACACATATTCTAATTAACAGCAATCACACACACTAATAGTATAACCTACTGCTTAAGTAAATGAACATCCTTGCACCCTGCTGCCATGAAGGGGCTGATAGGCATGCGCTTTATTGACAAAGTAAGCTAATTTACAGGGTGATTGTCCAAGAGGGAGCTGCTGTTTATTTGTAGAGTTTTTCCCACTGAACTTGCAGGGCAAACAACACGCTTAAATTGTTAATTAAAATATCAACTGCTAAATGTAAATACTATGGTCTCTGTGAGTACACTGACATATGTTTACTTATTTAGAAAGAAATAGTCCCAGCAATTTTCTGTTTTAAGAAATGCTGTAAATCAAAATGCTACTGCAAAGAAAGGAAGGGACCCTCCTCTCTTTGTTTCTCCAGCAATCACTCAGTGGTTACACAACTCAAAGAGCTCACAGACTTACAGACCCATACAGGGTTTAATACCACTTCACAGCTTGTTTGGAGCTTTCTGAAAAAACAATGAGCCAGGCTGCTCCTGGCAGAAGAGAAATCTGAATCTAGAGGCATGATGGAATCCACTTTTGTGGAGTTTTCAACACACAAGCCAAAGGCCCTATTGCGTCTGCATTGCCTGAGTACTGACCTTTTTCTTCCAAGCTTAATTTATGGTCAAAGCATCAAAAACTTCTACTTCATTCTGCAAAGTATGTGGGAATCACATTTTAGGAAAGAAACTGGTTTTAAGAACAAAAAAAAAAAAAAACCCACAGCCAAATATTAGAAAGTTATTGATGAAATAACAAGTGAGCACACACTACTCTCATATGTTATAGCATGTGCTTCTCTCAAATGTTTTGGCAGAAGCTCATATTTAGTTTTAAAACTACATACTTGAATACTGACTCAAACTTGTGCCCTTCCTTTTTTTTTTTTTTTCTGATAGATGTTTCCATAGTAGTTATAGACTGCTATTCACTTCCCCAGACAGACAGTGACCTGAACCAGCAGGGAGCACTGAGAACAATGCCAGACTCCTCTTCCTAGGGTTCACTTCCTCCATTTAATAACTTGATGCTTCTGAAATTATTAAAAAAAATAAACAAAATGTTGTGTCTTCATGTCAATCTTTGCTGGTCAAAAATAACTTGAAGAAATACTTCAGGGCAACCAAAACATAGCTGTGAAAAAATAAAACAAATACTGTTCCAAAAACTGCAACCTAAAACTAGCAATTACATTACCATCATTCAGGGAGACAATGTTTTTTTCTCCCATATTACATTAATGCTTATAAAAGATTAAAATTTGGTAGCTTTCATACAGATTTTTCAACAACACTTACTTTGTCACTTTAGAGCAAGTGTTGTTTTCTCTGTGCACTGTAATCTGTAAGAGCATGAAAAACTAATCTTACTTCATGTTGCTGCAACAAATTATGATAAACTGAGGTGGTATTTCCAGAAAAAGGCCTTTAATATTGCTTTTGTACCAATCCATCAGTCCAACCTTATTAGACGTCTAGAAAAGTGTAAAGCCTGTAAATCTGCAGCTCTAAATTGCAGATTACACAAGCCAAAGGGGGCACTGTGAGGAACCTTAGATTAAATTTTCTTTTTCCTGATAAGCAGTGTATACCTGTAGAGCAGGAAAATAAATATTCTACCCATAAGTGGGGGCACATAAAATTATTAACCCCCATTTTACTGACATTTATGTAAAATATTAGAAGAGGAAAATGCTGAAAAATATTAAATAAGTATAAAACATTAAGAAACAAACAAACAAAAGACCAATAAGGCAATCTTCTAAAATTTTCTATACTAGCTATTACTGCTAAAGAAAATAATTTGCAATCATTGTACATGATGCTTTGAAAATGCCAGTTCTGAGCTGAGGGGCAGCCAAAAAGAATGTCTGGAATTATTAAGAAACAAATTTGGAATGAACCCTAAAAGCATCTTTTCACTGCAGTGTAAATCCATGATGGATCTATCTCAGATACCAATCCTCATCATAAATAAGATACTTAGAATGTGTGCCACAGATTTCATGGGAGAAAAGATGAAGTGACTAAAAGTTTTCATCTTGAAATAGATGACCTAAGGGAAATATGAAACAGGTCTACAAAATCATGCACAGTAAACAGAACATAAAAAGAGGTTATTCACCATTCCTCATGAAATAGGAACTAGGAGAACGGAAAGAAATGCTCACACAGCAAGCTTAAAATGGTAAAACATGTAATTCATATTTGAAATTGTAAAGGGAACTGCCACGGAATGTCATGGGGGACAAAATAAAAGTGGGTTTAAAAAAGTGCTTATGTGACTTCATGATATATTGATAGCTATCAAACTTACGGTATAAATTCAAATTCCAGCTCTGGAAGCTACAGATTACCAGAAACCAGGGAAGTATAACATACAAAGCATAATTTCCTCCTCAGTCGTGTTTCCCCAGGCATTTGCTCCCATCCACCCACTGCTGGGAGAGTGGCTACAGAGCAAACTGAACCTTTAGTCTGAATCGCTGCTGCTGTTCTTACCTTCCTATGTAATTACATCTCAACACACCCATTTAATTATTTTGTGACGGTTTGAATGGTCTAGGGCCTCCTATGTGATGCATTTGCAAATGAGCTCTGAAAGACGTCATTTAGCAGGGGGTGTTGTAAACAAATTTTTGCAAATTTTCATCTAATACTGTTAACTTTTGGAGAAGGGAAAGTATGAATTTAATAAGCAGCACTTGGTTGAAGCTGTCATGTTTACAGCTCTGTGAATTATTTCCATTCAGATTATGTACTTCTACATAGCATGATCTAACTTCAGGGAAAGAAAAAAAAAATAAAATAAGACCACAGCTGTATCTGGATAGGTTTGAGATTTAATGCAAGTTATTGCTCTAACTATGAAATACAGATTCAATTCAAGACCACCAATTTGCATGTAGTAACTAGTTTGTTCAGTAATGGAATACTGGTTTTGTATGTAATAAATTTCGTGTTGATAGGTTACATGAAGCAACTGCTGCATCTCAGACACTTTTTTCCCCATAGACTAGAAAGTCTTCTGGGGACATCCTTGATTTCCCAGTTCTTCAATACTTAACAGATCAAGTGAACTCTATTTTGAAGACTTTTGCATGAGTAATGGAGAGTGACATCTGAATTACAAATAAGTCTGCATTGTAATTGAACCACTGCGCAAACAGAAGTGGAGTTCCAAGATTTGCACACTTAAGGAAAAGAAAAGGAAGTACTTTTTTTAATCCCAAACTTTATTAATCACTTGTCACACATGCAGCCATTGGAGCTATTAATCACTCACATACAAGAGCACTCCTGTTGGTTTGCTAGCCCAAGTATAAATTATCACGTCAAAGATTAACCCGCTTTCTTTCATTAATACTTTGTTTTATTTCCTTCCACTCCCCATTTTCTCTCGCAGAAAAGGCTTGAATTTGAACAACTGGAGTCTGAATGATTAATCATAGTGACAGAGGGTTTACCACAGGGTCAACAAACAATGAATAAAAACGTTAAGACATGGGTTCATTCCAGGTTATACTCATGTTTCATTTCAGAAGTGAGACAACAGCAGGCTCTTTTCTTCAGAAATTGCTGTCTAATAGTCAGAAGGCAACCTTAGCAAAATGCCCGTGCTGTTGCTTCCCCACCAAAAACCTAGAGCCATTTGTTATTAGAGTTGCTGTGTAGGCCACCCAGTCTGGTGGAACAACACACTTCAGCAATTTCAGAGCACAGCTAAATGCTGACGTCTCCGGGGCTTTGACTACTACAAACAAAGCCAGCAATCAAGGCACAGAAGCTTTCCCTGAAGTGTGATATAGGATCATAAATATAGCATGATGGCTATTAAGCTCATAAGTTGCATTCAAAAGATCTTATAATCAAAAGTCCTCAGGGTTGTACTGATAAAAATAAAAGAACTGTGAAAGAAAACAAAATGTACAGAATTGGACATTACTGATTGAGGAATTGAGAGCCTTATGATGACTCCTAACAATTCTTAGGGAAATAAATGGATGTAAGTTATACTGCAACTATGAAATGAAGAGTTTTTTATAGTATTTAAGTGAAAGCCTTTTTTAATACAGTAGCTACTGAGACCAATCAAAGGTAAAATAGAGTCCAGTTCTTGTAAAAAGCAAACAACAAAAATGCAATGAAACTATTCCCTCAGTGAAGTTTACAAGGAAGTCTTCATTTTGATGATCATGAGAATTTTTTTTTTTTTTTCTCTTGGACCAACAGTCTAACAACAGTGATATTTTCAACCCAGTGGAACAATTCCACCAAAATCCCAGCAAGATTTCAAGTCCTATTTTGCAATAGTAAAGGTTCAAACATGCTCAATCAAAACTCTCCAAGAGATGAAACTCTGTAAAAAGCTCTTTAACAGCTTTTATAAAAGTGCGGTGACATTTCATTTTTTTTTTTTTTTAATGCTTGCAGAAACTAAATGTGAAGAATCAACAGAAACAGGAAATCTTCAGGTGAAAGCAAAAAGAACAGGCAAATGATTAGAAAGATGATACAGACTGCTTTGCTATGGCTTTCATATATAATCTACACTGTGATGGACAAAATAGCTGCTTGTGACTTGCAGCTGTAAGGTGTCCTTTCTCTGAATGACTATTTTTTTCACAACACTTAACTCCTTCGCATATCTAAGTTTTCAGAGCTTTCTTTAAAAAGTGAGGAAATGTTTACTCACACAGCTGCCATTTTAAAAGTTTAAACTGATCTTTGTAGTAAGTTTTTTTTAAATCTTAAAAATTATGTGACTGGAAGCTTCAGCATGCAATATTTTTGGGTTTTTTTTCCTTGGTATTTGAGTTGGCTCAAGATGTGGATAAAAAAAGATGCAAGGAGATAAACATCTCGTTTTGTCAAAACCTTTCAGAAATAAACACATTGCAAATTTGGAAATCAGCTAAAATCCTTAATGTAACATTATGCTAAGCAGAATGTTGGTACAAATGTTTTTACTTTGACTTTATTTCTTTGATGTCACCTTCCATGTCCAACTCTGCAGTGAAGATCAAAACTATATATCAAGTCTGTCAGTCTTTGAATGATACCTTCCTCCTGAGTATCATTTTCTAGCTCTGAGTCTCAGAGCCCATGACAAATGTCAGCATTCCTATCTTAGGACGTGGAAACTCAGGAGAAGAGGGTGCCCAAATAACAAAGTTAGGAACCAAATCAAAGAGATATGAATGTTCAACTGTGTTTTATCCAGCATGGACCCTTTTTCCAATGACACCAACCAGACATCCTTGAACTGCAATTATATTCACTCAACAGCATTCCCAGCAAAGGCTGATATGCAAGGAGTCCAATGGCATAGTTTATCCTGGGTGCAATACTCAGCATCATACAAGTACCAGCATTCTCACGTGCTTAAAGCAGTACACGGATTTCTTGGAATACATGTGTTTGTAAAGCTCATTCCTTTACACACCCACTGAGAACAGCAGCATTTCTTTAGAAGTTCCTGAGCATGTCAATATTTCCATTTAAAAAAAAAAACAAAAAAACCAAAAAAGTAGCTATACTGACACAATTCTACCAACAGAAGTCAGCTGTAATATAAAACATTAATTTAAATATATTTGATTACATAACAATTCAACACACAAATCTATCTTACTGTGAAAGTTTGTGTGACTGAACTTAATTTCAATCATCATCTTATTCTGAAGTGTTTTTCTAATCACTTCATTTTGCTTTGTTTCAGAACTACTAGAATTACCAGGAGTCTTTCCAAGAACGTAATTTTTGCCAACCAGTTAAACGCAGGATTCAGGAAAGGTCTCTGTATACAATCTGTCTGATCTACCTCGTCACCTGAGAGGATAAACAGGATTTACCTTGGTCTGTAGGCATTAACTCTGTGAGCTTTAAAATCCAACCTGTTCTCAGAGTGATTGCCTGCCCAACTACACTGCATTACACTGAGTTCCTCTGCAGTGCTGAGACCCTGAGAACTGTGCAAATAGGACTTTTTCAGGGTTCTGTAAAAGGTAGGGTTGATTGTTTGGTGCATTTGTTTTTTTGTTTGTTTTATCATGGATAAAACCAAAATTATTTATTTCCCCCATATTTCTGCTCAGCAATATTGTCATGAAAGTATTTTGCTTTGGTAAGAAGTGGCTACTTTAATTCCAGATAAAAATGTTTTTACTGTCAAAGCTTTCCTTCTTCAGGAAGTTATATTTATAATTTAAGGAGAAAAAAAGAACTGGCAATTAAAACCTGCAAGTTTTAATCTAGCAAACGTTTCATTTTGCAGAGAGTTTTGTGCTTCATTTTTTTCCAGCAAAAAATGTGGTAGAGTATATGAAACCTAACTTTTACAGTAATGGAAAACTCAAAACTTTACCTTTTGGGAAAGTAGCACACTCCTTGGAAAATTTAACTCAGTTTTAATTAATTTTTAAAGTAACTAAGAATTTCTCAGGATCTTTCTTTTATTACTTTTCTCAAATAAATGTCTACTTTAAAATTCATTCCATAAAATGCAATGCTTTGATCTGCTGCATGATTGCTCTGTTAGAATTTAGTGTGTTTGGTAACTTACTGAAAGTTGAATGTTTCTGTGAAAAGCTGCAGTTCTTAAACACACATCCAATGTGTTTCTGTGTCACAGTTCAGCTTTTCCCTGGTTTAAAATAGAACTGTGTGGTGTTTAAGTGAATAAGAGGTCATTATTACTCATTTGCTTAAACTGTTTTGCACACCAGTTGATTGGTGCATTTCATATATTTTTCAACATAAATAGAGAGTTTGGACTCCTGATGAAGAAATGGTGTTCACAAGAAAATATCAGTATGGCTTCAAGAAGAAATTTGGAATAGCTCTGAACAAGCTCTATGTAAACATACTAACTGTGGTGAGATCAAATACATCAGATGAAAAATATATCTTCAACCCTTAAAAAGCTCTCTTCCAACTATTTTACCAAATCATTCATTATAATGTTCCTATATTCCATTGATCTCTATGTGATATGGAACTTACCTCATTCTAGCAACAGATAACTCTTCATCAAAACGCTTGTGAACACTGGAGCAGTCACGCAAGCTAAACAAAGAAAATTAAACTAATTTTAGTTGTCTTCTGTGAGGTTGCAAGGTGAAGAGTATGAGCTATAAAACAAAAGCTGCTCCCAGTGGGAGCTGATACCTGCATATCAAAATTCAAATTAAAAGCTGTTCAAATTAAAAGCCAGAAGACCTGAAGGTTTGCCTAAAAACACACAAATAACTGTCAAGCCTTTTCTTGAAAATCAGCAGTGCTCCACTGGGAGAATTGGTCTTTGGAAGACCTTCTGTCCTATATTAAGCCACAGGTGTAAGCAAAATTGAAGAGGTTGCCTCAGGAGAGGCAGAAACATTACATTACATGAGATGACATTAGTAATTCAGATGATAGCAAAAAATCCTAATTTATCCAGGAAATGACATTTTATTTACCGTGGCTCTGCAATTTGAAAATTTACGGAAGACACATCAATACAAATTTCTTGCTAAGAGAAGCTATGAGCATCTGACACGGCTGGCTGCTGCCAACAAACCACTTTCAGTATTCACACAGGGTTCTGCAAGCAGCAAAGTGTTTGAAAACAAGAGGGAAGTCCTCTATAATGAAATGCCCATTCATTTTTCATGTTACACTGTTTTGCCCATTCTTTCCTTCTCTCATATATCATGCTTTTAACAACTCAAGTTTTTTGCCACTGCTCCATTAGCTTGGTATTCTTTTTCAAACTGTTGTCAACTTGTTATTTTTCAGCAGTGGACAACCAGCCTATAAAGTGCTGTACCTGGAAGACTACTGCTTGTCCAATTCCTACAGAGATTACATGGTAAAAATTTTGCAATATATTATACTACTATTAGAAATTTTGTTTGAAATACAATTAAAACAATTATCTTTTACTTTAACTGTTCTCCTGAATCAAGCCTGTCAGAAAGCGACAACAAATTTTCACTGAAAAATCTGGCTACATCAAAATAAAGACATATTGTGACATCATTTCAATCCATCATAAAAATCTTGAAAAATGATAAAGAATCTTCTAATAATCTTCTTAAAAATATTGAAGGCTTTTTTTAAAAAAAATGGATTCCACCATTATTTAACTATTTCATTATAAAGTAAAATTTAGAGAGGACAGAATGCTCTTTCATAGAAATAAAGACCCTAAGTCTTAAAAGTACATTTTTTTTTTGTCCAAGAGTTTTATTTTTTAATTTCAATATTATTAAATATTTTTTCTCTCCTGTACTTTCCTAGCCTACATAGATGAAAATGAAATTGTGATTCCATGCAACATGAAAGACCCAGACACTCAAAGAGTGTGAGAGCGTGGAGCCAAGCACCAGGACCTGACCCAAACCTTCCAAGCCCATGATGAGCAGTGCATTCCCATGGCTCTGCTCGTTCAAACCTTTCTTTTTTTGCCCAGTCCAGAACTCTGTTCCCTTTTTTCCCTTCTCTTTGCTGAATGGCAAAAGGACAATGGTTTTTAAAACTGCATCAGAGTCCTCTGTCAGCCCTGGATAGCTGGCAGTGCACTTCCAGGGACACGGAGAAGAGGAGAGGCATCTGTGCCACTGCCTGAGCTTTTCTGCTCCACTTCTGCTATTTTAATACCACAACTCATATCACACTCCAGCAGGGTGACCCAGCTGGGAGATTTGAAGTGATTTACAAGGAAAAGATCATCTTTATTTTGTGTAGTTTCTTTCTGAACTACACTGATTATGAGCCTTCTGGAAAAAAGAGCTGATGGCAGTTTTTGCAACTTGGAAACTAACTAAAATAATAATAAGGCTAAAAATAATCTCTCAACTTTTTTTTTGAGACAGTAGGAATACATGACCTAGACTGAGAGGCTGAGGGAAGAGGGCTGGTTTAGCCAGGAAAAGGGAAGGCTTTGGGAATCCTGAAGAGCCATCTGCCAGCCCCATGGTGGAGTCTCTGTACAGAGCTGCACCATGAGACAATGACTATAACATGAATCAGAGGAGATTCCAGCAGGAGACAGGAACAGTGCTCATTGTGAGGGTAAAAAAGCACTGGAGCAGGTTTAATGGCAAGGTTGTGGAATCCCTGTCCCTGAAGGTACTGCCATCTTGACAGAGTCCCAAACAACCTGGTCTGAATTCAGCACTGACTTTGCTTTCAGCAGATCATGGGGCTAGAGGCCCCATGAGGACTTTCCAGCCGGGGGAAATCCATGGTTCTATCAGTTCTGGTATAATAGCAAACAACTGAACATCACACCTCAGAAAAACAAAACATGAAGAATTTTTGCTTTGCTTCTTAACTTATCAAAAATGCAGTCACTTCATCCTGATCAAGAAACAGCTGACATGACACAGAGTGTTTGGAAGTTTCTACAGTTATTTTGAAATGTCCTGAATTCTGAAGGAGGCAAGACTTAAGACCAGATTTGGATGGAGCAGTTTGCCTGTTATGGGATCCTACCTCTTAGTTTAGAGCATCTGGGATTTCATTTTTCCTTAAGAAATAGTTCTTCACCCATCTAACTGTATGAAAAAAAACACTTGGTAAGGAAAATAAAACTAATGGAATGACCTCTGCTGACTCCCACTTGTGATTGGAGCCCTAATTAAGGGAAGAGTACACAGAAACACACTATACCCTTCTCTCACTATTTGAGTTCTGTTCATCTATTGGAAAAAAGCACTTTATTGTCATGCCTACACACATTGTAAAATATGGTTCCAAAGATCTTACAAGCCCAACATTAAGGAAGTCAACTGCTCTAACACTGCAGGAAACTAAGAGACATCCTACATTATAACGTGAAAAGAGAGCAGAGTTTCAGCTTCAAATGAAAGGAATCAAACCCATGACTGCTGGTGAGGTGTGCATGCATGTCTGCAGGCACAACTGTGCTATTCTTGTCTCTATATAACAGTTAAAGAAATACAACTAAGTGTTGTGCTGAAGTCACAGTTTCTGCTACTTCATCATGAGAGTGCTCTTCTAGTGAACATCTGTTATTCAGAGCCACAGAATATAACCACATGACCCTGTCCTACACTGAAGTCAAATATACAGGAGGATGACTGGTGTTACAAGAATTTCTTTTTTTTGCTATGAACAAATCCTTAGTGAAAAAAGTTATTGTATAGCAGGAGCATCGAGAATATACAGAAATGTATGAAGAAACTAGGCAGTGCTTCTCTTAAAAATAACCAATAAGTAATTTGTTAAAAAAAAAAAAAAAAGAAAAAAAAAAGCAGTATTGCTCAAAACTGTGTGTGTTAGAGGACTTTGTTTGCAGGAAGCCTGCTAGAGATGAAAACTGACTGGTAGATGGGGCTGCAAGTTTAAGCACTTTAATACTATGTTGTCAGAGGTGGAAAAGAAAGTATTATATCACAATTTTCAGATGTCTAAATTTAGACAGTTTCTAAAGCTGTCAGTTATTACCTGGTTTTTTGATGTAGCACGCTGGATTCTGGGTTCTCAGATGTATCTCTACCAGTTTTACATAAATGCTTTTAAAACAGAAGTTATCAGTGCATGAAGGACAGTGAATCCCACCGACTTCTAGTTACCTGGAGGTACAAGGCCGGGTAAGAATATATTTGCAACTTTCTTAAAATTCAGAAAGCAAGGGAGGAAGATGTAAGTGAAGCGTATTTGTGCTCTCAAAGACATCCAGTGAGTCTCCCAGAGCAGGGAATTTTTACCTCTTGTAAATGCACTGCCCAACACTCCTGGATAAGAGCACAGTCTCTGATGTCACTGTTAATGTAAGCCAAGCATTCAGACAGCTGTGCTAACAAGCACATTAAAAAATAATTTCCCAGACTTCTCACTGAAATGTGTGAGTCCCAAGGAGCAAAAATGATGCAATTTGTAATGCAGACCAGTAATTATAACTTCAGTGGTTTACCACTCTAATAAATACGAAGTGCTAAGCAGTGCTAATCTGGATTTACTCATTCAATTTCTCCCTTCACCCCAATCCACTGCAAACAAGTCTGAGATCAATACCAACAAAACTGTCTTTGTGGTATCAGGTTCAGTTCTGCTGACATACTATTATATCTTAATTTTCCTGGACATAAAATCCAACATAATTAGACATACTCTGGAGAAATTGTTTAATTTATTACCTTACTGTGATTAGTATTGAGATCGTGGTGGGGAGAAAGGAACAGTAACTTGCATAGCATTGCAGCAAACAATGTACCATGGTTGCCTTCTAGCAATGTCATTTATTATTGTTTGAGACAGATCAAGCCAGTTCCTACCAGTTAAAACACTTCAGCCAACCGAGAAATTACACTCTTTCAGTGCTTTCACTAAAAAAAAAAACCAAACAGACAAACAAACAAACAAAAAAAACAAAACAAACAAAAAAAAAAAACAAAAAAAACCAAAAAAATCAAAACCTCTTTCAATTCAGTAATTACTATGTGTATTTTCCATACTGCAATAACAGAACTATGTATTCTTTCATGGAAATCACTTTAGTAAGCATTTATTACATAACACTAATCAGTAAGCCTCTTTTCCATTAATAACTCAAAAATAAAATAAAAATTGGTAATAGAAAACCCACCAGTTGATATTATTTTATTTTCTTGTGCTTATCATTGTAAATAACGTGATTCACAGTTTCTCAAATGCTTTGTGTTATATCAGAGCATTTGAAATAATCCATTTGGAAAGCAGTAACAAAAAGATTTTGATTTATGTCAGACTGTCTGCCCATTTTTCAGAAAAAAAAAAATGATAGAACTCTTCTAGTAAACCTAATAAAAGACTACTATGAATGACTGGTAGAACAAAAAGCTTGTTTTTCATGTTACAGTCAAAAGGCATTATTAATCTGACAGTAAAAGATTTTAGTTCCTATTTTTTTTCTATTATTTCTGACCCCTAGAAGAAATGTCCCTTTGGTGAGGACAGCTGAAAAGCCTGAAGGTAAAACCATCTTTCTTCAGAGGCAAAAGGAAAGTTTGGCCATTTTCACAACGTAATTCTAGAAAATATCAGTGAGCCCACTTGACTAAGACATTTTATCCATTTTGTTTTGCTGCACACATTATATATACATATATATATATATGTGTGTGTATATATATATATATATATATATATATATATATATATATATATATATATATATTTCAGCTTTTCCATATTCCTATTCTTCCAAACACAAGCACAGGAAATACCACCAAGAATTTACTCTTGATGAATTCTGGTATGGCTTGTGCACATGCAACCCGTAATAGATAGGCAATTCTTGACCTGGATCAATCAATCTTTCCATTTTATGGAAACAAGAAATTTCCAGCACAGGTATAGGCTCAGAGTGAGAGGGGGAGGGAGGGAGTGAGGTTAGAGATGTAAATAGCTGGCCTTTCTCAATCACCTCCTGTAAATTCCATAGGGGCTTACAAGACTACCCCAGGCGAACAGAGCAGAGTTTTATGTTCTTGTTTCATTTTTTTCTATTAAATGAAAACTAAACTGTTGAACTTTCCTTGTATAAAGAAAGCTAAGTGTGTAAATATTTGAAGGAACAGCGAAACAAAACTCTCATGGTTACCAGTGAAATAGACTTTAAAATACATCACACTGTACCAGTTAGGACAATAACAAGTCTACCATTGTGACCAGGCTTTAAATGGAAAATTCCACAGGACTGAGGAGGGACTGTGTACTCTACCCTGTGACCACATGAAAGCAAAATAAAGCTAAATGCTAAGCACAGCCCCACAGACTCAGCAGAGAAGACACTCAGAATCCTTGACTGCCTAAATGTGTACGAGATAAGATACAAGCAGCAGGGTAGAGGGAAGCTGATGGGCTGCAGTCACCATCCTGGGCTTATCCACACTCACACCTGGTGCACTTTGGCTCTCAGCCCTCTCAGTGCTGCACAGCAGGGTGAGGTCTGAGACCTGCTGGGTCATTAACACCCGTTCAAGTCCAGAAGCATGCCTTGGATGCTTTATTGTGTCAAACTCAACAGACTTTGGAGTGCCTCAGGACTAGAGGACTTTGAGCAGCAAAGACAGATGCAAAGCTCCATTTTTCTAACAGCTTCCCTCATTTAATAAAATCACAGTGTTTTGTCTTTGAAAAGAATTCTGGTAATGATCAAGCAACTCATCCAGGCCGGTATTAGTCATAATGTCATGGTCAACCTTGCCCTTATATTTTGAAATAATCTAACTTTACCTAAACATACTGGTGTTGGATGTTGTGACTTAAATGAGCTGCACCATCTTATCTCTCAAATGACAATGGCAGTTTTCAGAGTGAGTACACAGTTGGAAGAACATAGTCTACTCTGTTCTACAAATTACTGCTATTTAAAGGCATCAATTAACATAAGAAGAATAAAATTATGATATTAGGTGCTACAGTGGTAGGTTTTTTCCCCTTGAAAACAGAGAACTGCTGCCAGCAACCTTCTATCTTTAACCTTTTACAATCAAAGTAAATAAACTCAGAATCAAGTAAATTCATTATTTCTATAACAGTGGACTAAGCAAAGAAAAAAAAACAATCAATCACTCCCATGGGATTAAGTAGACCCAAGCTGACCAAGGTTCCTTACCTTTGAGAACAAACTGTTTTCTAAAAGAGTCAATCTCAAAGACTTGGAACAAACAAGTTGCTTTCAACTTAATGAAAGCAAGGTTTACATTTTATTGGAATTGTGTTTGCTGTCTAATGTGGTAACAATGAAGCATATCTAAACATTTGAATGAAGTTAAATAGAAGGCATCTTTGATTTGCAGAAAGTCAACCCAAGTGCAATTTTACTTTGAGGCAGAGGTATAATGTGGAGCGGATGCCCTCAGAAAGGCTCTTTAAAAGTTTCATATTCAGTTGTTTTTTGTTAACTGTAAGCTCCTACTTTTCAGCTTCTAGGTTATTCTTTTTTGAATGCATGACATAAAAATCACTGAGAGCGACAATATTTCCCCACTGCCAGAATTCTTCCAAATGTTTAGAACACTAGAAAAACTTCTGATGAAAAAAGAAAATGCCAAGTATCAGTAGTACTATAAAGTACATCATATCTATAATGTCATGTATCATATCATATCCCCGTGATATTCTAAATCTACACAAAAATATTTACCTGTGCTTGCTAAGATGCACCCATGTAAATTAAAAATCTGCACTACGTATACCCAAAACCATTCATTTCATGATTGACAAAATTTCAGATTGTAAAACAGGGCTTTTTTTCATCTATTTGTGAACTTGAAGTCACATTACAGGATCTTCCTTCTTCACTTGAACCTTTTGCAGATGACAGTACACACAGAACATTCCACCTATTTTTCTCACCAGCCATCATGCACTGCTATGTATCCAATGTTAAAACAAGCATTTGAAAGTAGCACTGTAGGTATAAGCTGGACCTTTTCCTCCATTTTAAAAGAAGCCATAAACATTTATTTGGAAAATTCAACCAAATAATTTTGCACACAATTCACACAGTAGCTCTAATGTCAGTGAAGCCCACAAAAAAAAAAAAAAAAAAAAAAAAAAAAAAAAAGTTTATATAACACATACTTAAGATATTCAAGTTCCTCTTGAAAACTAAGTTGAGCAAACCAGCAGACAATTTACTTCAGTAAACACAGCCTGCATGACACGTAGGCATTGCACATGGTCTCACATTCACACACAGACTGCCAATCTCCTGTCTGAAACAGGGATGCTCAGGGTATTTGATTTTGTAAGGACGCTGTCGGGTGATGCCAGCAGGAAACTGATAAAGAGTCTTTAACTTGAAGGTGAACAAGTAAATAGGCCAATAATGAGTCATATTTATTTAAGAGCATAGGTACTTTTACTAGCCAGACACTGTCTTCAGAGAAATCCTTAGAGGGTTTCTAAATCTTCCTCAATTCATCAGTCTTTATCATCCTAACAAAACCATATTTGATTCATCTCAGATGTTAACCAGGCCAAATCTGATTCATTCACAAACAGCTGGTGCTTCCATGCTTTTCCATTTTCTTTCAATGATCATATGTCCTGCTGGGAATAATGCCGAAGCCAGATTTCTGGAATAAGTAAAATCTTTCTCTCACACATGCATATTTGAAATTTGTATTTCTGTGTGAAAATAGTACTTGGATTCATGCACATCAATTTTCTCAGACTCAGTCTTTGAACTGAGCTATTTTCTAGAATTTGTGCTAATGGCCTGTAGATGCTGGCTGAGCTTCATTGCTGTCCAGCCCATCTACAGCCTCACTCAAGTAAAAATCCAAACAATGTACTCTGTCCAGTTGTGACAAGGATACAAGGACAGAACAAGGAATCAGAAAATGGGAACAGACTCTTTAATATCTGGGGGAGGAAAGCTATTATCCTCATGCATTTATACAACATATTGACCAAGCATGAGCAAGAGTCTTTATATTGTAAAATAGTGTAAATACTAAAAGTGATCTCTATGTCTGTTTTCAGTTTAGAATTACTGTAATTATGGAATCTAGAAGATTAGGAAAAAAATCTTTTGTTTGAGGAAGCCATGACTTGTTCTACAAGAGAAAAAACAGTGAAAAGCCATTACAGCCAGCCAGACTCTGCCTTCTCTAGTGCTGTACTTGAGTGCTAACATTCTTAACCCAGGTCTGCAAGGCAAATGGTCCTTAGCCATCAATGTGATTTGGAATGATGGATCTTTAAATATCCACCATTGTGAGCAACTAAAGCTTTAATCTATATTAACAAATTGGTGCAATCAATTGTTGCAGCAGCTAGCAGCTGAGGTTCCTGCATGTGCACTGTATGTACTTCCCATGTCTTATTCTGGGATGCATTCAGCCTTGTACTCTGTCACCATCCCTAAACAAACATGTGAGAAGTACACAAGGGGCCAGTTATTTATTTGGACCTTCCTTTTATGGGCTGGAATGCATTTTGTGCCTCCACAGTTTTCACAATTTGCTTCCTTTGGAAAAAAATCTACTTTACACTTCTAAACACTTTCTGGATGTGGAGCAGTGAGTGGGGTCAAGGTGGCACAAGTGAGAGCAGTCAGGGCAAAACCTGCTGCTGTTCTGAACTAACACTGATGAAGACAACTTCTATCCAAGTTCTCTGCCAAGTAAATAGCAGCTAAAAATAGGCAGGAAATATATGTGGATTTGTTGATAAGAAAAAAAGAGAAGCTTGCAAAGGATGCAGGGAGACAGGAGAGCAATGAGAGGGAGCAGAACACAACAGAGGTTCAACACCTGGGTATGAAATGGGCTGCTCTTGTAACAACAATGGTTCCACACTGAACTACACTGAAGTAACTCCAGATGTATCACAGAAGTTATTGAATTAAATACAACTAGATTAAACCACAATTCTCTAAAGTACACTTTTGAAAATGTCTTTTAAAAATAAGTTTCCAGTACATTGTCTTTAAATGGATGAGATGTTTCTATTTTTTTAACCTGAAGAAAATATTTGCTGTAGTATCAGCCAAACCACTGTTTTTCCAAAGACTTTTTTGTAAACTTAAGGTTGAAATCACAACTTGAAAATTATTTAGAATCCTTTGAAAAGAACGTTGCTCCTAATACCATTAATCTGTAGTCATGCTTACGAACATAAATTAGGACTAGGAGAATGAGCACCAGTTCAGTTGTTAATACTTTTTTCACCCTTGATGAACCTTTATGAGCTTTAATAGGCTACAATCAGTTTAAATGCTACTCTATATCTACAGCCAGGTATTTGTCTTCACTTAACTTTTTCTTTTTTAATTTTCTTTTTGAACTAACTAAATCGTGTGGATTAATGCATTTTTAATATGTCTATGAATAAATTAACATAAAGGTTTTGAGACCTGTTACAGTGATCCCACGTAAGAAAATTGAGAAGATATAAAACATACTGGGTCAAAAGAGAGTTTCTTTTCTTTACAAGAAATCTCCAAAAGCAAATCCCCCCTCAGTTGCTTTCCAACATGATAAGAGTAGATGCCAATTCCAACTTCATCAGCATTGTACCCTGCAAACTCCATCATTATATAGTGCAGCTCTGCTGCAGTTCTCCTCTGTCTTTATTTTCATGTATTACAAACACAGGTATGCAGATAGGGAACTGGTCTTGGAAATACCCTCCAAAGTTTCTGATCAGCTTCTAGGTATTAATTTACAGACAGTATCTCAAGTGAATTGACAGCAGTGAACAGGAACAATTCAAATGTACAAGTTTGGAGGTAGGGTACCTGTGAGTACCTCTGCTGGCTGGTTTCCTGCAGAACAGCATGGTGCAGTGCTCTGACACTGCACAACAGTGAGGCAGGACCTCCTTGAGAGAAACAGCAAACGCAACAAACACAAGGGCTGAAGCAGAAAATACTGCTATAAATTCTGAATATTATTAGGCATGAGACACACAAAAATCTTGGGTCAGAAAGGGATAGACAGAGGCAGTTTGAAAATTTAGATGCAATAATGAGACTGCACTCCTTTAAATTTAATTCCTTTATGTTTGTAAGGCTGACAGCTCTGGAGATTTTTCTTCTTTTCTCCATTCACTGGCAGTGCATACAGTTGTTACTAGGCTTTGTACATAAGAATAAATTAAAAACAGCAGCAGGTGAATGCATCCAGATGGAAAAGCAATAAAATTATGCTACAATACCTAACGAGGGGTAGGGATCCCTGTCCTCCAGGCAGTAGTAAACTTCCCTCAGGAAAGCATTACAATATTTCACATCTACAAAGGCCTGTTCAGTCCAGCCTGAGAATTTGTCTTTATTTTCACATGTCCTGCTCATAAGGAACAGCTGCCAGGATGTACTTTGCATGAGGTTAATGGATCAGACTTTGAATTTACATTTTTGTGTCCAAGAGTAAGTAAATAAAGCAGCAGGTCATTCAGCTTTCAAAGATGGTAGCCAAATATTACTTGAATTGTACTACTAGTGTTCACTCAAAATCACATTTCATTTTTGCTCAGATGTTGCTATACCAGTTTGTATAAAGTGACCAAATCAACATCTTTCATCCCCATCCATCTGGATCCATTTCCAGAGGCTCCATAAGATGAAAAATCATGACAGTACTTGTTATGATCAATCAAGATACTTCTTCAGGAAACAGTTCTGTGATTGTTTAAAATGTTTTTCAGAGGTTTTACTGTACAGCAATAACTATAACTCACTTGTTTGCAAATGCCTTCTCTGTTGCTAATCAGTTTAGTCATTAACCTTCCTAATTTCAGGTGTTGTCACCATGAATTCCAAATATTTGAGAAAGCAGTATAATAGTGCTTAATCTGCAAGATCATGCTGCATTGTTCAGTATACATACAATGACCCTATACAGACTGGATTCTTACTATTATTTTATTTTCAATATTCCACTGTTACATTATTCAACTTCACATTTTATTTTGATAATTGGCAATGCAAAAGCTGAAGAGTAAATCTGACTTCAGCACAGAACAGAAATAGCAGTGTGTTAATTACACCAGACATTAAGCATATTTATAATGCTTAGTGGTAGTATTTCAGACTAAGATCACTTCTGTACTTTGGAATGACCCATACACCATAATGCAGAGTTCATGTGCGAGATGAAATGATGTTTATTTTATGCTATTATTTTAAAATATAATAAATTAATAGTTCACTAAGTTAATCCATCCTGATACTGATTTGGGCACATCTGTAGCATGAGCTGTTCCCCCCACTTCTCACTGTAGAACAAATGTGTACATACCCATGTACCTCCCTCTTCTGCTTTAAGGTCGCCTTGCCAGGGCACTGCTTCTTTCTGGAACTTATCCCCTTGCTCAGTAGGTGGTATTCTTGGTAGTAGTAATTACAAATTGAACATGATATTTATTTGATATATGTTTGTTATATGATATAGATAAGAAGGTGGATGCATTGCTCTGAGCAGATGTGAGATTTCTAGCCCTCCCTTCTCTATCCCAGCTACCAATTCTGCCCTGGAATCATGGGCATGTCCTTTTTTGATGTGCTCAGAAAGCATTCTAGCTGAAAACAGTATCATGGCAATGAAAATTTAATACTTGCCTACACTTGAAAGCAGACAAGCCAAATGCCTTAGCAGACTGACTGGTCCTTCTGGCTTCTCGTGCCAGTGACATTTTCCTCTGGGTGTTTCTACAGAGGCACTGTAGGGCTGGGCTCAGCACCACAGGTCTCCATGTCTGCATTGCATTAGTGATTTCTCCTTTCCAAGCTTGCCTGGTACCTCTGTTTTTTGAGAGGGATGAGCAGAGTTCAGGATTGTGTCACTCCTTGAGGAACCATCCACAGAACCCACCCAGCACTGGGAACTGCAGCAAGGGACAAACTCTATGCAGAGGCAACAGAAAGGGATCATGAACATACGAAGAGCTTAGTGAAAAAACATCCCATGGTGTTCCTTTCCCTGTTTCTTTCTTTAGCCCAATACAAATTACCCAGTCAGCTCCAGGGCAGGCTGAGAGAAGTAATTCCCTGAAATTATTGGTAATGTATTTTTGTAAATGACTCAGATTATATCTTTTTCTACTGTTAAAAAAGCTGGTAGGTATCGAGAGGAACAACTTCTAGAACTCCCAGAAGTCCTTCTTTCTCATACAGAATTTGAGAGTAAAATCCTAAAGTTTCCTGGAAGATAATTATTTAGATTTGGGTGCTAAGAGGTACAGCCTGTTCCAGCTGCCATAAAATATTGATTCACCCCACTCTTAGGTATCTTAGGTTCTCAAGTTTTCTAGAACAGAAAATCCAAACAAAACTAATACTAAGGCACACATCAAATCACAGTGCAAAAAGAGACACAGTGGAAGACTGATATGCCTTAAATGAAGTTTTTTTTATTTCATTGAATTTATTCTGTCTCAGGTTTACACAATCAAGCAAACTCACTTCATATTAATTCATTCATGACAAAAGTGACAGACCAACTTGTCTTGATCAGATACTGATTTTATTTCTTTCTGTTAACACTAATGTTTGGGTAAAACAAAATAACAAAAGACCTCTACCTATGATCAAATGTTTTGTGTGAGCTAAGCAATAGCATAGATTAGGACAAACTGAAGGCAGGAATTGATTACCTTTAGCAGCCTTAGCCAGTTAACAAAAGACAGAATGCCTTCAGCTGTGACCTGCTGATTTACAGTTACAAGTACCACCTGAAATATCCATGTGTTCACTAAAACACACAGAAAAAGATAATTCAACCTGCCATTGTGTAAAGTCTGCCTGTCCTGATATTGTTGAAAATCCATAAAACACAATTGTTAAGCCACCAACGCTAATTACCTTCCTGCCCTGGAAAAAAAAAATAAAAATAGGAGGAAAAAAATGAAAGTGGATTTAATGCTGGCAAAGATGCCAAATTGACAAGCAATCCCTCTCCTGGCAGCCAGAGCACAAACAGGTGGATGTAGCTGGAACACACTTGCCCAGTGACAGCTCACAGTGAACCTGGCACCACACCAGTTATAAGGGTTGGCAAATCATAGAAGTAAAAACCAACATCTTAAATCTCTTGACTCCAATCAAATAATCCAATGGAATAAGAAAGATAACAAAGTAAAATATGTTGCGGTCCTTCAGAATGATGTCAGTGCTACAATAATCGCTTATCCTTCCTAAGGCAAGTCAGGAAGGGGCAATCAACTCTCTCCAGCATCCACAGAATGTTTGTGTTAATGGGACCCTCTGTCTGAAAACACCCTCTCTCTTTATTGCCAATACAAATGGATCCACTGAGATTTTATCACACCAATACAGGATTTTTTGGGTATCTCCCTGGTAGTTTTAAGTATCAGCTGTCTGTGCTTGAATCTGTAGAGAAATGACCCACGATGAACTCTTTTTAATTATAAGCTAGACATGGTGCTCTCAAAATGGGATTCACCTAGAAATCATATGCTGTGCAAGGAAATATAAATCCACATGTGGAAAGGGATTTATTTCATGAAATTAAATAATTACCAACTAGATAGTTATTTAAATGCCTTAGGGAGGAAAGATAGTTTTATAAGTATTTGGAAAAAAGAAGCTGGTCAAAATTTTACTTTCCTGCTTACCTTCAAGGCATGCTGCAAGGTAGATCTAGTTTGCTGTGGCTGCAGCACAGGTTGCTTTGAGATAATGAATTAGCTGAGGATGTTGAAGTTCTGATAGATGTTTCAGTTAATAACTATCTGGGCAGTCTCCTGGACAAGTGCCTAAATGTCAAGTTCCGTGCAGTTAAACTTTTGATATTTTATGTTAGCTAAAAAATGTATAACTAGCACATAATTTGCAAAGTGATGTTTAAGGGAGACTTTAAAAATTATTTTTGCACCATACTTCCCTCTTTGATCTTCTTTTTAAAGCAGATGTTGGATTTATTACATATGCACAGCTGAAGGGCCACACTTGGGCCCAATGTGCAGGAGTAACATGGTCTCAACAGACGTGAATTGCTAAGCAGGGTAGAGATTGGTGAAATCTAGATAAACATGGAGGCAGCACAGTAAATACAAGAATGAGCAAAATAGATGCATAAATGCCCAAAACCTGTGAACACCATGGGTAAGGTCAGATGCTGTTACATACTCAAGGGTTTGACTGAAGGAGCAGCCTGTTCTTGTACATGAGTCCCATAATCCCCCAATTAAAAAATATTAAAAACATAAGGAGGGTAGAAAAGTACATTTGTACCTCTCAAGTATGGATGGTCATTAGCAGAGTTCTTTGCTGTATTTGCCTCAACTGCTGCTGAAACACTGATGAGGTATTGCAGAAACAGGTTCTTGCACAATCCCTAAACTCCAGACACGACACTATGAGTTTAGATCTGTTACCAAGTCTTCCAGTTCTCAAGAGCAGCACAGCTGCTTTCTCTTTCCCAATATACAACTTAGTGAGAGATGAGGTCTGTGTGAGCATATGCAGAATTTTGTTTATATGTAAATGCCTGAAAAAAATGGAACTACAACTAGTGACATGTAGAATACTGATGAAAAAGTAGCTGCTTCTGAAAAGTGGGTTTTGATGAATTTTGTATGATCTCTTTAAAGATTCTCTAATGCATATTTCAAAAGATGTTTCAATAGTGTAAGTTTTAGATCGGCTCGTAACTGATAATTTAGGTTTTTCCAAGACTATTCTCCTGCGGTATCTACTTTCCAAACTGAGATTTAAATGTATAGTAGTTCTGAATGAAATAACAGGCTGAATATTAGATTACAGCATATAAAACATCACAAAATCCTTTGTTAATGCTGAATTAAAACCTCAGCTAAGGCAAACTTACTAAAAGTATCTGGGAACACCAGAACTAGAAGCCTTTTGTGCTTAGCAGTTTTCTTGTATGATTTGTTTCTAGTGCCTCTGTATAAAGAATGATCAAACATTACCAATGACTTTAGCTCCTGAGATAGGCACAAACTGCAAAGAAATGCATTCTTTTTAAATAAGAGTATTTCTTATGAAAATAATCCCAGACAATATATAGCTACAAAATTTAGCTGTTGTATGGGTGTGTAGACTTTAGTGTCAAAATAGCTACTGGATATTTTAAATAATTTAATACTGTTAGGTAAGACCTAGGCATTTTACTGGTGTTAAACTCTGTGCTCATAGTGGAGTTTTTCCCTTCCTCAGCCCTCAGTACTGCGTATTCCCTGTTGTTCAAGCTGGAGTCAAGTTGGAGTCCCAACTCACTTCACCCAGATATCAAGAGGGCAATTTCCTGCTCCTCCTGCTCATCCTGGCACAAGGGAGCAGGGCTGGAAGGCTGGCTCAGCTGCCTGCACAATTAGAGGTTCAGCACTGGGACATGACCCCTCTTTTGAGGCACTTGGAGGAATCCAGGTGGGTATTCCAGGATAAAAGTACTTTGCCTCTGCCTGCCCGCACCAGGACATGAGCACAGTGCAACTGCTTGCTGCACAGAGCTCAGGTTCCAATTTCCAGGAGTCCTTAGTTCTCACTCAGGCACCAGAACAAACTGTTTCAGGAGGAGCTGAACTCCCTGGAAAATAGCAGCAAACGAAAAAACCTTCCCGGGCATGTTAAAAGCTGTTGCACCACCTGAGTAACTGAAAGTGAACGGGAAGTTTTAACAGCACCACTGCCTTTTACCCAAGTCTTGGTTTTCCATCTTCCAACATGACAACAAACAAATATGAACAAAAAGTTCTGGCTAATGTAAAAAATGTGTACTAGCTTTACATTCTCCTAAACCTATGCTTATTCACATCATGTTTTATTTCACTGTGCCCAAAGCTTTTATTCTCCAAAAGTCTGAAACATATAAGCAGCAAAAATGACACACATTTGAAGACAAAAGGCACCAAGGTGAATCTTTCCCAATGTCTGTCTGCACCAGAGAAGAGATCTGCAGCAGAGCTCTGGGCTGTGGCACCCATACCTATTGCTCAGTCCATACACATCGGATCTATTAGCTCCGTTTGCTGAACCACAGGATGAGAGCAGAATATCCAATGGAGAGCTGCAGTGCAGAAAGAAAGCTCAGGTCCAAGAGGATAACTCTGCTCTAGAGCAGAATCAACATGTTAGTCTCAGCTTCCTAAGAAGCATGTCAGCCACTGCAATTATATGCTTTAAAAATAAGTGATAAGTCTATTTCTCTGTCCTGTAACAAACTGATGTGGGGTATTTGTCAACTATTTTAATTTATGCTTTAATATGCATAAAATCAAGATCACAAGTAAATCATACATGAATGCAGAAATGTGTTTGTAAGCTTAAGTTCCCTTGCATGATAATTGCTAAATACCTGACATTAATGATGTTTTTTTCTAATGTCAGATAACTGACATTTAAACACATTTAAACATTAACTGCAGGCATTCATGCAGAGACAGGGGATTATTTAAACAGGAAGGAATACCGTTTTAAAGACAAAATAGTTGCTGTCCCCCTGCAAAGGACAATCTGACTTAATCAAGGTTACATATGTAATACATTTTCATACTATGCTTTTATATGCTACAGTATATGTAGCATATAAAGCATAACTACAGTATATGTATATTGAAAAAGGTGAATACTTTTCTATTTAACTCTGCAAATTTAATCTGTCCATAGCAGAACACCTTTAAAACTCTTGTAGAGAATCTAATACAGTTAATTTTACATTACATTTGTTTAGTTTACCTTTTTGCTTGTAGGACATGAGTTAGAAAATACTTGCTCTTTCAAGATAAAAGTGTGTAAAATTAAAAATAAAATGCTACACCTGCTTATATTGGTATTTTCTTAACCCCTGATCGACTTATGCCAACATTAAGGAATCATTCTCAAACTTTCCTTGTAACTAATAATCAATCTCTTCGGTCCAAATGACAAGCTATATTCTCATACAGTGCCTAGGTCTGACTGTCTGCTGTGTGGCAATGCATTGCTTTGAGGCAACATTTAAAAAGACCAAAGGGATGTGTAAGGGCCATTTCAAAGGGATCAGAACAAAGACAATCTTAGCTGGGGCTCCCTGACAAAGGAAAATCATGACCTTTGCAATTAGTCTCACAAAAAATCTTAGTCACGAGAAGAATTTAATTTAATGTCATGCTCTATACACCCATTTATTGCACTAGACACCATGGCTCGTATCATAGGTGTTACATGCAACAAATGTAGGCGATAAGAAAAAAAGATTCATCAATTACATTGGATCTTACTGAAAAAAAAGAAACAAAAAACCAAATAAGGTTAGTCACTGTAGTTTAATTCTGAATTTACCCTCCTATTTCAAGCAATCAGAAACATTTGTGTAAAAATATATAATGAAGTTGTAATAGTTCAAACCTTTTGACTTAATCATAGGGCAAAATTGCTGAGGGATTAGAACTGCTCTCTGTGAGAGCAACAGAAAAATCCCTAAAATGGAAGCAACAGAATGATCAACCACCGATAGAATCAACAGGCATTTTTATCTTTATTTGGTTTAGACACGGACTTGGCTTTTAGTGCACAATATTTCAAAGAGAAGTCTCTAATGTTTCTGAAATAGTCTGGAGACTGGACTTGCCACGGAGCTGAAAGAAATCCCCCATCAGACGGGGAGAGCTGTCTCTGAGATCTGGCACAGGCACTGGCTCAGCAAGGGCAGAAAGCCCCAGCGACTTCTATCTCCCAACAATAATGAGGAACCAGGCATCAGAGTCACTGCACGTTGTTTTGAGCTAATTCCACTGCAAGATAAGCTATCTTGAGACTCAAAACATTTTTTTTCATGCCACAATATGAACACTTAATGTCTGAAACACTTATTTCTTGTGAAACCATAATACCCAATTGTTACAGCTCTGGGAATGACTCATTTAAATTTCTTAATTATTGCAAGCAACGTTTTCAATAAAATAACATTTTGAAGGGATTAACTTTTCTCTTTTTTTAAACAATAAAAGCTTTTGTGTCAGCCAGAAACTCCTTAAAGGGTTTCATCTGTTTTGCATTACTGAAATGGCAGAGAAGCTCAATATTCACTGACAAAAATAAAATGTTTAAATAATGTGATGATTGTGACACTGACTTAAATTCCACATTTGCTTTTGAAACTAAAAAGGCAAGATTTGTGCATTCTATGAAGTATCTACTAGACTGTGTTTTTTTTTACTCACTGCATACACAAACTGCTCAGTGAAAAGCAATAAATTTATATTTGACTGTGGTAGTTTCTTTTGCACACTGATAAGCCACAAAACATTATGTTCCCTCTAAAGAACTTTAGCAACAAATAAAAATGGGAAATCTAATGTCTTTAACAGTACCTCTACCATCATGTTTTCTAAATGCAGCTCTTCAGATATTCAAGAAAGATAAATGTCTCATGGCTGCCACAGAGACAGCTTTATTTTAATTAACAAAGATATAAATTTTCTGTTTTCAGAAAACAGAACTATGTTTCATCTCTTTCATCACTTCCCTAAGGAAGCCAGGGTTTCTCGACACTGAGGTTTGTTTGTCTCCTTTCTTTTCTTTCTAGATATTTAAAGAGCTGAACAGCATCCAGGACCTGCACTCTGCAGCCAAGGGCTGGGAGCAGCCTGCACAGGGACCTGGCCCTTCTGACACTGACCCTGACACTGGGTCCAGACACCCACCCTGCACCCCCTGCCTTTCCCAACAAAGTCTTCATTATCTAGTGTGCTTCTGGACAGGATGCATAAGTGATTTAATATTTTCTAGGAAAGAGCAGAATTTAGCACGGTGCTCACATGTTTTCAAACACACTTGTGCATTCACTGAGCACACACGATTGTAAGTATCAAAATTACTCATCTTTTGAAGAAAAAACCAGCAGATTATGACTGTTCTTGAAAAATAAAAACATCTCTGATGGATGAGAATGATTTTGTATTCCTGTCACAAAATACAAAATACCAAGAAATCCAAACTTTCAGTTTTTGGAAGTTTAAAGTACTGAGGATAGACTTGACAGACTGTCATCAATTTGCTCCAGACATTAAGGAAAAATGCCATAACTATGTCATTATGTTTCTGAAACCATATCCAAAAAAGTACATTCATGCAACAGAGCAAAACTCATCTATTTTGCCTACCCACTTAGCAGGCTCAAAATGTAACCAACACAGGCACACTTGTTCTAGGATAAAATATCTTCATGTACCTATCTGGCATTTCATTACACATGTATGAAATACCTGGATATATGCTTAGCTAATATACATATTCCATATAAATACACACATACACAGAAAAATGCACATATGTATAGATACCTGAATAGCAATGAGATCAAGACTGGATTTTAAAGGTCATTTTTAAAGCACAGAAATGCAAGATTCTTAACAATATAATTCAATAAATAAGAACTAGCTCATAAGCTGTGGAAAACAAACAAACCATTGTGTAAGGACATAAATAGCATTCTCTTTCTTGCTTTTGACACATTCAGAAATCCATAACTCTACACCAGCAAATTTCAGGCAAATAACCTAACAGATCTGTATCACAGCTGCAGAAAGATCTGTTGGTAAATGTTCACATTTGAACTGGTTACAACAGTTTAATAAGTGACATTAAATTTTATTACTGTTCATCATTCAATGACATTCTAGATGACCTGTTGGCTTTTACCAAATACCTCACTCTTATGGTAATTCTCCAGCTAATTACACGTTTACCATATGGCCTGGTGCTGCACAACCCCCTACTACCCCAAATAGAATATATTGCTAATTGTAATAATATAAAACTACAGTATTTAAAGTGAGATATTCCATCATCTCACCTGTGCAGTGGAGACTAGAAAAGTTCACAGAACAAATGCTCATAAGCAGCAAGTGGAAATAGAAACAACAGATTCCTTCTCTCTTGCAAAATGAACAGGTCCAAACAGTCACAGAAATAACATTTCAAGCTGCTACTTGAAATGATGCCACCATGACAGTTGGTCATTATGATTAATCTTGTGAGAAATACTGATTATTATTAAACACATGTACATATCCATGCATTCACACAACAGCAAGAGTGCCCAACAAAACACGGCAGCACCATTATAAGAGTGCATCAATTCTCATCTGTATTCCACTCTCCCTATTCTCAGAAATGGCACCACAGGGGAATGATACTTGAAACTGTTAGAAAATTTCCTGGATCCCTAACTGAAGAATGTTCTCTGGAGAGAAAAAAAAAAAATAAAATAAATATGTTATTCATTGCCAAAATACAGGAAAAAAAAAATCTAGCAGTAATTTAAATATAACACAGGAGCTGTACTGCACTTAAGGCATGTTTATTACTGTTATTAAGTCCTGAAAATTGCCACTTTATTTGTAGCTCACTGGACTCAGTGGTCTGGCAACCAGACCACAAGGTTTCAGTTCAGGCCATATACATTCTGCATGGAGAATGGTTGTGCCTAGTGATTAAACTTCTATTCATTGCCACAGAAATACATGGAAAAAAGGTCAAAGACACATTTCCCTACTAAAGTGACTTCCAAATGTTTCTATTTTTATGGAGCCTCATTTAAAAGCAAACCTGTTCAGTTTACTGTACTATGAATTCCTTTTTAGCTAATTGGTATGTTGTGAAACAACTGTGAATGTGTGGACAATTATTTTGTGTGATATTCACTAGGCTCTGACACTCCTATTTGGGTAGGACTTGTATCTGACAGACAAAAATAAATTAAGTCTAGCTTGCAGATGGTTAAATAACTGAATTTATAAAGCTGACTGAGCAAAATTCCTCCCTTCAGAGTTTTCACTTTTAAATCTTGTTACTGCTCATTGGTGAGATTTTGCAAACACTGTGCCTGTCAAGCTTCCTGATCAGTGATAGCTTTGAAACTGAGTTAAAGCAGCATGGAGAAAAAGCCAAAACTGAATTTAGTCTCATTTCAACAACCATTTTAAACCTGTTCTCACTCAAAGAAATAAAAGTTACGATATTTTCATGTTTTCAGTTTACTGCATATCTTTAGTAATAACCTCTGCCTGAAAAATAAAAATCTCCAAGGTGTTTACAGAAGGAAAATGTCCTGATTTTCTTTTAATTTCTGGTGATTGTTTTGGGACCACGTTTTCATTGACCATCAAGAGTGCTGAATCACATATCTGAATTTGGGGAATCTTTACATGCATGATTTTCTGTAACATGGCCAGCCCTAAAATTTGCTGGTTTCACGGCAAACTGTTTAGACAGGCATTGCAGTTTGATTCACCTCTCTCTCTCTCTCTCTCTCCCCTCACATTGTTAGAATTATTAAGCATGTCCCTCACGCAATAATTAATACAAAGTGACTTTACAGAATTAAATCTAGCATCATCAATTCCAAGATAAAAAGTATGGGAGGATGTGAACGAACGAATATGCATGTTCAATTGTTTGCAATCAGCACATTTTGCAGAAGTGATAATTAGGATGAAGAACATTACCTCAGAGAACACCACCTTATCCTTACATTTGAGAGATAAAGAAAATACAGTTTTTGAGTAAAGAGCAGGGTTTTAAGGGTACAGCATTACTTGCATACCTTAATGAAACAAGAGGAATTTTGAGTTTGAGGAATGTCTTATGATACAACTATTACAGTGAAAGAAATACTATAAATCTGTTACTTTTCTGTGCAAAATTTTACTTCAATTTCCCCTGTTCTCTCAAAGAAGTGCTGGAGACTTATCTTCAACTATAGGCTCATCCTCCTTCGGGGGTACTGGCGGAAGGGTGAGCATTTTGCTTTTCTTTGAAGTGCAAGCACACACTGGAGATGAAAGCAACTGCATTATTGTCTTTGATGTTTTTGATACTGAGTTTCTCGTTTGATTTTTCTTTGTAGACATTTGGAAAGTAGATCTACTTCCTCAATCAACCTTACCCTAAATCCTCAATAGGTACTTATCCCCTTAAATATCTGAAACTGCTATCACCATATTTAAAAAATGGAGTTTGGACCACTTTAATAAATGCAATAAATTCTAAAACACGCCACAATCTCTTTATTTGTACTGAGTCCTTAATCACACTATATACTGTATAAAGACAAAAAGCAAAGGAAATCCTTCTAACTCAAATGAAACATCACAAAGACAACATGCTTGAAGTAAAATAGTCTTATGTAGAGCAACTCTTCATGCACTGCTCTTAATATTATCAAGTGTGCTCATTAGACAAAATTTTAAAAAAAAAGGCCAAAAAGCAAACACCAAAAGCTGTTCTTCCCAGCAGTCAAGATTTAAAAGCTAAATCCTTCAAAAATAAATCTAAGCATCCAAGTGGATTACTCAGATGTTTAAGGACAATGTGAATGGTGGGTTCTCCAGGACTGCGTGACAGGAATAGCATGAAACAAAGGACAGCTGCAGGGAAACGGACAGCAGATGGGATAAGGATTCATATGATATGTTCATTTACAGAGAAGTTGCCTGTCTTGCATGTATATCTGGTTAGCTCATCTATAAATCAAAATGTTACACTTTGGGAGCCAGGCATAAAAAGCCAAGGGAGGTGTTGGTAGTATAATAATCAAGCATACTAGTTTCAGCTTTGTTTCCCATAGGTATATTCTATTTTACATACATTTGGAAAGGTAATTGAATATGAAAACAGAGTAGTTATTGTTTCTTTCAAAAGGTTATTTCATTTTCTTCTTGCATGTGATTGTATCATAATAGAAGTGGCTGAAATATTCCATATGATTAAGTATCTCCTAGTTCAATTTAATATTGGGCAGATAAATTCTTCCAGACAGAAAATGTACATCACACCTGGCTGAGAAAAGGCTGCCAAGACAGTTGGCATCATCACTTCTGCTCTTTCTTCAGAACAGAGTATACTCAGTAAGCAGGAGAACAGTTAAACTCCAGTGTGCTTTACCTTATTGACTTAAATTTGAAGGTGCAGAGAGGCACATCACTTAAAGAGCAGTGGAAAAAAGAAATGAAATATTAAAGCAAGGTGAAAATACAAACACTGCCATGGCAAGAGCTGGCAAACAGATATTTTGTTATAAAGTACCGTACAGAATTGTTTAGTTACCTGTAAGTAGCAAGGTCAGGGCTGCATGACTTTTACAAGCTCTTAGGATAACTGGGAAGCAACATGAAATGGAGAATGCTTTCATCTTTTAGTATAGGGTGTCTTCAAATTAGAGATGCCTCAAGCCAAACTCTGCCTCTCTGGTATGTGGCAGGGGAACTTGGCTACACAAAGAAACTGATACTTCATCTTCAGAATGAAAAACAAGGAACTGCCACCCCCCCCCACCCCCCCCCCCCCATTATTTTGTAAAAAATACTGGTCCTTCCTTTCCAAACTGCATGGGTCCTCTTCAGGAGCTCTTAAACCTCACTAGCAGCTATGTTAGCTCCTTACAAAGAAAGCTGATTGTATCTGACAGTATTTACAGGCAGTTCCTACGTTTGTATTGTGCTTAGTTTGGTTATGGCACGTAAGATTACAGAATTTCTTGTCTTTTTGCTCACCTTACTCCTCTCAAGTAGGTGTAATTCAAGATGAGTTAACATCAAAATCTCAAAATCTGCCTACATAAATTCTCTCCCACTGGCTCCATAAATTTCTATCAGCAGTGCCTTAGTCTGGCTGGATCAGGCACATCTGAAGTTTACCACCAGTAGAAATGCCAGACATCATCATCCCAAAAGCTTCTATTACCTCTGAGAGCTGACTTGCCCCAAACCCAAACACCTGGCAGAAGCAGCAGGGAATGAACAGCCTCCATCAGGGAGCTGCAGCCTCTTTCCACAGCAGCACAGCCTTTCTCAATCAGCTGCTCAGACAAAGAATAGCGGGGCAATCCAAATAATTTTGGACAAAATGGAGGGATTGTTGGACCACCTGCACACAGGAAACTCTGTGATCCCTTCCACAGTGCAGGAATCCTGTGCCAGAGTGCATGGGGAAGTAGCAGCATTTTTTTTGTACTGAATAGCATCTTACCCAGTGAATTAATAGTTTGTCATCCTGGACCAAATGGAGATAAAGTAGAAGCTAGTTCTTGAACACAATTAGATCGATGTGTAGAGAGGAAAATACTGCCAAAGGAATTGAGACAAGACAAGTAGTGTACTATAATTTATCAAGTGGCCCCCAGTAAGAATACAGTTACTGAATATGCTTTGCTGTAGCAGGAGAAGTAGGATGCAAATGTAAAGCACATCTGCTGCTCCACCCCATGAACATTCCTAGAGGATATGTGTGCAGCACGGTCACTCAAGGTGCTGCACTCAGCATCTGAGTTTGGAGATGCCACAAAGCTTTCTTTGACAAGTTTTAGGCTCTCAGGTATCATAGGTTTGGATCAGCAAGAAGGAAGGTCAAACTGCTGCTATTACTGCATATGGCTTTCCTACCTCTTCTGGCATATAAACCAATTATCCAGCCTGCACTACATTTCTAACTCCACTTAGCAGCAAGAACTAAGGAGAAATGCTAGTTTCACATGACATGTTGAAATCCTTTTCCCTGCATCAGTCCATAGGACAAAAATATGCTAAACCTTATTGCCACAATTCATTACCTTTCAAGGGCCAAATGTAAAATTATGTGACTTTACTGAGGAGCTGTCCCTTGAAGGTTTTCACATAAAACATAAATAAAAGATTGCTATAAAAATCAGTGTAAGATATGTGGGTGGCTTACAGGACATTTTTTTTCCCTGCTCATTTATAGAAAATAAGTGCAGTTTGCTTTTTTGTAGTTTTATTCTTAAAAGCTGCAGCATTTTAGATTACAGTTGTACATACATATACCTGAGTCAACAGATACGCAATTATTGTCCCTTCCAAAAGGCAAAATGGGATAAATTAAGACATCATTTTCTGGAGATAAAACTTCCTCTTTTACCTTGAATCTGCCCATATATATTTGTGCCATTTCTGGACCTATTTCTAAACCACCATGTTGCAAACACACAACCATATGAATATTTTTCCACCTTTCCCTGAATATATGAATGATAAGGATGGTTCCTACCATTTCTCATTACACATTCAGTAACCAAAGAGCTTTATTAATTTTCAATACTTCACCCTGCATTGTACTCTAAACTGGGTGAACCTTTGAACTCTGTAATTAATAATATTCATATTTGCTAAGAAATTATTTGATCTCTGACTGCAAGTCACAATGTTAGTTAAATCTCTGACTTTACATGAAGTCTGCTCTTTTTAAAATAAAAGGGTATAGGATAAAACCCTACAGAACATGGGCATTTCCTATTTGGAAAAAAAATATCACATCCTGAACCTGTGTATTTTCAATGGTAATGACAGAGGATGTAGTTGACATTGGGTCTGTAGACTGTACTTAGCACATTTCTTCTCTCCAATAATTTGTTCTCTTCGTTGGTGTCAGGACAAAGATATCATTCATTCAACACAAGCACCACTGACTAAGCTAGAGCATGAGAAGTAAACATTCTATTTCCAGTGTCAGGAGGGGCTGAAGATGTTGCAGCAAACATTGTCCTTGCTATCTCACTCCTGCCAATCTTTAGAGCTGCTATCCAGCAGAACCAAAGATGTGAGTGCAACACCTCTTCATCAGTCAAACAACAGACTTCAGCATCAAGATGTGAAAGCTGTTCCAGCTCCCTGGGCTGACACCGCACTGCCAAGGGCTGGAGAACACCTCCATCAGTGCAGCCCTCAGGTGGATTAAGGGAGAGTTTTTATTGTAGCAGGGGGAATTAATATATTCGACAGATGCAGAAGAAAATGTAATGTTTGCAAACCAGTATTTCCATTCTTTTCTTAAAGAATGAGCAGGCAACTCCCACTTTCTAAGTTAAACATGCACCACAATGGCAAGACACTCAGTGCTCATGCCGATTTAAAATGGTAACCCACCATGTTTAGAAACAGACTTAAAAAGCCCTAAACAAACCCACAAGGTACAGAAATACAGTGCAAAAACCACATCACACTACTTTTTATTCTATATTAGAGACGCTATGCTTTAAAAGCTGAGCAGCAATTAATTAAGAAAACTGCAATCTAAACCTCTAAGACATATGGACCACTCCAGTATTCATCTCAGCCTCCCAACGAGGACTGATTACAAACTCATTTCAGTTACTATTTTCTGACAGCTAGAGAAGAAAATAGAACTGCATGACATTTTTTTTTCTAAGATATGAAATAGTAAACAAAGTATGTTACACAACGTAGTAAATTAATGTTATTAGTGAAGGCAATCTGCCAAAATCCCGCAGAAATAGTTGACAAAGTTGATTACAGAACAGTTGGGGTTGCAAGGGACCTCTGAAGATCATCTGGAGTCCAACTGACCTGCTAAATACACATGTAAAAACACAACTGAATAAACTGTGATACTAAAAAAAAAAATAAAAAGGCAACCAAAGGAGAATAAAAGAAGTTCCTTTTATTTGTAATTTATACAAGGATATATTTTTACAAATAGACTAATGATATTCCTGTAGCTGACAAAAAACTGCTTTGACTATTCCCCTCGCCTTTCCCTTGCCCCTCTTTAATCCTGATAGAGCATGTCAAGTTCTTGATTCTTTCTGGACTAATTAAAACTCTTGGCTTGGTGCAGACCTGAAAATAACAGTCTGGCTCAGACCTTCTGAATTGAAATCTGTGTTTAGGGAAAAAAGTATTTTTCCATACTTATGTTCTTATATTCAGGCCAAATTGCTTTGCTATGCAGCTTGTAGAGATTTAAATTTCTTTATGAATTTTCTATTATTTTTGTAAAAAAGAAAAATATGTAAAAAAAGGTAAGAGATTTTCACATTTCAGTTTTTTTGGTTTTTTTTTTTTTTTTCTTCTCCAAGGTTGTTCAACCTTGAGACAATACAAGAGCTGCCTTGGCTTCTCTGAAAAATGGTTACTTGAATGTAAGAGAGCTCAGCTGTCCTTAGTTTGAAAATGAAGATCCCTAACTGAAAAAAAGCTGATACAATTTATTGATAAGTGGTATTTATTTCATTAGCTTAGTTTTTATCCTTTGACAAAACATAAAAGTGTTTTCCACAATTGTAGCAATGGAGACCAAAGTGACACAGACCCCCTTATGCATCCGAAGATCACTTTATTACAGAAATCAGCCTCTTTTTATAGCGTTAACCTCCATGGGACATAGCCAAAACCTGACAGAAGAAGGGCACCCACTGTCTGCTCAGCTGCAGCGCTGCTGTCCATGTGTCCTCCAGCCAATCAGCTTCCTGCTCATACACTTGCCATGTGTCCTCCAGCCAATCAGCTTCCCACTCATACGCTGTCCGTGTCCTTCCAGCCAAACAGCTTCTGCTCATGCACTGTCCATGTGTCCTTCCACCCAATCAGCTTCTGCTCATGAGCTGTCCGTGTGTCATTCCACCCAATCAGCTTCTTCTCATACACTGTCTGTGTGTCCTTCCACCCAATCAGCTTCTGCTCATGCGCTGCCCACGCGTTCCTCCAGCCAATCCCAATGTCGCTCCCAGCTGTCTCTCACTGACTCTCTCCTCTCTCACCCCGTCCCTCCTGCAGCTGTGCCTTTCCCACAGGCCCTTCTGGTGGGCAAAAGCCTTAACAACTTCAGCAAATACAACCCCATGTTCCACACACAAAAGAGCTATCAGAGGGCATGAACAAGCTTCTAAAAGCTTCTTGAAGCAACAAGACAATCTGATGTGGTGAAACTCTTTAAACCATTTTACTAAGAGGAAAAAAAAAAACCCAACAAAATAAACAAAAGAATTCTTACAGAGATGCCTGTCGGTAGATTTGTTAAACTTTGTGAGTTTTCTGTTAAAACCTTTAGCCAAACAAAGCTGTTTCTGATTTTGGAGGTCCTGTTTTTTCCAGCTTACCCCAGAAAAGTCTCGTGCTTAACATCAAATAATAAATAGATAGCTGAACAAGTCCTCTAAATAGATAATGAGTAACTCATACTGGCCTTTAGTAAGCTGGTATTAAATTCTATCATTATTATTGGAATTGAATAAAAGTAATTAATAGAATTTTTTTTGTTTCTGTGTTATTTTTTCAGAGATATGAAAGTTAGAAGTTAACACAATTGTTCATTATGAACAAATCACAAACTATCGTGCATTAATATATTACAGCTACTCTGAAATAAACCAAGTAACTTAACATTAAGAAACATCTCTACAATGAATATTTATTTTTAATCCATTAAACCAGGCTATTTCCTTTTAACATGTGGATGCCTTAGCAATATTTACACTTACATTCTGCAGAAGTTTCCTCTCTAGTATATCTAACTAGATATAATATCTTCAGCTGCTGGACATTTATAAGATCCTTTTTCACCACACTACATAAACAATCTCTTCCCCCAGTAAGTCCTGGATAATTTCCAGCAGAGGTGTTAACACCTCTGATGAGCAGCCATGCAAGTGGCTTTTCCAGTGGGACAGACACTTGCCTTGCCATTCCAAATCAGAGTAAAACTCCTTTGCATTTTCCAGTCAACTGCTCATCTCTGTGTTCCATAACTTCCTAATCTGCAACATGCGAGTTATTCTAAGCAGTTTTAAAAGAGCTCGCTTGCACTAAACCAGATCTTTGTACTCAAATAAATTAGGGAGAACAAACAAAAAAAGCTCTGCTGTCAACTATCAGAGAGTGGTAACATATACTGTGTTGCTTCAACCTATCCTGGTAAAGGAGACCTGGCCACAGTGTGAAGTGCTCAGAATGGAACACAGTTCTCTAAGGAAATTTATCATTTTCTGGAAGAATGATGGATGTGTACAAAGGTACTTGAAGAGTTAATACAAGCAGCTGTAACTACACCTGGTAGATGACGATGCGGTTTTTATTTTTTTCATTTTTTAATTCCTTTTCTTGGCAAGATATATATATATATATATATATATATATATATATATTTGAAGTAAAATATAAATTTATCTGAACAAAATATTTCTTAAAAAATAATCGCTGGCTCAATTATTGCTCAAGTACTTTCTTCTTTTCTAGACTGCCTATCCCTGCCTGCACTGCAGAGTGATGGTGTGGGAACCAGCTGAATCTCAGCTCCATGGAGGGGAAGCAAAGCAGAGTTAGAAATAAATAAAATTTCTAGCTGTGCAAGAGGTGGGCTGGCCCACTCATGCTTACCATACAAATAAAATTTTGCTTGGACTAAAAGACAGACAGCAAAGAGAAAAGTAGAGCGAGATTAAAAAAAAAAATTAAAAATTTAAGTCCATTAAGAGGAATGTGCTACAATACTGGGCGTGGAGCCAAACCCAAAGCATCCTGCAGCATGGAGGCCCAGCTCACCTAGGAACAGTGAGAAAGGGAATCATCTCCACAAATGCAGTAGCTGGCAAAAGATCAAACTTCTCTGTGAAGAAACTGTGCCTCCAAGGTACAGAACAGGAATGGGGTAAGAAACCAAACCTGCAGGTCATCTGAAATATCATAGGAGCTCTTCCCAGGAATAATGACAGGATGATTTTCCATGCATCTCAGAGGAGCTCAGCTTGCACTGAATGAGCTGTCATAGCCAAAGATCTTCTTTTCAGTTGCAGCTTCGTGTCTAAAAATGGTATTTGTACAACCTTTGTGGAGGCTCTGAGCCTTCACAAATGACAGAGGGAAAAGGACAGGTGAGACATGCAGCCCCTTTCTACTGCCTGACTCACAAGGTGCCTGAGTCCCTTCTCCTCCCCTGCTGACCTCCTGACAGAAGGGGATCCCAGTGTCTGAGAGCAGAGAGGAACGGGTCCCCGGAGCCAGGAGCCACCTTTGCCTGCCCATGGCACCCACACGAACACGTGGCCTGACCCAACCCCACCTAATAGCACATGACTGCCTCACCTCTCTGCACATTTTACACCAAAATCACTTGAAAACGTAGCTATAAGCATAAAGGTACTAGAGAAAAGAGAGGCTAAGTCCTGGATTTTAGTCTCAGAGCATGTACTCATCCTAACAGTCAAACCATCCAGCTTCACATGAGTGTCCCAACTATTTAATCTTCCTATGTATGTCAGTGAATGAGGTAGAAATATGTATTTTTTTTCTCCAGACCACTGATTTGACTGCTGGAATATCAGCTACTACTAATATGCTATAAGTCTGTTTCATTAAAAAAACCTTTTAACCAGTCAATTTCAACAATCCCTTTTCAAGTGATTTAAAAGTAAGCAAACATTTCTTCGGCAAAGTTTGTTTCCGTAAGTCCAAAACACTTTAAAAAAATTGTGTTCAGAGACCTTGAGAAGAGTTTTCCAACTGTGAAGTCAAGTACTTTTGATTAAAATGATATGTGGAGCAAAGTTAAATAATACTTCTGGGGTTAAATGCTGCAGTTACTAAGCAGAGCGACCAGGAAAAAAGCCAAGTTTGGCTGATTTCCCCAAATGCATCATTCTGACCATCTGTGAGAGAGGTAATGTTCTCTTAAGAGAAGAAACAATTATCGAAAAATAGGTTGTGGGATTGTCTTGATACTTATTTTGTTGTTCAATTAAATCTTCATTTATAGTCTTCCCAAAGCACAAAACCCCCCTAATGAACCTGAACGCTGTTGGTTCTGTCAATCCATGAAGTTTATTTCTGATGTGGTCACACACGCAGTGCAATAGGTGAAGCTGCTCTAATAGATCACGGTTAAGTGTTGTGCACCTTTCTGCCCCACAGTGTTTTGTCAGCTGTGTAACCAGAGCCCTGGTTGCGAGTTTTTTACAAGCAGAGAAGTGCACGCACCCATAGATATTATCCATGGCCACGTGCGTAGCCATGCATGACTACAGCTGCCTCATTTGTGCAAAGTGAAAACAGAAACTCTTCTCCAGGAAAAACCTCAAAACCCGAGGGGCTGCTGTCTGTCTGTCTGTCTGTAAACCTGAGTTTGCATCTCCTGGAAGCTGTTGCAGAACCCAGAAGCACACCTACTGATATAAAGCAAAGCGTGCATTGCGTTGTTATGATGGTATCTAGAAAGGCTGATTTCAGTTACTCTTTGCATTATTTCTAGGGTCATAAATCACTGATCCTGAATGGTAGAGGCTTATTACTTCCCAACTGCTCTCATCAGCTGGGGTGCCCGCAGGGACACGTCACATCCCTAAAGCAGTCCTAATTTACAAGGATCACTGAGTGGACTTCTAGTTGGCCTTGCTATTGAGCACAGAGCTGTAGAAATCCACCACTGAGGCTCCATTCTCTCATAAGTTATTCAATCATTAACACTAAAAAGATATTAAAATTATTTTGAGCAAATCATACCATCTTTTTTCTTCTCAGCTCAGATCTGAGCTTCCTGCTGCATGTGTTGTCATTAATGCAGTATTTTCAGGGGCAAGCCAGAAATAATTTTCTAACATTTTTTCAAAAAAAATTCCAAAACATGGTGGCTTTAAAAATTCTCAAAGCTGAACAAGCTTATCTGTCTCCACTCAGGCACACTTCTGTTGCCCTTTAGCACCACACACAATGTTTTGATTAGTTTATCTCTCTACACATACTACAGCATAGTTACTCTAAAATAACTACAAAAAAAACCAAAAAAGAGAACATACTTACTCAAATATATGTTTGCTGTGATGCAGAACGCTACAAAGAGAGCAAGGACTAGAGAATCTAAGCACTACTTCTAATGCAGACAGCAGAAGATACAATTGCATGGCCTGAGGCTCAAATGTTGTCCTCTGAGATATAGACATTAAAAGTAATTGCCAGGAAAATTGGTCTTCATCAATTACTTAAAATACATTGGAGTTGGACACTCCTTGCTATTTCTTCTGGGGAAACTACAAAGGGAAAGATATGCATATTTGCTTCTTTTCTGCTCTTGTTCAGGGTCTGGGGTTTTTTTGGATACTCATTGATAAATTACAAATTGAACATTGACATTTTGTTAGATTATTTTTAAATACGTTCTTCATTTTCCCTTTATCTGTATCTTCATGTTGCACTACAAATGAAAAGAAATAACCTACCTTATTCATTGATTAGATGTAAATATATAATTTAAATGATAGTCCATAATTACAAAAAATTACTGCATCGAACTTTTGATGCATCATATTTGAATTCCACCAAGTGAATTCTGAATTATGAATTCCCAAAATTTACTTTATTGTGCATGGGAAGGCTTGTCAGCTATGATGTAGTCAATAATCACTGAATTCATTGATAGAACTTAGTTATAATGACTGCAGGGAAATGAGATTAACTTGTTGGATGGATATACCTTATATAGTCTAAAACCTCTGGTTGCTCTAAAAAGTCTGGTTAAGTATCTTTTTTATGATACATTCCCTGAATGAAACGGGAAGATATTTAATTCCCTTTACCCACTGCAATCTTTTCCTTTTATTACCAATTATTTACACATATCCATAACTTCCAAGAAATCTGAGAAAATCATTTGGACATTTAGAACCAATAGAGTTTGAGAACACTAAATAACTTTCAACCAGGGAAAGGTCAATTAATTTGTTTTGAGGGAAAAAACCAACCTCCCACTGAAATTTTAAATTGAATCATGTAATGTCCTGGATTCAAAGTTTATATTAAAGTCAGGCAAAAATAAAGAAAAAAAAAGGTTTTCACTCATATTTAAAAACCCACTTTCTTTCCTTTTTTGGGCACACTTGAACTGCAGTCTCTTGAGACACTTGCCTGACCCAAAGCCAAACAACTGCCAAGATAGTGACACAGAACAGCATGGATGAAAGGGATTGAACATAAAAAGATCGACTCAAAACAACCATGAAATGGAAGCATTTTTGCTTTTACTGTCATAAAATAACTCTTATTTCATAAAGCACCTCAAGAGATGGTGACAGAAAGGGAAGCAGGGCAGCAGCTTACATGGGTTTGTGCCCCACCTGCCCAGCAGCGAAGAGAAGCACAGGCGGTGGCAGTGCCCAACACAGAAGTAACTTGAGTTATAAATGCCAAGACTACAGCAAAACCGAAGTGAAAGCAATTAAGTGAAACTTCCAGGTCAGTAGAAAAAAATCCCCTTTCCCTGGCCCACCAGGTTCCTGTAGCATTAAAGAGCTGGGGTTGTTCCTGCCTTCCTTCTGTCCTGTTATTCAGGGTAGTCTGAAGATACAAAATTAATATTCATTATACTTTTAATTTACTATTATATAAATTTTTGAGGAAGCTGTTAGAGAAAGCTTCTCTGTAACTTAAAATATATTGTTCCAGAAAGTTTTGCTCACACTTACAGGTTCCCTTATTACTTCCAGTTTGTGCTACCTCTGATTTTGCCTACTGCATCTAAATTTCTTTCCTATTCTACTAGAGTATATTGTCTTCCATACATTACACCCATAATGAGGCTATGTAGGACTGTCTAAAGCTCTTTTGATGAGAACTGGTCTATAAGCAATATAAAAGATTATTTGATCTCACAGTTTTTACCCATTTCTTTATTTGCATAGTTTTACACAGTAAATTCCAGCTGTTATCAATATTTTTATAATGAACTTATAATAAAAATCTGCCAGCCTCTTTGAACATGTTTTGTAATATTTTCTTCTTGTATTTATTCTGCAAATTCATAAGCTGTATGTTTCCCTCTGCAGTGGCATGAAGCTGGCATTTTTAACCAGAATGGGATTAAATTTTCTGTGTGATCATAAAGCATTAAAGCTTTACCACACAAGACAGTCCCCTGTGACCTCAGCTACAGAAATGGAGTAACTTCAAGCATGCTCTTCCCAAGAATCCTCTCCCTGCTCCCGTTCAGGTCCCTTCTCTTTTAGTTTTATTAATAATGCCAACTGCTTTACACCTTGCTGGATCATTATTTAGTTCTCTGAATGTTGATGATGTTGCAAAGTTAACAGAAAAAAATCAAAGCAACCCTAAAAATTCTGAAGTTTTATTTGAACCATTGTAGGCATAAAAAAAGCAGCTTTAAAGTCAGATCAGTGATGACGAGTTTCTTTAGAAGAGAAACATTAACCTTTTATTATTTCTCACAGCACTCAACTCATATAAAAGGTGTGCAAAAAGTCTAAATATTTTCCCATCTTACAATTCTCTATCACTATTTATCTGTACCTAGTATTTCAGTTTTATTTTATCTTTTAAATCAGAGGTACTAAGCTACTTTTGCTGTCTTCTGAATACCAGACCTAGATTTTATGCCCCATACTTACCATCTCATTTCATTTATTACAAGCTAAACTGACTATGGTCCTATTGTGGTTTTGGTGCTGATGTCCTTGCAACACCCACTGTGCTCCAGACATCCAGTCCTCTTGGAACTCTCCCATCTTCCCTAACCATTTTGCTGAGTGAAGGTAAAATTTCACTGCTTCTCAAATTCTAACATGGTAATCTCAGAGGAGAGTATCCAGACCAGCATTACAGAAGGATCACCAGAATAAAAGAGTAGACAATTGAGAGGCTGACATTTTTTACAAAAACCTGGAATTGTAGTTACTGTAAAATAATAACTAATTCTGATTTTTAAGGGGGGGGGGGGGGGGGGGAAACAAACAAACAAAAAAAAAACCCACTAGCAGCATATCCTACCTGCAGGTCTTTCAACATCACCAGTCTAAAAAGTTACAAAATCTCAGCATGTGGTGGTGTGGGCATAAACACAATGATGACAAAACAGCAAAGTCCTGCCTTTTCCACAGCCAACCTCCTGTTTCACAGTCACCTGTCTCCTACTCCCATAATTAAATTTTTACACAAGAAACAGAAGTGGATGGGATTGCACACCACAATCTTCATAATGCTGCATTAACACTTACTACTAAAAACACAGTTGAGCAGCACAAAGGGCAACAACCTCTATTTTGGTGAAACACCACAAATATTTAGTTCTTACAAAGAGGGGGAAGGAAGGAGGGATAGGAAATGCTATTGAGTGTTTCTGTGGTTCTTCAACAATTAAAAACTTTCCATGGAAGCTTGCACAAGTGTAAGTAAAAATAGACTAAGCACGTCCAATATTCAGAGCAGGTTTTCATCATATGCAAAACTTGGAGGAAAATGTGTTATGACCACATGACTCCTACCATGTAGAGTGTGTGATGATGAGCTGCAGTTTGTGTGGACTCCTGGAATTTTGCTTAATATTTTCTCCATGTGAGAAAAGGCTATTTGAAATTAGTATCTGCATGTACAGAGTTCATATAAAATTTAGCTCTACAACAGAAAAAAAAAGTAAAAATAAAAAAAAAATAGAAATAAATTAGGTCCCAGATATTGGTAAGGATCTCAATAAGCAATCTGCCAATCAAACCAAGTAACAGAAGTTTTAAGGGTTCTAAGTAATTAAGCATGAGAGTGTAATAATTTTTTTCTTGTTTCTAATGTCCCAGGTGTGCTCTCTGGGTGCCTGCAGAATATCCCAGCAGTGTTCTCCTGAAAGCAGCAGAGTCCTATTCATGCAGGCAGTTTCAGGTGCCCACCTGACCCCCCTCCTTGCCCAGTGCTCCAGTGGGACATGCACTCCCCCACTGGAATGGAGTGGGCAGGCACAGACAAATTAGCACAAGAGAAGTTAAAGGAGCTGTCGAAAGATAAACATGATAATTATTTTATTGCCTCCATCCTGTCAGAACACATTTCGTTTTATATATCCATAAAGCAGACTTCTGCCCTCAGAACAGCTCTGTTGTGAGAGATTAGTATCTGTCAACTAAATTTTAAAGTGTGCTGTGGTTTAAGCTGGCAGGCACACAGACCACCACAGAGCCATTCACTCCCTCCCTGCAGTGAGAAGGGGGAGAGACTCAGAAAAAAGGCAAAACTTGTGGGTCAAGATAAAGACAGTTTAATAGGACAGAAAAGAAAGGGAAAACAGGAATAAAGATAAAAGAAAACACAAAACAAATGATGCACAATGGGATTGCTCACCACCCTCTGAGTGATGCCCTGATCAGAGGGTCACCAACCCCTGGCCAGCTCTCCCCAGTTTTATTGCTCAGGAGGACACTACAGAAATGTCTGGAACATCCCTGGGGTGAGCTGTGGTCATCTGTCTCAGCTGTGTCCCCTCCCAGCTCCCTGTGCTGCTCCCTGGCAGGGCAGCAGGAGGAGAGGAGTCCCTGACTGTGCAAGAACTGCCCAGCAGCAACTCCAACAACCCTGTGTTATCAATATTTCTCACAGGAAATCCAGAGCACAGAACTGCACCAGCTACCAGGAAGGAAATTAACTGTTTCCAAGCTGAACAGAACAGACAATGAATAGCCAATAAACCTTGTTTTGAAATAACTACAAATCAATTACTAGAATGTTTTAAAAGACCAGATAAAACCAATGGTAAGCTCAAAGGCTTTAAGCAACTTGTGTACCACAGTCAAGAGATCTCAGAGAAGCAAGTCCAACATCTCTGTAAAAACATGACAAGAGACAAGAACATGCATTCTGGATTACTTTTCCCCTTGTTTTAATTGTCACTTTAATGCAAATACTCCACAAATCAACCAGTGTACTGAATTATTGGTGTGATAATATATTCAAATATTTGACATTTACATTAATTGGAGATAATGAAGAAAATATTTTTGTTGTTCATTGGATGAGACTAAATGGGCTGGAAATTCAAATGAATAAAACATCATTACAACATCCACTGTACACCTGTTCACAGCTCTGTTAACAGCTTGATATTTTCATTAGGTGCATGCACTCACAGGATAGAAGTAAGCACCCAGAGCTCAGTGTGTGGGGTCACTTAAACCACAGAGCTCTGACAAGTGCTTAACTAGACCCAAAATGCCTCCACTTAGTCTTGACTTCTAATTTTATAAATTATTTACACTTTAGTAGGTGCAAAGCTAGTGGAAAATGCTGTTACTGGTAGCTTGATTGACAGGATAATTATACTGTGGTTTTGTTTTTAGCACTGTTATGCAGAATCATAATGCCATAAAAATATGAATGTTATGAGCTTTTAACTTTGACAAGGTCATTCTGAAGCCTACCCAACAGATGTCATGAAAAGCTGCTGCGGTCATTAGCCAGGTCCTATAAGTACTGCTGCACCTCTCCAGTTGTATTTTAGCAAGACTAAGTATTTTTTGGTATAAATTTTAAGATTGATTGAACTGTTTAAGAACAGTTTAATTTAAGAAGAAGCAATACAGATATTTATTTTTCCTCATTAATATTACTTATTTTGAGGAAGTGCCTAGAAACACTAGCAACAGGTTATATTCCTCTGTATGAAGCTCTGTATTTCAGTCAGTTAATGTCTTGCAGGAATTTCTATAGACTTTCAGCTGCAAAACAGCAAAATTTAATAGAAATTAGATAGAATTTTCCTTTTAAAATGCATTTGATCTATGGTTTATGAGGATTCCCACTTATTACGGTCTTTAGTGAAAGAGATGAATGAGTACATTCAGATGAATTAAAACACACTGCAGCCTTGTGTCCGTGTCTTTATTCATCCCTGTTGCTATTCACCCCTGCCAGCTACAACCTTGATTAGCATTTAAACACTCCGAAGATTCGTTAAGATATTGAATAAGTTGTTGTAACAAATCTGGCAGAAATTAGTAACAACTGAGGTTCAAATCACCCTGAACTGTGAAGCAACAGTATATACATAACAACCTGGGAGCCAACAAATCTTTTGAAGAACAGGCTGAACTTCCTCTTTAGGTGACTAAGAAGTGAATAGATACAAGTTGTGTATCTATAAAGACAGGATTCCAACAATGGAATGAAGATGTTATAAAAGCATAAAGAACAAGGGCAAGGTCTCAGAGCATGGTAAAGGAAAATGGCTGCAAGCATTAGGTGACCATGCATAAGGCTTTTCCCTGCTTATTTGATATTGCAACTTCTACTCATGCTGCAATGAAGTCCTGCTGCCCTTTTTGCATGATTCTATGCCCACAAATATAACTGGAGTAACATCTGAGTAAAACCAGATATTCTGCACAAAAACTTACTGATCTAATGCATGACCAAAAAGAGCAGGAGTCTCACAAAGATACCACTCTGAACTGTGCTGGAGCAACTAGGGTCACTCGTTCTTTGTCCATGGCCATTCATGTTCAGATTTTTCTCTTTCTTATGAAAGATTATAATTTCCTATCCTGACTGATGCTTTTACAGAAGCTTGGTATCTACTCTGAGGCTGTTAGTTTCCTTCTCTTTTCTTTTTTTTTTTTTTATTGCTTCTCTTCTCTTGCTCCTTTACATATCTACCCACATGCTTTATAGATAAAACCATGCTCATAATAAAGCCTCTAAAAGAATATCATGTCAGGAGTGTTAGTGAAAAAGAGAAACAAATAGATTCTACTTTAAGATATCTTATTTCTCATTATGTCCAAACAGTTCTTCCTATCAAGCTTTTTCTCATCAACCTAAGCACTATTTTATCTTTCAGAAACACTGCAGGCAAAGTGCATGAAGGAATGAATGCACAAGTCATATGGGTAGGACTCAGTTATCAATTTGGACTTCCCCCTTGTCGTGTTACAGACAAGGAGCTGTCTATAGCAGGCTTGAATGAATGATGGCTCACTGGTGCTTCCCTTAAACCATTCACTATAAGGTAAGATGTTCTAAAAAGTGACCTCTTCTATTATCAGAAAAACCCTATTTCTACTCTGCTGTGACAGGAGATCCTATGTTTCAGTCTCATAGTGCAGTCTGTTAAATATGACAGATCACATGGAAGCTTCCAAAACGGTTCCATGACTGTTTGGTTTCATCTGCTTTGACAGAGAAACCAACTCCAGTAGTAAAAACAAAGGAAATTTCAGACAGCAGATAAGCTGTCTTATGCATAGCATTTTCAGGTAGAAAAATAGTTTTGAAAATAGTTGTGATAAATTCAGAAGGAACAAATATATGGGCAGAAATATTACTTCTCATCTTGAAATCAAACATGGAAGATAATTTGCCTAATACCAATACATTCAGATAAATGCTACTTGCTATAGTAAGTAAATTATTGGAACTATTTTGAGAATAACCATTAAGAAGAAAGGTGCATACTATGTTGTTATCATTAAATATTTTATTTAAGGCAGCTTGATTAAAACCCCTGTCCTTTGTCTTCACTAATTCTCAAGAGTAGATCAAAGTGAGGCAGTCATCTTTACTTGGAAGAGTATACACTTTCCTTCATTAGGAGTACACAGTTTAGTGATTAATTTAGGGCCGCTATGGAAGGATAAGTTTTCTCCCAATATGGTGCATTCTTTACAAGTCTTCCAGTAAATGCCAGAAAAATGCAAAACTGCAACGATTTTATTTCCGACCCCAAGCTTAACCACAAAGAGAATTTGCACAAGCTGCTCTTATTTATTTGTGCACCTACATTTTACTACTAGTGAAATGTACTAGTACACCCATGGACTAAACCTGACTAAAAATAAGGGATGCTTTTGATTTCTTGTGTAGGCAGATGTTGTACAGAAGCCATGTGTGGCATACAGGCTTTACAAAGGATGAATACAAGTCAGTTTAGGGGACTGTGTTCCACAGCTGAAGACTTCAGATCACTCAAACCACGTTTATATATGCCCATAAGCTATGCATCAATTCCTGCTGGAACAAGCTATATCCCAAATGCTCTCCCTTGCTAAAACCAGGGAAGCCAATAGTTGCAACTTAGGTCTTGGTAGTACCAGTCCTGGTAACTTAAAGCAATTACAATGGTAAATTCAGGATTTTGTAAATCAATATATTTTCATTTACATCTATGACCTTCCTGTCCTACCAACAGTGATGATTATAATGGATTTTTTTTTCCCCAAACTGATTAGATCATCCCTCGTCTGAAAACATCAAGGTGCTTTGCCAAGGCACACTCAAACTAACATAAGCCAGTTTGAAGCTGAAGAGACTTTCACCAAATGGCTTCAGCTTATGCCACAAAACTCCAGATCCAATGCAAGATAAGCTTTGCATTAAGATACAAAGATACTCCTGGGCAGAGAAAATAACTCCTGCCTATCACTGATATAATGACTGATGGATTCTAAAACTGTTTTGTATTTTATTTAAATTTGATAGAATTGGGGGCAAATGTTCAGAATTGAAGTGTTGCTCTGGCTGTCCATATGTAGACCATGATTTGTTGATGCAGGCTTTAAGCAGAATGGAGATGCAGCAAAATGAATGCAGAAAACTTTGAATTCCTAATTTTTCCCCCTTCATTGTTTCTCATAAGCATTTTTTTTTTCTCAATGAAAGATGTAGGTCAATATAAGCATACCAAAAAAACCCCCAACTTTTAAATTTGCCATAATTTATACAGTAGAAAAACCCCTACCATTTCCATCTACCTGGCTGCTGGTGCAATGCCTTAAATCTTGTCCAAACTGAGAAGCAGGCCTTATTTTCCCTTCAGTATAAGTTGCTTTTAGCTGAGAGAAAATGAACTCTGTGTATCACAATAGAGCTGAAGGTCAGGAGGTTATTCAGCTTGCTGTGGCAAGAAGTGTTGATCTAAATCACAACTGCCTGCTCAGCGCTGCTCACACAACAGGAAGAAGTGGAAGGGAGGTTGCATAAAGCCAGTATCAGGTTACTTCTTTCCCAGTCTTTGAAATAATTTTCCTACCCCTACAGCTTTGTTTCTTTTATGATTTTAATGAACTGAACTGCCAAGGGAAGAAAAAAAAAATAAAGAATGGTAAGGAAGGGCTTAGGTGTCTGCAAGCAGGTATATGGAGGACATCACCTTATTCCAAATAATAGTCTAATTGAGAATGGCTTCCTGAGGCATTCTCATTTTCTAGCTAACTAACATCATAGTCCACAATCAGTTAAATCTGATAAACATCATTAGGGAGGGGAGTGGCTGCTTTCTTCTCCTCACACAAAGCCACTTGGTTCTGTTGTCCTGTAGCCACAGTGAAGTGGGAAATGTATCCAGCCAAAAATCACAGCAGAAAGCAGTTCTGTTTGGACTGGATCAGTTCAAAGACTTGGGTTGTCATGTGGCTGCATGTGAATTTCCATAGCACAAACACAGGGTGGGAACATATGGCCTGCAGTGGATACTGCTGAACTTAATTGATCATGGAATGGTGTGAGGTACCTCTCCTGAGACAGACACTGGTTAAAAACTAAGCATCCTTTCACTGGTCTGGTGTGTAGGCATCGAGGCAAGGGCAACAGAATCACTCTTCTAGTTAACTCATTTCAACAAAATAAAACATTCCCAGCCACTTCCCAAGTTGTCAAACAAATAAATATGACTACATTAAAACCATAAATAGGTGTGACAGCTACAGCTGGTCTTCAGACATGCCACAGCACCAGCTGACCCCTCAGCAGCCTCCTGTCACCTGCACCAAGTGTGCACAAGCGGTCGGTCACATTGCTAGCACCAGAGATGCCCTTCGTTATTATGGACACGCTCGGGTTCTATAGGATTATCACTGGTGGGAGACCCACAAGCACAATTACACCCATTGGTGCTGGCACAAGTAAAGGAGTTGGGGATGCAGACACTGTTCAAACTGGCAAACATGGCTAACGCGAACCAAAGGTATTCAAAGACCAAGCAAGAGGTCAAAGAACCATGCCTGCAATTCATAGAAAGACTTCAGGATGACATGGATAAACAAACTGTAAATACTGAGACCAGAAATCAATTAATTTTACAATTGGCATGGGACAATGACAACGAAGATTGCAGGAAAATCATAGAATTGTTGATGAATGAAAAGCATATCTTTTTTAGGAGATTCCATTGCAGCTGCTGTAAAACTGACATCCCAGTGCTACAGATGTGGACAACAAGGCCACATGAAAGTGAACTGTCCCCACAAACCTGTTCTACTGGGGACATTTCAAGGACAGACAAATGTAAACATAAACTGCAACTGGTGTGAGACACCCGGCCATGTGGCCAGACAATGTAAATCCAGAATTCATACTAATGGACAACTTCTTAAGGACTGGGGAAATGGGAGACTGAGCACAAGAGGGAGAGCTGCACTGACACAAGCATCTTCCCACCTTCCTGTGCAAGCTTATGTGACCAGCTCACAGGAAGAGCAAGAGGATCAGATGGAATGGATGTTTCTACCTCAATCCCAACTGTTAAGTACTTTAAAGTTACATAAGGACCCTCTCGAGAGGGTGCCAGGACCCATAGAGAGAGGATTGAGTGCACTGCTGATTGGAAGATCTAGTGCCACTCTCTTTGTATCTTTGTGCACGTGGTATCATAGACTCTGATTACACAGGACAAATACATACTTTGGTATCAACCCCTACTCCACCGGTGACTATCCCTGCTAAAACCTGAATTGCTCAACTCATCCTTTTTAACTCTTCTGTCCCAAAACAGATTCTGGGGCATGAGGAGACGGAGGCTTCAGGCCAACAGGAGTACCCCAAGTGTACTGGATTTAGATCACATGTAATTGTCCTGGTTTGAAAGTCAGGTATTTGCTAAGAAAGGCAGAAGCCTCTCTCTTAAATGAAGAGTGTGATTTCCTCCTCCCTACAAATTATTATAATTTTGGAATTAAGGGAGCTCTCAGGCAATGATACAAGGATAGGAATAACAGTTCTTTACTAGTATATCTAACAAGACAAACAAGAACAACAGCAGCTATGAAATTAGGCACAAACAGAGCAGTAAGTCAGTGCCAGTCCCTTTCTGGCTGCAGGCACCTTTTCCCTGAGCTGCAGTTCCCGGTGCTGGGGGCGGGCAGGTCCCGCAGAGCTGCAGGAGGGCTGGGGGTGATGGCAGCGCTGTCCCAGGGGAAAGAGAGAGAGAGATGGAGAGAGCCCTCCGCTCACGGTGTGGGTCCCAGTGCTCAGCAGAGTGCTGGATGAGGGCAGGTTCCAGCGAGAAGGCAGCAGGGCAGGGTCCCACAGCAGTGAGGATGGCTCCCGACGCTGGGATGGCAGGGATGGGGCTCAGGCGGCGATCGTCCTTCTCGTCCCAACTCCAAGGGGAAATGGGGAGAGCCAGAGCCTCCCGTCTGCTCTTCTGCCTGTTTGAATCTCCAGGGGTTTCCCTCTTCCCTCCCCTTCCTCCTTCCCCCTTGCCATCAGGGCCTAATCAACAGGTATCTTAGCATGACAGTGGGGAAAATTCCATAGTGGGAAAAGGGAAAGAACCAACCCCCAACAGTGATCAAAGACCTAATATGGTTTGTATCATTACCATACCTTGGGCAAGTCCCTTGCAGATAAATGTTAATGGAATGATTGACACAGGGGCAGATGTTTCCATCCTTTCTGCCAACATTTGGCCTTCATCGTGGCCTACCACAGCTGTGGGATCTGCTGTTGCTGGCCCAGGAGGGACCACACAGAGATGCTTGAGTAGCAGACCTGTGTTGGTCAAAAATCCGGAGGGTCAGACAGCTACGATTTGGCCATGCATCATTGCTGTATCACTTAACCTGTGGGGGAAGGATGTTCTGTCAGCATGGGGAGTCTGGATGCAGATGGATTTTTAAAGGACATGAAGTATCCCACATTAGCCCTAAAATGGCTCACTATTCAACCTGTGTGGGTTCCACACTGGTCTTTTGAGAAAGAGGAACTACACACACTTAAATTCCTGGAACAAGAGCAGCTAGCTCACATAGAACCATCAACAAGCCCATGAAACACTTCGGTATTGGTAGAAAAAAACCCAAAAAACTGGTAAATAGAGGTTGCTCCATGACTTAAGAAAAATCAGTGATGCCATGGAAAGCATGGGTGCTTTGCAAGCTGGTATGCCATCTCCTAGCATGATACCTGCCATCTGGGACATTGTGATTGTGGACTTAAAGGATTGTTTTTTTACTGTGCCATTACACCCCGAAGATACCCCAAAATTTGCTTTTACAGTGCCATCCATTAATAATGCTGCACCAGTCGAGCACTATCAGTGGAAATTTCTGCCACAGGGCATGAAAAACAGCCCCACATTTTGTCAGTGGTACGTTGCACAGGCATTCTCATCAGTAAGAGAACAATTTCCAGGGGGGTACTGTTACCACTACACGGATGACATCTTGATAGCAATCCCTACCAAAAAAGACGTTTCACATATTCGGCCAAGGCTGATGCAAGCATTAAAAACATTTGGGCTGAAGGCAGCACCAGAAAAGGTGCAGCAGCAACCACCATGGAAATATCTAGGAATCAAAATAATGGATCATACAGCCACAAACAATTAGACTCTCAACAAAATTCAAACTTTAAATGATGCACAAAAACTTTTTGGGTGTCATAAACTGGATTAGACCCTATCTAGGATTGATCATCCCAAAACTGCCACCCTTATTCAACATCCTTAAAGGTGATCCTGAGCTAACTTCTCACAGAAAATTGAGCCCAGAGGCAAAAGCTACTCCTGAAATAGTGGAGCAGGCCATAACAGACAAGTCCACTGGATATGTCCAGAGGTGTACATTACTGTTTTTATTTCCATTGTTTATTTTCACCCTACCAGTATTATTGGACAGTGGGATACTCACTGGCCCTACCCATTGCATATTTTAGAGTGGATGTTCCTACCTCACCAACCTAAAATGACAGCACCTACCATCTTTGAGTTGATTGCACAATTAATCATAAAATGCTGTCAGAGATGCTTACAATTAAATGCAAGAGATCCTTCCAAATTTAATTTACCTGTGCTACAAGAACACTTTTAATGGTGCTTTGCCAACAGCACTGCTTTTCAAAGTGCCTTGCAAAATTTCTCAGGACAAATTAGTTACCATCTACCAAGCCATAGATTACTGGAGTTGAGTGGGACCACTGCATTTTCTCTAAAGCCACTGAATAGTTGCACACCCCTAAAGGGTGTTACAGTGTTTACTGATGGCTCTGGAAAAACAGGAAAAGCCATTGTAACATGGAAAGAGGAAAGTGGATGGCAAACACTGGAAGGTCATGAGAGTGGATCACCTCAGCTGGTGGAGCTACGTGCTGCAGCTATGCCTTTCCGATGCTTTCCCCATATTCCTTTAAATATTGTGACTGACTCTTCCTATGTTGCTGATATTACACAGAGAGCCCTATTAAGAGAAATGGACCATGCACCACTATTTGACCTACTAAAAACTTTGTGGCATACCATCCCGGCCAGAACTTGCCCTTATTACGTCTTACACATCAGAAGTCATACAAATTTACAAGGTTTCATTGCAGAGGACAACGCTTGAACAGATTGGCTAGCTAGCCCTGCTTAGACACCACCACAACCAGACAGGCTTGCACAAGCAAAAGTATCACACGCCTTTTTCCATCAAGGTGTTCAAGCCCTACAGCAACAATTCCCAGTGTCAAACACAAAGGCTCGTAATATAGCTAACACCTGTGCTGACTGCCACGGCCACACTGCACCACTGCAGATGGGAGTTAATCCTGGGAGTTTTACAAATCTGCCAAACTGATGTCACACTGAATTTGGGCATTTAAAGTATGTGCATGTGTCAAATGATATCTTTTCATCAGCCTTTGGGCTGATGTATGGGCTTCAGTATACACAACGGAAAGGAGTCGGGATACCATCGCACACTGGCAATCAGCCTTTGCTGCTTTAGGTATTCCCCATACCTTTAAAACAGACAATGGTCCTGCATATACCTCACAAAATACAAGACAAGTCCTACAGCTCTGGGACGTGTTACACTACACTGGTATTCCCCACTCACCAACAGCACAACAGCCCATCGTGGAATGTGTCCATGGCACTTTAAGAGGAATTCTTGATAAACAGAAAGGGGGGATGTCTCGTGAGATCCCACAGAGTAGAGTGGCTTAAGCTATCTACACCCTAAACCACTTGTCAGTACTAGAAAATTCCTAGAATCCAGTCTTTTTAAATCACTTTTTATTATTACAATCATCCAGTGATGCCCAGTCACCCAAACCCAAGGTACTGGTGCGAGACGTTATCACCAATAAATGGGAAGGTCCTTGAGATTTATTACTTGGGGACATGGATAAGCTTGTGTCTCCATGGACACCAGAATGCATGGATACCTGCCAGGTGTGTATGCCCTGCTCTAAGTCCTGCTCAGGACCACAAGCAGCACCTTCCTGATGGCCCCTCAGCAGATATGGTGGAGCAGTGGGTGGAGCAGTGATTGAAACAACTTCTGCACCTGCTGCATGAAAATCTGGGATTCTTTGAGGTGACAGTTTATTTAAGGATTTTATCTATTTAAGGATATGAAGATTTATATATTTAAAGATATGAGGTCTAAAGGACTTTGTCTATTTAAGGACATTAATCACAAACTAGAACTAAGACAGTTGTTTATTCTGATGGTTCTAAAGTTGATTTTTTTCTTGTTTGTAGTGTTAAATTGTAAAATTGTAACTTCTAAGCAATGAGCCTGTGGCATGCCATTTTGAAAATTTATATTGCTGGTAATCCAGTCTGACAGCTCCTGGATGCGAATGTTACAACTCCGATGATACACAGGACACATAACTGGCTTGGGGGGTGGGGGCTAGGCTTTTCAACTTGGGTGGAAAGTATTATTCTGGACTAGGCTTATCATCTGTGTCATCATGTTGTCATCCTATCTACAAGGGTGCCACAGCGGATGACAAAAAACAGTTTGCATTTTTTAACAGAAAAAAGGGGAAAATGTGACAGCTACAGCTGGTCTGTAAGATGCACAGATAAAATCGGCCATAACAAACCCCAGTTTGGCTAGCCTAGGTTGTTAAAGAGTAAACAAGTCCCCAGGTAAAACAATGATAAGCTGGATTCCAACTCAAACAGGGGACACCAGCCAGTCCTATTCAACCCTGAATGCAGACATCTAATTGACCAGTGAGCTGGGTGGTGTTGAGACCTCAATTAATGAACTGTTCAAGTGCAGGAATTCTGAAGCCCCTATAAAAGAGGGTTTCCATCAATAAACTTTGGTTTTTGATGCATGAACTTGGTGTGTTGTGTTGTGTGCCTGTCTCCAAAAGATTGGTGAGAATTGCTCTAATTTGAAAGTGAAAGGTCCCGTGGGCAAGCCTGCACTGAAGGACAGCAGCATGTCCTAATGCTGTTGCAAAAGGAACATCGTTAACCATCCCCCAGGTAGGAACTGGTGGTTTTACAGCACATTTGCCATCAATGGCTGTTCTGAACTTTCGCCTCTGAGGTAAGATGGTATAATTTACATGTGGAGTAGCAGACAGATCCAGAGCCATCTATCTGCAGTATTTTACAGAGCGATAGTAGAACAATTTTGAATGAACTATGGCCTAAATTGAGAAAGGAGGAAAAAGGTCAATAAACAGAATGAAAATCTCCTAATTTGATCCATTTGCTGACAACAAACACAGATTGGGCAAAGTACCAGACAACTCTAAAAGAACTAGCAAGGTTAATGGAGCTGCTGCTATAACATATTGTAGATCTCGTAGTGTCAGTGGCGATAGTGGTAATGTTGTAAACACAGTTTGTTTTCCATCTGGTGCGTTGGTACATGCCCTTGATAAAAGGGTGCTGCATTATGCATTTCTGTTCTCTTAAATTTATTTACTCCTAAAAATGTATAATGGTTTTAACAGCCATATACAAAGACAGAACTCCTGCTTTTTTAAAAAAGTGGTTATAAAAAATTTCCCTGATGAGGTTAAGGACAACATTAAATCAAAAATATTGTCATAATAAGTATGGGATTTCTTTCCCCCCTTCAAAAAAAAAAAACAAAAAACAACAGTTCAAACATTCCTCCAGTCAAATACCTTGAAAGTAGTTGATGTGGACACTGCATAGGACTGAAATGGAATATTATAATAATATTTTACATTTGAATTCATTGTGAGCACTTTACAAAGTGTATAATACACAATTTTGAAGCTATTAATGAAAACTCTAAAAGATCTATATTCCAAAGCAAATTAAAATGGAAATTCTTATCTTCATTGCAAATGACTTTGGATCAAGCCTTGAGAGATCACTAATATGAAAATAGAATACCTTTCAGTAGCACTTCACACTAACAAGCAATAGTTGTGAATCTCCTATTCAACTTCCTCTTGTACTCTTAGGGATACACACTGCTGAGCACATACTTTTACTTGTCTTAATCAATGTTTTTAAATAATATTCTTGTTGAAGTCTTGCTATGAAATATAATCACTCTTTTCATCAAAATATTTACAAGAGCAAATGTGGAGCCTTGAAGGTTCCTGTTTGAATAGTGCAGAGTATCTATGGTTACAACGTATTATGGGTGGTGAGGACTAGGAACACACTGTGTGCAGGAGAGAGAAATGCAATCAGACAGAATATAAGGCAGCCCCAAGGAGGTAATATATTGTCGAGGGAAATACTGTGTATTGCTGGAGGTATCTGATTAGAGGGAATAAATCAAAAGGAAGAGAAATCGCATATAAATGGTCCTGTGCTGGCATTAAACAGATTTCAAATAGAACTTGGGAGATGGTGAACTGGCCAAGGAGGGAAGCCTACCCAAGGGTGATGGGCTGCTTAGGAAGGCAGGGCACTGTGCTTTGCCATTGTCCGATGATCCAATTTGTGACCCTTGATGTCTGAAATGACATCCTGTGCCTTGGCCCCTGATGCCAGCACTGGATCGGGTGCTGTTGCAGAGGAAAGTCTGTCACTGAAGGAACAGCTCAGTATGTTACTCGTAGCTGCTGTGCATCTTGAAGTCACTAACAGCATTGAAGAACCAAAAAGGCTGAAATTTGCTGTACAAGTGTTTGGTTGAAGTCTACCCTCTACAGCAGCATTGAGTACACAATTTATTTAAACATCTGTTCAGACACCAAGCTCCAAGAATTAGTTTGGATCTTATTTTTCAGAGCAAACAATTAGATTAACAATGTGAAGATTAATGCCATTCAAGATAAACTAGGAACTGCAGCCTATGTTACCTCAAAGGCTGCAGTACAGAATCATAATGGATGTAGTCTAAATGCAGAGATGTGAATTGAGTTTTAAGAGCTGATTTTTCACACTAGAAGAATCACGACATGAGTCCATCCACTTTTTACACACTGACATAATGGAGACAAATAGTCTGTATTATTAAATATTCTCCTCTAAGAAAAAGATGATTGTTTGGGGGTTTTTTGTTTGTTTTTTTTTTCCTTTTCCAAAATAGAGATTTGCTGACAACTTGCTTTTTTCAGAAAAATGGAACCTGGATTTCCCCCATCCATTCCAAGCATTTTGTTATGTAGTAGTAAAAATACTAAATTTTCCAATTTAGCATTTTACATTTCATTTCTCTAAAGTCCCCTTAGGGAAACAGAACTGAAAGAAAAACAAGTTTCAGAAAGTGCACATCAGTCCTACTAGCCTACTTTTCCCAGCAGAGTAGGTGAAAAATACAAGTTTGAAATGATATATATATATAATAAGTGAGCACAGTCGGAAAGAAAGGGAGAGTTAAAAAAGAAAGAACTGACTTTAAACTCTCAAATACCCATAATCAATTGTCAAGAAAGTGAAAATAGATTGAATTAAACTGGAGATTAAACATGTTTGTATTCTCTCAGACTTTCTGAGATTGCACTAATAGAACAAGGAAAAAGATTTTAAAAATTTAGTTCCATTTGACTATACTTCTTGTGTTTTGTTCAGGTTTGGAGGAGAAAACTTCAAATATGGCCAGTTTTGCAGTTCACTAGATTTCTTGCCAGACACAAAGTTTTGAAAAAGCTTGTGAGAGAAGAATCCTTTTGAAAGAAACCATGTCCTTAACAGGACAATATGAATCTCGAGTCCAAACTCTAAAGTAACATTTGCATTTTTAAGGAATATGCTATATAGGCTTATTTAGCTGACAGACTGAGTTTGCCAGTATTTGTTCCTCAGTTTATTAAAAAAAAAATTTAAAATACTCCATTTTGACTGTTAGATCTAACATAAAAAGTGATTTTCTACTGAGAGCCTAGAATAGGAAGACAATTTATCAACAATATGCTACTCAGTGTTGCTGAAAACAAACACCCTCATGCCCCCTTTCTATAAAAATTATTTAGATTATAGAAAATCATATGGATGCAAATATAGTGTCCAAATGATAGCATAGTTTCAGCAAAACTATTTCCAAGGAAATCACGCTATTAATCCCAGAGAGCTATCAGATGTACAGAAGATATGGTTGGGTTATACAGACACCAAATTTTGGGGCTGTTGTTATGCAGTGGTTACACTACAAATGCCAGAAGTCACCAGTGATGATTAGGAGGATATGGCACTGGAGCTATTTAAGCAACTATGACAAATACACTCATTGGAATAGGTTACTGTTCACACACACAATATGCATTAGCTTTTGACCTGATGAGCATGTAGTTTCAAACAGTTAAGACAGAAAGCATAAAGGAGAAGATGTATTATTAACACACAGCAAAATGACACTTACTCAGTTACAGGACCCTGACAAGCACAGGAGACAAACCCGTGTTACCTGAATTCATTAGTCCTTTTACTTACTGTGTTTCTCTAAACATATGATTACACTAAATTACTCTGCTTTTCTCTAACTCCCTGTCATGATGAGCTATCGTGCCCTTGTCATGCATGATGTGGTTGGCTAGGATACAATCATATTTCCTTAAAGCAAGTTTTCCTTTCTGTCCTCCATTCCCCACTCTGGCTTTTACACAGAAAAACTAACTTCTAGCAGTTTGTGCGAATACAGCGAGTGGGAAAAAAATCCTGATATGACAGAATTATTTTTTTTTAAGTTGAGAATGAGTAGTAAGTTGTTTCAGTTACAATTGTCAAATATTCCTGTGCATTTAAAGCCTCTAAATCTGAATTTTATAAGCTTAACCATTAGTTGGAAACTCAAAATTACTTTTCTATGCATTTATTACTGTGATGCAGGACACTATACAATGTAACAATTCCACCCACATTCATCACAAAGGTTACCTGGGATGTGGGTTGCACATTTCATTTCAATTTAGGTTTAATTTCAATTTAGGTTTAATTTTATACCTTGTTCAGGTTACTCTAATACATAGTTTAAGCTGAAATATTCTTTTCTTACCATATGCAATTTTCTCACCATCTTTTTATCAAAACTTGATTGATCTGAACCTGTGGATCTTGTATTTAAAAATTATTTGTGACAGAACTCCCCAGGAGTTTGGTTGATCTTAGCAAATATTCATTAAAATAAATAAATTGAAGATTAGCAATACATTATTAGCAATGTATAGATTAGCAATGCATTTCGCCATTGACTATATTGAAAACAACCACAACATAATAAGAGCTGTTTACAAAACAAGATTTATATTTAAAAGTTATTTTATTTCTTTTTTCTTCCTTTAATTTCAATTGAAGTCTTTGACGACTCCTTTAGATTACAGTAACTTATAAGGCAGGTAATTGCTAGAGACTTTAATAATTCCCAGAATGTTTCTTTTTTAGGTTTCTACTTTTCATGAAATGAAGTGATGCAAAGTATTTTGTAGTATACATGTATATACATTTCTTTTTTCCATGTTAATATTTGATTCACAGATTAACAGAAGAGTTATTTAATGAAAAAGCTATTTTAAATAAGAACTGTCACAGAACTGTTTGACTCATATTTAACTTTATTTATTCCTTACATAGATAATGTCAGGGCTTGATTTTCCAGCAGTCCTAATAATCTTAAAGATAACTCTGAAATTTACTTACTATCTTTCCTGTGATGACCTTGAATAACATAAATGGTTCTGATATTTTCTGTGATTCAAAGATTACAAACCTTTCCCTGCTAGGCATCAATGTGAAGTTTGTAATCACTGCCTTGTGTATTTACTTTTAGGTACACAGTTCCTGAAGCTTTGTGCTGCTCATGGATTTCTTCAGACAAAGCATTTTTAGCAACATCACAAAGACAGTAGTAAATCTCCTTTTATGCAAATGTATTAAAATATAAGTATCAGACATACAAATGCATTTAAACATAAAGATTAGACATACAAATGCCCAAAGTGCAAGTAAAATTCAAAGTGCTAATAAAGTACCTGAACTGTACCTTTTTACTTCTGCTTACAAACAGTAAATGTGAGGATTCCTAGAAACCTCAAGCCACCTTTATGACACTGACTTACTTTAGGAAATGACTGATTGGGTGAAATTGCACCTAATGATATCTGCAGCACTTAGTGCCACTCACCACAGGGAGATCACATGTAACTGTATGTACAGCTGGTTAAAGGTAAAACTAAAATTTTATCTTATAGGAAGCTGAATCATAGAAGCTTGTGAACTAACATTTATACCATAATTTTAGATTTATTTCAAGTCAAGGATAAGTTCTCAGGATTTTGATTCCTTGAGCATTTTCAGAAGCAGCTCTCCCACAGGCTCAAAAAAGTATCCAAAATGTACCCAAAGAAATAAAGTACCTAAAGCTGCTGGTCCTGTGCTGCTTCCCCTTGCACTGACAATTCCAAGTGCAAAACTGCACAGCAACTTCACACTCAAACCTGCTCCTTCAGCAAAAATATTCTTAGGACAGGGTTGTCTTGGGAAGAGGTCAGGAAGCCATTTGAGGGTTTTAGTGGTGTTTTGTTTTCTTCCTCTGACTGGGTTACTGCACCCTTGCGATAGCCAGTGTAAGTAGGAAGGAGGAATATGGGGTCAGAGGTGAGGAAATCAAAGCTGCCACTCTGACTGCAGCACAGACTCTGAATGGTCTATGCTGATCTTGAAACTGCACCTTAAACCATCCTGGATAAGATATTCATGCATTCCCTTCCATAGCCATTTGCGTAGCTTTTCCTTTTAATTTATTTCTGGATATGATAGATCATGCTTTCAAGTGCTACCACTGCCATATTAAATTTTAGAATGATTAGAAAAAGAAATTAAAAAAGGAACAAAAATATGAACTTCAAAAGGTTAGGCATAGAATAATAAACATAGGAAATGACAGTCCCACACACCTTGGAGTTTCAAACAAGCTGTTTCCCAAAGGTAAAGGCAGGTCATCGTGTTCTGACCTCAGTGGTTATTCATCTGTTTCCTCACACTCCAGAAGTTTATGTTCTAACCATCAGAGTGTAAAGTGTCCCATTAATTTACTTTTTTCTTATTAGCAAATATTACATATTTTGTACAAACAGCAATCTATCAAACACTAGGGTGCACCCATCTCACCTTGTAACACTAAGGGTCAAAAGCTGCTTCTAGATGATTGGAGAATAACTTTTTAAGGCTTATTCTGCCTACCTGAAAGTCGGCATTTAAAGCTAAATCTGTCGTAACTCAACATTCCCAGAATATTCTGTAACAGAACTGCTTCTTCCATCTGTTGTGGGAATTCAGAGGGGCTGCATCTGCTCTACTTTGTCCAAAGCACTTCATTTGGAACAGAAATGAGCAGTACTCCTCCAACCTGTGTGCTGACTTCAGAGCAATTAGACAGCATCTAAAGGGAGGTGCAAGAGGTAGGGATTTGCCCAGGAGCCTGGATGTCCTCTCAAGTCCTGTTACTGCAAAATACTCTCAATGGATGACATTTACAAAGAAGAAGCTACTGGATCTCTTGGCTGGCAAGGATGTCTTTTGCACCAGAAGAACATTCATAGTCTCATCCAACAAATTTAAACTGAAAATGTCCTCAAATTCCTTTTTTTTTTTTCTTTTAATCAAGTTTAAAGTTTACCCAAAAGATCAATAGTGCTACATTTTATACTTGTTGAATCCCCTTCTAAATCTCTGTGTCAGACTGTTATTACTGAGTATAAGTGCCTCCTTCTGCAAAGGCTGAACCTGATAGTCCATTTAGCATCTAAACCCAATGTCCACACAGAAAAAAATTCCCAAACAAAATACAGCAAGAATCCTCCTGTCTGTATGGGCACTGAGTGCATCCCACAGGCTTTATGCTAAGCAGTTGAAATAACTTCTGTGGAACTGTTTAGACCATCAAACTGAGGAAGTGTAACCATTCCAAACGTGTTTTCCTTCTGTACTTTGGATTGAAAATTGTCTTACTACTTACCAGTGTCTTCATCTGTTCTTTTCTAAGACTGGTGACTATTCACTCATTCAGTAATCCTAAAAAGAGAAAGCAGGAATGTTCATTTTAGGTGCCACCATCAGGTTTAAGCTGATGGATCCCAAATTAGGCATTTTTTACAAGCATTTAAATATGACATAGTAAAAAAAAAAAAATAGAAGTTGAACAATATTTGACAACTTGATAAAAGTTTTCCCATAATCAAAATAATTGCAATAGATCTAAACATGTCTATGTAAGACATCTTTTTCTCCCATCCTCTTTATTGGCTCTTCAGTCCCTAAGCATGGAAGCATGGATTGACCTGGATGCCTTTTCCTATGGTGCCAAGGCAGGTATGCTTCACAAATTACAAACATTTACAGCTTTTTATTTCTAAGACTCCCAACAATGGAAATAAGAGTTCCAGGAATTCAAAAATCAAAGGCTCATGACTGCACAGAGTCAGTCCTGGTTTTTTCTGGTGTTTTCTTCACCAACCTAGAAGATGCAACTCTTGCCTATATCAAAGAGTCTTTGACAGTTACAGCAAAAAAAAATAAGATTAAATAATAATTTAAAAAAACCTCCCAATACATCCTATGATGAAAAAAAGTATTTACACAGCTTTGTAGAACACTCCAAAACACTTAGTTTGTGCCAAAATCTTAAATATACAAATATATTGTCTCGTATATTTATTTTGCAAGTCATTAATTTTTTGAAATATTTTCCTTCATCATAACATTTCGTTGTAGATTTAGAGCCTAATATCATTAACAGAAGCATCATAAAGAGCTTAATCTAGCTTGCATTTAGCCTGTGCTGAGAGCTGTGTCTTGTAGCTATCATGAGAGCCCAGTGATCACCATAAATGGAAAGCTCAGGAACTTCTTTCAGCTTAACAAGGAGGTTGACAAAGCTACTTTTACTTCCTACAAAAAAGTAAAGTAGCAATAACAAAGACCAGCACTTAAAGAGTAACATGAATTTGTATACAATATAGTGTTCAGAGGCAATTAAGAGTTTCATTTACAGCAGCTTGTTACCAAAGTAGTGCCAGCAGTGTTTATTAATTAAAGGTGTTTTTTCATCCTTAGCTCCTTTGTGAAGAAAGTGAGAATTAGTCTACTGTTTCTGGGGAATTACAGTTTTCTGAACATTTTAAAAATGAGGGTGACTAGTTCTGCCACCTATTTGCCCTGCAAACATTCTGCCTCTTATACATGCCAGGAATTATGGGAGCTCTGATTCAGACTGCCTATACATTATTGTAAATATTGCTGTACAGAATCGAAATGATTTTGTACATCAACTAAAATCTGTGCTGGTGTTCTTTTATAAAAGCTCTGCTCTTGGCTTTCAGAAGAACATGTTGTTTCATTCCCCTAAAGAAGCTCAGAACATCAAGGAAAATAACATCAAGTGATAGTGGGTTCAAACGTATTTCTAATCTTTACAACCCTTCAGTAGTTACATTTAAAAAGTGAGGCATAATTTATTTCTGATGAAACAGAGTTGCTCAGCTTTCTGCTAATAGGATCCTCAGGGCAAAAGGGGCTGGGAAAACACTGATAAAAGTAGAGAGCTTCATTTTACTGGTTTTTTTTTTTTCCTAGTCTGGAAACAATAAATTAATAATAGTGTTTACTCTGATTATCGTTGATTTAGGATAAATTGTTCTCATTTAGCAAATGGGGAAATGAAATTCAGTGCCCAAGGGACTGAGAATGTAAATCTATGCCAAAGGCTACAATTGAAGACACATTTACAGATCCATTCTGAGTTCTTGGATTAATTCCAATAATTGCTGATAATAAGGAGGCTGATATTCTAGTACTGTTTACTGGTTTAATGATGCAAGTTGCCAGTCCTTTCTCCTCCTCTCTCTTTTCTTCCCCTTCTGCTCTCCTCATGTCTCTCATAAAACTTATTTTTTTTAAAAAAATTAATCTTTGAAGGGCCACTGGCTTTCAGGGGTTTTCTTTTGGAAAAGCCAATATAATTTTTTCTTAGAGGTACATGCCCTATGTTTTAATACTTCTAATTCATCCAAAATTATTCTTCAGCCAGCCAGTACTTATTAAATGCAGGAAATGAGCAGGAAAATGCTGGAACTTTGAAATGGCATATTTTATTACTAAAATATAAGTACTTCTCAGGAAAAGCATAATGAAAACAATAGAAACACCACTGTTCAGCCAAAAAGACAGATGGACAAAGTACTATTAAAGGTGCTTTCATTTCCTTAAAGTGCTGTGGTATCATCATACTTCCCATACTTGAAAACAAGGAAAGAGGGTACATAACCTGAAAACAAGGAAAGAGGGTACATAACTTGAAAACAAGGAAAGAGGGTACATAACACAGTACTGAAGCTGATGACAGACAGCAAAAGCTTCAGGCTAGTGTTACATTTCCTCCTATAGAAAGTATAACTGTTTATTACCACTCATTAAAATTTAATTTTATAGAGCATCTTTAAAAGGTCATTTTTAAAATGGGAGTACTATAGTTGATATTACTGACTAGTTAGGACTTTGAGAACATAAATCCTCAGTCTTGTTGCTTTCAATTATTAAAGATAAGACATAAATCAGATTAATTGATCTATTTTTAATAAAAAGTAGTTTCTTGTTTTTCTATGTATCGAGCCCAGTAATTTGCTTTGAGTTCTCCTGATAAATACCTTTGTCTTGAAAATGACATTGTATTACGACACCGATGTATTCATTTCCTCATATTGCATTTACCGTACTCTACAATGGCACGTCCCGTAATGTTTTATTCACTTACCATAGGTACTGCATTTAGCATGTACACACCATGCATGGAAGCAACAACATCTGCAAATATCAAACCAAAGACTAGCTTAGAAAACAAAAACTGTTCACCTAGAGTAGCACCCAGAGTGTTCAGTATCCCAAAGCATATGCATTATTTTCATCTTAATATTCAGTGCAATTTGATGCTGCATAGAAATCCATTCTGACAAATCTTGGTGCCAAAATGGGCTTAGCACAAATGTGCAGGCTACCACTGTTTCCTTCACAGGCTGTCGATGTAACTTAGAGATATAGCTGAGCCATTTCTTCCAAGGAAAACTGAATTAAAAGTGCATAGATGATCAATTTTAACCCTTAAAACCAGGAGTTCAAACCTGAAACTCAATTTCTGTACTGCTAGTTTAGAGACACATTTGTGACCTGCTCTGACAGCTTCTCCTCATTGGCACAAAGACTGTGCTGACTTTGAATGTTATAAATGGCTTTTGGTGTCCTTGATTAGGGGTTTCAAATGATCAAATAATAGCACAGGGGTGAGCTTGACGTACTTTTTCAACGGTGTAGTGGTTTGGGTTTGCTAATGTGAGATTTCTTGGCCTATGCACTGATTTATGTGTTGGGTCTAGTTCTGGCTAAATTGCTAGTGTAGTCACTAGCATTATTTACACATTTCTTGTTCTGAGATAGGATTAGGAGAAAAAGCAAAGTAGGCTTAAACTTTAAAGGGTATAAAGAAAAACTTTATTAACAGAAACTAAAAGAAAAACAAGAATCAAAATAATACTTTCAAAAACACTTCTCCCTTCTACACCCTCTTTTCTCTCACATTGGTAACATACAGAAACAAATTAGTCAGTTTACTATTTATAAATTGTCTTTTTTAGCTTACTTAGAGAGCGAAGTCTCTTTCCTTATGTTACGGAGGCTTTTCTATAAGAAAATAGTTCTTTTGTGGCTTTAATGTTACAGTGAATTAGCCGCCTGGGAGAACGGCAATTTGATCATTGTGTAAAAGTCCCGCCCCTTGAATTCAGCTTTCCTCACAACTGTTTTTGAGGGCTCACTCTTTAGCTAACGGGGTACACTTTTAAGGATGAGCTGTTCAGAATCAAAGGCTCTTGTCAATCTATTTCTGAGATCATCTTCAGATCTATCTGGGAACAAAGGTCTTCTTCTTCCCTGGGAGCAAAGGGTCTTCATCACTCTTCTCTCTCTCTGTTCAAATTTCTCATGGGATCACAGCTACTTCAACATCTGCTTGTTCAGCATGAATGACTTTGCTCTTATCTACAATGTGAATGCTCCACCCCCCCATGCTTCTTCTATGACTTAGAGGGATATTCAATATACCATAGTCTATCACCATAGCCTACAAGAGAATTTTAGCTTAAGGAATCTCTTCATCTTCCTATCCCATCTGGGATAGGAACTCTTCCTTTTTGTCTGACCTTGATGTCTCCATATTGTTTCTCTGTGTGTCTATCACTCTGCCCCTTTCTTTCACTCAAGAGAGGATGGAAGGTCTGTAGGTCTCATCTGTGTATTTAAGAGTTAAGATCTTGCTTGGAGTTGGAGATCTGTAGAACCTAACCTATGCCTCCTATTTGTTGTCCCCTCAGTTGTACACACTGCCACAGGGATGTTCTTTTAAATATTTAAAAATCAGTTTCTTAAAATGTCTGGATGAATTTGCAAATATACAAATAAAAGTTTACTCTTTAGAGTCTTACTGCTACTAGATCCCATCAGGTAGACTGAAGACTGCCTTCTAAAACTGAATAAATGGCTTAAGTGACTTCATCTCTTTCTTAGCCTCACCATAATTTACATTTCACAAGGAAATGGTAACATTACAAAGATTAAAAGAAAAATAAATAAAACTGCAAAGAGACAAGTGCTACTATCAAGTGAAGAACTCTTTCTAGGACATTTAAGTCAGCTTAAATATCAGTCAGATATTTTATTTACAAGCAAATAAATAATATATCAACACCACACATGGAAACTAAAGAACGTAAGGATTGCAGGATATAGATTTCATCTTCTCTGTACTATTACGAATATATTTACAGCACACTGTCTAAACACATCTCAAAGCAGAGAGATCTGTAACAGATGTGTGTTGCCAACTACTAGTCTTAGAAAGACCTCCTTACTCTCACCTCCATCCATCCTTAATTTTCAAGCTTTCCCAAAGTTTTAGACACACACTTCTGCATCACTCATTGTCGAGCTTTAGGCAGAACCTCTGAGTTTGATGTCTTGTAGAGGTCCAAATCCATCAGACATTAAGGATTCATCTATCCAAGACCTCTTGGACTATCAATCCCATAGTTCCCTCCCACATGGGCTCAGTCAGAGCCCACACAGAGTTTTAACAGTCAACTCTTTTTTAATGCACAACCAGAGAAAATTAGAGCCTAGTTAGAAACTGGCACACAGACACAGGGCATGGGTTGCCTGGACTAAATGGTTTGTTTAGACTGACCACATTCAAACTCCAGATGTCAAACTGTGCTCAGAGAATGAAGTTTACCTATTTATCTATTTACCAATAGATGATAGTGAACACCTTCAATCCTTAAACAGAAAGACTTTCCAGACTACTATACATAATGCAAGATTTAGTAAGATGTGTGATTTCACTTCTGCTCCTTGGACTGCATCTATATTTGACACTGAAATTACAATGGACTTGTTCTGAAGGGAATGCTTGAATCAGGCATATCAAATCTCACCACCTGCTACTATTAAATAGCATTTGTACGTTGCCCACTGTGATATCACCTTGTAAGTGAAGTTCAAAACCTATGAGAAAATATGCTCTAATAAGAATCCATTTCAACAGAAACACCAGGTTATATGGGAAAAAAAAAAAAGGGATTTGTTTCTTAATACCGTTTCAAGTAACTTTGGCTAAACTGTAGGGAAACATCCATGTGGTGGCTAACAGCTGGCCTGGAGGCCTCACAGATATAAATTATCCTAATTACAAGTTAATAACTGAAATATAACTAATTATATAACTACCTTAATTATTTAACATGACCAGTCTGGGCCACTGGGGAGCAGGTCTAGGCTGTTGGGGACATGGGCAGCTAAACTGGTTCAGCCAGTCAGGACTGACCACATGGACCTTCCAAACTGTGTAAGGAAAGCAGTACTCAGTAAAAGTTGGCTGAGGTGCATGAACTTCAGTGTGCTCAGTCACGTGTCCACCTCCGAAATGGCACCACATCCACATACCTTTAGCCATACAATTGCACCAGAAAAAGTAAACTTTAAAAATCATGAACATTTTCAGTATACTTGATTGAATTTTGTCATTCCGATAACAAGCAACAGCCTTCATGTAATCCATCACCAAAATTATAAACGACCCCTAAAATCTATAGTAGAAACAGATGTAAACCTTAATTCTAGAAACAACTGACAATCAACCTTTTTTCCTGAAACTCCCTGATTTTTAGTTTGTCGTTCTAAACAAAAATTGGGAAGAGTGTAATTCAGAGAATCACCTGTTCAGATTTTTTTGAATTTGCTCCAGAGCAAGATCTTTATCTGCACATTCACAGTGCCATCAGCACATTCACACAGCAGTATGATCAATGTATTTGACTCTAAACCCATGGCCTTTGTAAGGCCTCCAAAGTTCTTAATGGCACTTGCTTTCTACTGGTAATTCCTTGACAGGATCAGCCTCATGGTAAGACTTGCAAAGCTTCAAAAGGCTCTGAAAAAAATAATTTCCACAATAGCCTCTCTACCCAAGAAGGAAGTAGCAAAGCTGTGGGCAAACTGACATTCCTGGACTTTTTGATCACACCATTTTTTAATGACTTTACCTATTATTTTTGCAAAATCTTATACATATGTATTTTAAAAGAACTTTTTTAACCAGGGCAGCTGCTTATAGAGAGGACAGGAATAGGAAGCAATAACATATCCAAAATGTCCTTTCAAATGCAGTTTGCAAACTCACCCTTGTTTGCTATATACTGCCTATTTTTTATTTATTTGTGCCTATAATGCACAAATCATCTCCAGTACCATGGAAATAATCAACAGAGAATCAAAACCTGGAGCTTCTACTAGAGTACAAATCAAAAGCTGTTGGAATCCAACAGCTGGAGCCTGTCTCATTATTTCACTACACTTTGATGTGCTTTTCAGCCAACTATCTTAGAGATTTACTTACAGATATGTCTATCTACAAATTCTACATTGCTTGCACATTATAGTTTCCAACAGAGATAAATACACTGAGCTCTCATTTAAAAAAAAAAAAAAGTCTTGTATTAAGCACAAAATCCTGTAAATAGAGGAATTGAAAATCAGCTGCATCTAATAAAAGAATCAAGTTTGTTATTGACTTTGAGCTAGTAGTTTCCATTAGATTATCCATCATACTTTTATTATGTGATCAACTGCCTAATTAATTTCACACTCATGCATTTAGGCAGAAAGCTGTATGTTTCAATGGGCTTTGCTATAATCCTGCACCTGCGGCCTCAGAGACTTAGACAGCTCTCTATCATAAGTTTATACTGTGCCTATAATCACGTCAGCTGGAGTATGGTTCCAACTATCTAGGCTGTTGAAATATAACAGTATTTAATTTCTGAGGCACTAGAAAATTTGCATGTGTGGTTATGTATCTTTGGACTTTAATCAGATGAAAGTCACTGGGAGATATTAAGAGAGTTAGATACAATATTTTGCTCAGACAGTTTTAGTGGAAGTATCAGACACTGTTTTGATTTTCCTTGCTTATCTAGTAATATGAACAGATGAAATCATGCTATTATATAATGAATGTTGATGGCCAACAGTATTTGATTTTGCAACCATTCTGTAGTGATAATTAAAGATAACTTGATAGCCTATACAGCAATAGTTAAAGATTGCTTTGTATGCTTTATTGCATAAATAAATGCCACTGAGAGAATGAACATATTTTCTACAACTTTTTATCTGGAACATATTTCAGGGCAAAAAAAAATAAGAAGTCGCAAGTCTTAATAACACAGTAGTCTTCATTGCAAAATTTGTGTTATTTATCCTTTATTATCTTCTGCTTTATGGACTTTACACTAAGCAGAGTTTTAGTAACTTAGGATGCATTAGCAGTACCTTCCCCAAAAAGAACAAGAAATGCAGTCTGATGGAAGCTATGCTACCACCCACTGACTGCACCAGGCCTGCTGGAGCCCATGGTGGTATCTTCTGTGATTACAATGAGCCTACCTGTGGTTGAGATTTAGATGTTTACTGCACCATTTGGAAACCTGAGGAAGCAAGCATTTAAATGTACTGTTTTCCACTAATAAACTTCACCAAAATTCAGATATTCATACCATTATAGTTTTGGCCAAAAACTACATGGACTTGATGTTCAAACTAAACAACACACAAAACATGTCACAGAAGCCAAGTTAGACTTGTCCTCTTCACATCAGTAGCCCACGGAAAACATGGATAGGCCCAGCCAAAGAGACTAGTAATTTTATTTAATTATATTTTCAGATTAGGTGGAATGACTCTGCGGTTCTCCTGGGTACTGGAAGAAATCTGCTCCAGCCCTGCAACCACTGCTCTGCTCATATCTCCACTGCTCTGCTCATATCTAGCATGCTCACTGGTTACAGCATGTGTGAGATGACACAGAAATGCATCTTTATTCACTCAGCTGTGCAAAGCACTGCCACTGTATCCTCTGCACTCCCTGTGTGCCTAGGGAGAAAGAGAAGCAGAAGCATCTTCCTTTGTACTGCCACAACCAAGCCCTTTGCTGACTATTTGAAGCTTGTGCAGCCTATTTCAGTAGCAGACAGGGCCTCAGTGCCATGGCCATCAACATTATGCCTCCAAACCTGCAAACTGTGATGCCAATTTGGGTAAGTTTGCTTTGGAACAATGCAAGTCTGTGTATGAAAGCAGCATTTGACTGCCATGGGTGCTATATCCAGCACTAAGTAGCTGATGTGCATCTCCAGTGTCAACATGCATGATGATTTTTATCTCTGGAGCTTTATGTTTCACTTTTAATCATAATTCAACAGAGAAGACAGCAAGCTCCTTAGTTCACTGGTCAATATAACTAGCAGGTGAACTCCTTATAAATGACAGATGTGCTTTCACTGCAGCAGGTCTTCCTGGTTTGGAAAGGATGTGTCAGGTGTTGAAACTTGCCAATTAAGTGATCTTCATTCTTGATGTGAGCTTTAGTCATTGAATACCTTGTGAGCTGAAATCTCTCTCCTCTCCTGCTCGGTAAGAACTGCTAGACTAACACCTATACATTCCCTTCTGGATCACTGATAATTTGAAGCTAATAATTATTTCTGTTTTTTGCTAAGAAACTGAAGGATACCTGTGCCTCTGATGTATTTCCACTGTGTGTCTTTGTGTATGTCAGAAAGCTATCAGTTCCCTGCGATCTAAGAAAGCATTTCTGCTGACATTTTTCTTACAACTTTTCATTCCAATTTATAAAGTTACCTATTGAGGAATTTTTATGATACCACCTACTTCCCATAGAGGCTACCACCTAAGCCTTGATTAGTTCACAGGAGATCAAACTCCCTAACAAGTTACTGTCAGTTGCAGTTTTTAATACTAGAATTAGGTCAGGTTTATTACCTACATCAATTCTTTCATGTAGCACAGCTAAGACAAAAAATGGATTTTAGAACAAAATAAAAAAGGAAAACAGGATTGAAAGTCTAACTAACAGATAAAAATTCTTCTTATCTCAAAAGTGAAATGCCACAAATGATTTTTAAATTACCAAACCCCTGAGGCTGAAGCCATATAGTCTCCAGCTTTGACTAAGAGACCTTACAATAGTACAGGAGGTTTTGTTACACACACAGCATATGAGTAGCATCATTTGTGATATGGGATCCCTTAGATATTCATTCAGCAAAGGCTGTGGAAATGATTTTTTGTTCTGGTAAGGATAAAAATAGCTTTACACAATATTGATCTTCTCCAAGTCTTGGGATTGCTGTGTGTAGTTTTGGAAGAGATACATTACAATGGAAGCAATAGTCAAAACTTTATAAAAAGCTGTTTTGTATCATATTTAATTACATTCTCTTTCTCTTTACAGCTCATGATAACCCAGCTCTCTGTGGAATTCCAGACACCTTGCTACAACTAACATCCATTTAGTGTTATACCTTTGTTGTGATATTTTGGTGTTTCAGGTTCTGATTCAAGAAATGCAAACAAACTGTGAGGGAGCACAGTACCTGTTAAAAAATATTGTGATTAAGTTCCAAGGGTTTATGTGGTTTTTCATTTGTACTGACCAGCCAACCTATATTTGACCACCCTGTCTATGGCTAGGCATAGAAGCAACCAAACACAGAGAACCATACTTACTTTTTTTTGCTTGTCTTACATTTTTTTCTTTTAGTGGCAGCATCAGTGGTGCTCATGTTTTCAGGCCATCAGCTACTCAATGCTTAATCAGAGAGCAGCTGACAGCAGATAGAATAAACCTGCTTTTCCCAAAGCACTGACAAAATGATGTCTACAGCTACAGCATTCGTGGTCATAAGGTAGAATTCTACAAACCAAACAGATACTACAATAAAAAGTTTAAAGGAGTTAATAATGGAAGTTAAAGTTCTTAGGTAACCAGAAATTCCTACTGTGGTGATGTAATAATCATTATTAATCCTCTTGCTTGAGACCACTGAGTTTGGGGATAAGCCATGGAACTAGACACAGATGGCTTTAAGATACACTTTGCAAGAACAGGCATCCCAAGAGAGAACATGACTTAAACACATTTTTGGGTCATGTCTCCTCTCCTGTATACTCCTTATTCCTGCCAGTACTAATTAATGTACAAGATCAGACAAACATCGCCAGCAAGTGTGTGACAAGCAGCCTAAATGGGAAGCTTTCCTAACACGAATGAAACACATGGGAAGTGGGATCAGGTGTAGACAAAAATGCCATTATACTGATTTTGCCATCTATATAATGTCAAGTGAAAAAGTTATAAAAAGCAAGGAAGAGCCTTGTGGGTCAGAAGGCTCAGCTTAAACACAGAATGTACCTGCAAAGTCAGTTTATAACACTGAAGGACTAAAGCTGTCCATCGGCGTCCAACTCCACACATTCCAACAAAACCAGGTAAACAAACCCACAGAAAAATTATTCCCACAGGTCCAGGATCTTCAGGATCTCCAGGTCTCCTACGGATCACCACATCCTTCCTCTTGTGAAACAGAGCAACGCAAAAAGGAGCAAAGCTTACCAGTAGCTTTACTTAGCAACATTTGAGAACAGAACCTGACATCTTTCCCTTCTGAAATCTATTCTTAAATAAGCTACCTGTTTATGTTTCAACCCTTGCCAGCTTTTTCTGTAAGTTCATCACTTCAAGACCTACCTTCTCAAAGATTGAATGCTGTCTTCCTGTTTTAGGGGGAAAATAAATAAATAAATAAATAAATAAATAAATAATGCAGGAATGCAAAATATTGAAGACACCAGCTGGTGTGATGAGGTTGTTAGGTACCTTCACTGAGGAGAGCATCCCACACTTGAAAATCTCAATGGAATAAGGAAATGCAGTGCTCTAAAGGACAGTGACAGATGAGGGGGAGTCCTCCTAACATTCCCATGGTAGATTAAGACTGTATCTCACAAGAATGAGGTTTTGGGATTACCTATCTGAGGACAGGAAGCAGTGGGGCCTAACCAGTGCATCCTGGACTGTCGTGGCAGAAACCAGACCTAGTTGAAATGTACTGTGCTTGATAAATGGCTGGAAACAAAAAAACAAGCCAACCAAAACACCAAAAATAAGCCCCAACAAACCCAGGTAGACAGAAGGTCACCTACTCCTAATCACAGCATCCCAAGCAGAAGAAAAGCTCTAACTTCTTTTGTGTTAAGGTAAGTTAGTTCCACTTTACCAACATGGAGCCAAAGCTCTTGACTGTCACATTGCATATTGCAGCTGGTTTAAAAGCTGCAGTCTGAAACCCGACAAAACTGTAAGCAGGCAGGTACCTGGGTGAGTGATGATAGGATGGATTTGAACAAATGCAGAGAATCCCAGCCAATCTATTGAACCCTAAGTGCAGATGTATCACTGGCCAAGGAAATGAGTGACTGGGACCATAACTAATCACATGTGTGTGCCCAGGAAATTCAATCTGTCTATTTAAGAAGCGTTCACAAGAATAAAGGGCTTAGTCTTTTGTCACATGAATGACAGAATACTGTGTTATTTGTCTCAGACCCAGCACAAACCAATGTTACACTTGCCTAGGAAAAAAAAAATTAAAAAAAATCAATCAATACTCTTAAGCATGGCAGGTCTAAAGACAAGAGCAGAAAGCAGATGTTTAAAGAATAAAACCAATCCCTGCCCAAAGGAGAATTTGTTTCGAAAAGTAAATAAATATGACCATCTTAGTCCTATTCCAAAAGAGAAAAAAAAAGAAGTATAAAAACCTTTTAAACATCCAAAGAAGTTTCTGAACCTACAGATCATTTGCCCTCAGAATCCTTGCTTATGTGATGTATTTCTACTATACTTTATATACACTGCATCTGTATTCACAGGGAGGCATTGTTGTACACACATAGCTCCCAAATCTCTCCAGCTCCTATTTTTCACTGAAACATTGGGATCCAGCTTTGCATGAGCCTGCAGCACTCCAGCTGGGTCACAGAGCCTTGCCAGCAGCCCTGCTCAAGATAATTTTACAGTGTTCTGTTTAAACATTGTGCAGTGAATATGAATTCTGATTCAAAATAATAATGGCATATGGCACAGCTTTAATAGCACTGCCATTTTGGATAGCATGGAAGGGTTTTTTTCTTTTGAATTTACTTTATTAAAACACAATATCTGCATTAGCTACTGCAAACTGACAGCCAAGAGTAACGAGGATGACCTATTCAACATGGAAATTTTGTGCTAAGGCCTTCTGTGCAAGTTGGCTAAATGATGCAACAGGCACAGGAGTTCAAAGGTCTGGCAAAATGGCAAAACATTATCAACTCAGTATCTCTTTAAATTTAAGAAGCATAGTCCCAGGGATTGCCTGACTCCCTTCCATTCTCTCTCTCTTTTTTTTTTTTCTTTTTTTTTTCTTTTTTTTTAATCAGAATACCTGATTAGGAATTAATCCTTGACAACCTTTGAAACCATTAAAATATTCATGTTAATTTTCCTCCATTCTCCAAAATGTATCTGTACTTTGGGCAGGTATCATGCATATGATTTGTATTCCCTTTACATAAGCTCAATTATTGCACAAGTCCTTTTATCATTTAAACGAGGGAAGGAATTCAAGAGCTTGAAAGAGCTGTAAAACTGCAGATCAACATACTGGCAGTGAGTGACAGTTTAAGACCCTCAATCCCACAACCGAAATATGAGAATTATTTTTCAAATAGCATAACTGCATAACACAGAAATATCACTTTATTCCTGCTCTGACAAAGAGTGCCTTCTCCAGTTGTACAACTTCGAACTTCACACACACACTTTAAATTAGTTCATGTTTCTTCTACTCCTACCATTAACCTCCTAGCATTCAAATTCTTTGCCTTTTCTTTGTCCAAGTCTTCCAAAATGGAGATTGTTCTAATGATGCTTTACCTAAAAACATAGACCAAACACCCTGAAAGCAGTAGGTAAAGTGATCAGGAGGTTAATTTAAATTTAATTTTTAAAAATCCAATAAAAATATTGGAAGACTGATGGTTAGTGTTCAGAAAAAAAAAATCACAATTATTTTATGTAAGTTTTGTCTATTTTTATTTACCTGAATATGTGCATAATTCCTCTATGTCCCAGTTGCAGACCCTCAACCACCTACCACGTACCTGGGTGCAATTGAACAGTAGAATCATATCCAAATACTACATTTACAGAATTACCAACACCCAGCAATGTAGCTACAGCTGCATTTAGTGCATTTCCTTAAAATAACATGGCATTTTAATTTAAAAAAAGGGATATACGCAAGTGGTTTGAAGGGTCCTTCAACAGAATCAGTTACTGCAGGGTGGGAAGCAATGGAAATAGTCCTCTCTTTTTTTAATATTACATTTTTGAAAGAAAAATAAAATCCCGTAGTTTAGATTATATGAGCATTAAGGAAAAGCAAAGAGATGTTTCCTTTAAACAGATATTAAAAATATAGTCCACACTGCTGCCCTTCTCTTTCACTGTGAGGAAGACTCCTCACAATTTTCAGTCTGCCTTAAGACAGTGTTAGAATCCACAGCACAGGGAGTAAAAGGAAAAAGTGTTCTGCAATTCTCTCAGTCACTGTGAGCTCCACGCTGCAAACATCACACATCAATAAGCCTTGCTAAGGTGTAGACGAATGAAGCCTTGCACCCGTAAGAGCCTGAGACAGAACACCAGAGATTCGGAGCTCTACCTCTTTCAAGCCCATTCCATCACCTTCCCCATTAGGAACAGAACATGGAGAAAAGACATGAGACAACCCCCCCCATACTTGGCAGTCTGCATGTTCCTGTCTCACCTGAAATCCTTCATTTTCTAATAAAAAGCTTCTTGGATTTAAACTTCCTACCGGATCCGTACATCTGACCTCCATACCTCCTTAAAAACATCTCGCCAAGATTCAACTTATCTTTTAAAATCTGTGGGCTCTCTCCCATCTTGATTCTTTCTCTCTCTCCAACTCTGAACAGTTGTAGGAAAGCAGCTTCTCATAAATCCTCTGCTTTCTTTCCTGTCCAGTACTGCATCAGTAATCTTTAGCAAAGCAGCTTATGGAATAGCATCCACAAACTGGGGAACAATTTTCAATTCCTGCACAGTGCTATGAATGATCTTAAAAATAAGAAGAGATTGTGACCTATGAAGAAGAAATATTTTGAAAATTCTGTTTTCCTGTTTTCCTTCCCTGCAACTTTACACTTGAATGGATTAGTCATTTAGCAGCATAACTACAGTGTAAATCTGAATATTTAAAAATCTGGTTCTTGCGAATTGGTTTAATATATTCTGGAAAATAGATACCTCTCTAGTGACTCCTCTGTGCAGAGTAGTGTCCACTGAGCAATATTTATAAAGAGAAATCCTTGGAAACTGTTTTGCTTTGTTTCCAGCCTGTAGCATGCCTTGCTTCTCAATTCTTCAGAGGGATGAGATACAGCTGTAGTCTGGTGTTATTCTTCAAAAGCATTAAAGCATAAAATTACCATTTATTGTGAGGTGTAAGACAAATCAAATAAGAGACAAAATGTATCTAATCTAAGCAAAACGTCTTTTTTACTTTCAGTATAACTTTATTTATTTAAAGAGACTATATTCAGGTTAGTGATGACTTAGGGAAAGAAAAAAACAGAACATCTAGAATAGTCTGCATCTACTTCTAACAGCCATCATCAACCAGAAAAATGATATTATATGACTTTTAAATAGAATATAAAATCATTGGAAACATTCCAATGTCAAGATGAAACCCTAAACTGTATGTTCACAATGGAAAAATTAATTCATCAACTTTACTACTGGATTAGAAATAGTCTTTTGCTCTGTTTAAAGGAAGAATGGGAGAATAGACAAAAAAGAAAGGATGGGTTCTACAGGGTAAGTCTGGCACTCCCCAGGCCTCCACCTGACACAGAAGCTGTGTTTATAATGCAAAGATAAAGTCAGAAAGAAGGAATAAACTACACTTGTCACTTGTAATATACAGTGATTAATGGATACTGAAAGCAGCTTTATATATGTACTGTACCTTTAGAATGTATAACAGCAAGATTATACAGACAGAAAGCTCAATTTTCCCCAGGAAATAACCGATTTTTCATTTAAAAAAAACCCTTTTTTTTGGTCCCCTTTTAGTGTAAAACTCAACTTCCAGTGTTTGTCCACATGACTTCTAGAAAGCAAGCCTAATGTTCTACTTTCCCTTGAACATCTCTCTTTCCCATATTGAGAAGCATTTAAGGAATATGCTGCAGCTCTCCTTATAATGACATGAAGGACAATCTAAATGCCACCAGGTCAAGGCACTGTCACCTGCACTCCGTGGTTCTGACACTCCCCAACCAGGAAAACAAAGGAGACAGTTTAAAGACACAAACTCTAAAATCAAGCATCAAAAGGAGTTTAAAGGTGTTCCTGCAATCTTAATCTGGTAATACTGGAAAAATAAATTAGAAATAGTCTGATATCCCTTTCATCCTGTGAAAGAGGATAAGAGCAAAATATTGAAAAGCAAAAAATATTGCTTTGTAATGCACAGCTGTAAGAAACAATCCTTAGGATATTTGACACTGGTATAATAGGGATCTGTATTTTATTTTAAATGTCTTTTTTAATACACCCCTTCTTCCCACAGCATTCAATAAAAACACATCTCCAAATAAAAATAATTCTCCACAGAATGGCATTGATAATTAGTTCATCAGCAAGGACTGAACAAATCAGTCTGAGAAAAAAGCAACCACCTGCTTTCTTTCCTCTTGGTATGAAATAAAGGTGGAATCAATGAGGGTGGTAGAAAATGCACTGCCCACATGAAACCACTCATTTAGAAACACAACAATATTCCTAATAAATGAGCAGTTCATGTAAGAACCCCAAAGCCTAAAAAGCAGGTCAGTCTGTGCTTTTCCATCTATTTTCCTCTTTCCAATTACCCCACATTCCTCTCCTCTTAACTTGCCCCTCTTCCCTCAACACACAACTCATTCAATATCCTGCTCCTCTCAGCTCCTCTCTTTGTCTGCATTTAAATTAAACTGTTCCACCAGTTTTCTATTCTGCTGTATGTCCGGGTGGACAAAATAACAACTGAAGGAGACACTTTTTCATTAGCTCAAGTGCTCATCAAACGGAAGCCTTGAATAGCCAAGGGGAACAAACACAGTCACAACTGTGTTAAGGTTTAATTTACAAACCCAAAGCAACAAACAACACGCACACAATCCCCTGCTTAACCAGTACATTCAGACTCTCTCAAATCCAGGTTCCTAAATTGTGTCTTAAAGATAATTTTGGAAGCTCTAAGGCCCATGATCACACTGAATACTGTTGCAAGTCATATTAAATTATTACGGTTTTTTCTGTATAGCTGGAAAAAAAGCAACATGTGAGATTGTCTCTGGTGCAATATTCCTGGATTAATAAAACAGCAGGACTCACATGGTTTGCACACAAACAGTAGGACAAACTGATTTCATAAACATTTCTAATCACATAATAGAGTTTCTATGTACACTCACTCACACTTTTCAACTTCTTAAGTAGCTAACAATTTCTGTCAAATGCAAAGTGGAGATATTCCACTCCAAACAAATTCTTATTTCATTTCCCCAAGAGCATTGCCTCCAATGTGAAATTCCTCTATGTAATCAGAAAGCTTCAGGAAAATCAGCAATGTCCTTATTCTAAATTCCAAAAGCATGAATTAAATCAGTTAATCTGCCATTTTTGCCTACTGGATAAAGAAGGAGAACATTTTAAAATCCTTATGTGATTTATTATGCACTGAAAGGTTAGCAACAAGTTTGGCATGCATCACTTATTAATTTCTGAAAGGCTGAAGGATTTTACTACAAGTTTGTAGTACTTAACACACTTGGGTTCTGGAAAGTTGAGAGCAGCTGGACGTGAAAACCAGGTTTCCCTCACAGCTACTGCAAGACAATTCTATTTCCACTGAACTTTGCAAAGAGGATGAGAACTGCACAGAATCCATACCAGGCACAACCACATTCAGCCAGCAGCAGACACTGTGTCATACCAAATCCCTCTGGTAAATAAACCTCCTTACAGGAAACTGGATATTAATTAGTTCAAACAATGATATATTCAGTGGTTAAGTTTTATATTTCAAAAGATGTAGCAACTGCCTGGAAGTCACCACAATAATAGGTTTCCACTGGAAAACACCTGGTGCAGCTAACATGCAGTTTTACAAGAGTCAGGTTTTTTATGGCTTTTAAAAAAATTCTTCATTTTCAGATGCTTCATTTCAGTCCAGATGTCCGGTACAAATGCACAGGCAGAGATTCCATAAAAGGTCTGATAAGAGTTTTTCAGGCTCTTTTACCTTTTGTTATTATTTCAAATACTCATTGTTACAGTCGCAACCAGTTACTGCACTAAATTTTACCTTTCAGCATAACACAAAACTCACTGACATCAGTGTTTATTTTGCTACTGCATGAGTGAGAAACTTAAACACACTTCTGTGAACAAAAATTTTGCAACCAAAACTCTTGACTTATGTACTGTTGAACTAAAATTTAGTTAAGGAAATGCTATGAATCATTCATTTATTTTGAGACTGAATATCTAACACTTACAGTACAAGCTTGCAACCAAGTGACCAGGATCAATTACAGATTTTGTAACTAATTACAAATTTAAGCACTTGCATATGGACCAGCAGCACTGAAATGAACAGAGAAGGTCTATGAATCTCCACAGGCAAAAAATTAATCTCCTGGTTACCCTGTTTCTTTGAGAAGAATGACAATCCACAGTTCAGCACACCTGTAAAACGTCACAAAGTACTGAATTAAGTTGCTTCTTCAGCACAGTTTTCTCACAAAAATTGGGCAAATCAGAAATCATAATTCTGATTTTGGAGGATTTGTTTTCTGAAAGACATGAAGGCACTTCACAACCATGCCTGATGTAAAGTCCAAATGTATACAAATTAGTTTTATGCACAAAATTCAGGTTTCTAATCTTTATTAGTACTGCCTACGGTGATTAAGAATGAGAATCTCTCGTTTCAGCCAGCAAACTGCACAGCACAGAGGACTCTGGCAACTGTCCAGCAATCTACTACAGTCAGTAAGACTTTACGTGGAGCAATGTCCCTTAAGAATAAGAAAGATGAGACTACTCATTATATCACTTGCTAAAAAGAAAATTTAAAATCGATCTAAATCTCTAGTGTACCTCTTGGAACAGCAACTATACTTTTAATACATAACCATTTTCTGTTACTGAATTTCTACTGTATTAACTCATAATTAAATACCAACACACATGTGCACACAGGCATTAAAGAATTCCTCAAATTACCATGTAGCACATTTACGTGTTTTCTTTGAACTAAGTTAAATACCTCAGTATCTGTGTACTCACCAGAAAAAACATTTAAAAATATAAGCCTGAGGATAAATGGGAAGCAAAATAAAGACAAAGTGAATTAAGGGGTACGTAGTGATCTGTGATTTGAGCAAATCATCCAACTTCAATGCTGCTAAATCTCCATTAGTTTTGTGCAATGGGTAACAGTAAAGAGGGAGATAATGGCCCCAAGCAATTTTTATACTTTACAGGTAAGACTGATACTATGTCAGGGCCTAGACTGTCAAATGTCACCTGATCATGGTATTTAACAAAAATAGTTCTGTCACATGTAAACCCTACACAATACATTAATAATCATGTATTTCAGTCTAGGAACTCTATCAGAAAGAAGGAAAATTTATGCACAGTAACTCTTGTCTTTTCTCTCTGATCAAGTTCCATTGATGTATCACATCACCTCACCCAAGTAACTGGTGTCTTTATTATGACTCAAGTAGCTTGGCTTTAACAGAACTGTTTAGAGAAGTGCTCTTCTTTTCCCAGTGTATGACAGTGCACTTACTTTTCATATCTAAATTATCCTACCTATGGATGGCAATGCATTCATTTTAGAACAGATTAGATCACACTATTTTAGTTGGAACAGTGATCATCTCCAATTGCCTGAGCTATTCAGGGCTGACCAAGCTAAGGGTATTGTCCAAATGCCTCTTCAAGAATGGCAGGCCTGATTCTCTGAGCTGCTGAGATCCTTCTACAAGGCAATTCCTCCCTCAAGAGTCAATGGGCAACTTGTTGTTCGTGTATCAGCAAACCTGCTAATAGTTCATTCAACTCCTTCATGGGAGCACTGAAGAGCACTGACCTAGAACTGAGCCTTGGGGGATAATCCTGGTCTGGATGCAGACCCCTCCACTGCAGCCCCTTCAGCCCTGCCCTTCAGCCAGCTCTTCATTCAGCACTCCATGGACACTCTCATCACACATTCAGGCAACTTGTTCTAAAAGAAGCTCTGAAGGGCAGTACCAAGAGCTTTACTAAAATCCAGAAAAATTATATGCACCACCTTCCCTTCATCCAGTAGGCAGGTGAAGATTAGCATTGAAGATCATCAAATTAATTAAACAGGACTTTCCCCTTGTTATCTCTACCTGTTGATAGCATTACTCTTTAAATGCCTTTCAACAGTGAGTACCCAGTATAACCTTCCCCTTAATTTTTCCAAGTTAGACTAACAGGTCTGTAGTTCCCTGGGGTCTTTCATCACACCCTTTTTGTAAGTTTGGGAAACACTGGCAAGCCGTATTGCAAATTGAGATAATACTGGCTAGCTAGACCTTAGGAAACTCTAACAATATATGTTTACCACACAGGATTTAAATATAAATAAATACAGTTTTGTGAAAGGTCTACTACATATTACATAATGTATACAGTACCATGTATATAAAGTTATTTTATATGCATCTGATAGTTCAGTTATTTCATATTGTAATATTCCATTAACATTCAGTCAGCAGATAAATGTGGTTTTTTCATAGCAAACTGTGTGGGGGGAAGAAAGAGTGCATTTTACACAGAAAACAACACAGCTTTTTCAAGTGCCAAGACACTGGCCATTCTTTTGCTTTACCTAGGCTATTACAACTTACTGATCTTTGAGAGACCTATAAAATGGTAAAAGACATTTAAACATTTCAGAAGACCCAGCCCTTCCCCAAACTCTCCATTTTCTCTCCTGTATCAGCAATTTCACTGCCATGTCTAAGTGCTTGCTGACATGCCACCAGGCATCTCTTCCTGTTGACGATTCTGACCTTTATTAATTCAAGTCTGTGCAATCTTCACCACTGATCTGTCAAAACTGACACCTTGTCACACTAAGATTTTGCAGGGAGCATTCCGAAATAGTTCACAGGGCATTACATTGAATCTACCTGATACCCAGAGAGGAAATTTACATCTTTTAGCTACCTCTTTTACATTTCTGTGGCAGGATGTCCATATATGTTGCAATTAATTTGCAAAACAGCTCAATACTCCAAAAGACTACAACTAATCCCAATAAGTGAACAACTGAATTATATTAATTTGTTTTTATAAAATAGTTTTCAATAGCAGGTTTTGTTTTCCTGCTCAAAATGAACCCCTAAGGGCAATAATGATAAACAAACCTCAACATCTTGAAGTTGAATCAGGTACAGTTTGAGGTCCTTATTCATAGGTTCAGTGTATAAATGTACTTCACAGGAAATAAAAGAGCCGGCAAACAGTATAGCCCATTTAGCATCATCATTTGGAAAAGAACCAAGATTTGGAGAGACCACTGCATAAAATATTCCACCAATGGAACTATTTACAAGCAACAGTAAGAATGGTCAGTTGTGGCTGCATTAGGCAACTTCAAGACTGACATTTCATCAGGTCTTTGCACTAATTCCCATAAAACAGCAAACTACTGCCATAAATATTCATGCCCTGTTATAACATTGGGGTGGTATTTTTTTTTTTATAACCACCTAAAGCCAGCTTAAATCAAAAGGCTAACATTTCTGAGCATGAAGTACACAAGAAATGTTTAAAACCAGTATTATTTACAGTATTTAAGTCTCTTAAAAAATATTACTCATATATTTTACATCCTGTATGGTGTGGTGCAAACTTTGAAGGATGAAAGTGTATGAATACCTCACTATACCTAAGCCAGACTGACTTGTTATGTGCTGTAACTACACTGAAACCAGGTGAAGGAGGTACTAAGCTTACCTGAGCTGAGACTGTCAGATCCCACAGTGCTTTACTGACAAGACAATTGCCTACCTGGAGCATCACAGTTGTACACAGTAATTCTTCTCAGTATGGGTATACTCCCATTAATAATAACATTTTGGGGAGTCACATAATGGCTGCAGAAATGTGCAGTTTGGACTTTCTTCAGTGACCTAGAACTTCTCAGCGTCCTACAGTCCTTAACATCCTCTTGGGGAAAAAATACCTTTTATTATATTATGCATTCAGAAATAACTCTTCTGTGCCAATACACAAGGATTTCTGAAGTGGCAAGTGCAACTGGGAAACTAATGCTGCTGGGTGTTTATGTTTCTTCACAGGACATCCTCTCACAGTTTTATTCATGACAGAAAGCACATGGCTAGTGTGTTATTATGGGCATTCTCTAAAACCACCATTTTGTTTAAGACAAGGCTTTTATTTCCTGTCTCTATAGAGATTAGGGCAAAGAAAGCAAAGACAAGTCAGAATTACAGACCAATTACAGACCACTCAGCTGTGCTTCAGCCCTGGGTAAACTGATAGAACCAATACATTACACTGACTATTTATAAGCACTTGCAGATTAATGATGAGACGAATAGCCACCAACACAATTTTCTTGAGAGCAAATCAGTTGTTTGACAGCTCATTCTAACTTCCTTCAACACAAACCTGATACCTAAAAGGAAAGCAGGAAATATCACATCTTGACTTTAGTAAACCTCTCAACAATATCTAGCCAGATTGCCTTGCACCAGCTGAACAGATAGGTTATATGAAAACTCTGTAAGACTGGTGAAAAGCCCATTGGATAACCATTAGTCACATTTATGCATGTCCTAGTAATTACGGCCTGTCTTCAGCTGCAGCAAAAAGATTCCAGTTAAATGCTATTAAGAGGTTTCAAATCCAAGGGACAACAAAACAAAACTAAATTACATAATGAGGTCAGGGTGAAACGCCACTAACAGCAGGTGTACAGAAGGACAGAATATCTGCTTTTCAGGATTTCTGACTTGATTTCTAAATAGAAAATTACAGAGGAGTGGTGAATTCACTTCCTAAAAGATACATTTAGGTAATTTACTCCTAGTCCAGTGTCTTCACTATCTTCTCAATCCTTCTTCATATCTGTAGAAAACAGTGGTAGAAGTCTGGAAGAAACTAAACTGAGATGCAAACTAAATCCTGTAAGTGGTTACAAATTGCAGGCCCCTTTTAAAGTTATTGCAAATTTGATGATAAAATGAAAATCTACAAAAAGCACCTATTTTCTAAAATCACAATTCCCAAAGAGACTAAAGAGTGTTTGCCACTTGCAAGGAATATTAATAAATTCAGGTAACCTCCAAATTAAACACTATTGTTTATCCTAAATGCCAATAAATACAATAATCTCAGGAAACATAACATGCTGTGAACATTTACCATGAATTGATATAATTCTTAATTCTGTTATCCAAGTAAAAGTCAATCTTAGAGGTGTCAATTATCAAATTTTCTCAAACTGTGGTTCTAGCACTTGATACTAGCAGGGGCAGATTGATAGCATCACACTTCACAGCATGAGAAGTCTGTAAATAAGCTGATTTGTCCCCAACAGCAGCATTTGGACTATACAGTAAGCAGAAAATTCTCCTTCATAAGTCTTAAAAATATGGAAAAATGCACTACAAATAACCAAAAAGCTAGCAAGAATAAAGCAAAATTTGCTATCAAAGCCATTAGGTAAATAGGATTATGCTAAATCTGATGGGAGAAAAAAAGTAACAAATAAACAACAAACTTGTCATATCAGCATTGAAGTACTAAAGAACATGATCTAGATTTCAACTACAATCACTATAATATCTGAATATTCATTATCTTGAGTAAGGGAAGATAGATTTGAAGTTATGTCAATCAATGCATCTGCATTGACACCTCCATGAAAACACAGTGCATGTCTCATACACAATCTACTTTGTGGATAATTCATCATAGTTCGGTTCCTGACTCAAGATCCAGCTTCAGAATACAATCCTCCTGGGCCAAAGAGGGCACTTTATATGTGCTGCACACAGAATAAGGTGTGATTTCTCACAGTGAGAAAATGGCAAATCATGAGCCTCAACTCTTCTGAGCTTGGCATAAAACACACACAGTTCCACCAGGTGCAGTAAGCAGTCTGGGAAGTCTGAAGTTAAACACAGTTAAACACCTTCCCTAGTCTCTAGGATGAAGCTTTTTCCTTGATAACATTTTGTTTTTAGACAAAGAATTTGCCTAGGGAAGTAATCAAAGAAATGATCTGTTGGACAAGAAGATGAAACTGCATATCTTCTTTTCTGATATATTATTAAAATGTATCACTGTACCACACACTTCATGCTTCTACTAAAGACTCTAAGTACTCTACCAGAGATTGTTGGGCTTTTTCCTCTCTTTTTAGAACTGAAACAGGTGTTAAAGGGTCGTTCCTACCTGCCTTTTTGTTAAACGTGGCTAGCTTTGAAGCAAGTATCTCTGAAATGAGGCAGATGGTGTATCCTTTGAAGTACCAGCTTATTCAAAGTAGAAGAAAAAAAGGAGAAACAGCTCTATTGCTTTTACTTTATTATGCAATGCCCTTTTAATATCATAGGGATGGCCACAGAGAATCAGAAGATGAGATCATGATTCCTCCTGCCCCTGCTTTACAAAAAGAGAAATAGAAGAACAAGGAATGGGTTCAGGCTTCTCAAAATAGGATATGGAAGAAAAGCCCCATTGTAATGATCCACTGTCTCACAGTGACAGAGTATGAATGCCATAATGATTTTTAAATCATCAGGAACTACACAAGTTCCTGCATTCCAGTCTCAAGAAAGTTGGAACAGTAGAAGACATTCAAAGCATCAATCTAAAGAGACCAGAACCTGTCTTCTATAATCAAGACTGGGCCAGCAGTATCACAAATTTGAGAGGTCAATATAACCAGATACAAAAGAAAGTAACAAGTGACAGGAAAAGAGGAAGTAGCCTCTGGTAGCACCAGGGGAGGCTTAAGTTGGACATTAGGAAAAACTTCACAAAAAGGGTGGTCAGGCATTGGAACAGGCTGCACAGCAAAGTGGTGGAGTCAGCATCCCTGAAGGTGTTTAAAAGATATTTAGAGGTGGTTTAGTGGTGACTTGGCAATGCTGAGTTAACAGCTGGGCTAAAAAATCTGAAACTTTTCTTCCCACTAAACAGTTCTAGGTTACTATGACTGAAAGATGCCAGTCCAAGCAAAAAATGTACACAGTTGTCTTGGTTTGAAAAAACAGGTGTTTGTTAAGAAAGTCAGAAGCCTGTCTTGAAATGGAAAATGTAAACCCCCTCCCTCCAAATTATTGTAATTTTGAAATTAAGGAGCTCTCAGGCAAAGATATGGGAATAGGAATAACAGTTCTTTACTAGGAAAAAATAAAATAAAAGCACAGTAATACAAAAATAACCAAAACACTGACAGAGTCACCACACAACCTGACACCCCATCAGTCAGGGTGTTGGCAGCAGTCCCATTAAATGGTGGCTGCATCCTCCTGCAGTGACAGATGTGGTTCAGTTGAAGCAGTGCTCCTGTAGAAGGGTGCAGTTTTCCTCTGAAGGTCCAGTGATGATGTGGAAAAGGTCTGGTTTTCCTCTGGGATCCAGTGGAAAAAGGCTGCTCTGGTGCTCCAAATCCCAGATGTTACCTAGGTAGGAAATGCTTTGCTCCTCCCCCTGGGTGCAGCATCTCCCAATGGGATGATGTGATTTTATCAGCCATGCAGTGGGACTCAATGGGCCATTAACAGAAGATATCTCCCTGGAAGGAGGATGGGTTGTGGAAAAGATAAAGAACATTGCCCCACCTGGTTTTAACAGATGGTGATAGAATACATAATTTCGGTTACATTCTGCTTTGCAAGCCAAAGACGACAGTGAGTACCAGACTGCTTTTCAGAAAGACAAAAAAGTGGGTTTCTCCTAAGGACCAGTCTCCTCAGATGCTGCAATAAAAATGAAAGACACCTGAAGAAAAATCTCCTTTGGTGACAGCAGGTTCCCATGAACTGAAAGTGGTGCCTGCTGGCAAAAAAATGTTAGCTTGGGATCCCGGCAGGGAAGACTGAAAAACTTGCAGTGGCTAAAAGCTTTTGGTTTTGTAAAGAAGAAGATATTTTGCCATCCAAATGGCGTTTTGTAAGTGCTCGCACCTCTACTATAAAGAATCATCTAAAAAAGAGTAAACAGTGGATACATGTAGGTACCAAATTTTGTCACTTAAATAATTTAACTGAATTTTGCTGACTAATGAAGTCATTTTAAAACATCAGAGTAACATTCCAGCCAGCATAAGCAACAGTTTTTGCCTCAAGTGACATGTTCAGAGCAGTACATTTTATTATTTCCTCATAAAATTTATTCTGTCATTTCTGAAAGAGAGTTATTTTTAGTTGACACAAGACAGTAAAAAATATACACACACAAAGCTTCAAACAAAATTAATAGTGACTCATCAGTCCGAAACTGCTTTTATAACAAGAAGACTCAATGAAATAGGAATTGGCCAATAGTGCCTTTCCTTAGCAATAAAAATACTCCCGCATTCTCAAGTTATATGCAAAACTGGCAAAAGTCATACAGTGTGTGTCACCTACATGTCAGACTTGAACTGCCTAGTAGGTAGGAAAATTATTTCCTAAAAAGAGTCACAGGCATTATTTCCATATTACCCAAAAATACTCAAACTATTGATCATTTTGAAAGAACACTGCTTTCTACTTACCAAAATAAGCACGTGAAAAGCTACTTTTAGCTGGGTACCTGAATTAGGAAATTGGCCACTCTGTCTTCTAAGGGACAGACACGACATAGACAACAGGAGAGGGGAAAACATCAGACTAATTCTGTCCACATAACTTGTTTCTTTACTATAGCATTTCACAGATTATCATCACCCTATAGTTATTATTTTACCTTCCTGAAAAAATTAGAATGCCTGATCTTCTGTCCAAGCTTTCATCAGCAAGCAACATTACAACACAAGGAAGAATTAATTACAGAAAGGATTACACTGAACTTCATTCTTGACAATCATCTTACTGTCAGGTGTTAGGCCATTTATCTTTGTATTTGCTGTGAGTTCTGAGACTATAAAACCTACAGCATGGATTTGTTTGGTTTTTCAAGGTACATGAAATTCATTATTGGAGTTTCTATTTTTGCATAAATGTCAGCTTTTTCTTTAAACAAAATGATTAAGTCATTAAATACAGTCAAGAGCCCTTATTTCCTTTTCTGTGGAAAAAAAAAAAAAAATCCCACCACCAAAACCAAATCATCCACCAAACAAGAAGATTCTGAATTAAAAGACTTAAATCTGGAAGAGTTATCCATCAGTTCAGCCCAGATTTAATTTCAAAAGCTAGGTGATTCACAGAGATGAAGTGACTAAAGAAATATGCTATAAAATCCCCTGACTGCAATGTAAGCACAAAGAGACACAATATGTTATAGCAAAAAAAGCCTGTTTTAAAGGTTGCTTTTCCCATCTGTAAGGAAAGAACTGCTCTACTTTTAAAAGACCCAAATTACTTTAGAAACTTTTGTAATGGACATAATTTCCTCTTTAAGTATTCCAAGTCTTTATTCTTGAGGCTGAGGATTTAGACATGTTTGCGGAGGGGAGCAAAGCATGTTTGCTTTTGGAAGGGATTTTGTGTGTGTGGTTTTTTTTGTTTTTTACCCCCCATTTCTTCAATTGTGGGGGTGTTGGTTGAGGGGATTTTTTATCTCTGTGAGATTTTTTGTTGTTGTTGTTGTTGAATCAGGTTTTCATTGTTTGTTTGGAGTTTTTGATCAAAAGGGCTCTCCTCACATCTCTCTAAATCAATGGACTCAATGCACAGCCATTCTTAATAAGTGATTTGCTCCAGCCCACATTCAAGTGGCTCTCAGGCCTCTACCAGACTTCCACCACTACACCCATTTCTTTCTTGTACTGGGGAAGCCCAGACTGGACATCTGGGGACCACAGGTCTCTTTCCCAGCCCTGCTGTTAGTACATTCCCAGTTAATACAGCCCAGCACACAGCTGGCCTTTGTCACAAAGGCAGGCTGTTGAGTCATGCAGGACACCCCCACACCTCCTGCAAAAGCTGCTTTGGAGCCTGCTGGCCCCAGCTCCTGTGTGGTGTTACTCCAGCCCAGATGCATCCTGTGTTTCTCAATTTCACCAGGTTTGTTTCACACCACGTCTCCGGCTTGTTAAGAGTAGCAGCATTGCTTTGTAGTGCAACTAGCATCCTGGATTTAGTCCCACTCAGACTAGCAGAGCACCCTGTTCATTCCCATCAGACAAACTGTTCATAAAGATTTTTATCAGCACTGGCCATACTATTGCAAGATGCTGCCGCTACCAACCAGCTGCCAACTCTGTGCCCACAAATCCTGCCGGTCTTCCACTTACCTAGCAGTCCTTAACCCAAACCATACCTGTTCATCGCGGCTACGAGGATACACCTTGTCAAAAGTCTTGGTGCAGCAGGGAAACTTCATGAGAGCAAGCAGCCTCAGAAAGCTACCAGGCTATCAGGGCAGCCAGGCCTTGCGAGACTGGTGGCTGCTCCCTCCTGCAGTGCCCAACACCTCTCCAGATCCTCCTCCTCAGCCTTCTGAATAGAGTTATGTTTTCTTTTTTTCGCTCCCAGTTATTAGGAGCCCACACCAATCACTTTTCCTATTGTCAAGGATTAGAAAATCGGGTATGTGAAACAACCTAAAAATCACATTTTAAGGAAACTGATCTATTTGCATAATAGATTAGCATCTGTTTGCTACAATATCAAATCTCGGAATCCAGTTAGTGGATTCTCAGACTCAAAAAGCACCTGTTCTTAGTTTTCCCCAGTTTTTCTTCACTCAGTCTGCTTGCCAATTGTGAGTGATGCTTTTTTCCTATGCTTCCTGTCCTTTTTCTTCATTTACTTAAGACTTGGTAGGCAGGTAGAAATGCCAATTCAAGCAATTTCCATGTCTAGAGCAAATCTTCATGTATGCAGTGAAGTTTCTCCAGGGCTTTTTTTTAAATAACTCTTTTAAAGAGCTACAGACTTCACTATAAAATATTTCTAATCATTGTTGCTGCTTATGTAAACACCTGACATTGAAGACACGCTTTTCGAGTATATTACCAGGAAGGCAAAAACATTCTGCTGAAAAAGTGCAGAAAGTATTTTTCAGTCCTCAACTGTTCCTCACTTAGTAATCTCTGTGATTCTTTGAACTGCTGGGACTCACAGAAAAATAATATATTTTAAATTAATGAGCTAAAACACCTGTTTGATACCTGTTAGTGAATAGTATTTAATTGTATTTGCTTCTTAGACACCTGCCCACCAAACAGCACTTCTATCACTCGCAGTCCTTTGCACACCAAGTCACTGAAGAGATGAATCAATACCCAGTGTCATACCTTTCTTACCAACAGGAAGAGAAGCAGTCTATCAGACACTCCTCTATGGCTTTATGAGTCAAACCATGTGTGGCTTTATGAATCAAAGCTGACACCTGAAATTGCACTTAGAATTACAGAGAAAGACAACGCAGTTGTCAGGAAAATGATTTAATACATTAACTGTAGCTCTCCCCATTCGATAGGCAGGCAAGCAGTTCCAGTGTGCAGATGTACACATTAAACAGCAACTTAACCACCTGCCTGAGGATGTTTAATCTAGAACACAGATTACTCCATCATAATAAAAAAAAATAATTCCTCAACCGACATAGTCTTAATAAGTGAAGCAAATGTAGCCAGGTTATACCATCCTACACCTTACTGACTATTCTAAACAAGCAAAGCATTTAGCTTCACATAGTTAACAACTATGTGAAACACTGGACAAACTCAGTTAAAGTTACACCCAGTTCATTTCAGACATAGAACTGCACCTTAAGAATTCTCTTCAGTCTGTCTGTGCTAACTTGATTAAGCTAACAGAAGAGCAACACGCTGTGTTGCTGAGATGTGCCACTGTGAATTGCTACAGTGAGTTCTACACTGCTTTTCGGAGCCTGGGAAGGAGATAAAACACCTCTGCACACAAATAATACAAAAAAATCATACAATACTCATTGCTCTTCAGCACTATACAGATACTTAAGCAAAATATCAGCAGGCCAATTATACAGTACAGTGTCTCACTTGTATTAATACAGCAAGATCACAGATGACTTCAGTAAATCACTGAAAGGATGGGACTGCCTTTCTTCTCCCATATATTATTATCTACAATGAGATCAACTGAGACTGAAAAGTAAAAAAAATCCCTTCACCTCTTTTTCAGTGAAAACAGGCTTTGTCAAAGATGATGAACAACATGTACCTCATTTCTTATTAACAACACGTTTGTAATGTGAATTTAGGAAGTTGTGATATCTGTGACCTCTCACAGGTCATTTGTAACTATGTCTCCTATGAGTTATGAGATCTTGCCATCCATGGACTAACTTCAATCTGGAGACAGTAATGAGACAAATATGTATTAGCTTCATGCCTCTGAAATTGCAATGCCCCGAGTGAATCCTTGACATTTACTATTTGCAATTCCCCCTCATGTAAAATGCAGTGTAAAAAACAACTGAAACGCATGAATGTGTTGGCAAGTAATTTCAACTTCATAGCGACTCATTAAAGTTAAAACATAGTCTTTTCCAAATCACTCAATGAATAAAATTACCACATATAAAAACGGGATGCCGTATCCAGTAATATCATGTTCTATGACCTCGACACCAATCTTTTGTTACTTATTCCTAGATTTGCTGCAAACACTTGAAAAACTTTTTCACTTCATGTTTATTTTTATCATCTTCCTGATCTTTTGTTGGACTTTACTGGGCCCACTCAACTTTCAAGATGACTCATTTCACTGCATTTAGTGAAATGTTTCACATGCAGATGGCTGCAGGTGCTCTGTATTTTAACTTATTGATGTTTTAACTTTTATTGATAAAAATCAAGATAAAACCTCTATTAACTGAACCTTCCCAACTCCACAGACACTGCATTTTTGTTACATAGAAACAATTTAACACCACACCCACTACACTATCTCAGAATTCCCTTACTAGGAGCAAAACGTCTATTTACAGTGATTCTAAAAAAATCATCACAGTCTATTGGATAAACAACCCTAATTTTAAAAATCCTTATATTATATAGTTTAAAAACCAGAACTGGTATTTTGTGTGATGGACTGTAATGGATCCTGAAGATGTAACAGGTATCTTGTAAAGTATCTTTATATATAATTATGTGATGACTTGATGGTAAAATCTAACTGGATACTCATATCATCAATCTACAATTACACAGGAAATTTCCATGTCCTAATCTAGGGCACCTGTAATTATGGAGTATTTCTCAGCTTATACTAAATAATATGAAATTGTTCATGTCTGCAAACATTTCCCAGTGCATTCCATTTGGTCCATTTGGTTCTATTAATAATTCAGGCTTAATTTTGTACCTCCCAGCAGGGAGTACAAGATCATGACTTCCTTATTAAACATACCTCATGAAGTACAAGATTCTTTTCCCCAATCTTAATTCTGTATGAAAAGATACATTATCTGGGATATTTATTGTGTAAGACCACACTATGATGCTTTCACACTTACCTGATAATTTTGAACAGAAGAAGAGCCTGTACTTTTTAGATCAGTGCAGAGTGATTAAGGCCAGTGAATGCTACAGACAACCAAGCCTATTCCTATCCATTCCTCCTGCACACCAGTCTCTCTTTCCAGGCAATAAGTACAAGCCTAGAAGGAAAGTAGTAGTCTGAAGATTATGGGCTTTTGAAATTGGAAAGATTAGTCATAGAATTCTGTAAATAGTCTGTTCTCCAAATAAACGTTACAAAAGATTGCAAGATGACACAGTACAGGAAAGTGGTGCTTAGGGCTAAAGTTAACAGGTCTGACTTAACACAGCCATCATATATCGAAGTACACACACACCACAGAGAAGAACTGATAATAAATCAAGTGTCAAATCAGATGCCAAAAGAAATTAAAAAAAATATGAAGAACAGTTTGACATGAATGCTCTGCAATTAACAACCAAATGATGTTTGGCACACTTCTGCAGGTAGAATTTTACAAGGCACTATTACCTGACATACGTGACAATTAAGGGATTAGTCAAGCCCTATAATATGATCTTCCCTAACATTTCAATCAGAATCTGAAATTTTCTTAAGGAATGATGATAGTAATAGAGCAAGGGAAATGTTTTGTAAAGAAGCCTGTAGACAGCACTGCAGTAAACTGATAGAAGAGATCACTAACCATCCCAAGCAAAAAATAGAAGCTGGAGGTTCACTGGGGTATTCTGCATTTTTCCCCACAGTAGAAGAATCATGCAGTTACAGTCTTCAAACTGAAATTTTGTAAAATTAGCTAAAATGCAAAATCAGCAATTTTGAAAATATTTCTCTTGAATTTAACATAAGAGATTCACAACTAAGCTGGTTGAGAAGTCCAACCTGTCTTGTCCAGCACCTCACAAAATGTACCTTTGCAGAATACTTGACTATCTTAAAAGTGGTAACTCAATCAAACAAGAGAAAAGGCTTTTCCCCCCAGTTAATTCAAATTACCAAACAGTGTTTACTAAAATAAACGTATGCACAGTTTACTGTATTAAAGTTTGGACATTTTGGTTCATATAGGTGATGCAGTAACAGTATTTGATTCAGAAGTACTTAATTGCTGCAGAGACAATTGCTTCAAGAGACTCTCCAGTTACCTTCACTGAGTTATTTTTAAAGCCATTCTTATATTTGAAATGCAGTTTCTTCCTAGTACATAAATCAGTTTAACTATGCTGAAATTGCATCCTTTTTCACACTACCCTTTTATTTTGCCTGGTGGAAGAGGTAAACCTGATACAAAATGTCTCAATAAATAGAAGAAGAAATTCCTGTTAGCTTTGATATTGAGGGAGACAATTCCTGTTGTCACTAGTTTAATTATTGCTGGGCATTGTCTCCTGGGCTCCCGTATGGAAATAGCAGTGCCAAGAACAATAATTGAACAATTATATAAAGAGGCATGTCTATCAAATATGTGAAGCACTATTAGGATTTCCAGTTGTCTAACACCTTGTGATGACATTCAAAATCCCAATCAGGGCACAGACTAGCTCTAAATGTTTCATCTATACAGAATATCAAAACAAGGTACAGGATAGCTCAGAAAAAGAAAGCCTTGTTCAGCTTGGCAGCTACAGCTAAGGTGATAAAAAACAACCTAACCACAATTTTTTCATTAATGTTTGTATATAAATAAATCTACTTGATATAATCAGATATTTTGGGACAAGGAACTAAAACATGACTTGAATATTTAAGAAAAAAGTGGCATGCCATTTTTAGAAGGCGACCTGACTCAAGGTACATAAACCATATTAATTTCAGTATTTCTTAACTTCTAGCAGATTTTTGCAGCTTTTGCTCCCTAGTATATTACTTCATCTCTCATTCTTGTATTTTTTACAGTGAGAAGAAACTTCCAATAGAAAACATGGCTGTATCTTTTGTCTCAATTTTTTCTGCTTATTCTGCATATGCAATAATCACAGCTCCTTGCTAGATACATTACAGTGCTGTTTTAATGGAAAGAACCAAAATATTAACATTGTGGTATTGTACAAATATGTATATAGGTTTTACTTCAGTTCATTCTTATTGGATAAAAATCCCAATTCAAGCAGGGATTAAGAATATAATAGAAGACCTGGGAAACTCTTAAAAGAAAAAATAATAGCTTTTATAATGTCTAGAGTGTTCATATACATACACAAATATTATAAGTTATTATTTTCTCTAATTTTTATCAGAAAAAACATCCAGTGAAGTATTAAAAGTGAAAACTCAGTATTTTCAGAGTCAGAAGAAAAACTGCTATGGAGTGATAAAAGATCAAAAGCTTCTGAGTCACAGTGCCCAGTACCTAGGTAATCACAGATCCTGGCAAGTGCCTGCCTTTATTTATTTGTCTGATTAACAAATAGATATCTGAGTGCCTTAATACCTGAGACATCTCCTCACCTACTACTCCTAATTGACCAATTTCCTGTCTTCTACACTGGATACGAATCTGAGGATAAACAGGTAGTAACAAATACATTTAGAGAACTCAGAAAATCTTCAATACATTACATAACCTGGATTATGGGTTGGAAACTCATTCAGTTATTATCATTTAGCAATCATTTAAAGACTTCAGTACAACTAATGCTTTTCCTTATTTGATTCAAGTTGCATTTGGCTATTACTGTAAAACTAGCATTTACTTTCTCTAAAGGACACTCACATCAGATCTGAAAATTCCTAGTTTCACAGCATTCTAAAATACCTATCTATTCATGCCTACCAAATTTTATCAATTCCCTTTAGACTTTAAATTTGGAACCCTATCAGTACTTAACACAGCTTCCCAGGTGCTTTAAGCACATAAACCTGCAAAACAAAATGGCCTGCATATTGTCTCAGATGTGGGGTTTTTCCAACGTCCAGCAGTACCCTGTTACTGATATGTTTACATCAACACTAAATGTTCGTACAGACTTTTCTTTTTTCCTTTTTAATAACATTTTTCTTAAATAATTTACTGATTTATACCTAGAGTACATTACTGAGAAGGTCTCATAGCATCTGTGCCCTCTCATTTTAAGTGATTTTAGTCCTATCCTAAATTAGCCCTTAATGTGCTTTCATTCACTTTGGAGGGGGGAAAAAAAAAACTAACCAAACAAACCAACAATCCACCATGTGAGTCTTTTTTAGTAGTTCTCATTTATCTTTTTTGCCTGTAAGTAAAACAATTGGTACAATCACATGGGTAATCTGTTCTTTTTCTATAATATTCCATCAAACAACTCCAGCAAGACACTGGTCTTTCTCCAAAGACTTGGGAGCAAGAAACTATTTTACTGCAGCATGTAGTCTCCAGTGTAAATAGCTGTTTGTCCTGAAAACTGTATGAAAGAATTTTCAAATATACAATACACAGTATGAAAATAAACCTTATAGATCTTGTTAGTTTTCAGACCTCATGTAATATCACCTATTGCCTGAAATAGTAACCTTGAGACAATTTTACAGGGAAAACTGGAGTTAGTTAATTTTAGGGAGGCAGTACCTGGCCAGGTTCACGAAGTTAGGACAGAGCATTGCTCTGATTTCTTGGACAAATTCATCATTTAGCCTAGCTACAAAGCAAGGCCACCAGCAATATTTTTTTATTTTATTTTTGTATTTAAATCAAACTTACAAATTCAATTCCAAGTTTAGTAAGTTCATAATTGCCTACAAAGGGTTTGAATCTATCCCTCCCTCTCAAAAGACCACCCCCTCCTGCCTTCATTACCATTATACACCCACTTAACAAGATCTCTTATCTATGCTTCCTTGCTTTAACTTCCCTATCAATCATACTCAATTTCCCTTACCTATTAAAAATGCAATTAGCATCTTAAATAACTCATATATATGTATCTGTTGCTGTGCTTTCTCCTCTGCACTTCCTCACAATTGCAAGTTTTCCCTGGTGAGTCCCAGCCCCACCTTGCCCCGTTACTGCTTTATTCAGCATCAAGTGCTGCATGATCTAACTTGTTCCAACTATTTCCTCATGGGAATATAATTTCATATAATAGCACCCTGATGTTATTTTAGCAATCTCAGAAACTTTGCATTCAGTATGCTGATCAATTCTTTGAACTGTGAACTCATTGTCTTCAAGGTGACAATACCTCTCTGGAAATCAAATCCCCAAAGTTACTTGGAGAGTACTAATCACATCTCCAGTTTTTAATCCATGTTAAAGACGGTGATGTCTCTCTGACCTGTTTCTGCTCCTTCCAGTCCCTCAGTATTGGATTTCCTATGTGGATTAACACAGATTTCTTTCCTAATAAAGCAGCTGCAATCCTGTAAGGGCTGGTTTAGCACTTCATGTGCACTGCCCTGGAATTTCTCATCCTGAACTTCCTAATCTTCAATTTTTTTTTCCTGAAGTTAGAGACACTGAACTCATCTGTTGTGTCCATTAGGAAAAAGAAAAATCTTTTAGGTTCTATTCTGTAATCAACATCCCCAGTGCAAGTTTTTAAGGCCTCAATCACAGCAACATCGATATGCTTCAGATAGACAACAACAAGACAAAACAGGAAACAGATTTTAGGTTCAGCAATGTTTGGGCAGTGCACTATCAACTGTTCAAAGGCAAGATAGATTTGTACAGCACTTTTCCGGGGGATTTTAGTTAGAATCCCTGAAAAACTTCTCCTTGTCCCTTTCAGAGCACTGGCAAATGAAGATTTTACCTTGTGTATTACAGACGGGACTGGGAGATAGAGCAATGGACAACTTCCCTTTACTATGCCTGCTGCCATAGCAAGATAAGTAAGATAAGGTGTAGTTGAGAAAATGAATCACTCAGCTTCGAGAAAACACTGAAATATCAGAGATCCTCAGAACACACACACAAACAAAGAGAAAAAGGAGGAAAAGCCCAAACAAAACCACCTCCACACACAAAAACCACATTCAAATGCAGGTTTTTTTCAAAAAATTTACTCATGGACAAAAGCCAAGTATGGCTTTTCAGGACAGTTCAGAACATAGATTGCATACTGACTAGTAACCAAAAGCTATCCCTCAGAGTAAACACTAAAGCAAACTTCAGAACCAAACCACGATTACTTTCAAAGCCAGACTTCAACATTATCAAATAATCTTATAAAAGCATCAGAACCAGCAAACTAAGCCACTTTTCAAAACAAACAAACAAAACAAAAAAAAAAAAAAAACCAAAAACAAACAAACAAAAAAAAAAAACCAAAAAAAAAAAAAGCCCTCATTTCAGCTTCAGGATGACTGCAGCTGGGCTGCCTTGAGTAATTTTTAAAACAACACTATAAAATCTAACAATTCATCATTAGATGTGGCCTTGTAAACTGCACAGAGAGCCAATAGTGCTGAGGAGCAAATCTGGATGGTAATCACACACTACAGAAGTAAACCTGAAAGTTAATTTCATTCCTATTATAAGCTTTTTATATGAGATACTTATTTCATGTGCTGTTTTTGTTTATTTGCATTTTTTTCCCCTCTCATGCTTTCATTCATCAATTCTAATGGGACTTTCTGCCACTTCTGATATCAAACCATCAAACTCCATAGTGGTTTCAAAAGAAAAGGTGGAGTCAATGGATCCTTCCAAACTTACAGAGTAGATCCATAGTAGAAAAATCTGAAATAAATCCATGTGAATACGCAGCAACACCAATAAAAACTAAAAACTACAAAATGAGAAACTGATAGGAAGTATTTACTGCCACTCAAATATTGAAAAGGATTAGTTAACATTTCATGTTTTCATAGGCTAAAGGAAATTCTTCCTTCCTATGAACTACACCTGATATAATATTATCATTGTACCTTGAGCTATACTAGGCCTGATTTTATTATGCAGTGATTGAGGGAACTGCTTTATTTCTGTTATACAAGTTGCCCAGTTTACAGCTCCAACAGCCCTTGGAAAATAAGAAATCAGGAGTGTACTACAGGGTGTAGACTAGTGCATTTTAAAGGATATACATGGATTTGAAAAGGGTGCTCCGACTCAACACATGTGACAAAACTTTCTGCATAACTTTTAAATCAGTCCCATTGCCTCTACTCACATCCCCATCTTGTCCTATCACAGAGCCCACTTCCTCTTCCTCCTGTTTAAAATTTGGTATCTAACAATAGAAATAATGCTACCTACTGCCCAGCCTAAAGTGTTACTTATCATTTCCCTTTGGCATAACTGTGCTGTATTTCACTTCACAGTAACAATTGATTCAACTTCTCATTCTTTCCTGTTTCTGAGCTTAACAGCATAGTACCAAAAAGTTAAAAAACAAAGTATGCCTCACTATATTCTGATTGCTATTTGACATGAAGGATGGGGAGAACAAAAGAGGGCTGATTTGTCACTTTCAAAAAATTGTATAATGATTATTAATGTGATAACATCCCTATGTTCCCTTGAGTTAAACCAGCAACAAACTCCTACTTAATCTTGTATATTCATGTAAATTAGATAGTAATTAGGCAATAAGATAGTTCAGCACTTCCAAAAGTTTCTCTGCGGATAAAGACTGAAGTCAGTGAAACTCCATGGACAATAGTCAGGATTTTCTCCACACTGTATGCCAAACCATTGTCCCTAATATGTGGTGCAAATTTAGTTAATTTCTTATAGTTTGGACAATTGTGATTTAGTATGTCAAAGGTCTCACACCCAATAATGAACACTTTCATTCCTTGATTAAATATCTCTGTTTTGCTATTCAAACATACACAGTAGTTTGTAAATGTCTTGGAAATATTTTTACTTAAAAAAAAAAAAAAAAGGAAAAAGAAAAAAGCAGCCCAACAAAATATCAAACTCAAAATCAGAACTTAAAATAGCACATTTCTTGCTGGATTTTATGAGAAGTTAAAAATTAACTCAATTTAAAGTAAAATATAATAAACATCATCATAGCATATTTAAAGATATTAAACACAGATTTCCATTTATATACTCTTGAATATTAGCAAACTACTTAGTGAGTGGACACATCAGTATTTTATGCCTTTTGGATTTACTGAAATAACCCATATTAGCAAGACATGAATTGAATTTATTTTAGCACTGGCAAACAGGAAAGGTAATTAGTGGCAACAATTTACTTCAGAACAGGATTTTTATGATTTGCTGGGTTATGACCTATAATTAAATGTATTTTATGTGTTTCTTCCACCAAGATAATTGATATAATGCATAAGGCTAGATGTTTCAGGGCCATTTCTTTCTTAAAATGCAATTAAAAATAAACCACACTGTCAAAGATAGAATGTATTGGACATTTTGAGGCTCAAAATCGTTATGTCACTGTTATGTGCTCAATAAAAACAGAAGAGAGATAAGAATGAGGCAATTTCTTTAAAGTGGCACTGAGGACACCACACATTTCCATAGAATCCCATGTGCTTGTAACAGAACCCAAATAAACTCAAGAACACAAAGAATAATCAGCTTGCACAACAGCACTTTTAAAACCCACTCATCAACTTAGTGCTTTCAGAAAGGCCTGAGCACTCCACCTGAAAAGATCACACCATTCCAATCTTAAGAAATGTTATGTTTCCACTGAAGATGTCTTGGGAACAGACTCTACGGAATATTAAATCACCAATAAACACCATTTAAAATTATTCAATCTGAAGGCTTAATTACATAATTGAGAGCAATAAGAAAAGTAAGGCCATTTTTAAACGTGTGTGCTAACAGCATACGAAGATTTTTTTTTAAAAGCAGCAGGGAAATGTTGTACATTTACTGAAGCTATCACTGTGACAGTCTCTGAAATGTGTTATTCCTGCCTTTTGAATCAGTATAAACTGGTTTAGGTTCTCTTCAACATGATTTGTTTAAAATACTAGTTTGTGCTCTGATAACATTCAGCAGGTAATATTTCCAGTAATTTCAGGAATTACTGTGCTATTGAAAATAACTGCAGCTGACAGAACAACATGTGAGACTTAACTAATCTTGAAACAAAAACAGGAAGTAAAAGAAAAAGTGCAAGTCATTGGTTGAGAGGCAACAAAATGGATACAAATGTGAAAAACAAGTATTTAAGTTGGAATGTGGAATAAAAATTTATAAATGTTTTCATTTGATGCCCACATGCTCTTCAAAATTTTCAAGTGTTTCAAAGCAGCAAAACACTAAGCACTTACAGATTCATATCTTTTAAATTTCCATTTTCCAGTCGCCCATTATTTTCTTGGATGGATTAGGTTTTCAAAGACAAGTTAAGATTGGTATTAACTAGCCCAAAACAGATTTTATAAAACAGACAGAAAGAAAAGCCTGACTTCATCTGCTCACCAGAAGATTTTCTGCACAACTAATGCAGGTATATTAAGAACTGTGGTATGAAATTCAGAGCTGTAAAACACCATGAAGATGGATGACACCACAATTACTTCCTCTGAGAAAAACAGCACTCAAGTCAGAATAAAGTCAATCTTATCAGGCCTTATCATAAGCACACAAATAGATTTAGTATGAAACTAATTTCAAAAGGGCATTAATTTACATTAGGGGAGTATCGTAAAACTGATGTTTTGGACATGCTAAAAACACATAGGCTTTTTGTTTCCTGAAAGCTCTTCATTAGAAGCAAAAGGACACGAAGTGGTGCACCAGCTGCTGTGGGTGAAGTGTCCTTGTAACTTCTCCTGTGTAACCAGCACTCACTCCATTAGTTACCACTGGAGCAGAGGTGACCACTGCCGTGGGTTTGGGTTCATTCTAAGGGCTCCTGCTCCAGAAGCGCTTGCTGAAAGGGACATTGGCAAGGGTGACTTGAAGTGAACACAGACAGAACCTGAGAAGTATTCTTGGGTCCTGGAGCCCAGCAGACTCCCAAACTGAGGCTGCGGCCTCCAGAACACCTAAATCCTTGCATGTTGGCAGGAAGAGAGAACCACGAATACAAGGAACAAATGCAAATAGAATCTTGCTGCAGTGGAATCCAGCTGCAAAGACAAAAGAGTAGGGACATTCTTGTGGATATCCATGCAGAACATCCAAGCAAGACAAATCACCAGCAATCAGCAACATCCACCCACAATAACCTACCTGCCTTTGATCACATAATCTTCTCATTCATTAAACAGTTTTTCCTGATGGGTAATTAACTGCCAACTGACTGAGCTCAGCAAGGGCTTTGTTTGGGTTTTTGTTGTTTGGTTGTTCTGGTCCCCCCTCTTTCCCAAACGCTGAAGTCAGTATTACCAGTTAATACTATTGCCCTCGTGGATACAGCAAGCACAGCAATAGTGCAGGCATCCTTTTGACTTCTGTGCATTCAATTTCTAAGAATGCCTTGCATTTATTACAGACATTTTGACTAATTAAACCATTATTTTATAATGGGAAAGTGTTCACAGCATTTAAAGTGAAATCACCAAATTATTTGAGTTGCTGTAAACTGTATAAAACTCAAACTCATCTTGATTTAAATTTCAAAACAAAATATACAAAAATACCCCTAAATGAACGCATTCTATACTAATTATTTCTCCAGAAAAAATAATTAACAGATGAGTTGTCAGAGGGTATTGCAATACTCTTTACATGCAAATATTATCTTTATACATCAAACCACTCATCACCTCACTGAAAAATAAATATTTGTTACACTTATTGCAATAATTTTCTAGTCACGAGGACCCTGATAATAAGTTAAGTGATACATTTTTCTATAAGCAATACCTAAATAAAATTATGTTCTAACATGTAGCTATCATTACGCTGGAAGGATGAACTAAACGAATGCTTTTATTTTGACAGAGAACCTCCTCATCCTCTCTCAGCTTTCTTCTCACTTGTGAAGACATCTTAGCCCCCCCTCTGTCAACTTGAAAGCTCTTACTGTCACCAGGCAGAAAGAAAACACCTCACTGTGTATGAGGACTGTCGTGTGCCAATGGATTTGGCTGTCAAGAACTGAAAAGTACTGTCACTCAGTGTCAGAGGACTAACAAAGCAATTATCAAAAACCCCACATTCATGAAGCTGAAGACATGCCTATTTAAATGAGACTCAGACAAATCTAGCTAGAAATCTCTCTCCAGACTAAAAAGGTGTGACTTTCATGCAGATTCCACTTAGGATTGTTTTTTTTATTATCCCCTACACGAACAAAAGAACCCCCAAACCCCCTGTTCATTATTTAAGACTTGGTAAGTATTTGAAATGCTGTTTCCATGGGAAATCCTTTTAAACCAGCAACTAGAAAAACATAATTTTCTTATTGCCAACTATATGGGCTAGAAAAGTTAACACTTTGAAGGCTGGTCATGATAAAAACACTGGTCAAAAGAAGCCAAGTTTCTGGCGGATGGTGAATTTAGAAAAGTTAGAATTATATATGAAATAATGTCCAGACAGCCAAGCAGTTGTGTTAAACAAGGAAATGCCAGATAAGACCCCTAAAACCACACCGAAAATTGCAGCTACTGAGAACACAGCATTTAGTTGCTCAAGAAAAGTGTTCCCAAGGAAAAGCATAAAACTCCTAATGAAGAAAAGCAGAGAATTGGAAAAAAGCAAATGAACTACATTGACATTCATCTGTTCTAAGGAGCACCAAAGGAAAATCCTTTCAAGTGTGTGACAGTACAAATTCTCAGCCTACCAGCTTTGCCAATATGACATATCCTTATGACATATTTCAGATTAAATAACCATTTCATACTCCAAAATACCTTTCTTAATTGGTCTCTCTGCACACTTTAAAACCTGCCCAAACAAATCAACTCACAGAGAGGGGGTTAATTTCTGATGGGTAAGTCAGGTTAAAAGAAAGTTCTTAGACTAAAACACCAAACGTCTCCTAAATGTCATATTTCATGAAAAAGAACAAACAAACCCTTCACAGTTTTAACATTTTTAGTTTTGATGCAGCTCTGAAAAAAACCCAGAAGTATTTTACAACTATGAATAGTTTGCACTTTTTAGATCTGAACTTATTTAATATTGCAAGCCAGAAACAGCAGAAGTGATTATTTTTCTGGATGTTGGGGGGATAACTCTTCTGCTGAGTTCAGGAAGATAACTCATGAACTAGAGGCATCCTTTTCAAAAGAATATTTTTATTTCCTTACTTGCATTTTATCCTACATATAAGATATTCCTCAGACTTTTTGAAATGCACTTAGGATTATCTGGTCCCACTTTCTTATCAATATTTCATTGAAGACACTTGTTATAGTGTTTGGATTGTTTGGAAGTCATCAGATATGTATCCAGTACATTTAAGAAAAACATCTAAAGCTTAAGTTGTTGCCAGGGGCTCAGTGAAGTTTTAAAATTTCACAAATTCCACCATGACACGTCAGGTTTTTTACATTAACCTTGAAAATAATAAGTGCACCATGACAGGAAAAGCAGGTGACAGAGTCTGAACACTGCTCAGTCTCAGTCATGACGAACTCTAAAATACGAGAAGCATGCAGGTGGAAAAAGTGGTATAAAATGTATTATGTTATTTTGGTAAATGAGACATTGCACTATCATTGGAATAACTACAAATCACCAGTCTGCAGATGTATTTAGGTGAGCAGTCTGTAGGATTTATAAGAAAAGCCTAAAAAAGATACAAAAATACCTTCAAGATTTTTTCCTGTACTTAAAAAAAAAAATCACCAGTCCTTGAAAATTAGCTTTCTTTTAAGATATGTCTAATTACATTTTTAGACTCAGACTTATATATAAAAGAGCCCATCTCTCTGTTCTGCCTCTTGTAAGTTATGCTATGTTTGCAACATTTACTGGCTGAAAGGCTGCAGGAGGAGAGTTGGGGGCTGTGAATTTATGACATCTTCCAATATTTTCCAATGTCCATTCACTTACTGGTTTCTAAGTTAGAGTGGTTCAGCCTCAAAAAAAAAAAAAAAAAAAAAAAAAAAAAAAAAAAAAAAAACCCATCACGAATGACAGCTCTCTCCAGCATCTCATATATTGGCACAGGCACTAAGAACAGCAGAAGTGGTCACAGAAAGGTAAGAGGGAAATTCAATTGGTAAAAAGCTAATTTCAAAAACAAAGTCACAAGCCAACACAATCCAGAACCGTAAATATACACTACTCTTCCAGAGCTCTGCTGAAATCCTGGCCAGGCTGGGATTTGCCCAGCTTGTGTAATTTCCCAGCAGGCTGCATTTTGTCTCTACTGACAAATGTTTCCATAAATGCTAACAGACTTCAGTGCTACTTCTTGTTTTGCCTGTGTGTGCAAGAGAAAGTGCTCAGGTCATGAAAGTGATTGCTCAGGGCCCTCTTGCAGATGGAGGGAGAGCAGTGGCAAGCAAGGCAGGACAATTGTTTTTTAACGGGACTAACAATTAAGTCTTCTTCAGATGCCAGATAACATGAAAGTGATTAGAGGAAAAAATGGTTACAACAATACATACTCAGATTTGCCTTTTTCTTGTGTGTGAATGCCATTTACACACTGGGGGTTGAATTATTATGCTCAAAAGAATCACTTCATTCTTTTAGTTGAATATTTCAAGAATAGAATTAAAAAAAAATAAATTAAACATTGCTTTGCGTTTTAACAGCCATAATCATAATTGGCAAAAAAGTCCACAGGAAAGGGGTGTGCCCTTTTTAAGAAAAGCAATTACTCTGCTCTGGGTTAAATAATTTCACCTGCCATGAAACATTCAAAATCTCTTTTGCTATTGAACATAGGTAGTTGCTTAATAGAACAGTCATGAAGGCATTCAAAACACTCCTTGCAAAACAGTCAAAAGTCTGCCAATAGTAGGTGCATTCGAAACAATTTTTAGTATAATTTTAATTGCCAGTAGACTTGCAAATCTTTTGTAGTGATAAAAGTTGAGAGACAGTCAAGCTGCTAGGAAGTTCCACAAAAGTAATTTGTCTTAGAGGTCTTTAAAGAAATAATTCATGCTATTGTTAAGAGATGGATGAAAAAAACCTCCAAGCACACAACTCTAACAGATGTAAATATACCTCCTTTATGATTAGTGATACCATTATTACAGCACACAGCTCATTTCTTAGCCTCTACCAGAAAATCTATGATTGCAGAGCACTGTCCATGGTTTTCCCTCACACAGATTTGCATCTCAGACCTGCCTTTCAAGGCAAGTGAAACTTATGCAAACCTGCTCTCAAACACACAAAGTTCCTCTGCCAGGATGAATTCCCTGTAAGATAATGCATAGATAGGAAATCTTTAGCCCTGATCTGCCTGCAAGCAAACACATCTCCGGAGCAGGGGAGCAGGTGTAACAGCTAGGACAGTGACCTAGCACTCTGCAAGAGAGGAGGTGCCCAAGCAGGTCCATTTTCAGAAGGTAATGGTTGAACCAGAAAGGTGAGAAAAACAAGCCTGAGGCTGAGACCTTGAGCAGTGAAGACACTGGATGGGGCAGGGGACCACAGGCATGGGAGTCACAGGAAATGGAGCATGGACTCAGCACTGGCCACAGAGACCTCACCAATAATCAGCTAAAGGAAAGCAGATCTGCAGTTTGACAAAAGCAGTTTAGGAGCAACAAAGACAAGACCAAAAATAATATTTAACGTATGAAACAACACACAGCAATGGACTGTAAAAAATACAACTCCATCCCCTTCTTTGCACAGTTTGGATCTGTCACTAGTTGTACCCAGCACGTTTTAAGCGTTGGTTTTGCTACCTATTTCATCAGGTCTGGTAAGTGAGAGTGCAGAGTGCAGCAGGGAGTCAATGACATGGAGCAGTTTGTTTGATGCAGCTACTCTAAAGTTCTGGGCTTGCTGACAGTTCCTTCAGGACTGGCTAAATGACATTGGTGCAACTTTCACTACTACAGCACAGCTCCCTTGCTGTTTGGAAATGTTCTTATTTACTGCAATAAACAGAAATTCTTTCTTGTTACATACCACCAGCTTGTCATACAGCAAAATTACACTTGTAGAACAGTTAGTAGAACTTACAATATTAATATTTTATCATCATGCTAATGAAAATCATTGTTTAACTATATAATTAAATCAGAATCAGGAAGTGCTTAAAGAAAGTAGCATGATCCACCAACTGGTTCATTTAATTCATTTAGTTCAGTCACTTAAATGCTGAACTAAAAGGAATAGATGGGAGGTATTTAATTCTTCTGCTGGGTAATTAGCTAGTATACACCAGGAGTGTGGCCTTACTTGCCATGCAAGGGGCATCCCTCATCCAAATGCAAGGTTACCATAAAGACCTTACCTGCACTGGCAGTGGATACAACAGATTTACATCCCACTAAATACTGCAGGAAAACACTGCTATCAGCAAGGAAAGCTGGTAGCATTTAGCAGGTCATTACCTTAACAAAAGCAACACAGAAGACAAATCAACACTGTTTAGAAGAGTGAACCCTGGCATGATGAATACATTACAGCTACAGAGAGTGCTTTAATAAAAGCCATGTGGAGGCATTTATTTATTTTGAAAAGGCATACACTTTTTTGTTCATCAGAAATTTTCCAAAGTTGTCATGTTATCTTTAGCTTCAGAAAGCACCTATGGGTACTCTTTCAGGAAAAAAAAAAATAATTAGGAATAATGAAACTAATAGGAGAATGGGGAAAAACAATCCCAAGCCTAATTTACAGAGGCTCTGAAAAGGGGCAATCTGCAATAGCATAGAATTGAGTTTCACTACATTTAAACTAAATTACAGATATTAAAATTAATGTTAAATTGGTCTGGTCCTGTTTAAGAAGACTCTATCCCCAGTTTTAAAAGATATGCAGTATTTACTACACAAGGTCACATGATGCTTCTTCTAGTTCAAAAGTCTACAGCTAAAGGCATGGACCAGAATAGAAAAACATATAAAATTTGATAAAATAATTATCATCTATCTGATTCACAATCACAAAAATTAAATAACTACATATCCTGCAAAATCAGAACAGAATAAATTTCAAGTTTTATTTCCTGAAAGTCAGTGTACTTCTTTCTCTGTATCTGTTTAAAGCAAGGGACTAAAATACCAACAGAAATAATTTCCACATATTTATCCGTGAGCATATTGTTCTCCAGGCCACACCTCTCTAGATATTGGAGGGTTTTTTGCAAGTACTGAAATGAAAATAGCAGACATTTCCAAGGATGTGGAAAATAACTTGATAATGGAAGTTGTGACAGAATGTTCTCCAGCTATCCCAAAATCTATGCCTATGCAGGGATCTGCCTGCAAAAGGTTCAGATTAAAGCAGTTGACGGGATAACCCTCAAAAAGAACAACCAAAAAGGAAAAATCAAACGAAGAAAAAAAACAAAAAAACCCTCACACAAAACACCCAACAAAACACAGCAGCTGGAGAGGCAGCAAATTTGATCTAAGGATTATGAGGTATTTGCCTGAGTAACACCTCATTAGTTGCATTCCAGAGAGGGGAGGCACACCCATCTCTGCCCCAAAATACATAATAGAAGAAAAAAATAAAATAAATGGGAAGAAGGCAGCAATGATGAAACAATAAAGAGCACCCAGACACCAGCAGATATTGACATCCATTGGACATACAGGCATCCAGGAGTAGCACCATTCAGGACAAATTTCTGGGTATCAGTTTCTCAACTGATACCAGAGGCCATGCTAGTCACTTGAAAACTCCCAGTCTTTCTGAAGCAGATAAATAGTACAGAATACAGCACAGTCCTATTCCGTACATCTAAGCACAAAACACCCTAGGAGCAAAAATGTCCATTAGAGAATCTCAATGACACCGACTTGGCAAAAATTCAATTAAAGAGAAAAGCTGTTAGCAGAGGATGGCTTGTGCTCACCAATTAACATGATTTTTGACAGTGTTACAGGATGATAATCAGCCTAATGGCTTTTATGGATTTCAATCTCCCAGACTGGCTTAAAACAATAATTCTGCCTTTAAATACAAGGGCCTGCAAGAGTCTTGTTACAGAGACATGCAGAACAACACTCGAATTCTCATTCAGAGTTGCAGTATGGGTAATATGGAAAAATATTTCATATGCAACACTGAAAACCCACATTGTATCTGTGTGCTAGCTGGAATTACAGGACCTGCTGAGAGTAACTACATTAATTACAGGGTCTCCTCCACAAGTGTTATCAAAACACCCAAGTTTTTTCACTCATTTCAAACACTAGAGCTACTCAACATGTTAGTTTTAGAATCTGCAATTCATTCAGCTCTCACTATTTCATTTGGCATTTCTCTCACTTGACGAGTATCAGAATCCCTTTCCCTCGGTTTTTCTCCTCAGCTGCCTGGCAGCTGGAGGTACCTAGAACAGCTTGGTGGCGTTCAGCCCACTCTTCTTAAACAGTTGCAAACTGGGCACAGATATTACCCTGTCAGATTTTACAGATGTCATCTGCTAATGGTTAAATTTATAAAGGACGTACTCTACAGTAGTTTCAAAAAAAAAAAAATTAAAAAAATAATTTTTATTTACTCAACCACTTACCAGCCTTTCTCACAGCACCAGACACTGGCAGAAGCAGTGTTTTCTGCAGCTTCTGCAGTATCACAGTATCACTGCAGTATCCTGCAGTAAGCAGCAATTCACTGTTTGGGGTATGCAGAGCTCAAAGAGCAGAACTGGAACCACCCATTCACATTCTCTGCTAATTGTCCCCAGTCTGAGCTCTTTAGCACTTTCTACAGATCCTGCCACTTGTGAAAACTTCTGTGGTAAGAATACTTGGTATTTGTTATATTTATTGTATTTATGTAGAGAAAGAGAAGCACAGCACAATCAGATTTTATGCCCATGGGATATTGTAGCAGCTGCACAGGAAAAATTGCCTGTCGATGAGAGGGCAGAAGCAGGAGGCCAAACAAGTGCAGATTCCAGCATATCCTTTACACTATTCCTTCCTATCACAAGGTGAGTCTGACAGGTGTTGGGAGTGTGAACAGACAGTGAACATCAGATAATGAAACACCCCAAAAGCGTCAGGAGGTGAACATGCCGACCTACATAGGCAGAACAAGAGAATACTCACCACAGAAACATGAGAAAACCCACTCAAGCCCTAAAGGAACCAGGAAGCAGGGTGGACAACAAAGCACACTGGACAACAAACTACATTAACTACATTAACTACATTAATGTAGTTAATCACTACATTAACTACAACAATCACAGGACTGTGCAAACTCCAAAGCCCTTGATTTACAGTCATGTATTTTTTGTGCCCTTTTGGGCAGGAATAGCCATCTATGACAATAAGAAATTGATTCTTCATAGGCTGTACTGAGAGAACCTCCTCTGAAGATCAGTGTTTTTAGGTGCAGTAAGGATCAATGTCCCATTACAACATGACCAAGAACCTCAAATACTCTGCAGGTCTTCCTAAACAAGCCAGATATTAACAGGCACCAAAAAACACAGATAGCATGATCTGACTACAACACAAAGCTGGTTTATAATATAATTCACCTGGATTCAAGCACAGCACTGGTTTCAAAATGAATTACTCTGATTTACATTTTAGAAGTTATGCATCAATTATTTTACATGGTAGCTTGATTAATATAATTTTCCTGCAGTACACTTAGGAAATGCAAACTATGATGTAACTTCAATTTGTTGTTTTAGTTCTGGCAATCTTGGTGGAAACAGTCTTACTTGCTTTTCTTAGCCTATAAATAAATCCGAATTACTTTTGTCTTCATAAGCAATAATCCTGAAAATTGTTTGCAAGTAAAAGGCAAAAAAATAGCAATTTTAACCACTCACTTCTACTCTGACTTCAGCCAGAAGCACCTATTCCCTTCAGGGAAGAGAACAGTCAGTAAAACAGGACAAGCACTAGTGTTATGCATGCTTTTATCCCTCTGCGACCAGCTGACTGGAAACACCAAGGTCATTCAAAGAATCTGATCCTGTTTTAGGAGAGAGAAAAATTAACTTCCCGAGTATGTGCATTTTCTCTAAGTGCAATATAATTTAAGCAGAAAATAACTAATATGATACCAAGGCCACTTTTAGCAAAATAAAATCTTAAAAGCAGCAAAACAATAAATGAGTATTAGTTATAATTTTGGCTTTCTGTTCAGAACTTAAGAAACAAAAACCCCTGAACTCTAATTCAAATGAAATCCACATAACTCCAATCTATGTCTCTTACCGGGCTTCTTTTTTCATTTAAAGTACAAACTTCACACCTGATAAAAAAACAAACAAACCAACCATACAACAACAACAGTTCTGCTCAATTTAAAGCTTGTTTCACATTGTGGGGGGAGACTACAATGTTCAAAAAATCCTAACTTACTTACTGGGTATTAGAATGGCACATTTTGAAAAATGTACAAGCACTAACTTCTTTTGATGTTTTTAACTCTCTCTTTGCCTTATACAATATATTTCCTATTTAAGAAGAGAGACCCTCAGTCAGAGAAATGCTGCATTTTTTTCACAGGTTTGGCATTTGTTGAACTGGGATAACGTATTAGAGAGTTCTCTGAATGAAGTCCCAGTTTCCATTTTGCTCCATTTTTCAGAGGTCACAGAAGAGCCAAAACCACTTTATCAAGAAATGGTGAAGTGAAGCAGAAAAATAAAAACTAAACTCAGACTGTGCATTTATAATAATTTTTTAATCTTAACAAATCAGGTTAGGTTTTTTGTTTAATTACATTTGACTGGCCTTGTGGCTGAAAGAATGGAAATTATTACTGGAAGAAAAGACAGTGGCAGGAAGGTAATGAGAAAGCTTCTGTAAACTGGCATTTTTGGATCAGACTAAATTAGGAGAGACCTGCCTATTTTTCAGTTTTTCCACTCTGCCTAAAATGAGTTGTAGGAAAAGACCACACCTCAGTACACCTGATCTATTGATCTTCCAGGAGACAGATTCCAAGTTTCCCTTTCTTAGTGACACAGGAAATGCTCTTCTGAAATAAAAAGAGATCAGCAGAAGGGAAACTACATGCAAAGCTGGATACACTACAGCACAATCATTAAATGTATGTCACAGATTGATGGGAGAAGGGAACAGCCAACATACTTGAGCTTTACAAAAGTGCAGCATTAGCAAATACCTACAGGGGATTAAAAACAAAACCAAACCACAAAGAACAAGGACAGCAAAAAATTTCAAGCAGCAAACCCAGATGACTTAAGCTGGCCTTTGATAAATCAGGAATATTCGGTCCCTTCACCTTTTTCTGTCTCCCCAGCATTACATAACTCATCTTTGGGCAAATTATTTTAACATTCAGTTTTCACCTGATAGATCTTTTTCCTTGTACAATCCATTCTGTAGGCATAACTTGTTTTCTTTGCTAAGATTTCATTTCCTCCCACCTCAGAACTTGATGAAATCTATTTCTTAGCTCCTCATCTCCCAGTGAAAGCTGACAACAAGCATCAGACAAAATGTAGCTGTCCCATATGAGGTAATTCATTTCTGTCAAAGATTAGACATTTTTTTCCCTTAACATGAGATGACTGATACTGTTCTGCAAGATCCAAAGGGACAATTTAACCACTTAAGTGCCAAGAGATACTGAGAATTGGCTTTTCTCCTCGAAGCACACAGTCCAAAGGTGAAAGCAGATGGAAGCCTCTAGAAGGTCTGGTAATTTTCTTCCTTTTGATTTGAGGCTTTGTCTCAGTACATTTAGGCCTAATCAAGTATTTTTTACTTGATAAGTAATGTAAAATAGCAATATTTTGAAACTGCATATTTGAACACTTCTAACCAGTTAAAACTTATTTTCTCCTCTATACAGCACAGGGAGAAAACCTGAAGTATGTTAAACTCACTTATGACTATTCATTACCTCAGTGGTAACAAATTCTTTACAATTGAAATGCAGGTCTCACCTGACTTCCAATCTACATGAAATCACAATCATCCATCAAAACTCAGGGAAACACAACCCGCACCATATGAGTTCATCATCAAACTCCCTAAGAGAAAAAGAGGGGAAGGAAAAAGTGAGGCACAAACCCTGCTGCAGCATGGGCAGGTCCCACTGAGCTCTGCACAGCACCCGAGCTCTGCTGCTTCTCCCTCCCCACAGGACAGGGAACCTGCAGGAAACCTGGGCTCTGTGGGACATGGGAAGCTTGGAGTGGGATGTCGCAGCTGCTGCAGTTTAGTGATGCTCCAAAGAATAGCAAACAGCAGATGAAGAAACAGAAACAACCCAACCCAACCCAACCCAACCCAACCCAACCCACCTCTCTCTTTTAAATGGCTAAAGGCCCTCAGACAATTTGGCAAAGGCCTGGGGATAAAATTTGCCAGGATCAGGCCACAGCCACAAACACAGCTAATTATTTAATTTCTGACACTTCACTGAAGCTTTTCCAGAGAGGTGGATGAACTAAATAGAGGACAAAACGTTTTGGTGCTGGCATCTGATGTTTTCCTCAAGAAATAGCTCTTGATGCCAAAAATACTTGGGAATCAGTGTTTGAAAGGTTAATTAGATTCTCCATAAGCATTTCAATTACAGGAATGAGAAATTAGCCCATTTAATGCATATTTAATATGTATCCCGACACATCCTATTTGTTTCAGATTTTCTCTGCCACAAGATTTTTCTTTTGCAGACAGCAGTTATTAATCACAACATCCTCTGACAACATCATGTTTACAACTTAGACCACCTCTGGAGGCCAAGGGCTACTCTAATGGAGATCTTTAGTTACAGTAGTTTACTTCTTCTATCAGCAACACAAAACCTGCCCTATTCACAGCACCACAGCAGCCCAAGTGAACTGAGGGCTATGTTTCCTACACCAAATCCTAAATCTGAATTCTGCACGATGAAGCTGTACGTGAAGACCCAAGATACCCCCTGAGTAGCCATGAATTATACACAGAGCTGCCCAACCTTGTTAACTGCACAGGAGTAGTCAAGCAGAAATTCTGGTACATAGTGAACCCTCTGGATTTCATTCTAGTTTCAAATTACAAAGAATCAGATGTAGTTAAATAAGCATTTGTGAGATGAGAACAGTTTCATGTTTTGAAAGAACAGTTTTCTTTCTGAAAATGTGGCTTTCAAGTTCAGAATGCTATGCAAGAGTGTACTAATTGTTCCTTTCTAAATTTAGAAAGTGTAACTCACAATGGTTCACCAAGCTATGCATATTTAGTTTGAATTTCACTAATTCAATTTCAGTTAAACTTCTATAAATGAAAAATATTAAGAGTAATTAGAGTGCTTTAGCAAGTTACACTTCAAGTCAAATAAACAAGCCTGAATCATTAAAAATCGGTGACAGATAAATGAAAGGGACTGGAAATAATTTTGAGAATAAATGGTGATACAGTGACACTGAACAGTCTGTGCTAGAGTTTGAGGTGGTTTTTTTTTTTCCCATATCCGAAAGATTAATTTATAATTTTGCCCCTGAACTCAATAAGACATCTACCCAATGTCTACCATTCCATGGGGAATAAGGTGGGAGAAAAGCTGATTCGTACCATACTTTATCTGTGTTCTCACTTCATGCCTTCTGGGGTGGGTTTTTTATGTATATGCAATTCTGAAAACATTTCATTAGCACGCAGGCTGAATTTCCCTCAGACTGTTTTATATTAAATCCAAACTATTTGCCAGTACTGAGGAGCCTGACACCGTCTCTGTTCCACAGATCCATAGCAGTGAGCCCAAATTAGTACTCATTCACAGAAGCAGAGTCCTTGAGCTTTCAGCAGCAGATCTCTGCTGACAGAACCCAAGGAAATGTTTTCCTTTTTTTCTTTTTTTTAATTGCAGCATTTTTTATTTTTCAAAAGTGATCAGAAACAGAGATAATTTTTATGATGAAAATAAAAATTGCTAATAACGTCTCTTTTTTTGCCTCCCCATAACTAGGAATTAAGTCCACTATGAATGGGCAAACAATAAGCTCAGTAAGTACCTCAGCAGGCTCGCACAAGGTGCTCAAATAAGAACCTCAAAGATCAGCTGTGACACCCAAGGTTTTACTAGTTGACCATTTATAAATGATCAAAGTGCTTCTCAGAAATTGCAGTCTTTGAAATGGAAATAATAGTTTTTATCTTAAATTTTGCCTTTACGCAGGTTTGGAAAGTTTTGGTTTCTTTCTTGAAATAGATTAGATGTCTTAATTGTAAATCAATCTAAAACTGCTCTGTTCTCTTTGTCCTAGTGGTAATCCTAATCAAAGCCACAAGTCCCATCCCACTGGTCATTAAAAGGAAATATTTCTTAGTTTTTAGGATTTGTAATTTCAATTATTTTTGCAATTATTTACTACATATAATTTTTGATCTTATTATATAATCCCAGTTACAATTTCTGATCAATTATTTGATGCAACTTCAAAACAACAAAGCTTAAATTGCACCTCGTGCAAGATGCTGATTTATGAGTGCTCTAAGGGTCGGCTATTGGTAGGACTAGCTCAAAAAAAACCCCCAGCAAATCTTCCCTTGGGATTTAAATCCACTTGGCAATTTTTGCACAACAATTTAATTAGGAAAATTAGCAAGGGAATACTTTTGGAGTACTGCAATATTTTGCAAGTTTTCAGTTTCCTACCAGAAATGCTTGCCCTCTAGTCCAGAATGACATTAAGTTGTTGAGAGGAACAGTGGATCATCTCTTATGGGGCCAAGATAAAGTTGCAGTCACTTCACAATTTGCATATTGCAGAAGGCACCTGAAGTGCATAAAGGTCATTCAAATTAATCAAATATTAATAACTTAATAAGACTGGATTTGATGGAAGAGGGTTGCGTGTGCATCCATTCCATCTCAAGTTGCAGTTAAGTTGATTTTTAGTTCTTAATGCTCTTTTCTGGTCATTTTGCAATCTAAGAATATCGAATATTTTGATACCATTTTTGGTCCTGTAACAAATTTGAGAAATCACTTAACCACTCGGAGGGGTAGTGGCTCACATCCAAACAGGTTTGAAAAAAAGAAAAGCTTGTTGCACAATGAGGTGTCTTTGTTTCTTCAATTATTCTCCTTGCTCTAAAGGAGACCTTTAAGGTGAATTCTGAGTGAGCAGCAGAGCTGATAGAAACAACAATCAGGAGTCAATGATACAAGGTGCAAGAGGCACAGGGCTTTGGTGGCCAAATCCGTGTTAGAACCTCTCATTCACAAAGCACTTGACTGCTATTGCCACCTGCAAAAAAGCAATTTGGAAGAGACATTGCAAAGATAAGGTTAATGGAATTTTCCTAAAAGCCACTCCTAAGGGATTCTCTGTTAAAAGAACCACTTTCCACTTTGGATCTTGTTTTATTTCAGTTATCAGTCTTATAAATTAAGGCAGGCTTCTGACAATATAAAGTGTATAAATAATATGCAGTCCTCCTTGAACTCCTATAAATTAGCCAGCAGTGAGATTCAAGTGAAAGACCTCAAAATAGCATCATCCATACAGCAGAATGTTTCTTCCCACAAGGAAACTCAAAAGTGAATAGCAGCAGACTGTTTACAATAAAGTCAGAACAGCAGCTCTGTTGACTTTCCCACTTTATTCAGCTTGAGAATTCTGTCTGATAAGGGAGGTACCAGCAGAAAAGACATAGAGACCATAGATCTAAAGATAACTGCACAAAAGTAAGAAATAGTATGGAAACTAATGCAACTACAGTGAAATGGTTAGAAATTAATATGGTTGAAGGCAAACCAAGAAACAACGAATTACCCAAGTCATTCAGATGCTAATAGAAATTTTCCAAATTTTGTTCCTTTTGACCTTTAATTTTAGTACAGGGCTTACAGAATATTTTTGCTGAGGGGAAAACTGAAAATGCTTTAAACAAATGATTCGTTAAAAAAACCCTCCATGGAGAAGTGTGATAGAATTATTTTATTCTCTTGAACAGAATGCTCAAGGGAGATGGCATTTTCTAATTTTAAGAGCTAAACCAGAAAACAGGATGTAGTAGATGTGATTTAAGTTAGGGACAGCTGTGTTGAAGTTGTACAGTAGGAAATGCAATGGTATTACAGAAAGGATAAATTTAGACTTGTGGACTGAGGATAAAAGCTTTTTGTATCAAGCAGTACTTTTTGTTTCTGATCCAAATAACAGAACACAAGCCACTGATTCTGAAGTGCTCTCATAATCGCATAGTACTGTGAGTATTTCAGCCCTCACACCAGAATGTCTGCAGACCTTAGTGACAATCCATGATTTTAGCTCTACATTAAATGGGTTCATTTGCACAAAAACAAGGCATTCATAATTCACCTGCAAGTCAGATGCAAACCACAAAGCTCCTTTTCAATCATACCACAGCCTGGCTATTGTACATCCTGTTCCCATCAGTCTGTAACAGTTTTGCCTTCGAGATATCCCTTCAAACCATTTTCATGTAATACAAGGACATTCCTGTCTTGTTGGGGAAATATTAGAGGAGCACTGCTGTGTCATTTCATCCTTGGCCTGAGTGGGGTCAGTGTCTGGCTGGCACCAATGTATGGAAAAGTCTGGGAATGTGTTAAGTCTGACAGTATTGGAGTTTTGGCAAGTCTCCCTCTTGGGAGCAAAGAAATTGTGGTTTATGAAAAGGAAATAATTCTACAAGTTTTGCTGATGATGGCTGTTCATAATAATAATAAACTCCTATTTTACAAAGAATTTCATCTGTAGGATTGGATCCTGTTTAAAGGGTATAATGTAGAAAGATATGGGCAAGCCTAGCTCTAAATAGCTTGTCCCTCTCTCTGTATTTCTTGTATCTGCAGCCACACACAGACAGTGTTATGGAATAGATTAGGCCCTGAAAAAAAATGCACCTGTTTCTCTATGTTGGAGAAGGACTCTGATCTCTTTAGCAGTATAAGACACAATCGATGACCCCAAGCTTTCTGCCATTTCTGTGACTTACAGCTTGCCTTTCCTCTGAGTTATTGAACAGGAAGACAAAAATTATTATTTAATCCATAATCCTATCTGTATTGATATGTGAACTATGTAAAGATATCCCAATTCAGACTGCACTTCGAACTTAAAGTTGTATGTGCTGTTTGGCAACAAGGGAAACAGAATTTTTTCCTGGGCTGCCCGTGGTGGTTTTTTAGAACTTGAAGGAAAGCTCCATATGAACAGAACTGCAATGTTAGCCAACCTGCCAATCAAAACACTAATCCTCCACACATCTCTATCATCAGGAGACAGATACCTGGAAGCTGGTATGCAGATGATAAAGGGGAAAGTTGGACAGAAACCAGAAAATGTTCAGAATAAAAATTAAATACGTATGTCCAGAAAGATTTTCCTTAAAAAAAAATCTAATATGAATGATACTAAACAATTTTGACCTCCACAGATTAAACAGAGCTGTACGCACATACTCATGGCTGTTGTTTGCTTTCAGGTACCCCCTGGAACAGTATTTTGTCTTTACTGAATTTCCAAACAAAGGTGAAGTGTTCTTTGAAAGAGGAAATATCCCCACTGGTTAGTTTTGAGTCACATCAATGACTGTGGAAGGCATAATTAACTATTTCAAGAAATAGGCAATGTTTTTATATTCAAGTCTTCACATCTGGATACAATAAAAACATGGTGAACTGGAGAAGCAACAAAACTCTATGACAATATCCAGAACTCACTGGTCATTCAATATTAAACATTGTGTTCTTTTATCCACCACAAAAGAAAGAAATGTAAAGATCTCTGGAACTGTGCTGTCCGCTTCTACTGTTTTCTGACACATTAGGCTCAAGCAGATAAATTGGAGTAATTTAAGCAGTCTTTTCAGATATTCTCTTCAGATATTGTAAATAAGTCTTCAGATAATTGTAAATATCATTTCTATACATGACTCTTGATCTAGCATAAACCCAGGCCATTCATAACAGTAATTTGACACTCCATGTTTAGCTGTTTTGACCATGAAAGTAAGTTACAAGAACTGGTCGTGCTCAGTGATACATTGATTATCTTTCTTGAGATTAGGCTCGTCTTCAAACTCTGTGTGAAGTTATGAATGAGAATTTTGGGTTTTGTGAGTATACTTGCAATGCTTAAAATTGGCTGGTTCCCTAAGTGTTCCTGCCAGTAAAGTAATTTGCTGGAATACTGTTGGAAAGCAAATACAGAAGGGGTGTGAATACAGTCAAAGAGAATTCATTTGCAAATCAAATGGATGGTGGAAGAGAAGTTGCATTCAGTCAATTCAACAAAGACACTGTCACAATAAATACAAGAACATTTGGCAAGGATAACCTTTGCAAGACTTGCTATCTGTGTTCTGCAAAGGTATCCATATGTGTGAAGTTCCTATCTCCATGCAGGATTCTGTCTATTCCAACAGATGCAGAACTGGCCTATCTAACAGCTTGCAGAGCCAGATCACTAGACTAGCATTAACATTTAAAGCTGGAACTGAAACAACTTTTCTGAAGTCATTGTATAAATGACTAGCCCTTGTATATAGGAGGAAGAAAAGTTACATAATGCTTTATTTCTATTTTATCCTTTATTAAATAAACAAACCAAGTACTACCATTATTATCATGACAGTGTGGGAAAGAAATAAAAAACCCCAGAAAGTGAATTGTACATAAATAAGAACTAGGTACAGGATATTTATATTTCCACTCTCCTATTCAGTAGAGCACAGAAAGATAGTCAGCAGCATTAAAAAAAACAAACCAACAACAAAAACAAACAAAAAAACACCCAAAACCAAAACAAAACAAGCTAGGAAACTATAATTTTCTCCTTAGATTCATGAAGAAACTGAAAAACATCCTTGTTTACCTCATATTTCACGACAGTAGTCAAGTCCACTCCCCAAGTTATGGTTACTTGCCTCAGGAAAATTTCTTCTCCACAGAGATCATATCATGGCTCCCTAGCAGTAGCTGCCCATAGCTGACCCATCCTAAGCATCTACTGGTGTTGTGTGAAAAAAATTAGATTTAATGAACTCATACTTCTGCAAAGGGCTGCCAAATTGTTTACCCTGGCAACACAATACAGCAACTGGGCAAGGATCTTACTCCTTGCTACCTTGTACTACAGTGGTATCAAAAGCCTGACAGAGGATCTTAGGATTCACCAAAACAATAAAAGTCTGTTTCTGTTCTCTAGGCTTTTGTAAATGGAACCAGCAAAGAAAGAATACAGTCACATTTCTCAAATCTTATCCATACCCTTCTTGGCTATACTGTAATTGCCTAAACATGACAATTTGAGTTGTGACTTAACTTGTGATTTGATAATTTGAGATAGCACTTTTTTATAAATATAATTACATTCACTTTCAACAGAAAAGTTTGAAAGAAGAAGAATTTAAATTTGAGATAAAGCAAAAACCATACTCTAAAATGTTTGTCCTGGCTAACATTTCTAATATTTTGATTTAATCGGATTTCAAAATGAAAATGTTTTGAAACCATAAATTTTTTGTAGGTCTGTTAATTTCTAATAGACTATAGTTAGCATCTGTAGAGACTCAGGAAAAACAAATTCATTGCAAAGCTTGTCTGATACCTTTATAAAAAATAAAATAAAATAAAAACGAAGTACATCGAAGTACACCAAAGTACATCGAAAAAATAAAATAAAAATGAAGTTAGGCAACGATGCTTGTGTGGGGTCCAGCTTCCAGCTGAGTTCTAGAAGATTGTATAGTCCACACTCCCTTTTTGGTTGAGACTGCCCAAAGGAGGATTATGGCACACTTGGTCAGTACTGAGTTTGAACCAGGCTCCAGAGATGAAAGCACATGAACTAATCTGTTGAGCTATGAAGTTCACTGCTGTGCTGGTTTATAAAAAATCCTATTAACAGTGTGACTGAGGGGTCAAAAGATAAGATAGCAGACAGCTGGAAATGATGGATCAGACAAATATTTTAGACAAGAAAAGCATTTCTTAGATATGTTGTACTTAACCATGTATTATACAACCAGGAAGTACAGGTGACTAAAGGGTAACAGTTTCTTCTATTGCTTCAGAATTTTTAAGTTTTCTGTGCTGTCTGTGCTTCTCTGGTATTATTTATGGCACAATGACCTGACATGCATTTTGGCTTCAGCAAGGCATTAGATAAGAAATGCATGTAACATCCATAATTAGCAAATTTGACACATAATATTCCATGTATTTTGTACCTTTTGCTTCTTGAGACCTCTTATGTCTTCTATTGTCTGCTCTCTTGAAATCCTCTCAGTATGTGCATTATTTCCCTACTATAGGTAAATGGCCTGGCTCAAAGTCCACTGAACACCAAGAGAGAATCCCAGTTATACCACCAAATTTATATCCCCTCAGAATTCAATGTGCCTGGAACTCAATTTCTAAAAGAATAACATCAGCAGACTTTGAAATATCAGACATCACAAAACCAGAAAAGTCTTGTTTCGTGTACACATCCCATTGCAAAGAAATTTATGGTTCTTTCACCCAAGGCAGGTGCTGGGGATGTGTACTCAGCTGGCACTTACAGTCAGCGCAGATTTGAGTCTGATCTACGTCTCAACTCCAAAAGAATAAATAGCACTTACCCCTTTTGATTAATTGTGGAAAAAATATTTAAAATTCAAATTCTGAAAAATTGGTTAATTGCTAAAAAAGTTTTGTTCTACTAAACATGCTGATGTTTTAGTATTTAAATGTATTTTATTCTTTATTGTTACAGAAAACAAACTTGAAGGTCTAAATATGGGATAACTCAGTTGATGCTGAATTTCAGAGCAGGCATAAATCAATACCTGAAGCTTCCAATTTAAGAGTGAAACTACAGAAGTCATAACTGAAGTTGACTAGATAAGGAGCCAAATTACTTGAGTAAGAAAAATTAATCTTACTTTATGCAAACATGAAGAAACACTGAATTCCTGAAAGACTAAGGTTCTAATCTGTCTGGGCTTTGCCTTCCAAAAAATTTGAAACACAGAAGGTCCACAGTGTGCTTTTCAAATGAAATGCTAAGAATAAGCAGTGAAACTACAAAGCATGGGGGAAAAAAATAACTAAAAAGAATAGGTCAGAAAGCATTGCAGAAAAATTAAATTAACAAAATCCTAATGTACTGGATTTTGTAAAGGAAATTAAGCAATAAAAATGAAAGGATGTAGTTTCCCCCACCCCCCCCCCCCCCCATTTATAAAGGAAAAAAAAAAACAAGGAAAGAAGTAGTCTGAAAGCCCAGCAGAGGTTAACAATAATCTTGGTATGCTTAAATGCAGGGTAATTAAGAATATATAAAGACAGAGCCAGAGGGAGCCACCTAATTTACTGAAATCACTCCCCTCTGATCACAGTGAAGACAAACAGTAAATACTTAGTTCAACATTGCACAGGCCATACCCTTTGTAGTCAAGGCTTGCAGCTCCATACCTTTCCTCAACACCTTATAACAAAGTTCAAGTCAAATTAAAAAACTAACAGCTGAAATTACTGTGTGGCATTAGGAAAAAAAGGGGAAAAAAAGGTAAGAGCACCCCTGAAGTATTACAGAATTGGGCAGAATCCCAGATAATCACAGAATATGTAGTACCCATCCAGGTAGGAAGAAAACATTGCTCCCAATCCAATCTCTATGTGTTTTTATCAGTCTGACCTGACAAAACTTTCCTACCTCATTTCAAATATCTAACTCGAGATTTGAGTTTTACACACACCAACCAGAAACTAGATAATGCACCTGGATGTAAGGGGAGCACTGTCATTCTGCCAACAGAGCGCTGCTGGAGATATGGTTTAAATACAAGAAGTTGGAAGCTGACAGAAAGTTACTAAAAAGGAAGCGTATACATTGGATATTGAGGATGTACAAAAGGATGTCCTAAAAGAGATCTTGGCTGACCTACACAGAAGAGTAAAAAATTGGTGTGCTCATGAAATACAGAGATTTTTCAGATTCAGATGTATTACCAGTAATAATGCAACTTGTGGTGCTCATCCTGTCAGCCTGCTATAGTCCCAGTCCCATGGGGATGCACTGATCCTGTCAGGAAAATCCACAAGAGCCAGAGCTTCATGTCCAAGAAGGAGACAGAGGAGTCCTTCAACTTTATTTGAGTAAAGGGAGTGTCCTGCTTTAGGGCAAATCTGGGAGAAACCCTCCAAAGGGCCTCTCCCCCAACCAGTTCGGGAAGAATTTTCCTCATAGAGAAGTGGAAAAAAACCGATTTATTCAACAGGCAAAGCACTGCCCAGCACACACACAAAAATACAAAACAAACAAACAAACAAAAAACCAAAAAAACCCAATACAGAGCAACAAAACAATACCTGTAGCCTCTCTGAAGAGATGACAAATCCAGAAAGCATCTCTCCTGTGGGTGCTAGCTCTGGTCAATCTGCTCTCGCTCCCTCCACTGCTGGAAAATGCCACTGCCCATGCCAGGTCTGGAGCCACAGGTGCCAGCTCCTGGTGCTCCCCCCGGATCCCTAGTCTAGAGCAGGTTCAAATCATTCCAGGTAAAAAAAAAGAAACTGTCCGGGGAAACTTCTCTGCTTCAGTTACTGAAAAACCAAAAGCAAAGGAGATCTCTCTCCCGCTGTCCACCCCAGTGACACAGTCCAGGAGATGAAGCGATGCAACTCCTGTCTCTGGGTGTCGGGGTTTTTTTAATACTTGAGGTGCAAGACTCGAGGGCAGTCTCCCTGACCAACCTCTAAGGGTCCCCTGATATCAGGGCTAAGGTGGCAAAACAAGGAACAGGTCCACACCACAACTCTGGAACTAAATACTTTAATAACCATAAAAGAAAATGTGGGATGAGGTCCAAAACACGTGCACACACTGTAAGAGCTAAGGGTCGAAGACAAGGGTGAGGGAAAATCCAGGGTATTTATAGGGGATGAGGAGAGATGGGTCCAGGGTGAGAATCCAATGGGTAAAGGGAAAGGTGGTGCAAGGCAGGAGCAATGTAGGGAAGGGGCCAGTAAGGTGGGATGGGGGAACAATGCAGTGAACATAAACCAGTGGGGGTACAAGGATACAAGAACTTTCCAGAACTGGGAGGAGAAAAGGGATGACATAACTGGGAATAGGGGCAACCAATGGGAAATGAGGGTTATAAAGCTTTACCATGAACAGTTTTTAAAACCTTTGACAACTTTCTTAGGAACTGTTATAAACTTAAACAAATGCCCTCCAAGGTCTGGGGCCAAGGGGCAACTCCTCATCAAGAACACTGGTCTGGCTTGGGATGTCAGCCAGTTCAGTTCCTACATCTGGGTTTGGAAACAACCGCCTCAGACATTCATTCCACTGCTTCTCCTTCCCTCCCTTCACTCTCAAATCCAACCTTAAAGGTACAAAACTTATTTCTGGGTTAAACAGACGAATGGGGATACAATTCAACACCACAAAATCACCCCAGGACAGGGAGACAGCTCCCCGGGGCACACTCCCGCGGCGTTTTCCCTCTCTCGAGGTTTCAGAGGACGCACCCTCCTTTCATCCCGAACTCTTGGCCCCATGTTGCCCTGTTCCTTTCCCCACTGCTGAGGTACCAGGCAGGTACAGCCCTCCTGAGCCGCCTACCCCATGCCCTCCCTCGACCCCACTGTTTTACCCCGAAGTTCAGCAGTTCAGCCTTGTGCAGACAGACCCCGGTCTGTTCCAGGAGCCAAGCTGTCTGTGCCGGGTAACAAACCTGCTGCCCGAGGTCAGCACAGGCATTCAGAGCCGTTCCGGGACACCAACACCCATCCTTCACCCACGGAATTGTTTGTAAGGCCTTTAGCGCCCGTTTGTGCCCCCCGGGCCCGGGCCGTCCCCGGAGCAGCAGCCGTGCCAGGCCGGGCTGCTCCGCCTTCGGCCGCGGCGGCATCGCTGGAGCTCTGCGCTTCCCAGTGCTCGGGCTTTCGGCTCAAACGCCTCGACACATCGCTATAAACACCACATCAGTGCCCAGCGAGACGCCCCTCTCCTCTTTCCATGTGTTTTGTACAGGAAAACGATACCATTGCTTTCTGTAGGCACCTCAGCTGACTCACGCTCCGTGTTACCCCAGGCACGCAAACCACTGTTTCAAGAGGTGACAGCCTTGGAGAGGGGGACACAAGACAGATTACACCAATTTGTCCAGAAAGCAAACTTACTGCACTGTGCAAAAGGCACAAATACTAAAAAGAACTGTAAGTTTGGTTTTTTTTGTTTTTTTTTTTTTGTTGTTGTTTTTTAATTGAAATACAACTGAGGAAAGTTTAATGGTGTATTTCGTTGTTTTTTTGTTTTTTTTTTTTTTTTTTTTTTTTTGTTAGTGCTAAGAAATTTGGCTGGAGTTTAGGATTTATGAATTGAAATTTAATGGAGAATAAAAACTGGAGATTAGTCCATTGCAAGATGAATAAAACCTGCCCATGAGAGACACGCTTGCAAGAAAGAATACTGAGACTTCAGGATAAACCAAGGAGGAAGAAATAACATCATTTTTGGATTTCAGGATTTAGTCCCCCAGAACTCTTTTGTTGAAATATTTTTAAGTAACAAAAATTACATATTTTATTATTTCTATTTAAAACAGAAAAAAAAAATCCCCAACCAAAAATACCCCTTAAACAACCCCAAAACCCCACAGTACTTTGACCACCTCTAGAGCAGTTACCACACAAATTCCTGTTAGTACTGACAACACATAACCAGCTTAGAATCATTAAATGATTTGGGTTAGAAGCAGCTTTAAAGCTCATCTTGTTTCACCCGTGCCATGAGCAGGGACACTTTCCACTATCCCAGGTTGCTCCAAGCCCCATCCAACCTGGCCCTAAACACTTCCAGGGATGGGGAAGCCACAGCTTCTCAACATAAACTGTTTCAGTGTCTCACCACCCCTATCATGGATTTTTTTTTTCCTCCTACCCAATCTAAATGTAATGTATACTTTTGAATATTATATAATTAGAGACTATTCCATAAAGCAATGTAATATTCCTTTTTCTTATGTGACCTGAGAGTTTTTCTACAAGATATAGCAATAAAAATTAGGATTTTTAGTGTCAGATTTTATATGCTTCCACTTATTTCCTTTGACAAGTAATAGTGTCACAGCAAACATGACTTCTTTCAGTGCCCATAGAGATTGAAAAGCTCAGATTAATTCTACATACTCCAAGAATAACTTAATTATTTTTATTTGAAGGAGGTGACAAACCATATTATTGATGCTGGAATCACTGAAGGACTGCACTCAGGAAATTACACTTTTTCCCACCCCAGACAAAAACACTGTTTTCCACTGTTTTCTCAAACCATTAATTTAATATCCCTTCTTAATGTGCTTTTAAAGAATTGTTGTGTTACAGCTCACATAGTCACTTGCCTGGAAAATGATTTCTATCTTTTAATAATTTCTCAATTTTAATGCATATTTCAACATCAAAGGCAGAGAAACACTCAGTCATTGCTATAAAGGACTCCGTATCACTTAGTGTGAGAAGCTCTGTGTGTTATCAACCCCTCCAGAAATACAAGAATTTCCCATGCCTAGTGCACACCTATTTCCTTGCACTGTGCCATGTATCCTTAGAAATGCCTGTAGAAACATCTTATGTGTACCACTAAATATTTTTGAGTGCAAAGATGTTCTTGCCTTTTTTTTTTTTTTTTTCATTCTCAGAAACTGTCCTAGGTTCCATCTCCCCTTTCAACTCCTGTGTGGCTTGAAAGAAACGATACAAACCTGAGTCCTTAGTTAAGAAATGTAATACATGTCCCATGTTTCCCTTCAAGCTGACAATGCACCTGGGACAATTTGATGCTGTTTCCAAACAAAAATGGACTAATTAATATTAAAAAAATACCTCAGATGTATTTTCCTCATTGGCTATGACTAACTTAATTTGGACAAAGGCATTTCTCAGTAATGGGATCATAACACTGTCTTTGGTAAGAAAATCCAGTGCAGAACGCTGGATACTGATGCTATTTGGAAGGGACACAGCAAAGTCATCTGTCACCTGAAATACTCATTTGGGAAACCTTCTGTGCTAGTAAAACTTGAAACACAGTGATATGAAACTGGAATGCTTTTTGCTCTTTAAATTTCAAGTTTCAGTTGAGTATAAAGGTCCAAAAGCATGGCAAGCTCGTGTGATGGAAAGTACAGCCAGTAGATTTTATCTAATGTTGTAGATGTGATTCTATACTGATGAATTCAACTTACACTGCACTTAAAATAAAAGTGGTACAAAACTTTTCTGTTACCTTACAATAAGTTGCTGTAAATCAGTATCAGCTCTACTCTTTACAAAGCACTGTTGTGCTCTAGAAATTGGAAACTGGACTTCATGTCAGCACAGACAGAAAGACTATTAAAAAAGAGCTCCTTTTCCCAAAATAGCCACCAGTTAGGAGCTGTAAGCCTGAGAGAGACATCTTCAAATCCACAGGAAAAACAATTTACTGGTCAGAGAAATTATCAAATATTAGGAATCTGAAAGTATAGAAAAAAATAGAAACAGTTGTAGCTACAAGTACAAATGCCTTGTAGATATAGAGGACCAAAGTCAAATTATGAATTTTGCCTAATATCTCCCATATTTGTCACTCATATCATGTACAGGACTTCTTCACATGGGCTATAAGTTTATGCATGTTCTGAAGAATATATATATAAAAATATGTGCACATTTTGGCACATGTACATACATAGATCTTCTCCCTCCACTTTCATCTCCTTTCATCCATCTCCCTCATCACAGATGCACACACACCTCTGCTGAAATGAAATAATTCTCACTGCTTGAGTTGGCTACAGTCTTAAGTTCAAACTAGTGATTTTTTTTTTCTTCCATGTTCACATCTATATTTTTTCTCTACAGGATTTAAAGCTTGAGAAGCATGAAAGATAGAATGAAAATAAATTTGAATTCTATATTACAAAAAAATGTGAATATCAAAAGATTCTTTCACAGCTGTGTGACTGCTGGCATTCGTAAAGAGTCAAAGAATCCTGGAATATAAAAAGGCAGAAACACAGTTGGTTTTTCAATCAAGTATATGGAGAAAAAGCAAAGGAAAAAATCTATAGGAACAGCAAGAAGGTCTAGGGGTGGGTGATAGGTAAAACCTATTTCGTTAAATTAAACAGTCATTTCTAGAGTAACTTGAGCAGGAGGATGATATGAAAGACTGACATATTCAGTTTGACTCTTTAAACTGTGGTTTGCATTTTACCAGCAATATAAGGAATAAGATGAAAGATGTCTTTGCTCATTCCTTACTTAATTGAAGTGACTATTTAGAATGCCATTTAATAAAAGATACAATTTTTGTGTAGTTACTATTTGTGTTACCAGAGCATCTAAGATTTCAAATAATAAACCAGAACCTTGCTGTGATAGTGATTCAGGTATTGAGAAATTACTTTGTGCGACTCTGAGCATGTTCTGTATTCTGCAATGCTAATGGAAGCAATGAGACAGGACTACTTTAATCCCCCAGTAAATTCCTGTCTGCTGTTCACAAAATGTAGCAAAAAAGATCATCCATTGCTAGAAAGTTCCTGGCTGAAGAAGAACAGCACACAGAGACTCAGTGAGGTAGTACTGCTTAGTTTGCCCTACCAGCAACCTAATAATGTCTTGTAGTCTCCTGGGAATAAATGTTAAAATGAATATCTAACAATCTGGGCTGCAAACGTTTTTCACTATGTTCTTCTGAAACATTTTAAAAGAGACAAAGTTTTTAGTGAATTAGAAGGGAAGCTACTTACAAAAGGGTGATGCCTGTGCTCAGTTTTATAATTTCTCATTGTTTGATCCTTTTCCATTTCCTTACTTGCTTTCCATGGATTCACCAGCTCCCAGGCTGATTGATACCAGTTACAGTAACTAATTGTCACTAAAGAGGTTCTGCTCTTTTTGGAGGTTTTCAACAATACTTCAAGTACTTAGATACAGACTTACCATAAACTGTAAAAATTTTGTATCTCTGTGTTTTTAAAGCCTAATCACTTCCATTAGAAAAGCTTCTCTTTTGGTTAATTCTATTAATCATAACAGGTTCTTCTAGCATGACCAAGATAAAGGAAGTAAAATAAAAAGACTATTTGGATGTTCTGTAACAGGGAGAAAAAAGATGCTTGTTGGCTTTAATTAATTCATCCTGAATAGACTGAGTATTAGGTTTGTTCTGTATCCTCACCAAATATGCGTACAAAAACGTACAGACACTAACCACAAGTGAGTTGGTTTGCATATTACATGATTAGATCTTGAAGGTCCCTTGCAACCCAAACCATTCTATTATTCTATGATTACAGTTGCTGTCAGTAAAAAAAAATGTGCCAAAAATCAGAAATCTGGCATGCTGATAGCTAAAGAGCTGAATCTGTGAGCAAGATACAAGCAATGCTCTTTGCATGGCAGCAAAGAACTAAACTATAGGAAAAAAACCCCCATAAATACTGAAGCTTTTCAAAATATTTTTTATATGTTACAGGCACTATTGGAGGAAGGGCTGCTCATTTGAAGTTTGCCAGAAACTTGTTAGAACTGCTTACTCATTATTACTATATTTCAATTCATTGGATATCACAATTTTTAAATGAATTACTGATTTTTTTCTAATCTCTCCTATTTGTTGGCTCTTCAAGTGACAAATATACAAAGCCTGACAACTATGCAATCAATTTTATTTTATGTGGAAAAATTGCAAAAAATGCCATTATGGATGCATATGGTTCAGATCTTTCAATTTTGTCTTTAGATTTGCCTCAGTCTCCTCTCTCAAAGCATTTCTAAGGCAGCAGAATATTAGTGGCTCACAAAAATGTCTTTTTATTTTCTTGTGTACATGTCATATAAAAATGTATCATATGGAAAGAGCATAGTTGCTAAAATATAAAGTTAAATGTCAATTGGAGGAGAGAGCGTTTGATCTGCATCTTCTGTGGACAGTTTGCCCTTTGGATAAGCAGCTACTGTAATTATGAAAAACTGGGGAATGCTTTGCATGGACTTTGCTTTTTCCACATAGACCAGAATAATGTTTTCCAGCTAGGTAAGCTAGGGCTGTCCCTAAAACTGAACAGAACAAATGCAGTTGAGCTATGCAGTAACAGTGTCAGAGGAGGCTGAGCTCACCTATGGTGAAAGTGTCCTTTAAACAGTTACCTCAGGTTTGTAAATAGGCTATTCCAAATATTGGATAAGTTTAATTAGAATATCTGGGTTTTGGATAAGATTTTAAGGAATTTTAATCAGAAATACATAAATTGCAGCAGTGAAGGAATTAATATATACACGTGTGTCTGTTTATATTTATCATTATAATGAAAATATTCTGCCCATTACATGAGAATCCAGTAGTGCCTCCTTAAATTGGCATGGCCAGGAATGAGAGTATCCATGTGCACTACTACAGGTTTTGTTTTATTTGCCCTGACTTCTGTGTATCACAGCTTGGTAAGATGCAAAACCCAGAGCTAACTAGGCAATCCACAATAAATAAATACATATCTCTAATGAGCTGAAAAAGTAAAAGGTCAGAGGCTGGGCTTTTGACAACATCCTAAGGAACATGTCCAGCTGTTGGAGTCCCAGCCTTTGACATCACACAGCCAACTGATTTTGAATTCTTGAAATAATACTTGAAAAATATTGTAGGTGATTTTCATATGAAAAATAAAATAGGATCACAAAAAAAAAAAAAAAAAAAAGGAAGTCTTAGGAAGTCTTTCCAGCACACCTTCAGAATTGTTTTTTATGTTTTCTTTTATATTCTATTCAGCTTTTATCAAAGTGGCTACATCAAACTAAGCTCCTCTCAGAGGGCACATCATTTGAAGCCAGTAATACCAGAAGAGAAGATGCCTTTTCACAAATGCTTGCATTTTAGCTAACTGCCTTTTTCCCCTTGACCAGTTCTAAGTCATAAACTCTTCAAACTTTCATTCAACTCCAGAAAAGAAAAATCTTTTGTTTGCAAAGACCTTAAAAATATGTAAAACAACTCTGATACTTCCATCACAATGTGCTGTCCCCAGTAAGTCTTTCGAAGATCATTAAAACACTGCCAAAATTCACATGGAGTTAATTTCTCTCTCTTACATAGTATCAGCTCATAGGGCAGGAAATGTAAAACTTATTTTTTCTCTCCCTCCCAAATGAGCTATGCTCTTGAGTGGGTAGCTGGGTGCCTTATCAATTAAATACCCAAATGCTGTGTTCCACACAGCAATAGGTATGTCAAGCTCAGTATTCCTCTTTGTGGGTTTTGATAAAAAGCAATAAGTTTTAAACAGTTCAGAAAGAGAAAATGTACATTTGAATAAACAAAGCAGTCATATAAGTTCATAGCTATATACAAACACAAATACATATTAATCCTGAAGATTCATTTTGTCCACAGAAAAAAAGCAACTCCTAACCACTACTTATCAGCAATTCTGTGCTCAGTCAGCAGCAGTGAGGGTCGCCTCCAGGGGCTCTGCTCTAAGTGTTTATTACCCTGGTCAGCACTGCTGGTCTCAGCCTGATCCTTCAGTCCTTGCAAGCCCTGCACTTCGAGCAAGAGAAGCACAAGGGTTGGTAGCTCAGACTCCTGAGTGCCTCATGGATAGTGGACAGGCTGTCCAGGGAATGGATCTGGTTTTTATATTATATACTAATCATATTTACTCACACTTGAGAACAACTGCAAGTAAAACAAACATTGCTTTTACACCAGAATTTAAAGAGAAAAGTACTAGATCAAAGACAATATTTATCTGTGTGCTTCAGTGTTGGCTGCATTTTATGACACAGCATTTCTGTGGTAAAAATACAGTGATACTGTTAAAGTTTTTTTATTCCCATTTAATCCACATTAAATAGCATTTGTAACAAGCAGAAGTGTTTTTGCCCCCACAAGGTTGACAGAGAGGCCTATTAATTGTGCAATTCTGACTAACTGATCTTTAGTGATTATCCATTTAACTAAGGGATATATTTCATACACCTCCAGAAAGAGCACTGCACTTATAATAGCAGATAAATTAGCCCTCTGCATTTTTTCCTATTGTCATTTTGCTTCTATTGGTTAGAAACCTTCTACCAAAAAATTTATTACAAGGCATAAAATATGAGCAGATTGCCCATCTAGCAACTGTTTGTGTAACTTGTGAAACATTTATACTGAAGTCTTATCATTCTTCCTTTCACATATTTTGATTTTGCTCTTTCACTATTACAGGGAAAAAAAAAAAGAACATGTCATGCTGTAAATTCAGATTTCTTTTTCCTTTCTTTAAAATTTAGAGCCTTCTGACATTTTCAGGAAACTGGAATGTCAGTTAGACATAATCAGTAATTCATTTAAAGTAATTGCCTTTAAAATTGTCTTAGGTTTCTGTTATGTCTTTCAGTTAAACACGAACTGTAAATACTCTTAATATGATGTTTCAAACTGAGATTCAAGCTAACTGCTTTGCAAACTCTGGCTGCTGCTCTGATATATCAAAGGATCATGAAACCTACCATTAACCTACCATTAAAGTGCAACCACCTCTTGGAGAAACAGGAGCAATCAACAACAGGTACAACACATGGAGGAAGAATATTAGACAAAACAAACAGAAAGATTTCTGTAGGTGATGAGGCCTTGAAGAGAGGTTCAAAACAAAATAAGTCTGATGAAACAGGAATGGGAAAATGACTGTTGGGGGCTGCATGCCAAGAGACCCTAAGGCAGGACCTTCAGGGAGCAGTGGACCTGCAAGGCTAAAAAATGTTGTTAGGTTGTTGCATTTTGCTGCTTTGTTTAGAACATCTTAATGGATCCAAGGGAAAGAGCCTTTGGCAGCTGTAGCTTTTTGTGGACAAAGAACTGTTTAAATCCAGATACTTTGTTTAAATTTCTGAAAAATTAATAGCAAAGAATCTCTGAAGAATTAGCTAATCCTCTATTGGAATCTGACAAAACCACTTTGAGTGTGATGGTGGTCAGAAATATAAATGGATGGAGACCACCACAACAAGTATCATAACACTAAAATATCACTTTATTTCTTATAAAATGAATACTTTTTAAAAATCCTGAATTTAGGGGACAAGATATATTCACAACCCTTTCATTCTTGCGCAGCCAAGTTGCCACTTGTATATAAGCTATTATTGAGGCACTTAATTACTTTAAGTCAAATACAAATCTCTTTAGGAAGAATAGCACTGAATGTCAAACAAAACTGAACTGTACAAGTTCAATGATTAATCCTCCAGTGACTGACATCTGAACATTTTAATTGCATAAACATTCCTCTATATCCAGTAACGCTTCTTAATACATGAAGTTTGGAATTGTGTGACTAATGCTGCCATTAGCTAGATTGAGGATTCCTGATTATTTGGACTGTACACAAATTGCTTCGCAGCAGTTCAGTAGCAATGTTAATGCAGCGCGTGATCATTGAAATGCACAAGAGCAGCAAAATGCAAACGCAGACATTTGTTTTCCAGCCAATCTGATATAAGTGTAATTCATATCACTGTAATGAGGTCTGCTTACTTCCTGTCTTTTTTGAAGTCTCTACACCTTGTCAAGGGCAAAATTGTTTTCTAAATAGAGTCTGCCTGAATTCAGTCTCTTCTGTTGAAGTACTCCATCAGAAAGAATTAAAATAGCTCCTATTTACATATAGACCCCATCCTCATAATATCTGCATGTTGTCTGGAAGCCTGTAGCCTTCTAAATCTATAAACAGCTCACAGAGTCACACCTTAATTTCTTGAGGATCAAGTAGTTGCTTAAAAAACAACATAAAATGCAATTACTAGACAAGAATAAAAAGTGGAGGTACAGTATGTAACTATGTGATAGAATAACAGATTTTGTTACTATTTCAGCTTACCTAGCCACATCTGCATTAATAGCAAGAGGAAGGCCAGCACTGAGCATCTGGAATGTTTGCTGGTTAATTAAACAAACATCAAAAAACTCAGCCTCCTTCACCAGTCTTTGCAAACCAATTAAAAAACCAAACCAACCCCCAGACAAACACCAAGCATCTCGTCTTGTCAAAATTGGAGCGCTAAACTAATGAAATAAAAGCAATGAGAAGAAGCAAAAGGAAATAATTTCTGATATTCTGGGTTTCTTATTTGTGACGTTATCCATACTAATGCTTTTACTGACAAGCATTACTTGAGCTCACTGGCTGTCAACCACTGACATTTGGGCAACCCTTCTAAGAAAAGTGCTCAGGAAACTGGGTGTGCAGCAGCCACAGTACTGAACAGCTGAATATTTTCTTTAATGTGCTGTAGCTTTATCTATAGTACTCAAACCTATCTGCTGGGTCTCTTTTTCTGTCAGGAAATAGGCAACAAATGTGTGTGCATATCAGCAATTGTGATGTCTCAGAAAATTTTGGCTTTTTAAGGAAACTGTTTCATACAAATCCTCCATTTTCATATGTCTGTTTTCACTCCATATTTACCAGATGTCACAACTTCACTTTTGTTCATGCATCATAAAACAGATTCAATGCTGTTCTTTTCTGTAATCCTAAAACAGAGTTAAGGATGACAGGTAGAAAAAATAATTGTAGTAATCCTTTCATTACCTACCTCTTGTCACCTTAGAAAGTAGTAGAGGAATGCTCTGTCTCAGCTAAACAAGCCTTTGGAAATCTTTGATCCTTGCATCTTATGTATTGGTTTAATTGGTCCTATTTTGATCAAGCTAAATTAAGTCTCCTGCTCTTGAAGTACAGTAACACTGAAACAGTTGCCTTAATTTCATTTTTGCTGTCTCGGGGCAACAGTGAAAAGCCCATGTAATGCATCCAGGAGGCACTGATTCACTTGTGATAGCAAGTGAAACACAAAAAACCCTTCCCACCAAAAATTTACACTCATTCAACACGTGCTGGATATTCCAGGGATAGACAAGACAAACTATGCTCTACTTATCACTTACCCCCCCTCCCCCCGATCTATACTAAATGCATGGTATAACTATACACTAAATATACACTGTATACTACATGTGAATGTGCCATTTCACATTTAACGTGAAATTTAAAATGTAAATGTAATACACAGTATTGTCAAGCAACCTCCCTCCTGACAGTGGCAAGTGATCCTCTTTGGAAATGCCACAGTAAAACATATCAATTTCTCCAGGAATCACCACAGATAATGCTTTTTTCCTTTTCCTTTTCTTTTTTTTCAGAAGGGTCTTGCTTTGACTATCATTTTCTTTGCATATCAAACATTCATTCTATCATAATCACTATTAATGAAAGGAAGAACAGACTTTGTTACCTTCTCACCACCAATTTCCTTAACAGACTCAGCAGGAAATAGATCAAAGGCTGACATATCCAGCAGAAAGTATCCATTTCCCGACCTTCCCTTTTGCCTCATTTGCAGAATTTGGGAAGTATTTACTTATCTTCTTTCCCCCTCTCTCCCCTTGCTCTCTGCATCCCAGGCATTTCTGGTATCAAGAGATCAGAGTGCTCCTCCACCCAGGTCTTGTCTTTTGACCCCCTGCAGCAAAAACTTCCTTATTTCCACTCTGTGCTCCAAGGATTTATTTACCATGTGCAGTTGGTTCAGAATACTTTCAGATCTACTCCACAGTCGTATAAATAATTTCACAGCACAAAGGCAAACTCGGGCTTTGCCCTAAGAACACAGCCCCTCTCAAAGCCGTCTGCAGGTCCCCACACACGTAAGTGAGGGGTTTTGGAGTTAGGAGTGTATGAAGCTTCTTCTTAAGTGAAATTGCCCTGTCAAGAACAGGAACTGCAGAGGATGAATTTTAACATATGAAGCCTAGATAACTTTTTTTAATGGAAGATCATTTAATCCCTATTAAATCCTAAAACAACTAATCAGGATAATAATAGCTAAAGCAAGCACAAAGGGATGGAGAAAGAATGAGAGTCTATATTCTATTCATTTGCTTTAAGATAGGGTACTAAAAGATAGGAGGAAGAACATTTCCAGGAAGATGGGTTTAGTTTGACAGTATATAAATAGCCTGAGCTGAGGATGTAACAATTGCTCTGCCTCTTCCAACACTGAGCAGAGTAGTAACTAGAACTGAGCTGACTACGGAACTGGAATATTTTGCAGCTTAGATTTCTTCAATAAGGCTAAGCCAGCTCAAAAGATTTCACTGTTGCTCTAACACACAAGCCTTTGATGTTTCCTCATCTTTACATCATAGAAGGAGCTCAAAGGGTTAATTAAAATTTAATGATATCGGCAGTACTTTGAAAAAGTTATGAACTTGGGTGAGATCAATCACTTTCTTGGACTGTCTGACTTCAAAGCAAACATTATGCAAAGGAAAAAATTCTCTCATTCTGCATTGAATTCATAAGCAAGGATTTCCTCATTAGTGGTCTGTGCATGGAGGAGATTCCAAGTTCAAACTGGAAGAGGTGAGGTGCCAAAAAAACGGTTAAACAGAATTTCATGCCTTTGATGCTAGTCACATGTTGAATGAATGCATCACTGCAAATCAGGGGACACTTGAACAGTCCCAAAATAGGAAATCAGGGATTAAGGCATGAGCATTTTTTTTTCCCAAATTCACAACTTGTTTGCAGAGATTTAGCTAAAACCTCATTAGCTTGTTTATTCAGTCTTAATGACATTCAGCAAAATGTCAACTGAAATTGACAACAAATTTACAACAAAAGTAAAGTTTTTTAAAATGTACACATCTCTAGTCTACATTTGTATTTTGTTTACTACCTACATTTTATTTGAGCTGACAGCTTTCACTTTCTGCAATCTTATTCTGACCTGAAGGTATTACTGTATTTTCTAAGACAAATGCACTTCAGATGACAAAATTATGAAAATCCCCTATAAGTGATCTGAGTTTACCAGTGACTAGTTAGATTTATCATGAAGATTAAGAAAAAAACATTTTAATGCACTCAAATATTGACAGTAAATCATCATCTCTGCTTAGAAAAGGCTGTGTAGGGAGCCTGATTCAGCTCCAATCTTGTGCCTTCCTCTAATTCCAACACAAATCTACTGTGCAAAGGTGGAAATATGCTCCGTGGTATGATTCCTTCTGGAGATTGGCTTTATCACCTATTTAATATTGTTCTCCATAAGCAATTATGGGATATAATATTCAATATGTTCAAAGTTCTACAGTTCTCAATGTAATTATATACTTACCATGAACCATTTATTGATTCACTCAACGCCTAAAATATATGTCTGGGTTTTTAAATATATCTTTTCATTTAATGACTCCTCTTTGCAAATTCCATTTCTTCTTAAATGTCCTACTCTAGACATAATGCTATTCAGGACCACCAGGTGTGAGGCTGGGGACACAGCACAAGGAACAAGTAAAACTGCTTTGTGCAGAAATGCATTAGTGGTATACCCTGAAAGGTTTAGTGAGAGTTATACCTGTGAAATGTGCAACCAACTTCCTTTGAGGACTTATTCACACTGTTGTGATTGCATCATTTATAGGAAGAAAACCGTGGGCATGGCAGTCCCTATTAAAAAAGTACTGAAGAAATCCATGCCTTCTCATGGCAATGCCTGCTTTCCTTCCACCTGCTTTTTAATAATGAGAAAGCCCCAACTTTGGTGGGGTTTTTTTGGTAGTGGCTTTTTTTTTTTTTCTTGTGTCAGCAAAATTTTAATTCAAAGTAATGGTGATTTGCCAAGTCACCCTGCAAATCCACATTTTCTGCTTAATAACTGAATTAAGGGGAAGGCCAACAAGACTGACATCCCACTGAGAGTCTGTTATCGTCTACTCAACCAGGAAGAAGATAACTTATTCTATAAGCAGCTGGAGAATGTTTCAGAACCATCAGCCCTTGTTCTTGTAAGTGACTTCAACCTACCAGACATCTGCTGGGAACTTAATACAGCAGAAAAACAGGGCAGTCCAGGAAGTTTTTAGAGCGTGTGGAGGTTAACTTTTTGTCACAGCTGATGAGTGATCCCACCAGGGGAGAGACTATGTTAGACCGGTTGTTTGCAAATAGAGATGGGCTGGTGGGAGATGTGGTGGTTGGAGGCCACCTGGGGCACAGTGATCATGAAATTATATGATTCTCTCAAAACAGAGATCTGGAGGGCACAGAAGACTGTCCCTGTGTGCTGGAAGATGAGTCAACGAGGCAAATGTCCAGCCTGGATGGCCAACAAAATTTTGAAGGAACTTAGTAATAAAAAGCGATTGTATCATCTTTGGAATGAGGGTCAGATCTCTCAGGAAGTATTTAAGGGAGCCCCTAGGGCATGTAGGAAGAAAATTAGGGAGGCCAAAGCTAAGTTTGAAGTTAATTTGGCAACATCTGTAAAGGATAACAAAAAATGTTTTTACAAATATATTAATGGTAAAAAGGAAGGGAAAGGCCAATCTTTGTTCTCTATTGGATGAGGGAGGTGATGCCTGGAAAGGCTGACCTGGAACAGAGACTAGGCAGAGCAAAAGGAATAAAATAGGTATTTATTGAATGATACACCTCAGGCAGTGCAAGATCCTGGCTGCGACTACACCCAAGTCAAATCCAAGATGGATCCCATTCATGAGTTTTTACACTTTTATAAGTTTTGGTTCATCTACATATTGGGGTCAATTATCCACCCACGGTCCCAGGTTATGAAGTTTCAACCCCCCCGGCTTGCCCCCTTCTGTCTTGGTTGAAAAAAACAGGTGTTTGTTAGGAAACTTTGTTAAGAAAGAGCCTGTCTTGAAATGGAAAATGTAAACCTCCTCCCTCCATATTTTTATAATTTTGAAATTAAGGAGCTCTCAGGCATAGATATGGGAATAGGAATAACAGTTCTTTACTAGGAAAATTAAAATAAAAATACAGTAATACAAAAAAGAATAAAACACTGACAGATTGAGAACACAACCTGACACCCCATCAGTCAGGGTGTTGGCAGCAGTCCCATTAAATGGTGGCTGCATCCTCCTGCAGTGACAGATGTGGTTCAGTGGAAGCAGTGCTCCTGTAGAAGGGTGCAGTTTTCCTCTGAAGGTCCAGTGATGATGTGGAAAAGGTCTGGTTTTCCTCTGGGATCCAGTGGGAAAAGGCTGCTCTGATGCTCCAAATCCCAGATGTTACCTAGGTAGGAAATGCTTTGCTCCTCCCCCTGGGTGCAGCATCTCCCAATGGGATGATGTGATTTTATCAGCCATGCAGTGGGACTCAATGGGCCATTAACAGAAGATATCTCCCTGGAAGGAGGATGGGTTGTGGAAAAGATAAAGAACATTGCCCCACCTGGTTTTAACAGATGGTGATAGAATATATAATTTTGGTTACATTCTGCTTTGCAACCCAAGACACCTTTGACACTGTTTATGTTTTTTGTGTAATGGATGTCCTTGATTCTCTAGCTAGGAAGAGATTGTTTTGTCTAACTACCTTGTGAAGAGAACTTTCTAACACCTGATATGAAGTTTCTGAGTTACATTAAGCAGCAGAGAATCTGAAAAATATAAAAGCTAAAACCCAAGGCATAATACTTAGTAACTGCAGAAGAGGGGAAGGTGGAAGTGCTTAACATCTTCTTTGCCTCAGTCTTTAGTGGGAGGACAGTTTGTCCTCAGGACAACTGACCTGAGTTGGGAGATGGTGTCAGGGAGAAGAATGGTCCCCCTGTTATCCAGGAGGAGGCAGTCAGAAAACTGCTGAGCTGCTTGGATGTTCATAAATCTGGGAACAGATGAATCCATCCCAGGGTGATGAGGGAGCTGGCAGATGAGCTTGCAAGGCCTCTCCATTGTTTACCAACAGTCCTGGGACACTGGGGAGGTTCCAGATGAAGCTGCCCAATGTGATGCCCATTCACAAAAGGGAGGAGGATCCTGGTAATTATAGGCCAGTTAGCCTGACCTCAGTACGGTAAGGTAATGGAACAGTTTATATTGACTGTCATCACACAACACTTACAGGATGGCCAGGATATCAGCCCCATTCAGCACAGATTTAGGAGGGGTAGATTGTGTTTGACCAACATGGTCTCCTCTGATGACCAGTTGACCTGCCTGGTGGATGTGGGAAAGGCTGTGGATGTTGTCTTTTGTTTGGACTTCAGCAAGGCCTTTGACACTGACTCCCACAGTAAACTCCTGGAAAAGCTGCCAGCCCACGGCTTGGACAGGAGCACTCTTCACTCAGTTAAGAACTGGCTCGATGGCTGGGCCCACAGAGTGGTGGTGAACAGTGCTGCATGCAGCTGGCAGCCAGTCACCAGTGGTGTCCCTCAGGGGTCTGTGCTGGGGCCAGTTCTGTTCAATATTGTTATTGATGACATGGATGAGGATATTGAGTCTTTCATTCGTAAATTTGCAGATGACACTAAGCTGGGAGCATGTGTTGATCTGTTGGAAGGTAGGAGGTCTCTGCAGAGAGACCTGGAAGGGTTGGGTAGATGGGCAGAGTCCAATGGGATGAGGTTTAATGAGTCCAAATGCCAAATTCTGCATTTTGGCCACAATAACCCCTGCAACATTACAGGTTGGGGACAGCGTGGCTGGACAGTGCCCAGGTGGAAAGGGACCTGGGGGCACTGGTGAACAGCTGACTGAACATGAGCCAGCAGTGTGCCCTGGTGGCCAAGAATGCCATCCTGGCCTGGATCAGGAATGGTGTGGCCAGCAGGAGCAGGGAGGTCATTCTTCCCCTGCACTCAGCACTGGTGAGGCCACACCTTGAGTGCTGTGTCCAGTTCTGGGCCCCTCAGTTTAGGAAGGATGTGGAGATGCTTGAGTGCATCCAGAGGAGGCAACAAGGCTGGTGAAGGGTTTGGAACACAAGTCCTGTGGGGAACGACTGTGGGAGCTGGGGTTGTTTAGCCTGGAGGAGACTCAGAGGTGACCTTATCACTCTCTACAACTTCCTGAAAGGTGGCTGTAGTCAGGTGGGGTTGTTTCCTTCTCCAGGCAGCAAGTGACAGAATGAGAGGATGCAGTCTTAAGCTGCAGCTAGGGAGATATAGGTTGGATATTAGATAGTATCATAACAAATATTTCAATGAAATGCTGGATTTTGAGTTTATAGATTTCAGTTGAATTATCTCTCTGGTAAAGAGTTTCCATTTAATGTGTATTCAACCTTTTTTCTAGGGATGAAACGGCAGCAGTAGTATTTTAAGAACCAAAGCAATAACAAATTGATTTTATTTTTGGCACTGACTTTTTCCCTTGCCCCTTTAATAGAGAGAGATTCTATAAAATCTATTTCTGCTTTTGAGGTGGAAGATAAAAATTGCTATCATATTTCAAGGGAAAAAAAATTACCTAAAAGTGAGGTAGAGCTGTCTTTCACTGATGTCAAACCCAGAAAAACAATACAACAAGGATTCTTATCTTCTCAAAAAATGCTTGGAAGTCTCTTTGGCAATCCAGAGGTGTCACAAAACAGGTCTTAAAACTCAGCCCCCTTAGCCTTTTCAGGCCCCTGTTCCAATTGAATGGGTCTGATTGCCCATGTTGTTTTGGATGTGATCTCGTTTGTCTTGATATGTACATATAGAATGAAACATGTTTGGTTTAGAAAGTCAGACTTTGATTTGACAGAAAGGTATGAAATAGACAGTTTCCTTTCATACCAAACACCAGTGAAAATTGCATATGGTTGGTAGTTTACATTTTTTGGGGAAAAAAATCTTATTCAGCTAAGCTATTTATAAATGTCAACATGTATAACCAGCAGTAATCATATGTATCTTTTAACTTTACATACTTTTTTGTTCAAGTGATTTTTTCCAGTGAGATGACTAAAACACTGGCCAATCGTAATTAAAGAGAAAGTGAATCCACTTTTTTCCAAATTAACTACAAATGATTTTTATTCCTTTATATTGACTTCCTATTAATTTATTTATAAATTTCAAGCAACCTTGCTTATATTTAAAATTAACAAAATAATAAATATTAAAACCAATATATTTTTCAATAAAGTTCAATGAAGTCACAGTATGCAAGTAGATACAATTGTAAAACTACTAAAATCCTAAAATAGATTAATTGAGGGCAGATCATGGGACTGCTACTATTACATTTTGGTGTATGATTCTGTTTTTTAGTTATTGGGTTTCAAGTTAGGGATGTCTCTTTATTTAAACTTCCATGCTGTTCCTCAGGCAGCTCTGCTCTTTAGTACCATATTTGTTCATTTAAATTATTTCTGAAGTCTAGCCTGCTAGATTTATACCCTAGCCTAAAAATCACAGGTAAGGCTGCCAGTGCTACCAAGTTCTCTAAGCAATTCTAAATAATGGGTACTCTGACTTCATTTAACAAGTTAAAATAAAACATCAACCTAGTTTAGCTGTACTGTAGTAAATTTGAACAGAAGTGAAGGATTTGCTGTGACACAAAAGTCTATTGCCAATTGTTTGCAATAAAGTATTTTCACAATTAGGTACATGTAAATGAAGAGTCCAAAGTGTTCAAAATGACAATCAAATTATTTCCATAAGAGCTACTCCCTACAACCATTTCTACTACTGATGATTACATGTGATTACTGTATCAGGGACAGACAAAATTTGTCTTCCTGACAGGAAGACAGAGTGCACTGGAGAGGGGGAAGATGCAGATTAGGATGGCTTGAATGCAGGCACTGACAAGGCTAACAATCCACCAGGCACAGCAATCCATAGCAGCAACCATGAGAAATTTCCAGAGGGAATCCCACACTGGAAAGTTCTATTATACCAGGAAAGACCTTAATGAAAATTAGCTCTGACATTTGGGAATCAAAATGGAAGTAATGAGAGGAACAGTTCAGTCACCTCTCAGGCTGTGGGTCTTCTCAAAGACCCTGTGGGGCTGTGACAAACTTCTTTTACTTTTATAAAATGATCTCAGGTCTGAGAACACCCCGAGGAAGGTGTCAGGCAAAGAAACAATCCCTTTTTGATGACAGATGATCACCTATCTTAATAACAGCTTTTACTGTTCACTCCAAAGACTTTCAAGTTCTTTATTTTAAAAATATATAACACTGCTAAATGCAATACAAAGTGCCTTCAGCTGTTGTCACTGTATCTCTTTCTGTGCTTCATTTTTTCCATAAAACCTCTATGCTGTAAAGGGAAAACCAGTTTAAAAAAAAAAAATTCTTTTCTCTTCTCCTCCTACACAAAGAGGCATTGTAGGAAGACAAATGGGAGAATGAGAAAGGGGGAAGTATACACTGTACCCTTTCCAAAGCACATTTATTCTGCCCTAGTGTGTGTTTCATTGCCTCTCAAGGGTGCAGTTTATCTGCTTTTCTACTTCCAAGTAGATACAGTGCCTTTTATATCCCCTGAACATCTCCTATTACATCACTACCACACTGAATACCGAAAGGATGACACAGATTCAAAATGTCCAAATGTTGCAGTTCTGTTAACTACTCATTAAGCCACAAAGTTTTTAAAGATTCCAGGTTGGATGCCAATATTTCCTTAATACATCTTAATTCTTAATAAGTCTGTTTAGTCTGTGGAGGACAGGAATTATTAATTCATCCTGTAGAAGTCAAAAATAGTGACGGGGAAAAAAAAGAAAAAAAGAACCTGTCCTTGGAAAAAACAGGATTACAGTTTAGTCAGCTGTCATTTTTATTGGCTATGTTGATCATTTGAAGCTTTAACCTGGGGGCTACTTTTGTGGCTGTTCTGTCTTCACGACAATACAGTCAAACAATCCCTCCTCTTAACATTATGAGATAAAAGTGTGAGCAACAAGTGAGTTCTTATACTACTGTGTAATTGTGGCAATATAGCTACACTCTGCATCCCACTGTAATAGTAAGCTTGTGGAGAATAATTAATTGCACCTAAACCATCATATGAGTTTAAAATGTAGGTGTTAAACAGCTAGTTTTGGTTATTTTGACATACCGAACAGAGAATCTATCTCAGCTCCGTGGGGATGAAAAAAAGAGGCACAATATATTAGTAAGATTTTAGCTTGAATTTCAAATGGCAGAAAGCATGAAACACTTAAGTGCTGTGGTAGGATGACTATTAATACAAGAAAAAGATATAGTTAAAATTCAGTGCCTTTGATAGTACTGCTTTCTGCATCTTTAACTATAAAACTTAGCAATGTTACGTGTAATATGAACATAACTATTTCTAGATTGATCCAAACCAGGAAAGTATAAAGAATTTTACATTTCTAGCTTCAGGACAGATTTTCAATAAAACCTTTTGACTACATCCTTGCAGTGAAGTAATTGGAGTTGCTGTGTGTTTATAGCTATGATAGTTGGAGTGCAGAAATAATTGCAGAAATAAATAACATCTTTCATTAGACAAAGTTATTTCATTGGAAACAACAGACATTTATTCATAACAGTCATTCTTCAGATGCTAAAGAGATGCAAAATATGTATTAGAAAATGAATTAACCTAATTAATAACCTAAACATGTGAGGGAAAGTGTGATGAACACCTTTGGAGCCAAGAGGGGTCACAATGTCAATATCCATTCTTTAAAAGTAACTTATGTTTCAGCAAGTTATTTCTTAGATGATGGTTACGCTCCCCTACAATTATCTGAACCCATTATATTTAAGGGTTATCACATGATAAAGCTGAACACATTTTTTTTTTTCCAAAAATTGCATCCTATATTATATCTCAAATTTTCAGCTGCCTGCGGCTTAATAGAAAAGCTAGAGCTTCAATTCCTGGTCATAGGGGGAGAAAATTCATCAATAGTAAAGAGATTGCACTTCAGTCTCCATAATATGAGTGTCAAGAACAAGTAGTGCATGGGGTTTTGAAAAGATCATTGCACAGATAGATAAAATTCTTACTTTACAGATCACCGGGAGACCTAAGCATCAGTGAACCCAATTTTTGAAGCCTTCAGAGGGACTACACTGGTGGAGATACTGCAGTGGAAGTACTTGGTAGTACAGCTGTAGGAGCATGCCATCCTGCCCACACAGTCCTGGCTGGAATTATTCTTCTTCCATAAGGCATACACAGAATCATGAAGTGAAATCATTGCTTCTGGAGGAAATTAAGCTCTCACGGTTACAGCTCGGTTCTGTTACTGTGCTCAGTGATTCCTTTGCCAGCACAGCCAGTATAAACTTCTCGCTATACTTATTTGCCTTTTCTGTAGTTTAGACCTGGCCTAGGGTTCAACTTTCACACAGAATTATACATCTATTCATTTGTGAAATTCAGATTTAAATAAATAGGACACCTGTGGAATACCTACTACCTTTAAAAAATGACTTCAACATATGCTTAAGGGCTATGCTGTTTTGGTTTTTTATAACACCTGGATTTGCTCTTACCTGAAAGTGATATCAAAACATCTTTGCGTTTTCCATCTATGTATTTCTTTCAATATGCAAAATGTTTACATTTTCTGAACTAGAAAAAAAAAAAACCTCAGCAAAACAACAATAATTCATCCAGTGCTGCCAGAATATTTTGACAGTCAAACCTCCAAAAATAGAAATAAATGTTTCTAGATTTCATCTTCTCAAACAGCAAAAAATGCAGCCCCATCTTGGCCAAGATCACAGTGATGAATGAATGACACAGCTCTAATGAAACAACTTACATTTAAAGGGCCTAAACTCTACCAACCTTCCTGGTCTTGTCTGAAGGTATGTACAGACTTCCAGGATTCCAAGAGAACTCAGACTCCATTAAACGTGACTTTGGAAACTGAATTTACCTAGCCACCTAAACCAACTGTTAATGCTCCACAGAAGCTTTGTGTGGTCCCAATATTCTTATGGCTTCTCTGGATGCACGTTGAAGACTTGAACACCCTGATATGTCAGTAGCTTTCTGGACTAAACAATAAAATAAATTGGAAGAGAAATCCCCATTAGTTTGCCATGAATTATTTAAGCAGAACTCCTACTAGTGCACAAGGTCAGCAGGGGGGTAGCACATTCTCACAGTCGTGCTCTGTGCCATCTGCCAAGAACAGCTCTGTGTTGGTGCTGGGGGCAGATTGACAGAATGAGGTTAGCTGGGGCAGTCAATAAGACATAGCCAAAGCTTGGCATTCACACACATCCCAGTAACATTAATGAACTTGTGAACAGGAGTGCATCCACACTATTCTTCTGAACAGAATGCCTTAACAGCCTTGAGTAAAGGACAGCCAACCTTGCTTTCCCAGTTGCACTTGTACAGCCACATGAAATGCAGAGGCATGATGAGGAGAAGCATTTGGAAAAGCAGAGATATTCAAGATTTGACTTTACTGGTAGATTTCTTCTTGCAAACCAAACCAAGAGAAAACTACAAACATGCACTGAATACTGGGAATTGAGTGGACTGTCTTTTTACCTACTGAATTGTTGTAATGGAAATCCGACACTGAATAGCAAAGGAGCAGACACAGCTCCCCAACAGAACCAGTAGAGAGAGAACAAAGATGTGGTAGTGCCTGTAACAGAAGCAAATCCAATTTCAGTTGTGTGTGCAATACCTCTATTTTGTAAATAACAACAAGAATGCATAAACCACTCTATTCTGAACCTCACAAAACCCAAGGATTTTCTGCAATTTCTCTGTAGTTCAACATGCAAGATTATTCCCTGAAATATGTCTGGCCACAAAACACCTGTGCTAATGGCAGAAGCTTCTTTTGCTGGCTTTTCTTGTCACCTCAACATGGTAATGAGAATAGAAAGAGTATAAAGCTGTGAAGGTTAGTGGGATTGCTGGTTTCCATCATATACGTGACCTGGTAATGAATGACTGACAGGCTCTCTGAAGGAAAATGCATAACAAAGGCAAGAACCTGGCCCTCAGATGGAAACTTGATGGCTGGTAAAATACTTGTTAAAATTCACATCAGAATCATGAATATCACTGCAACTGCTTCCATGACAACAAAATATAATGTCATAATGCATATTATGATTTCATGACAGGATGAAGCCTGCTTATCCAAGCAGCCTTTTCAGCACTGAACAGGATTAGAGAATAAGAGTTCACTTTGGGAACAAGTATACTAATAATATTTTTTAAAAATATATTTTTCTTTGTTATAGAGATGAAAAAAAAGGCTTATTAAGTGCAGCTTATTTCCATCTCAACTATGATCAGTACATACAATAACAGTACCTATATGCACCAGGTTTCAAAACAGTTGGATTCTTTGCTCCCATCAACTTTTTTTGGCCTTTCAACAGAGTACATTAATCATAAAATACACTGTCTCCTTTTTCATGCCAAGTATAGCGGTGATTAAGGCTGGCAAATCATTAATATTTCCATTTCACCTTTAATTTCTCTCTCCTATGAGAACCATGCCCTGTTGCCTCTGTTCCAGCACTAGGATTCCACTGACTTACACACATACAACTAAGTTTTACACCACAGATCTGCATAGTATGCTTCTTTCTTGTCCTGCATGAATTCCATGTATTAATACACGAACGTCTCATTTTTGTTTGCCTAAACTGACAAGAGGTTCTGTATTAAAGATACTGCTCATATAAATCCCATCAGTATTACACATAAGCATACTGGAATCCCCATGTTAAATCCTGTTCCTTGGAAATGGATTTTCTGGTAACCCACACCCTCAGGTACCCTGCACAGATGGAAAGAAACCTCATCTCTCATGTTCTGGTGGAGGGAATGAGGGAGAAACCAATGACTTGCACCAGGACTCAGCTTAAGTATTTGAGCAATAACCTAGAAGTCCTTTGCAAGTATATACAGTATAATTTTACTGTACAGCCTGATGGAAATACAACAAAGCTGGCAGTAAATAACTGGAAAATTCCAATGTCTGACCAGTATAATCTGTACTGGTCTACTTAAATGTCACCTCCATGACCAGGACTGAGCAGCTGCAGCAGGTGAATATTACAAGCCTGTCATTACTGGTACTGCTGGTACCCTGGCACAGCAACAAGCTACAAAAATTGTTTCTACCCAGAACCCGTTCAGCACTCCCCCTCTTCATGCTCCAGTTATCAACCTAATCCAACAAGAACAAAAGCAAAGCAAATAATGGGTAAAAGCATGTAAAATTAATTTCCTCATTCCTGCCAAGAACCACTTTTTTTTTTTTTTTTTTTTTTTTTTTTTTTTTTTTTGTCTAATATGCCCATTCTGGGAATGAATAAAGGCCCTCCCTGAAACAAACCCCTACATGGTCACATATTAAAGTAACCATGGCAGGACAGTGGTAAAGTCACTGCAGTTCTGTTCTAAATGATTTTCTAATGTCAGGAACATCATGGATTCTTTGTGAAAGAAGCATATAAAACCTTAAATCTTCTATTTTTCATATTTAGTGTAAGGATTTCACTTCAATCAGCTTTCTCTACTTCCTTTTTAGAACTATCTTTGGCTGAGTAGCTAAGACTGCCAGTGAATACATAACAGTAGTTAAGTAATAATTTCCCCCTAGGAGAAAATTACTTTTTGCATAGAATAAAAAGGAATTAAATTATTTGAGGCTCAAGAAATAAATTTCTCAACACAATGAATCTATTTCTTTATTATTTTTAGTGCAGAGAAATGCTTTTTTTTCCAAATTATGTGTGTAATATAATAAAGACTGCATGCATAATTTTTAACCTTTCTGAAATAACTGTAAAAATTATAAAAACAGTCACAAGAACAATGTTCATGATATGCATGGCCTAATTACATGCTGAGAACATTGGTTCTGATTTTTTTTACAGTCTGAAATTCACCTTTTTTGTTTTCAGAAGCCATAGAAATAGCACAGCACACTTTTCAGAATAATGCAGCTGTCATAATAGGAATATGCAAATCATGATTATTTAAGATGAACTTGATATTTTTCTCAAAGAGACTTTTATCAAATGTGACTCATATAGAAAGGTCTTATTAGAAGATAAGAAATATTATTCCATTATTTGATATATTACTCTCAAAATACTACTACTGAATCAGACAGCAATTACCTTACTTGTACCCAGAAGCAGTTTATTCCTACTAAGTCCTACATTTAGCTACAATTGCTTTCATATTTGCCAAAGGAAAATGTTAAAATATTAATAATCCAGTAACCTATTCCATGACAGTGAATCACTGGCTTGAACTTTTGTTTCAGTCACACATACACGAAGAGCTAAACTTTAATATAAGCACAGAAACTGGAGTAGACACAATACAAAGGTTGTAATATCAGGTCTTAATATTTCCTGCAACCATGAAACAACCAGTAGCACCAGCCACAACTGACTTTAGTAGCACAAAAAAAGAAGCATGTGTGTTCATATATGTGCACTTCTATTTTGTTGTGTTCCATTTATGAAAGAAATGTTAACAGCTGAGAAAATTCTGGCTGGAGTGGCAAAGAGCAACAGTCCCAGTTTAGATTTTTCTTGGTATTTTTACACAAGATTTCCTTTTCCTTTCAAGCAACTGAGGAAATATTTGTAAATGCAATTTCTGAAAATGTGGTAAATGTTGCTGGTTACATTGAACTCCCTCACGACAGCTATGGGGACACACACAGCTTAGGGGTAAAAGTGGCCATATAACCAGAGATTTAGATAAATGCTCAGGGACCAGAGTGAAAACTGTTTAAGAGGACATACCTAATTGTGTTTTTATCAATCCTGATGACAGATGAAGTTTCAGACATATAAGGCTGCAACATCTAAGCAGGAGCTGAGCTTTCAAGGGATTTGAACAGAGGACAAAAGAAACCCTTTTTAAATGTCTTATTCTGAGGACCTGAACACCACACTCTGGGCACAATTTTCATTTTTACAAGGAGTTTTCATTACAAAAGGAGTATAAAATCTCATACCTGGATTCACTATTCACTAGCCCAAAACAAATAAATAAACCATTGTTTTCAGTTCATGCTAGTCATCATATTTGAAGAGAAAGCACTTATAAATTAAAACTTGTATTATGTGATTTAAACAATTGCACATGCTGCTATTTAGTTCCTGATTAAATCCATATGTATATTTGAAGAATGAAGTAAAAAATACAGCAATTTAAATGTCCTCTCTTTTTTTCTTTTTTTTTTTTTTTTTTTTTGGTTGGTTGGGTTTTTTTAAATTTAATACCCTGTAACACTAAAACTCAGTCAAGTAATCTAAACAAACACCAGGAAATATTTCCTCAAATGCAAACTCTCCATTTGCTTTGGTATTTTTTAAAACTCTGTTTCTTTTTGCATAAAATTAGTGGGTTTGTGTTCAGATGTGTTGTTTTTGTTTTTTTTCCCAAATACAAGTGTCTTACTGGAAAGAAAAAAACTCATGAAAAACACTCACCAAAAATATGTTTTAATTTAAAGGTTTGAGTAGGAATTGGTAAGGAGCCATCTTGACACCGACTGCCAGCCTCACTGATGTATTTAAATCCAGTTCTTGTTTACAGTCACCTGCTCAGAGCACAAAATGTAGGAGACGTAGGGAGATGGCAAGTGACAGGTATGGAATACCGAAAGAAGTAATTTGATTGAATTCAATTTGGAAATTGATTGAAATTCATTTGCATATGAAATATGTTTTGCAATTTATTTAGCTGAGATTGTTCGCAGAGCTCAGTTTCCATCCTGTGCAGCTGAGCCTGGGGGTTACCTACAGGACAAGGCGGAGCTGGGGAGGGCTGTGCCAGGAGGTACCAGCCTGCCTGGTCTGGGGACCCGCTGGGACAGCTCCTTCAGGGCTGCCATCCTCCCCTGGAGCCTCCTGCCCGGCTGGGGAGCTTCTCCTCCCTCTTTTGTCATTGTTGAAATGGTCTCAAAGCTGCAAAATGCTCAGCTGAGAAAACCCAGAAGATTTTCTGTCAGACAAAACTCTTCTGTATTCATCAGATCTTTGATCGCTTAAACCAAGTAAAAAGATACCCTAAATGGGTAGGAACAATAAAATACAACAATGAAGCTTTTCTGTCCTCCTTCTCTTACTGGAATTGCTCTCTACATGGTAAGTGATACCTTGACCCGAACCAGCGGAGAAATGAGAAATACACAGAGCTTGGTGTGGGAAGGCCCAGAGCCAGGTGCATTCAGTCTGTGCTTTTGTTCTGGGCCGTGTTCCCCCTGTATTAATCTGGGATTTACATCAGCGCTATGAAAAGGTCACATTATGGCATGACCTGAAAAGAAGTTTTTTATTTCTAGTGTAAACCTAAGCTAACCAGCAAATGCCTCTTGTTAAAATTCTACTACTCCATTCATTCATTCTCAAATTACTTATTAATTTAGCTGATGATTTCCTGTGGCTAATCTTACAGACCTAAATCTCCTTCTGTCTTCATCCTTCAAAGAAGAATTTAAGCCTCTCTAATGCAATTCAGAAGTTCAGCTTCACTTTCACAAAGCCCTGTATTTTTTCTGCTTCAAATTCATGTCCTGCATTTAAATGAACAATGATACAAAGAACTAATATTTCCTTGTATAATTTAAATTTTAAGACTGAAGACTTAGAAAATAAAAAGGAAAGACATTGCTATTTAATTGTTTTCTTAGACAATAGCAACTCTTCTCTTGTAAGTAGAAGGTTCTTTGCATTAAATCTCTTGCCTTTTTAGTGGGGGTAGATGCATGTCTGCAACATTAAAAAAATTACAAATGCCAAGCTGTTCATATTTGATAGAGAGCAATCGTGATTCAAGATTGCTTAAATTCATCATTGTTTTTCTCTAAGCATGAGAAATCTTAAATGGCATAAAGAGCTGTTCTATACCACCAGACATGAATTTCTTTGAATTAAATTAAACCCACTTCACCAATTTCAATATCAATGAATCGGGATATATCTCCTACAGTAAAGAGAGTCAAAGAAGAGATACAGAATAAACTCACATATCCTTGCAACAATTATGATAATAAATTCATCTTGGCAGATAGGATGACTTTTTCCAAAGAATAATTGTCCCTTCCTGGTTGCCAAGATACAGAATTTTCACTCAGAGCATATCTTGAAAATTGGGAGCATTTGAATTTTTACAGTAATTTTAAGGTGGTAAAAGGGTAATGGTGAGTAGCTAAACAAAAATCATTTTATTGAACACTTATCAGGATCTGAATCATCCAGGAGATATCACGCAATCTCTTGTAAATTCCACTTACTGAATTAATAGGTTAGTACAAACACTCAAATCTCACTGATTCCACAATCCTTTCACCATATATTTCAATGTGATTGTCAAGATATGCAACAAAGGCAGAAGAAAAAAAAAAATGTTTACCTCCAAAATACTGTGCATTTAAAAGTGACAATTACCAAGAAGCATCCCTCTTAAGGAAATCAACTAAATGAAATCCTCAGTTCCAAAACTTTCTCAATAAATGAGAACTATGAAGAAATACTTCAGCTAAGCCTTCTCACCATTAAAGCTCCTAGTTTAAATTTTAGTAAGCAGCCTTGATACAGTGATTTTACTAATGAGTTCTAGCACCATTGGGAGACCATGCTGAGGCTGGAGAAATGGGGCATCAGGAAAAGGCTGGAATATCCTGTTCACTTCCAACCATACACTAGAATTATCTTCTGTGAACCCTCATTCACATTTCATTTTATCAAACAAACTACTTCCAGACTAAATAGTTGCTTTGACATCTGCACATCTGCAATGCAATGTGTGAACACTTAAAAAAAGTAATTTCTGACCACCTAATCCACTTTCCCTAATCTACTTAGGTTCCAGTAGGGCAAAAATTTGATCAATTTGCTGTGACCAGAAGAGGTACATGATGCTATGTGCTGTGTCCCTGCACTTGCACATGACAAACTGATGATAGGAGATGGTACGGAGAATGAAATAACGCTGAGAATAAGCCAAAATTTTTCAATGGTGTACTTTTGCATGAAATCTGCATTATTGGACTAAATTTTTTCAGGACTATAGTGCTGATGCAGCTGGGAAAAAAGTCCATTTTACTACATTATATTAAATCAGTTTTTTAAAAAAGAAAATAGCGTTTATACATATCAATAGCAATAGATACTGTATTGCTTGTTTTGACATAGAAGTCTAACTTGTTTTGACTTTACCAAATCTCTGATTACAGAATACCAAGTGAAAAAAATGTAACTAGTTGTTCTATTACATATGACTTTTATGTTATACAATCTTCAGAAAACCTGCATCCAGTGTTTGGTACATTTCGAAGTGACTAGTGCAGTATTTCTAACCTGTGTGTACAGTTAAACATATTCTATTCCCTAACTTGCACATAAATAATGCAATGTCTGATCTGACATTCATATTTTGCTGCTTGACTGCCCTGCCATGGTTTTAGTAAAAACCCCCCAGAGCTGGCTGGGACAAAACTCACAGCAGGACAAGGGAGCTTTGCAAATCCAGACCCAATAAACACCAGGGTGTTCTGTGAATTGTGCCATTAGAGGATGCTGAAGAGGCAGATTGTTTTGAAATGTTTTTATAGGATACAATTAACATATTATAAATATACTTTTAAAACCTATGGCTATTGAGATTGCTCTAACCTCATTATAGTCTTATTTCTCTCCTGCTCTCTTTCCCGTATTTTTCCACACACAGCTTCCATGAGCTTGAATACTATTTTCTTATTATTACAAAAGTAGAGGAAATTTTAAGGATGATGGTCAAGTATGGGCTGAATTGCCTTTAAGGCTGTATTTCAGTACATTCACTAAAAGAAGTGGTTAATAGCAGGTGTAAGCAGGTAATTCCTGTTTTAAACAACTGTGTGTAAAACACTTGGTTCCTCACACATGCTTGCAAAATCAAAGTTTGCTGAGTTTGCTGTATGAAGGACCCATTAGCTATATCCTTACAAAAAGAATAATTTTGGACACGGAGTGATTAAAAATTCTGAATTAAAAAAGCCCACATTTTTCCTATTAGTACAGTTTTGTTCTAATCATGGCATACCACAACTTTAAAACAGATTTTCCGGCATATTCAGATTCACATTGTTTGGTGCCCCTCCACAGGAACAGGGCTGTCATCCCCTATACCCAGAGTTGTGTATGATGTAGTTCATCTGGCATATACTCAAACCCATGGATGGATGAAGCGCATCCAATTAATGCTGAAATTTCTTTGAACTTCACACTGGCAGGAGAGAAGGAGTGTCTTATGCCAATTACTGCAGTGGATGGGACTGAAGGACTTCCCCCCTCATACTATTCTAGGGAAGACAGAAGCTTTATACTTTCACAGGAATTAGTCTCACAGTGCTTAAAGACCAGGAGTACTCTTCCCAATCAGCAATTCAGCCCCTTGCTGCTGCAGACATATACCTTATCAACACTTACATAAACATGTTTTGCTCCATTTTAAGTGTTATCTCCTATGCCAGTCAGACAAGCTGCTACACATTTTAATGCCATCTATAGTTACAACTGCTGATTTCCAAGAAAAATTTTCAAGGGGACTTTAAATTTTGCTGTGAGAATGATATCCTTTAACATGAACAGCTCGTCACATCTTCCAATTTTTATTTAGCTCCCACAGCAATGCAGCCTTAATGGGCTGAGCTCCCTATATGAGGCTTACAGGCAATTTTGTGCAGCCTCCTCATGCAGGCAGTCCAAAGCTCTCATCTTTGCTCTTCAACTGCTGGAAGTTCTTTCCCTGACTTGGCACATATTTGAACCACAAAGTTCCAGTTCCATAAGGTTAGAGGCCACTGTGTCAAGCAGCACTGGAAGGTGGGAGAAGAATTCACCATGTGGCACTGGCCAGATTGTATGTGATGAGGAGGATCTGCATGAAAATAACACTGCTGGCCAAAGCCCCCAGTGATCTTTTCTAAAGCAGTATCAGAAAGTGTTTAGCATTGACAGGGGAAAAAAAAATGCCAGGAGTAATGAACAGAAAAATAGACAGGGAAGTAGAGAAAGACAGAGGATTCGGAAAATAAACTGATGGAAGGAAACAAAAACCAGAAAAAGCATTCATGATTGCCTGACAATCCACTCCATGTAATAATCAGTGGCTTCCAAATCCTACAGTGAGTAGGTTATGGGATGGTAAAAGCTTGCTAAGTGTTATGTTATGCAGATGTGGTACTTCAAAAACGAGCTCTTAATTTTTAGATAATACTGGGTATGTATGTTTTTTTAAATTGGGAAGATTTCCAGAAGGATGTTTTTGTATTATTTCTAATATGTGGCTTAACACTTCTGTTCCACACCAACAAGCATTAGCTGAATGTCATGAATATGGGGTTTTCATTTGGTTGGTTGGGTTTTTTAAATGTCAACAAGGGTTTGTCTGAACTTAAGACTGAATCAAACACTATTCAAGTTCTCAGGTGTGAAATAACACAGCAATATTTGAAACACCTGTAGTTTTTGGACTGACACCACTGTGCTAATACCACTGTCTTTGTCATGCACCCTACAGATTTCTAAATCTTGTATACAAGTCCACAGTATACATCATTGATGACTCTGCTGTTCTTTGTCCAGCAGTATGCCACATTTACCAAGCCTTTCTCAGCATAGACCCTTGACCTTTTCTGTCACTACAAGAACTGAAAATCCTAAATATTTGAAATCCCTTTTCCTGTTTTTCTTCTGAGGAGCTACAATACCTAAATGTCGGCTTTATGCATTGCTTTTCACAAAGCCTTTCATCATGTATGATGTCTTGTTACCTTAGATGTTGAATCTTCAGAAGGGGCTAATCTGTGGATGAGCTTTTTACAAGCCCCCTACTGTGGAAGTCAAATTAAAGTACCCTTATGAATATTCATGAGCAAAACAATGGTTACTTACTGTGCTGGGCGGCCCTGGAAGCCAGTCCAAATGGTTTTGATTTTGTGATTGAGATTCTTAATGGTCGTAATTATCCGTTGCAGCCATGCAGTACCGAACATGATGGGTAATGGAGATACTTAACCCCCCTCAAAAACCAACAAAAACCAGCAATCCTGAAGATTCTAATGCTCCTGTTGTAGTTCCTACAGGGCAATTAGCCCCTACTAATGATGTTTATATTTATATGCAAATGCATAAAAAAAATCTTAACAGATATTTCATATTTATGCTCCTGGGATCTGACTATCCCATCTGCCTGCAGAAAATATTTCCCATTAGCTGTGTGTGTTGCTGATTTGGCAATAAAAACTCTTTAATATCTAGTAATTTACTTTTGATTTTATGTTTTTCCATTCCCTTCAGCTCTATCATAAAAAACCTCTGCTTAAGAACACAAGAGTTACATAGCACATCAGCAAAGATTTTAGTTACACTTTCAACAAGCAGCGAGGCTTACAGTTTGGTTTGAGTTTTAATAATTTTCCCCCCATTTACCACTGCTCTTGAAATCAAAACTAATAATAGCTTGGTAGTCTAAATAAACCTTTTTGAGCTTGTAAAAGCTCACTCTCTAGAGCTCTCTATTATACACAAGTAAGAGTGACAACCAAGACATCAACATCTATGTACAAAACATTTTTTTTAAATGAGGTAACTTATTCTTCTCTCCTTGACAGCTGGTCTTCTGAGACCAACTTTCTGAATATGATGTAATGCAAACAACACTGTATCACAGCAAGTATTTTATTTAGCTTTGCAGTAAGCTGTCACTTAAAGCTCCTAAAAATCAATGAAAGACATCCTTAAAAAGTAAAGATCTGGTTCTTTTACATTATAATGATAGAACATATTAAAATTCTTAAAGTTGCATATGCACAAGTTACTGAGAGAAATCTGCCAGGAATTAAATATGTAAATTAGGAGCCTGAGCCCAACATAAAAATTTGGCTGATCAATGCTTTGAAGGCTTTAGATGAAAGTTATTCCAGTCAATAATCATAGGAGCATAATCTACATATCATTTCACGTCAACTATTTTTTTTCTTTTCTGGCAATACCCACCCGTAAGGTAAATGACCTGCTAATTTCAAGTTTTCCACAATCTTCGCAGACCTGCATACCACATGTTCTGTAATCTGTTTGTGCTATTAAATCAACATAGTCTATAAGTCACATCTTCAATGACGTTCATTGTACAAGATACCTGAGGTAGGCAAATTAAGTTTGAGCCTTGCTCCTCTTCCTGCCTACCCTCCACCACCTCAGCATAACCCACATCCTTCCTGTTGAGCTGATTTTCCTTTGATTCATTCATATTTTAGCAAAACATGAGAGACCAGCTGCCAGAATTCCTAAATAATAATAATAGCAGTGCTATGAAATAGACAGATGGGTATGGCTATGGCTTCGCGACACTGCAACAAAACTGTCATGTTTTTTTCTGTTATGAATTCTTTATATGCATGTCTGCTAATCACTAGAAGATGATTTGTTTCTATTTATTATCCTGACTTCAGGAGTTTAGGAAAAGCACTTGCCTTGCAGGTCTCTCCTCCAGTATCTGAACAATCAGAATGCATGACTAATTCTCATTAAGCTCAATGGCTTTAGCTGCAATTCCCCCACCTGTTCCCAGGTTTGAGATATTTATTAACTCTTCCAGCACAAGAGTAGTTGTTTACCTTTGCTGTATTTTAAATGCTAAGTTGTAACGTGTCAGACTATTCAAATGCCATCATCTACCTCTTTCCTTACTGCTCCCTGCCTATTGTTCTCCTCACATAGCATAAGACAGAAAAAAAAATATTCAAGCAGAAAGATCTTGCATATGAATGAATCCTCTTTCAGAGAAGCCAGGGTCAAATTTCCCCAATCAGACTTCTTAAAGATTTCACCTTCACCCTGAATATAGCTATGACAAGTGAGTCAAGGTCCAGCAATTCCAATTAGAGAGGTTTTCTCATGAAGTTAAAGCATATTGCATTTCCTGACAATACTGTATTACAGCAAAATTATTGTGAAAGGGTTTATCTTTAAAGAGGGCAGTAATAGCTACAATCACCTTATTCAGTGACTTAAAACTGTGACAGGAAGTAATGGATAGCACAAAATATCTGCCAAGCACAATCTTTTTCTCCTATCAGTGTTCCACAAAGCAGAACAATCACTTTCATGTGGTTTTACTCTTAAAAAAGAAGAAAGTGGTAAATGGTAACACAGCTTCTGTAACAATTAGAATAATAATTTCCAATACTGTTTGCAATTCTATATCTAGTTTTACCTTTTTCTAAGATGAAAGGTCAAATCTCGTTTAATAGTGATAAACTACATATTGATGAAATACTGACTAGACATGGCAATAGATCTCTAAAACTGGAAAGGAAAATTCAAATAGGATTATATATCATAATTAGAAAGAAAGGATTAAGGAAACAAAGTAAGAAGCAGAGATTGTCTACACAGTCATGTTCAGCATTCAGTTCCTTTACAGTAGGATCTGCAGGCACAGGGTAACTTTCAAATGACAAGGTGATTAAAAGTACACCAGTTTTAAGTCACAGAACTCAGTTCACACTGTGACCAGTCATAGAAATATCAGATTGTTAATAACTGGGGATGTGGGCAGAAAGTGAATCAGTTCTAAGCCTGTGAAACTTCTTAAAGGGCAAGAAATTCACATCACTTGACCTCAGGTGCAGAGTCCAGTCCACATCATTGTCTCAAATAAAAAGTGACACCCCTTAGGAAATATTCTCAATATTACACACTACCTAAAGCTCAGCCCAGCTATGAAATGTTACGCTGTTCTAATATGGTAACAGAAGATGTGCTGAATTCACTGGTATGGTTAGTGCTTTGCTAATATTTAATTTAGAGGTAGATCAAAATTTTAAGTTATGCATAAGCAGATATGTATATTATAAACTGTTTTCTATATTGCTAAATAGGCAAAAAGCATTATTCTCTTAGGCTTTTAGATCCTGCCTTTTCCTTACAAGCCTTTTTTTCTTTTAATTAAGCCAAATAGGGTAAAATAAGGAGGCAAAAATCTATGACTAACATTCACAGACTGAAATTAAGAAATCCCAGAAAGTTTCTGTTTTGTGTTATTAGGTACTACAAGTGTCACATCTTAACAATTCTTCAAAGCTTGACTACCCTATATCCTCGGTTTCCAGTAATACTGTATATAATTTGCTCACACATTTTTTAAAAGAGAAATACAAGTCATAACACATTTTTTCTCTTATTAACACACTACCATTCACTGCTTTCTTTAAGCAACATGCTGGGAGCTAGAGGTGATCTTCTGAAGCCTGTGGATAAGGTGTGCTTATTGCAGTGGAGTAATTGGAATAGTATAAACAGACATGAGGGGAGGAAATGAAATATTTTCATTAACACAGGAGAAATGTACTGTTGAATTTGAGGTAAGAGTTTACCGGATGATTATCTAAATTTGCTGTATCTGGATTATGGTATTTTTTTTCCCCTTATCTTTTCAATCTTTATAATGTATCATTTACCACAGTGTACTATGTTACACCTGACCCAAAGAGTATTCTTTGAGGTGATTTTCCTGTGTATGATGAATATGTAATCATTTTTTAATAGGAATAATTGTGTGCCTAGTGTACTGTTTCTGGAGATACTACCTATTTATTAACTTGTTTTAATGCTGAAATGTGCATGGCGTGACAGGTGAAGCAATGTCCTTTCTGGTAGGCAGCAACATACACTTGCTCTTCAACAAGGCTTTCTGAGGAAGCAAAACTCTACAGCCTTAAAAGCTACCTTTACTTCAATTTCTCTTGTATTCCTAAAGGGACACCTTCAGCAATATATAACAGTGGTATTAAATTCCAGAAGGAATTTAGGAGTAGGTAATGTTAGCCCAACTCATTCCTCGTTGTAGACCTGCTATTCTGGTCATTTAAAACTAAAAAAAATGCACAACTTCACCACTAAAAATATTTGCCTATGCAGCCAGGACAGCTCTCCTCCCAGAACAAAACATTTGAAAGCATCAGACTCAATATGAAGACTGACATCTTCCAGCTTCATAGTCAGTAACTACTCCCTGAGCCACACTAAATCGCTCAGATCTTTGTTTCTATTTACTCATGAACAGAAGGAAAAAACCCAGTCTGTCTTGGCTTTGTAGTCACATAGTGCTTCTTCCTATGTAGGCCTCAAAGCACTTTACAAGGGTGGTTAAGCTTTATTAGCTGGATTTTACAGTTGGTCTAGCTAAGTAAAGAGATTTTAAGCAATTTCCACAAGGCAGTGTTGCCTACTGGATTAAACATGTGTCATGTAACTCCAACTTCTGTTCCCAGCACTCTATCAGACTTTCTACACAACCGTTTGTAACTTAATTTTGCTTCTTTTCTTTCACTTTGAGAATGGACTAATTAATCCATGCCTCTTCTAGAGAAACAGAAGATATTGATAAGAGAAAAGCTTCAGTCTGATCTGAGGGTTTCATCTCTCTCATGAAAAGACAGGTTGACACAGAATGATAGAAGCATTATTTTCTCACTATGATACTTAGGCTTCAGATTTAGTGAGAAAATTTCTTAGGACTTTATTAAAATTATTATAAACTATTCCACAAAACAATGCTAAAATGTAGCATTGGGTATATATAACTGGATATACTTCAAGACTTTTAATTTGTTATGTGATCCAGCAATTCAAGAATTTCATTGATAATGTTCCTGCCTGGTCCTAGGAACATCTACAAGCCAAAGAAATACAAACTAAAACTTATCAGAAATTACTTTTGTCATAATAGGTAACTATCATAAGAGCTTTGAAACTTGAGTCTAGGTGCCTGCATACCCCTATAAAGGATGAAGAGCATTTTAACATCTGTAGAATATTTCAAGACGGCTGGATTCCTATGACAAAATAAAAACCCAAAATGCTGTTTTCACCTTGCAAAGATGGAAGAGAAAGTGCAAACTCCACGTGGCACACATGAGTCAGGCTAGCCGATGCATGACTGGAAGGCACTGGGTGCTGAGAGCAATGTAATGAGCAGGAATGAAACCCAAGAGAACTGCCTTCCCCCAGCTCGGGGCCATGGGATGGCTCAGCTCAGTGCACTGGTGGAACAGCACCTCTGAAAACACTTCTCTTGGTCAGCTCCTTTAGAGCAAGCGAAGACAGAATTAAACCACAATCTATAGACGTCAGCCAGGTGTCACCTACCAGGCAAGATGAAGACAATCTTCCCCATGAGATGCTGAAGTACTCTTTTCTTAACTAAAAGACATTTCAAAAGCACTATCACATTAAATTCCCTTTGTTAAAGAAGTTCCCTTGCAGAGTGTATAGTGTAGAATGTCTTAATTCTAATTAATATTAATTGTAAATACAAAGAAAGCCTCTCCCTTTCCCATATTGCTTCCAGGTATATATGTATTCATTATATATACACTCCTATACTCATTATATATACTTCTATGTTACTCATATTACTCATATGCCAATTAAATATTAATATGCCAATTAAAAAATTTAGACATGCAAACAAACTTTTTCACTGAGATTTTTTTTTTTATAGCTCACTACTCTCATAAAGGTTTTAAAAAGTAATTAAAGCCACTATATTCTAAGTGATACTCTGGCACCCAGGTGCCAGGTGGTGTCTGCCTTTGAAATACTTGATTTTTTTTCAAGTTTAGTCATTGATTCTGTTATATTTTTTCTCCTCTTGCAACTGCACCCCATAACCATGTTGTAGAACACAAAGCACTTATTTGGCTAAACTGAATCATAAATCCTGGAGACAGAGCAGTTATTTACTACCCTCTATCCTACTAAGGGACATTGACAAAAAGCTCTTTAAAATACACTTTGCATCTGCAATCAAGACCCCACCTGGAGTATTGCATCCAGCTCTGGGGTCCCCACCATGAAATTACCATGGACCTTTGGAAATGGGTCCAGAGAAGGGCATGAAGATGATCAGAGGGATGGAGCACCTTTCCTATGGAGACAAAATTGGGGTTGTTGAGCCTGGAGAAGAGAGGGCTTCAGGGAGACCTTGCTGCAGCTTTCTGTACTCAGTCATGGACAAACATTTTAGCATAGCCTGATACAACTGGAAAAGGGGTAATGGTTTTGGATAATAGAGGGATGATCTAGATTAAATATAAGGAAGAATGGTGCTAAAGCACTGGCCCAGGTTTTACCCTGAGAGGCTGTGGATGCCCCATCTCTGAAATTACTCAGAGTCAGGTTGGATGGTGCTCTGAGCAGCGTGAGCCAGCTGAAGATTTCTCTGCTCATGGCAGGGAGGTTGGATGAGCTTACTTTTAAAAGGTCCCTTCCTACCCAAACTATTCTGTACTTCTATGAATGCAACACAAAGCTACATTCCTTTTACTTGCTTTGAAAATGTCCTCAATGAAGCTGTGAAGCTGCCAACTGCCCTTCCTGGGTAACTTATTTTGCTCATGCAACACAGCTGCATCTCTGTCAAAGTGACCCATATTACAATCTCTAACAAGTTCTTCTGTACATTGAAAGCCAGGTTTTGTCAGTCCTTTGTGTTAGTTTCAGGCATTTTTAAGTGCTTTTTTCAGCCTTTGTGGTATGAACTGACTTAACTCTGTTTCTTTTAATATTCTATAAAGTGGCAAGAAGAAACAACGAGAGGAGAAAAAAAAAAAAAAGGAAGCTATTCGTCACACTTTTAATTTCTAATGGGAAGCCATCAATGATTCTTCCACTGAGTATTTCTAGTGCTGTATGCAAAAAGTCACTTTGTGACACTCTTCAGCGCTCTGTGGGGCTCCTTTTCCATCTCTCTTTGCACACTGTGTAATCATTGTCTTTCTGAAAGAACATCTGCTGGTACCTCCACATCAAAAGCTGCTTATCCTCTTGTAGTTCTCTCATTTGAGAGTACCCCATATGATGTTGACAATCTATTTTTTAATGTCCTCTCTGATCTCTTTCCTCAAGGTCTTCCATAACTCATTGTATTTGACCTGCTCCTCTCTTCTGTTGTAGTCTTCATTTATCTGTCCTCTTCAATCATATGTGTTTTGTTTCATTTAAATGTGACTTTTCTCTATAGCCTGTTACCTACAATTTCCTTTTTGCTTTAAGCATTGCTTTCTTTGATTTGTCATTCAAACTTTATGTTCCTTCAGCCAGAGCTTAAAATCTCATCTGGAACCAGAGACTGAGTTCTCTCATCATTGTGGAGACGTATTTTGTTGTTGTGAGGTTTGACAGTTTTTCTGCTGTGTAACTCATTAAAATGTATACACTGCTGTACTTGCATCATAATCAAGATCTTGAAGGCAGTAAGCACTCTTTTTTTTTTTTTACTTCAGAAAAAAGTTACAATCTATTAAATGCAAAACAGGTAATCTGTTCACATATTTGACATCAGTGATAGAAATAATTGATCCATTAACTGAATTATTTAGTTAAATGCTTTGATTTGTGCTGGTGTTTTCATTATTAAAAAGGATTAATAATCCATTGATACTTTCATTTAACATAAGATTCTCTTGTCATTTATTATAATCCTATTTCTTCAGCAATTCATCCAGTAATTTTGATTTGCTTTAGGCTAGTTCTTTACAATACTCCTGTGATTTCCAGCAGACAGGCAGACTTTCCTTTTCCCATATACAACAAGACTCAGCTAGAACATCTGACTGTGTAGAAGGTGCTGTTCTGACCCTTCAGTATTTAACTATTCTTAAGTGTTGGCTCAAAGACAGGTCTGCACTAGCATCATCAGGCTTAGTGGACTGTATATTTGAATGAAGAACAACAGTTGAAGGTTGGTCTCACTGCATCTCTCACAGGGAGAAAAGTACCTTGGATGACTCAGTGGAGGTTTACTGGTCACTAACAGGTATTCTTCCAAAACTATTTTTTTTTTTTGGTCTCAGTACAAATAAATACTTAATCTGATTTCAAGCCAATTTTTTTCACCTGGCAACAAAGCTAAAATAAGTTGCATTGCCACAATATTCACTTGGATTCTATTCAAAGTGGGAATGCCAGCATATGAAAAAGGCTACATATTTCTTCTCATTTTCATTTACTAACGAGGGCCTTGTTTAGATTGTATGAGAAATTTTGTATGCTCTTTTATATCTGAGATCTTATTAATCATGATTCAATACAACATCAGGAAAATCCCAGATAAATTCTCAGAATCTTTAAACAGCTCTAATGGAAATTTATTCTCAACAAATTTGTTTGTCAAACTCCTGTAAAGGAAGCTCGCCTGCTGTTTTCAAATCACTTGTGCTTACAGCTATCTGTGAATCACCTGCCAGCCATCTGAATTTTCATGAGAGGTGTCCTGCAGTGCAATTTCTCATCACACACATCCAATAATAAATCTATAGAAGTGAGAAAGAGTCCAAATTTAATTCCATTCGACAGGTTGTCCCATAGTTGCCTGCTATCCTGCAGAGTTACACGATCAGCACCTTTTCTCACAATACCAAAAGCCCCACACGCAAACCCTCACAATCTATACAACATATACCTCCTTTAAAACCATGAAATAGATAGGGAAAGAGTGATTTTAATGGAAACCATAACGTTTCCTTAAATGCAAACTATTCCAACATCCTCTTCCTCAAAAGCTCCTGAGCTGCCAACTATTCCAGTGTACAATGTGTATGTCTGACATCATGTAAAAATTTACCCAAACAATTTCTCAGTATTCTGAAGGGTCATTACCTGTAAAATTTCAGTGAGAAAGCTATTTAGCACAGCTGTCACCCTTGAAACATCCTTTTCACCTAGGATTCAAGCTAAATCCTAGTGAAGTCAAAGGAGTATTTCAGGAATTCATGAGCCTTATGCCAACCTCCTATTTCCTCCACCATATAAAACACCAGTGGAAGGACAGTAGGGATAGGTTTTTTGCCTTTACTCAGCAAACAAGGGGCATGAGGGGCATGAAGGTGAAAGCAAGGCTCCAAATGTTATTTTAGAACTCACAAGAATATTCTGCCTCTCTTTTTCACAAGATTTCTCCCTTCTCCAAAGACGCTGCACACCTGAGAGCAGAGAGAGCCTGGCTAAGTGACCAGGCTTACTGTAACTCCACAAGAAATCCCCTCATTTCCCTCTCTCTAGCATTACCAAGTAAATTGCATTCTCTGAGTGCTTTAACCTGAGTATAGTTAGATATTTTGCAAAAACTATTGCAAAACCAGCCGTCTGCACTTCTGATTCATGAAATGAATGATGAAATGTCTCTTGTCCCAGATGCATCACATGCCTTTTAATTTTTTTTTTTTTTGATCTCTCATTTTACATAGCAACTTTCTTCATGAGGAAAACACATTTTCACTGGCCTGGGAAGAAACAGTTTCGAGGTCAGTCCTTGTACATACAGCTAATATGTTAGTTATAACTATAAAATATCTCAACAGAGAGCGGATCCACCTTGGAAAACAAAGCTTTTTGAATTATCATTCAGCCCTTGGTGTATATAACAGTACAATGCTCACAGTTATTCCTGGGACAAAAGTGGCAAGGCATTGCATGTTTGGAATTACACAGAACAGAGAAACAAAATGAAATTGTGTGAATGTGAGAGAGAAAAAAGAAAACTTTAAACACTGGCAGAGAAACCCCTCCCTCCATTTCTCGTTTATTTATTACCCTATGCCATAAGGCAAATAGGCAGAGCTGTGATGATAAACACATAAATGACATGTAGGGGAGGAGAGCTACACCATAGGACTCATCTCCTTTACCCCTTACAGTCAAGGAAGAAAAGGAAACAAGGTGGAGGGGAAGATGATTGTTGAAGACTGTATCTGCTGCCATTTTTAGCATTTTTATTAATTTATTTGAAGCAATATCTGCAAATACATCTATTTGTATGCCTGTTATCCTTTAGCTGTATGCCTAAATTTGCATGTTATATATTAAACTTAGGTCTAAAATTAATTTATTTTAATATCTCAGTACAGGCATTTGCTTAATTGTAAGTAATGTTATAGTAATTTTTAATTCCATTCTAACTTTTTTCCCTTCAAAAACACTCTTCAAATCAACCTACAATGGTATTGGCTATTACCTATCCCTAAGAAGCAAAATAAGATAATGCTCAAGTTAAAAGACAAAGAAACAAAAAACCCCCAGAGTAAACCACATCTCCATCCCTTTCACCTCTTCCTCTCCTCCCTCAAAGCCCCAGCCTTTTACAAGGCAGTAAATCCACAATAACAGCTGGTATTCCACACTGCTGGGTGGATGCAGGAGCCATGCCTGCCATGAATGTCAAATATCAATTAGGTTCTACACAGGAGTTGAGGACCATATGCTACAAGGTTCAGATTTGGCAAATTTAAAACCTCCACCTATGTATGAAATAAAATCAGTTCCTCTATGTCTTAACACTTAAAGTGAATGCCCACAACTGAGAAAGCATTGGATGAATCCATAAGCCCAGTCTGTTTCTGAATTTTCTTTCACAGAAGGAACTGAGAAAAAAGAAAAGTAGGGTTATAATTTTCATACAAAAGTAAGCAGAAAAACAGAAAAAGAAGCTCAAATCCTTTGACTGTATTTCCAATAGAGATAGTTCTTAATAATATCAACAGGAGTAACTAAAATTTTTCTCTATAGTATACACCCACAAAGGGATTAATATTTGTAATTAACTATCAACACTATGAAAGAAATACATTCAAAATAAAGATCACCAGGGAAGAAAAAGCAGACATCATGTATTCCTGAAAATTGTCCTTTGAAATCTGTTATCATTGACAGCAAAACTATGAAACAGCTCATACAGAGCCTGAGATCTGAACCTGCAGCCCTTGAAATCTTGCTGGTGACACTGAGCACTGTAAGTGCAGCAGCATGTGAAAGTGGATCTGTGTTTGAGGGAAGCCAGGGCTGCAGTGTGGAACTTGGCCTGTAGCTGCTAAACAACAAATATTCAGGTGTTCAGGATTAAGAAAAAAGTATTCCCACTCAGTTGAAAGTGGGCAGAGATGGGCAAGAAAAAATGACAAGAATTTTGCCCATTTTTTTTTCCCCTTAAACCTGAAAGGCTTTTCATTTTACACTGTATTCATGGGTAACTGATTTTGGTTCAGCTAACTTTGCATGAACTCAGAGGTAACACTTAGAGACTTTCTCCTGAAGCCAGCTACCTTTTTTCTTCTCCTTACTCTGTGTTGGTCTACATCTGCAGAGTCCATCTGCATTTCCAGGATATTCAGATTTAATTCCATCACTATGATTATGTTTTCTGGTCCATATTTATTTTTATCTACTAGCAAGGTGTAATATAATTTCAATTTTCCCTTTAATTTACACAATTGGCAACCCTATCATAAGAATCAGAGCAAAAGCATTTACTCCGAATATTTAAAGAGCTTAAACTATCACTTCTCAGGACAATTTTTATTGCTTGAGGGAGGTGGGGTACACTAAGGACTATTTTCAAGGGTGTTTTTAGCCAATATCTCTGCTTATATGTCTTCAGATTTGCTGTAAGAGGTAAGTTTGTTTTTATCTAGGCTCATGTTTTATCTTCTATGCTTAGTTCTTTCTCTCTGTTATATGTAAGGAAGTATTTCTTCCAGTCAAGCAGAAAGATATAAAGGTATGGTAAAACCTACACTGCCATATGAAACCCAGTGGCAAACCCTACAAACCCTGACTCTCCAGTTAGGGCCCCTGTCCTACATGGAAGGCTATTTCCTGTTGGTAAACCTGAGCATGAAACCTCTGAATACGAATAACTGGCTGGGCTCGTGTCCCAGATCTTACAAACTCAGAATGATGAACTTGAAATTGTGTTTTTAGCAATCAGGAAGCTGCATGTGCACAGAGATGCCATTGCTGAAACACACAGCTCCACTCTTGCACCCTTGAGTTGCAGGCACTACTGAAGTACACAAGTTTCTGTATTTCAGTGACTGAAATTCATGACAGTTGCAGATGAATGTTCTAAAAGATCCTGTCACTGATGGAGGGAATGTCTTCTCATGCCATAGACACAAAATCTACAAAGTTTTGGTAATCAAAGACTGAAGGAGGCTTTGGGGGCTTTAGGAATTCATATGAGAGCAGAGTCAAGATACGGCTTAAAATAACAAAAATGCAATAATCCCAAATGGTGTCTTTCAGGATTTCCTCATTTCAGAATACAGCCAGGTCTACTGCAGCAGTACTTTTATCCATGAACATCCTTAGGTTCAGAGGTGAATCCTCTTTCAACTGAGCACAGATGAGCACTCTGACAATCTCCAAACCTTCAAGGGGATGTAGTGGTCAATACAGGCAGGCCCTACTGGATAATTTGGACACATTATTGGCGAAAACAGGAGCAGAAGAACAAAAGGACACATAGAATGGATACTATGGAGAGGAAGGAAGGAGAATTATTGTAGTGAATATAACAGTGTATGTACAGGTAAGAGCAGTTTCACTCCAGGTGTGCCTCCTTTGCCATGGCCGTTAAGAGAAAAGGAAAGCATCACGTGCTTAATGCAAAGTGCTGTTTCCTATCACAGCAAATGTGAATCCTGGGAGCACACTAATGAAAACATTTTGTCATACATGTACTTGCAATCAATGTGTGCATGACTGTCTCTTAGAAACAGACTAAAGTAATGCCAACACCAGTGAAGGGCGTTGCTTGGGAACAGGGACACTCATTCAGCATATCTTAATAGAAATTTGATTTTTTTTTTTTCCCCCAGAGTGACACAGATATTTGACATTTCAGAAAACAAGCATGTACGTTTATGCTAAAAAATATGTTCTGCACTTTTAAAATATTGAAATACTATTTAATAAAACTTAAATACTGATGACCTAAATCAATGCAAAGCTTTATCACATTTAAAAATTCCTTTTTAGACAGAAGAATAAATACCACTGGGTAATTATTAGGTAACTCTCTTCCCATTGGATGCTGAAACATACAGAAACACCAGTATGCATCTGAGGACTTGGAGAACAACACGGCCCTTTGAAACAATAGCAAAGCATTTTGAAAAGGATAGATTAAATACTTTAAAGCACAACAGCCTTCCATTTTCATTGCTGCAAGAATTTTCAGTGTTCACAGTAGTACTTTTTCTGAATCTACAAGTTGTCATATCTCAACCACAAATACTATATTCAGTAGCAGGCATGCATATGAGGTGCATATGTTTATATTTACAGGGACAGTAAGGGACCCTTCAGGTACTCAACTGCTGTTGGAAATTCCTACCAGAGTGTAGGAACTTACCCATCAACAAATGGGTTGACTTCCTTCCTTAAATCTTGGAACTACAGAATGCCTTATACTTACTGAAAGCATATCCTACATGTACCCTCACATCTTACTCTGTTTTACAATGAATATCAGGAATTGCTTCAGTAAAATTGGGGCAATGTCAATATACATGTTTTTTATCTGCCATGATTTTGACTTTTTTCCAGGTAGAAAACAAAGAAGTAGTGTGGAGAAATAGCAGCAAGCCAGCAGAAACCCTCCCATTTAATGAGAATTAAAACTACAGGAAACACCACCTCCCCACATTTAACAACAAAATATAATTTATTTAAATGCTTCTAAGACTGACACAAGGGAAAGAGAATTTCTTTCATTAAAATAACTGGTACTATGAGGAAAATGAAACACAGGAAATGATGAAAATGGACCCAAGAAAGGGCTGATGATACCAAGTTGGTTACCACCTTTCCATGATGTTTCAGCACATTTTTCATGGTTCTGCAGAGTCACTTCTATGACAATGCTTATCACAGTACTAACTTCAGCATTTGCATCATGGAAATAAAATATACTGTTAGTGACCCTCAGTCCTGATTATATTATATAACTCAACATTGGTGATTACAAATGATGGTATTTTACATGAAGCTGAATATTTTGGAACTCTCTTCCAAAATCTCCATTGAGACGTCAATGCAGGAAGAAATTTGCCATTTAAGTATGCAACTTTCTGTCATGATAAAATCTCTCACTTTGCACTTAGCAAATTAAGTCACTTGAGAATGCTACAAAAGACAGAAAACTTTAAACTAAATGCCATTCATAATGCTACACAGCAGAGCAAATGATGTGTTCCCTTTGATACAGGAAAACATTTTTCAGCATTACCTATCATTAAATAGAGGAAACTGTCAGATACACTTTTGTCAGGATGGTGTCTCTTTTCCAGAGTTAGAATGTGCTATTTAAACAATAGGACACACTTATATCAGGAATTTGATTTGATTATGTGTTTGTATGTCCTGTATTAACTAGCTAAATGAGTTGTATCTTGATGTTTTTCAGCAACCACCAGAAACAGAGAGTATGACACAAATCTCTAAGCTGCTTTTGTTTCTCTGGTCAGAAAAAAAAAAGAAAAAAGGCAACAAAAACCCAACCAACAACAACAAAAAAATATATATACACCTACCACTAAAGAAGACATTAATATGTCTATTACTAAGTTGAAGTGCAAAGTGGTTTGAACTTTTATTTTTATACAGGCACCCTTTCCATTCAGCTTTGGTCTTTGCACTGTGTTTTCTTTAGAAGAGTAAAATAATTTGTGCCATCCAGATCTAAGTGATAGTTTCTAACTACACCAACCAAACAATTCTCACACACTTTTTCCTGCTCCTTTGCATTGGTTGGGAGCTCCTTTGCTGGGGGTCACTATAGTTGCAAATCATTATCTGCAATTCACACAATGAATTAAAGAATGACTTTTATTAACTTGACCAATACTAGGCTGCAGGTGAACAGCATCACCACTGAATCTAATTCCATTAGCTGTAGTAAACACAAACAGGGATCATGACCACCTGTGAGCTGGGATTGCAGCTCCTTTCAACAGCCCACAGATTTTAGCCTGCTGTGATTGCCTACTTTTTTTCCCCAAACAATTCCAAATATTACATGGTATGGGCACCATCACTATATTAATTTTTCTCTCCCCAGAAATGTTAGGATTTTTCTATATATTGTGTTTCCTAGGAGCCTGCAAAATCCCCCCAATAGCTTTACCTGGTAAACGCAGGATATGTATGAAGCATTTCCTCTCTACATTTTAGTGAAGGTCACTGCTGAGGGAGTTCAGATCCTCCAATTCCACCCAGCCATGCCCATCCATATTTGTTTTAGCCAACCAGGCAACCAGAAGCAGTAGGGAGAGTCTTTGGCATTTTAGGTAAGTTTCATAAATACTTCTACCATACACTGTGTTCCTGACAGTGGATGTTGGGAAAGAATTTGCTGGAGAAAAGTACACCTAAAGTCACAGATTCTAATGTTTACAGGAGAGAGTTAGGCCTTTGGACGTTCGTAGACCATACAGAAAAATTTAGTCATATATATATACAGGAGTTATGTATTTTAACCAGTTGAACCTGGTTCAACAGTTCATTGACTGAAACATTTTAGAACAATGCTTCTCTAGAAGTAAATGCACAGTATTCCTTCACACTGAGTTGCCAAATTACCCATTTATTAAATCATGATGCAGGTGTTTATTTTTGTAGTAGAGAAAAAAGGTAAGACCAGAAATTGGGGGGCAGAAATTTCACGCAGAATCCATGGTCTTGCACAAAGGAGTTCAATTAAATATTGAAATTGGGGTCATGCAAATGTAAACATACATTTTTTCCCCCATATGTTACTTTTCTATCAAAACTTTAAAAAGAATAAGCATATACATGCTCACATATACTAGAAAAGATGGAATGCAACAGCAGTACTGCTTAGTGATAGATGACAGATTAGTTAACCATATATCAATTTGGTGAAAACCAATTAAGAAAAACTCATTTACAGAATGTTTGCTCTTCATACATAAATAGCAATTTGATGCCAACTGTATTATACTCAGAACATACTTGCAGACTACATTTTGCCACAATTTTTCAAGTTTCAATTTTGAAACTGAAAGCACAGTTACTGGAAATTAATATAAAATGCAATTACATAATAAAACATTAGTAGAGAGTCAGAATTCAAACACACTCTTCAATGAGTGAACAGGATTTTAGCTCTATTACCAGTTATAAGCTTTAAGCTGTTAAAGCCAGTGCTTGAAGAGACAAAGCAACCTAATGAGAAAAGCTTCTAAACCCAAACCATTTCTAACTGATGTACTAACATCGTCCTTTCCAAGAGTAACACTTTAGAACTTCTTAGCTCCATGATTCAGTTTTTCCTCCCATAAATAATTACAATAGCCACAGTGAGCCAACTTCAAGTTCATGTGGCCAGATGGGAAAGCAACTCCAAAGTGAAGGACATCTCCCACAATGAATGACAGTTAAAAAGTTTGCCCAAAAACTGTTTGGATTTCTAAGCCAGGGGTTAAAGCTTATCTTTTCTAGCTACATGCATATGTGCTGGGATTTGGCATGGATTGTATTTGTTTTAGTGGATCCTGGCCCTGGAAGTGGTTTGCTTACAACTTTCCTTTATTCTCCTAAGTGTTACACGTGCACAGTAAACAAGGAGCAAATATCAGCAATAACATGGCATGTACATACTGATTTTTCTCCAGGAATGATGGAAATTCAAGTATATAATTTACCAAATCTGACTACGGGGGAAATTCACAAAAGGTAAATTATGTTATATAGGGGCTTTTGTTTGGTTGGCTTTTTGGTTGGTTGGCTTTTTTAATTAAATAAATCCACCCCCCCAAAAAAAAAAAAATCAAACAACATAACACCACCAAAACACCACTTCCACTATGAAATATTCACAGGTCATACATATTGGATTTGGTGAGTATTGCAGTCTGAACAGAACCATGTCTACATTTCAGATGGTGAACCTTCTGGGCACGGATACTTGTTACATACCAATATGTACACACTAAAATAACAGAATAACCTGTGTGAGGAGATACATATCTGTGCTGATATGAATGCTTTCCAAAATTCTTATGCTGAAGGCTAAACAGACACCAATCACACCAAAAAGATCACCCCAGGGTCTGAGAAGAGATCAAACTGTAATTGATCTCCCATAAATTCATTAGTATTAAAAAGAAAGCAGAGAGAATAACCTTATTAGGTTTTCTGCATTGCTGTTAAGAACTTTCGGAGGTTCTAAGAGTTTCCTATTAAGTAGCATAGCAAATCAGTAAGAAAAGGAGGAAGGAGAAGTAGTCCTGTAAGTCACTGAAGAATATGAAGGAAATTAAAATAAAAATGTTTAATGATATAACCATTATGTAACAGTCTCCTGTTACTAAAAATATAACTAGCATATATTCAGGTCAGCCTATTTCTTAATAATTAAGAGCCCTTACTGTAACTCCTGAGTCTCATTAGTGCACATATTTAAGCTTGTCTCAAAATAACTTCTCCTTTTCCATTAAAAATCAACAAGACTGAGCTTGCTTTCCTTACCCTGGCAAGGTCTGAAACAGCAAGTTACACAATTTTGTAAAGGGCAGATCCTTCAGGATACAAGATTGTGGTCCTTCAAAGGCATAAACTGTACACTAAACCTGAGACACCTGCAGCAACCCACGTGCTTTTAGCAATGACTTAATGTTACACACCATCCGTTTGATATTCAGGATGCCGCTTGTTTCCATAAGGTTTTGTTAAACTGCTAAACATGAAATCAATATGAACGTATCAAGTATTCATGAATATATTTTCCAATGATTAATTAATGTCAATTGGTTCAGTAATTCAAATTCAAGTTTTAGGGCAGTGGGAACCTGAAAAGTTGTCTTTCACAAAATCTGAGACACTTTTATGAAATGGCTATCAAAGATTGACGTGAATCTTATCCCAAATGTATCAAAGCAATTTACACATGAAAGTGTACAACTGAAACAAAGAGTACTTCAAAAACTAGTATAGAATGAAATACAAATCTTTCATTTCTAATTGCAGAACTCTTTTCTTTAAATTAGCTTTCCCTAAATAATTCTCAGAAACACAAATAACGAGCCTGCTGAACTCTACTGACAACATTGCTACAGGCTGATAGTAGGCAGGAGACAGGAAAAAAAAGCCTATTTGGAAGAGTGAGAGATTGTACCTATAGCTACATTTTTAATTATTTGAGAGGTATTTATACATCAGAGCAAAGCTAGTTATATAACCCCAAGATATTTAAGAGCCTATTAAAAGTGTGTATTGTCAATTGCAACCTTCTTATTTATAAAGAACTTTAAACTATGTCTCAAATCCCTTTCTTCCCCTCCACATTTTAAGTAGCCAGGCAATTAGGTTAATAGTCAAGCTCCCTGGGGATAAAACATCAGAAACTACCTATGTTCCTGTGGTACAGTATTACTGTGTTTGAGATATGTTTAGTAATGAGAAAAATAAATACCAGAGGCATATGATTATTTCTGTAATATAACTTGAATTTTTCTAAACCCCTTAATAAGTAGATTAATTTAGATCTCATAAAGGAGATTGAGATGTGCCACCGAGTTTAAAAATCAAAGACCATGAAAGCTGTTTAATACAAGATTTTATCAGACACGATCAATATAAGCATCTGCAAACTGAATCTTATTATTCTTATTCATGTTTCCTTTCTGACCACTTAGTATTCTCAGTAATGCAGAGAATGAGTCAGCACAAACTGACTGAATTTTACCAGATGTTTTATGATGCTTGCTCTAAAACAGGGCTTTAGCAAAATTTACAGTAAAATGTAAAAACTAATATAAACAAAATATCGCAACCCCAAATCACAAACATGTCCCTTCAAAAGGAAATTAATTACACCACTCATAATTAGTAAGTAATCTATGAAAGACTAGACTTTTGACTGTACTTAGCAAAACTTAATCCCAAAATTTATAAAAATCAGAAAGATGACTTAATGTTTAACCTATGTGTGTCTGTGGACATCTCCAAGCAAAGATGAAAGTCTGGTGATTCATCAAGCAAGGGAAACCCAGGAAATTGTAAAATCAAGTATCAGCAGTGGATATTGAACAGTTCTTAACTCTCAGCTTGTGCAAGCTGGTTTACAGAAGTCAAATTGTAACCATATAAAGTATTTCTCTTATAAGTACACTCCATTATGAAAGCAGTTGCAATCATAGTTCAACAGCCTCCTGGCAAGAGGACTGCAGCACACTAAATTTTCTGCTATTAATGCACTGTTTTTTAGTTTAGGGACCCCCAAACCAAGTGCTCTGGCACAAAGTTCTGGCATCAAACCTGGTGCCTCCCTATACCCAGGCAGAGACCCCACAATGCCATCATACATCACAGAGTTTCTAGGGGCAGAACAATCCAAATTTAACAGGGCTACCTAAAAGTTTTCCTGATTGTTACCGGACTACTCTGGTCCTTAGAGATGCAACTGAAAGTAAACAGAACACATCAAGCAGCAGCAACCTGTATTGCATTTAACTATTAAACTTGTTCATAATTTTTGCTATTATAAGCAGTATCCTTTTACCACTGAAACCAAGACTGTGACTTGTAGGTAAGAGAGTCTCACTTTGAGTTCACAATGAGAACACCACGTGGCAAGGGTCCAGATATTAGTTTCACATTTGTTTAAAGTCTATGAAATGCAGTTAATTCATTAAATTGCAATTATACAATGCAAATTCAGAAACAGTAAAATGTCTTTTTAGTTCATTTCCATGTTGAATTAAAGAACATCTCTATTATGCATATCTGCAATGCAAAGAAAAAAAAAAACCAACCAAAAAACCCATTAGATATTGAAGAATTCCTTTCTGCTGATTTAAAGATAAATCCTTACCTTTGATTTAAATTTATACTTGCTCTGGAAACCACACATCTAAGTCTTTTTTTTTTTTTTTTTTTTTTGTGTTCCTGAAAATGATACTATCAGGAAGGGTGAAGTGAGAGTAGGGGAAAGTTTAAAAGTGTTTGTGGAGAAATTAACATCATAAATTATCATTGGGGAAATCTACCCAGGATAATATTTTTCATATGTAATGCCTGTACCTCTGTGCAAGTTCAGCACATCCAACCCATCCTCATGGTTAAACCTCGCAGCTCCAAAACTGCCCCTCAGTGCCGGGGCTCAGCTCCCCAGCAGCACCTACATGGAGCCAATGTACACGTTCACACACAACCAGTGCAGGACTGGATCAAACAGGGCCTCATTCAACGTCTGCTGGAGCAACCCCCTGGGCCACAGCCTCCTCCTGAGATGTTCCAGCCAGCTCACACATCACTGCTCACAAACTGGGGAACCCCAGGAGCACCGAACTCCAGCGCTCACCCCAGACTCCAGCGGCGCCCCAGCTGCCGCAGGACTGAGCAGGGAACAGCCAGTCCTGCCACAAAAGCAATGCTCAAAACGTGAAAGCCAAAGCTCTGCACACACCCGGACTTCACCCCACGGCAGCAGAGAAGATTGTGCTTTAAGGAGTATCAGACCCATCCCCACCAGCCCCTTACACAAACATTCCTCGTGCAGCGCAGGGGAGAGGCACGGGAGCCTTAAGGATCAGTGGGCTCCTTTGGGGGTGGCCACAACCAACAAGTCCTTTACAGGTATTCAAAAACTTTTTGGCATGGAAACAGGACTCTTTTAACGACATCCACCATATGTTCCAGTTAACTGCTCGATTTCTTACCCCTCAATATGCATTTATAGTATTAACTGTAAGACTACTTTTCTTTCCAGTGCAAAAGTAACATCAGCTGGTATTTAGTAATAGTTCAGTATTACTGAGTACTCAGTATTATTTAGTTCAATTTCATTAGCAAACACTGAATATTATAATAATTATAGAAGTATGATTCTAATAGTATATTCCAACATCGTTCTGCTACACAGTTTACTCCAAACAGGCAATCATATACAGTAACCTCCAAAATATGGTTTCAAATGTTAATACAAACCAGATACTTGCTAAAAATTTAAAAACTAAAAAAAATCCCCCAACAAAACCAAGAAAACACACACAGATATTTTTAAACTGTTATTTTTTTGCTACATTTTTTATTTTTTAGGTACATGCATAATTTATCACTATCAACAGGATCTTAATGATTAATTATGGTGAAGAAGTTTTTCAAACTCACTATAAAGAATACAAATCAATTTTACTGACAATTTCAGAGAAGTTTTGCTGGGTTTGGTCACTTGAATACCAGGAGTACATCCGATGAATATGCAAGTACTTATTTGGACCTTCATTTCAATAGGTAAAAACTGCAGAGAAGTTGAAGTCTATGAATTTCCTCTGGCTAATCCAGTGTCAGTGTGGCCTTTGTTCTTCTGGTTTTGCCTGTGCTTCAGAACTGGGCAGTGACAGCTATTTTCAACAGGATGCTATATCTAAATTGGTATATTAATGTTAACAAAACAACTTTGCCAGCAATGCTGAAGCACGATGAGCATGCAGCTATAACTTGCATTGTTCAGAACATTGCACAGGTGGCAATGTTTTATAATCCAGGTAGATTTTCAGAGAATATGCACTGTATGAACTGTTCCAATATGCACATTCCTAATGAACCCCATATCCTGCTCCACAAATAAAACACACCAAAAGAACAGGAAAAAAAAGTAAATATAATAAAAGAATAAAAGAATAAAAGAACAGTGCTGAGGAAATAAAAGCCAACCATTACTATTTTTAACAAAGAAAAAAATACACAGAAACCATTCTAACAAAACTAAATTTGCTTCTGGATGGCAGTTAAAAATTCTGTGACTTGCTTTGCTATTTTAATCCTTAACTTTCATCTCTTGGAGCAATACAGCAAAAAGTATGAGTATGAGCTTATTAAAGTTCAAGTTATTGTTGAAAACAAATACCTGCTGAGCACACGCTGGTGCAAGTGAGAACTCTGCAACTTGTTTACAGAGTACCCACACCTGACCCAACCAAAAAGAAAAAAAAAAGAAAAAAAAAAAAACCTAACAAAAAAACAAACAAAAAAAACCCTGGAAATAAACCTGACTCCCATTTCCAAATTCTCCAACTTTCTTTATTAGGAAAATTAGTTTGCAAAATTGGCTGAGAACAGAGGTGCAACAGCCACATCCTCTGACATCAGTGGAGTTCCACAGCTGTGGAACTGGCAGTTCAAATTGCCTTCTAGTAACTCAAGTTATTTCTAGCTACAAAGCCAAAGGGAGATCTGTCCCTTTTCAGTTGTCAATGTATCTGTCCTTCATTTGGGAATAAGAGTCCATTAGATTATCTGTATTGTGGATTCCTTTCATATAGGAAATGTTTTAGGAGACATTCTCATGCCATGTTTAAATAGTGCTTCTTAGGTTTACAGCACCCATTCTGGATGTGTGCTCTCCTGGAAGCATTTCTCTTTATGCCGGTGTGAGAAATGACACTCGCTTTTAAACTTTCAGAGGTTTATTAAGCCTGAACAAATACAACCAAGGGACTGAATAAGGAAAAAGGACCAGAGCTAACCAGAGCTGGCTGACAAGGCTGTCCCTGGGCAGGCACACAGAGGGTGAAGGGGACTGTGGGGAGAGCAGGGGAGAGCTAAGCAAGGGATCGCAGTAACAGAGCTACACGTCAGTAACGCTTCCTTTAACGCACGCCTGGTATCCATCCCTTAATTGTGAGAGCCACCCATCGCATCATCTATCTATAACAGTAAAATTTCTGCCAAATTTTAACTCTGTAACTCCTTGTTAACAAGGAAAAGGTCTTGTATTTAGAGTACAGGACAAACTCCAGAGTTCAGAACTCATTGTGGACCCTCTCAGCACTCATATGTGGTCAACCAAAAGGAATTTAATTTGGTGAGTGCTGCTGTCAGAATTTTGTTTGAATGGGTTGGTTTTGAGGTCTCTGTCCAAACTATCCCTGGTTCCGTGCTCTGGTTTGTGCTGCAGACAAAATGCAGAATGTGTGGTAACTAAAGCAGACCAAATATGCTGGGAGAACACCTGAAGTGGTGCTGGCAGGTGTTCTGCCCATGGAACCAAACTGGTCTGAGGAAACCCTGCAACACAGCTGCTGACCCTTTGCATCACATACCCTGCACTTCCCATTTAGACCTGGATAACAAAGTACTTTGGCCTGTACTTGTATGTCTGTGTGCTGCTCTGGTCTCACCAAGATCAGTGATTTGATATTCCCAGTTTAGGTGTACATCTGGGTGACTACATTTCAGGGACACCAAATTTCAAATTATACTCGTGGTTATACACATATTTTCAAATGGAGTAGAGAAGACATATGTACTGTGTGAGGATATAGGCTATTTTAATGGTGAATGAATTTTAAAGTGAGCCGTCTACAAATTATTAATGTTACTAAAAAGAGCATGAATTATTTCATCATTCCCTTCAGTTAACAAAGTATTTAATGCAAAGTTAAACCTCTCTATTAAAAAGGCTTTTAAGCAAATCTCCACCTGGCTTTGTCCCACCTCCTGGACAGTTGTCTGGAGAGTTGAACAGAACTGGCATTTTTATGTAGTTTGTGAGGATAGCCACTGTGTTTCTCCTGGCCTATTTGCAAGACTTACTTATCATCATGAGCAGTGATAGCACGTTTCACCTCCTTTTCTCACTGAATCATCTTTATTTTTGAAAAAGCAGGAAGCCATTTTGCTTTCAGCCTTGCTATTTCTATTCTTTCTTGGCCGGTCTGTTGGGCACACCCCTCTGCAGCACTGCCAAGGCCCTTCCAAGATAATGAGCACAGCACTTCTGCATTGCATCTTTTCTCAGACAGGGTGGATTTCAAATCCATACAGAAAAACCTCAAGTATCTAGGTAGCAGCACAATGCTGCACTGCATCCACCACACCACAAAGCAGACATTATCAGGCTATTTCAGGGTTCCAGTAGATAGGAATATTGAACTGCCTCTCCTGGGACAGCTCCAAATTACAGCTGAACCAATATCTCTGAGGAATGCAGGATTTTAATGTAGAACTCCAGTATCAATCAATCAATCAATCAATCAATCAACCAATCAATCAATCATTCAGCATTAAAGATTAAATACACGTAGAAAGATGAAAGTTAACTGCAAGCAATTGAAATGCATCACAATATTTTCTGAAATATTTTGGGTATTTTTAAACCAATGGACTTCACAGAAGGAAAACAGGTACTTGTTGAAACAAAACAGCACAGACTGCAGAATCCTCATCATACAATCTTTGCTTTCAGTTGTTTATCTCAACATAATTTCAGTACAGTTTTTACATATTCATATTTATTTTTTAGCAGGCCAAAGATATTTATTTGTCAATAAAGAAATATTTTTAAATGCTTTTAAAATCTTAATTAAAGAAATACTGTTTCCTTGAGAATCATGAAAATTTTTGGCATAGACCCTCCTCAGTTTCTGTAAATCTGCTATTTTGTTTATTGCCACTGTTTTAAACATTTGAGCTTTAATTTATATATTTTTAAAGACTAAAATATGGTTATCAAGTGTGACTCTAAGTAAAACAATAGCATCTTAGCTAATGCTAGTCTCAGATGATAGAGCACTTGAATATAATATAAAAAGAAATGCTTTTGGGGGATTTTGGACTTAGTTGTTTCTCAGAGAGGACACTGTGATTTGTTAGTGAACCATGATCAGGTCAGTGCAGTGAGGCTGTGTTAGACAGCCAGGAGAAAAATAATTCCTATTTAAAAGCAAATTGGAGATGTCTTTGAAAAGGGTATATACAAGTGATGTATTTTAAAGAATCAAAATGGTCTAGTTAAAGAAACTTTAAAAATGCATTTTAAATTTGCCTCTTAAGCATGTGTGGGAATTGTGACATAGTAGTACTATGTTTTAAGGAAGACATATAAAAAGATTTCAAAACTAATTAATGTGAAAATTAGTGAAACAGACCCTTTTGCCTGGGTTGCACCTCCTTGTCAGTAAATTGGACTGTAAAAAGCATGACTCCTTTGTCTTTCTCTCTCTCTCTCTCTCTTTATCTCTCTCTAAAAACGAGTGCTTTCAAACTGGAAAGAGAATTCCTCTGCTACAACAGATTTATTTTGAACAATTGCGTATTTGTACTGCAAACTCTCTTAAGACAAAAATAGTTTCTAGAACACAGAAAAAGTGAAATGTATTAAAACTCTTATTTTGGGCTTTTATATTAACTTTAAAAATCACTCAATTCTCAGAATACTTCAGATATAACACATAAGCCAAAAATCTCTCCACTAAATCAAACAGTCCAAGCAATAACACCAGTGATTGCTATTTGCTTATGACAACTACAGTCCCAATTGCTCTGCACTTCCACAGAGCACCCTTGATTTATTCACAGCTAATTTCTTAAATGTCACAACAGCTTTATGAAAGTCTGCGGCACCAAAGGAATGATGATACTTTTTCAGAAACCTTCAAAATTAAGAATATTAATCATTCACTATGAAAAGAGATTTTTAAATTACATATTCCAGCCACATCTGCCATACATTCTATTAATACAGGTTACCTTTCTTTCCTCTTATGGAAATACTTTGAAATAAACAACACACAACTGAGCAAAGAACTTATATATCATCTCTTCAAGATGTTACAACTGGGTGTGTAAAACTCTCAAGAGGCACCACCTTTCAAATGTGTAAAACTGCTATGTAAAATGGCTATAGGGAGTGGAGACATGACACATGTCTCAACGAGGAGGTCAAAGAATCTTGGGTAATGATGTCCCACTCTTAAAACATCATGGAGGTGAAAGTTCAGGAAAATCTTAGATTAATGCAGCAGAGATCTCATGGAAAAATGAATCCCAACAAGAGGAACAGTCTGGCAGGCCAACACTTATAATTTCCACTCAGGAAAATGACAAATCCACCTGCCTGCCTATTTCCCATGCTCCTGTCTGTGATCAGCCTCTCCTGGTGCCTTTTGTACGTAGCTCACCCTTGATGACTGGCAATGAGTGACCAAGGGAGCTGGTTGGCTCAGCAAGTCTCAGGTGAGCAGAGAACAGGCAGCTTCATAAACAAGGTAATTTGGCTTATTTAGGGATTTGGATCATGAGTAGGATCATGGTTCTGAAAGCTAAAGCTCAAGTGTTTGGATTCTTAGGTGGGGAAAATATATCCCAAGACATAGATTTTTGTTTTTTCCATTAGAATTTTTATTATTCTAAAGGTCATTTCATGACTGCATAACTAATGAGAAAGGATATATTCCTTGAGTCATCTGGGATCTGCCACAGAGCATTTGACCAAAGATGTGTAGCTACTGAACTATGACATTCCAGAGAGATGAGGGGCGGCAGTTGCAGCTCATATCAAATCTCGTGTGGCAGTTCATATTTGCCAATATATCTTTCAGCCTAAAAAGATGTGATTTCCTCCCTGATGGTTTCACAAGTAGCTTTCATCAAAAGTTTGTTTAAATCTGGCATGGCAAAGGTTTGCGGCAACACACTTGCCAAGACACAAGAGGTTTCCTTTATGAGACCATATATGTTTTAGCTTTCCCTGGATACTAATATGAAGCCTAAGTAAGTACTTCTGAGTTTTATTTCTCCAGAACCCAGAAAGAATGAAAAGGAAAAGAGGGCACACATCTATGATTTCCCTGCTAACATACATATCTCTGATACCGTGCTCCCTCTGGTCATTTTTGAGTACTGTGCCACTTAAACATACGCATATTCAAAAAGAAGCAAACCCCACAGAATCTAGAAGGTACTATTGTGCTGTGTCGTATAAATAGTCAATTAAATGCACTCTCTGTCACTTCAGCATGTCAAACATTTGTAATTTGACACTTAGCTGTAGTTAAAAAACTATTCTGTGTCAAAATCAGCAGTAGTTTAAAATTGTTACTGTAAGTAGTTTCCTGCCATATTAGAAAAATGGCATGCTTTCCACTCCTAATCTTTGTTCAAAGTGACCCTCAGTACCCGTTTTCTTCTATTTCTGTGCTGAATTTTTTCATCTGTTTTAATACATTTTGTTTAAGGATGTTGAAACTATAATGGCTTCTATTGATTCTACTTAGTATTTTCTGTCTGTAGTGTGGCAGTCTTCTTATCGTGTTGGAAAACTTTTCAAAGATACATGCGTGACACTACCTGCAGAATTGTACCAGATTCTGGTGCTGATGCAAAGGAGGCAAGAATGCTGAATTAAAATTCACCCTGTGCTCTCAGGCTCTGAGATTCCCTACGTAGCAAATGTCAGTAGAAGGGTCCTTGCTGATCCTTGCAGCTCCCGTGGCCTGTGCTGACGGATGGGGCAATGTTGCTTTGTTGAATATTTGGTTGAATGTTGTTCATTCAACAACCGTTTGTCACCATTTCAGTGAATTTCCCCCTCTCATACTATGCTAAAATCTTAGCAAAACTAAAAAAAAAAAATATTCTGCTTATGATTACCAGGCAGGTTTCATCCAAATTTTACAGTTATAATTAAAAACTACATTTTCATTAAGGAAATTATGAATTGCAATAAAGTGCAAGGAACAGGCAAAATGAATAATTAACACTGTATAGACTTCAGCATCTTAATGAAGATTAAATAATACATATATTCAAACTGGATTAGCACATCCACTGAAAGCTGTTATGTGCTCAGTAGGGGAGTCTATGCACTCACAAAATAATGTTTTATGAGGAGAATTCTAGCAACATTAAGCATAAGGTTGTCATATATAAAACGATTAACGTTTTATATGAAAGAAGCTGTAATTCCAGTGAATGAAGTCATTTCATCTCCCTGCTGCTTCTACCTTTAGGAACATACTGTAAATGAAAAGTGGCTCAATGTGAAGTCTAGTTAAATAGAATATGAATCCTCTTTTTCAAAGTTAATGAGACTTGGAAACTCGCATTTAAAAAAATGTTGTGATTTTAAATCACAAATTTCATTAAGATTTGCATACAGCATCTACATTCTTGTTTTATTAAGACTCCCACTTCCTTAGCTATGTAGGACAGGATGTCACCTTGTTTTTCCTGATCTTTATGTGCAGCCTGTCCTACCACTTAGAGCTACTTCTTCATAATGGGGAGGATTGCTTTAGAGATCCTGCATTAACAGAAGGCAGGTGAACAGTGAATCTGCAAAAATGCTCAGACAGAACAGCACTGGGAAAAGTAACTCCTTGGCTACTGGTTATGAAGTCATTTTGTCAAGGCTGAGTATGTACAGATTGCTGGGGTATTGCCTCCCAGCAGTAAAATGTCCATCTGCAGAAGGGGTGCTGACAAGTTGCCAGCTGCTCCAAGCTGACAGATCAGAGGAGGAATGGACTGTAATTTCCTCCTGAAGAGAACAGATGATGGCAAGGTTAAATCACGGCTATGTAGGGAAGTGACAGGAATGTCAGATGTAGATAAGGCAATCTATGTATTGGTATTTACTGTTTTAAATCTGTTTCATCTAAAGAAGTAGCTGCTCTCCAGGGAACACTGATTTCAAACTGGAAAATTCAGGTCAAACGGGGTGGACAGAAGATTATAAGTGCTCAATGCCAATACCTTTTACCTAAAGAGATTTTGGTTGTAAAGCCACAGAAAAGGGGATAACTCACTTTACACCACAAGTTGCTAAACTATTTGCCAGGCCTTGCCCCCTTCCATTGTTAGCAACAGACGGTGGGGCTGGGGCAGGCTCTTCAGGAGGACATTCAGCAGCACAGGATTGAGCTCTGGTGCAGCACACAAGTGATTCTTCAGACAAAAGCTGCAGTCACTTGTCTCTTGTCAATGCTATCCTACACCTGAGAGGGGCTGGCTGGGATCCTTGTTGAGCCCCTGCCCAAACACAAACAATTTTCACTGTTGTCACTGCCTTCACCTTAACCTCTGTGGGCCAGGCACGGCCAGGGCTCCCCTGTGCTCCTCATGGCAGAGTAACCAACTCTTCGTACCCTGTACCTGACTATATTTTCTTTTAAATGGAGAAAGTATTGAGAATTTTTGATAATATTAAGCATATTCAAATAAAACTTTTTCTTATTTTTCCCCATGAAAATGAAGTTGAAATTATTTTCCATTTCTATTCTGAATTTACAGCAGTGCCTCTAAAACATTTTTGGAAAACTTCCACACCTGCTTAACCACATGAGAGGATGCAGTTCCTGAGGAGCTGTTTTCTCATTTACATGCAGTTAGCTGGATTTCACAGAAACACAGTTTTCAGTCCTCCTGACATAAATCTTTTTCCTTATAGTAGTAAAGAAAGTCTATGCAAACATACATAAACTAACGGATTAGAAGTTGAGTTGTACGGTCCCAATTTTTAAAATATATTTTTGATGTAGTAAAATCTTGGCAAGATGCATGTTGCTGCTGTCAACAGAAAAAAAAAATCAGCTTTTTGGCTCCCACACTTGCTGGAACCGCTGTGTTAGTAAATAAGGGGGAACAAGGCACAGACCCAAGAATCAGTTGGTTTTCAGGTTTTAGTAGGTCTCATTAAAAAAAAAAAAATAAAAAAAACCCCAGTTTGTGATGTGGACAACTGTTTTTTTACTGCTTCATGTTGCATTTATCTGCATGTACCTGCTGGCCCCTTCTCACCAATGAGTGAGCTTCATTTCTGATGCCTGGGCAGGGATTCATACAGCTGGAATATTGCCTGTGATGAAGGCACCTAACACTATATGAAAAATAAATGTATTTTCATGCTAAGGCAGGCCAGGCTCAGAATGGTCTTTGGGATGGAGGAAGGAGGAAGGAGGCAGGGGTGTTAGGTGAATCTTTTCACTATAATTCTGTGAAAGCAGCGAGGCAGGAGCTGCTGGTGGCACACGGGAAGGAAACCTGGACCCACTGGAACCTGTCACACCAGAAGCTGTGTGGGACGGTGGCTCGTGGCTGGTCCCTGAGCTGCCCCACACTGAAGGTTTGTGGTGGGAGCAGCCACTGGGCTCCCCTGACTGGGAGCAGGGTGAGGGGCCACACCAGCATCTGGTTTTGCTGAAAGCCCTGTGCCTCCTCCTTTCACCTGAGCTCACAAGCACTGAAACTCAGTGGGAAACAGAGTGACTTCTGGGTCATTTCATGTGGTCTCGTGTCATACCCGCTTTTTATTTTAAAGACTGATTTCAGTTGTTTAAAACAGCTGGGTAACTTTGGGATTACAAGGAAAGCACAGGTGCTTTATCATGTGAAATATTCATACAAATACAACTAGATTAACCTTATAGATTGCGTGATTTTGAGAAATTGTCCTCCAGGTGCAAGCTTGGAATGAAAGAAAATGACAAAGTGTAGCTCATGTCTCGGGGGCCAAGCACTCTGAATCTCAGTCAGACTGGGCTCACAATATATTAAAAGCCTCCTGGAGCCAAGGAGTGTCTTATCAGCTCACAGAAAAAGCACAGAGTATGCCAAACAGCTTGGTGATTTTGTTATTATTTTTTTCCACTGGGAATGCCCTGTGAGCCCTAAGCTATACAGAAGGAATTCAGAGAAGTGCTCAGAGCCCTGCCTAGGGATGAGCACATCCTGCATGCCATGTAACACTCCAGTGCTTGGGTGAAACTCTGCCATGGCCACCAAAGGTAAAAATGCACCAGGCTACCAAAGGTGAAAATGAACTGAAAGATTGCCCTTCCACCTTAAAAATTGAAAGTTTCACCTGTCCACTCAAGTTTTGCAAATTTTCATTCATTGCTGTCAACTGGCAGAAGGAAGCCCATTATTTACCTGTTAACTTTTCCAGGCCCACCCATTTTCTAACATATAAAATTACGTGCACAAACCCTTGCAAGTGTTGGAGGCCAGGTTGGGCACGGCTTGGACCAGCCTGGTCCAGTGGGAGGCGTCCCTGCTTGGGACTAGATGATCTCAAAGGTACATTCCAACCCCTTAACATTCTGTGATTTTATGGTATACAAAATACAGCGATTGCATGGATTTGTAAGCAGATAAAAAACCCTGAAATGACATTTTGGTAATCAATAACCAGTTTTTACAGGCAAACCCTTCAGAAAACTGTGTTGGGCACTGTGCTGTTCAATGTTTTCATAGACAAATTGGGGAAGAGCTGAAATTTTCTAATGATATTTCTAATGATTAATTATTTGTAGTAAAAAGAAAGGTGAGAGGATTTACAGATTAGTTAATGATGCTTTGTCTCAGTGATAAAATGGCAGAGGAAAATGAGTGTTGATGAATGGAAAATAATCTTTGTGAGAGAAACAACTGTAACTTAATAGATAAAATAATGAGATCTAAATCAGCTATTACCACTCACAGAACTTTTGACATTAAAAAAGATATTTAGATGACTTTGCTTAATGTTTAGTAGGAAACAAAAAAAAAATATGGAAAAAGTCAATTTTCCTCCCGTCTGGAAGCAAATATCTATTAGTATAAAAGAAAAAAAAATCCACAGTCAGGATATCTGCATACAGGCATATCATCAGCACATCCCTTATAATAGTTGCAATAATAGTGGATCTCTGAATCTAAAAACTATGGAGAATTTTCACTTGGGGCTTTCTTACAGACATGGATACTGGAGCACAGAAACACATGATTAGAAAAGGGTCCACTGGACAGAGAGTTAGCCATCCAGGAAAAGATGATTTGACAAGAATGAGCCAGCAGCCCTCATCCCATATATCACACAGCAAAACATGAGCAATGTTCAACTGGCTTATGATCCTATGGCACAAACGTAGGGGAAAAGTGCTGTTAAAGACAGAATTAGATCTCCTTGTCCTTACAACAGCTGGGAATTTTTTTAAGAGAAAGACATGCAGGTTATCCATGTAATTGCTCTCAAACTACAGAAAAAGGCAAACTTTCTTTCCTACCAATCCCAAATCCAATTTGATGTGGGGAGAATTTTCTTCTGGGAAACAATTCTAGTGACCATTTTAATCCTGAGCAAAGGAAGGTTTATGAATTAATCACTTATGAGATTTCTTAGTATCTCTAGGCATATTAGTGCATCCCTTCAGCATCTCTTTCTAGCCATGCTAAGTCTCCAAGCTGAACCCTTCAAGCACAGGTTTAGTTAATGTCAATATCAATTCAGTACCTGCAACAATCAACAAATGACACCTGAAAGTCTCAGGAGCCCCATCTTGAAGAATACCAGCACATGGAAGGCACAAGAAAAAGGTCACAATTTTTAATTTTTTAAATTAATTAATTTTGTAGTTCTGTTATATTACACTTCAGACTCCACATTGTCTGAAGTATTTCAGTACTTCCCTTCTGGCTAGAGCTTAGAAATATTTTTTCTGTTTTCACATCTTTGCTTATTATTGATAAATCTGAATATGCACAATATTGTACCACTAATGTCTTACTAAGAATTAACTTTATATTATCTCATTATTCTCAGACTTGATCAGGATCCAATGCCATCCTCAGGATATCTGCAGTTTAAAATTTACTCCATCAATTTCCCTAAAAAAACACAAAGACCAAAACCCAAAACATACAAACAAAACCACCAAAAAACTCTGACCCTCCTGCCTCAGTGATAAAAAACTTAGAAACCTTGCAAGTGTTCTGACCACTAAGAAGAGCTTGGTAGCACTGCACACTTATTTAAGATGTCATGTCATAAGTTCCTTCTAGTGCTTCAATGGACTTTGAAAATCATTTGTTGAAACCTTTGTGTCCAGAGTCTGCAGAACTCCATTTCCAAATAACTGGTTCCACCATGAATTGTAATCAGTTGAAATTTGTGTAAGGTGGCATTTTTCAGCCTTTCAGACATGTAGGTCAATCAGCCTTATGATTAAGATTCTTGCCTAATCATTTTGAAGAGCATTAAATTTTAATCAAAAATTGGATGAGAGTTCAGAGAAGCAAAATCTTTATTGACAAGAGAGCACAGTTTCCAATCTCTTGCTGTTATTTCTGCCCTTGTGCCCAGCTTTAAAATATTTTATACACATGTCTGTGGCTTTAGAAATTGACAGATCCAAACACTGACAGTAAAGCAAGACTGTCAGGGGTGAACGTAAAGTGACATGGAACAATTACCTAAAGCAAAGGACTTACAAGAAAGAGGGAGAGGGACTCGTTACGAGGGTGTGTAGTGGCAGGACAAAGGGCAAGGGCCTCAAACTGGGAGTGGGATTAGATTAGATATTAGGAAACAAATCCTTCCCTGTGAGGGTGAGGAGGCCCTGGCACAGGCTGCCCAGAGAAGTTGTGCTGCCCCTGGGTCCCTGGTAGTGCTCAAGGCCAGGTTGGACAGGGGACAATGGAACAATGGAAGGTGTCCCTGCCCACGGCAGGGGTTGGAAGTAGATGATTTTTAAGGTCCCTTCCAGCCCAAACCATTTTGTGATTCTATAAGTTTATTTTGAAAACTACCAAATACTTTTATTTACACCTAGTAGGCCCATAATCAACAAGCATATGGATTAATACGACACCGTCTCACAGAGTTTGGCTACGCAGAAAGCTCAGGTATATATTTCAAATTCATGCAGCACTTACAGCACATGCAGATGCATCTGAGTTAGTTATAAATGAGCTTAGCAAGGGTCATTTCAGATGCATTGCTACAGAAAACTGGGAAGACTTGCTGTCTGCTTATTTGTATAGGTTTTTGGATGGCTTTTAAAATCTATGCTAATGTAAAGGATATAGAGAAATTTTCTTAGATTTTTTTTTTTCTTATGCCAATGGCATGTTCTTCATTGTTTGGATACTCTGCCAGTGCATCATCTCTTGAAAATAAATATTCAGATTGTATAGCATTGGAAACAATGATAAATAGGCATGTCAACTAATTAATGTCACTTTCACTGGTGAAGTAAAGGCAGCTTAATTAGGAAGCTAATGTACTTCTTCACCTTGAAGATTATGATTCCCTTCTAGTATTATCCTCAAATTAAAAGTTCATATAAATTAGCATCAGCTCAGCTTTGTCTCATTGTACTTCAGATTGTCATAAAGTGTTCCCTTGGGTCTATTTGTGTGGGAAACCACTGACATTATTCTTATTTTTATTTTGCAATAAACCAGCATGGCTGGAAATAGGTTAAAAAGAATAAAGAAACCATGACAGCAGACAACTGAAGATTTCAGGATTACATTAAGAAATAAAGACCTGAGGAGAAAATATCAAGCTGGTGCTGAAAACATGGAGTGCTATAGTAAACATTTATGAACTTTTTATGTCTGCCTTCAACTATGGGCAGCAATTTATAACAGATGCTTACTTGCTATGAACAACAGAAAATACCATTTGGAAAGTCTACACTATTTGTAATTTACTTGGAAGTTTTAGCCTATGATTAATTAGGCTGTACCCAAGGGCACTTCATATAGAGAAAGAAAAGTTGAAAAGACCTCTTATGAGTGTTCCAGGAGGACTATATACACTAGCTTTGATTCCATCCTAATATGTAAAAGATGAAAAATCTTTAAAAACACATTTCATTAGTTCAGACCTGAATTCTTCAGGTGCCAAGATCAAAAGGCAGATTTGCTTCTAATGCCAGCAAATAATGCCAGAAAATAACCATTCCACATGTTCAAAAGATGCAAAGATTTTGTGTCTGTCTGCCAAAAAAGTTGTACGTACGGGCTACCACACATTATCACTAGAAATGAGTAATCCCTCATAATGGAAAGACCAGAAATAGCAATGGGAATATGGGAGCTGAAGGTTTATGCTGAAGAACTGTAATCACCAAAAGACTTCAGATAGACTAATGACAGGCTTTTGAGCCTAGACTAACTGTCATAATCAGGGGCTGAAACAGGTCACGTTTTCCTCATCGTATATTTATATTTTGTGCAAGACAAAACTGAATGAGAAATGAGCCACTTGTTAACCGTGTTGTCCTGTGTAGCAGGGAGCACAAACCTCACCCTTCTGTGGCTCGGAAACGCTGCTGCTGGTCCTGCTGGGCACTGCAGCAATGGACATTTTGGGCACTGCAGAAATCAAAGTGTCCCTTGAGATGGGTTACAACTCCTGGGAATAAGGTGCAGTCTTACGCATTTCACTGAGTTGTGGATTTTAATGGAGTGCAGATTTAAATGAGGAGATGGCTGGAGATTCACTGGAGAGTGAATCAATTGCCCTGCAATGGCTGATTGTCATTAGGCAGCACAGAGGTGGTCACTGTAGAGACACCGGCTGCCTGTAATGACCGAGAGGTGGGCAAAGCTCGTTCTGCTTGGGAGAACCCAAAACCTGTCCCAGGTGCAGTAATGATGTACTACAGACACTGAGAGAGAAGCTACCTCAGCAGTTTGGTGTCATGACTTCTAGCGACTACAAGGGCTTGGTAATGAAGAGTATCTTGTTTCAAATGTTTACAGTCAGTGATGGAGCTGCTGTTTGCACTTCAACTCATCAATGAATCTAAATCTTATTTATATGATTTAATAATTAGATGCATTTAATTATTAATGTAAATATAATACCAGGAAAATATAAATAATTAATGATATACTTATAAATAATTCCTGTTAGTGAAACAGATTGAGAAAATGATTTGTTCTTAATAGTAGACTTATAAATATTTAAAATCAAGTTCCAAAAATGTAGTTTACAGACACTAAGAACTCTAATGCCCTTAAGCCACTTACACAGTGTCAGATACAGTTATTAAATTTGAAGATAAACTAATGGTTTGCTGGACTTAAGCTTTTATTTACTGCCAGGAAGTTTGAAATTATTTTAAATCTGACTTTCCACATTGTTTTATAAATAAGATTGTTTTATAAATAAGACGTAATTGATTTCTAAAAAAAACCCTTTCCTTGAATCAGAGTATTGGAACACAGATGAGCCAGGCAGTGCTTGAAGCCATAGCAACTACTTTTGAGTTTATGTTTGGTAGCTGATATGACATGCATCTGAAAACTGAAGCTGGATCTTTATGTTTAAGCTACATAGCTAAGCTACGATTATTGTGATGTAAATGGGGGGAAAACGTGACTTTTTTGGTATATAATAATCCTGAACCACCTAAGGTAAATGTCACTAGCATAAATTATTACATCCTTGGGATTGCTCTGATTTACTCTTACTTGTAATGGTGATAGAGCCTGTTCTGACAGCCACCATCATTTATACCCAGGGATGCATTTGGCTTTCTGACTTCATATTGACTTAAGTGGAAAAATAAATCAGAACCCCTGTACTATGTTCCCTGTACTATGGAACACAAAAAGCTGTTGGGGTTGGTTGGACCAGGATCCCCCAATGTGTCCAAACCACTACAAAGCAGTTGTGAACCAGACCTTCTTACAGCCAAAACTAGTTCTCTTCTTCCTGCATCTTTAGGGTTTCATAACAGAAATACATTATTTCAGAGAAGTTTATACTTTATCAGAAAAAATGAATCCCTTCAAAAGAATTTTCCAACAATCTTTTCATTGTAAATCCTGGATTTGGCAGGTTACTGAGAAATACTATGGGAGACTAACATTTTCTGTTCAATTCTGAACCCTTTGACTAACTTTTTTTAATGTGATGCTGTTAAAGTTCTATAAAATTCTACAGTATTTCTATTGGTCTAACTTCTTCTGTTTCTATAGGTCACTTCCATGATAAATGGGACCTTTTTAAAATTACCAGGTGGTAGAACAAAATATCGCACTGATTACTTTGCCTCATTGATGATCATTAAAAACTTGATCATCATGTTGGTTTAATTGCTCAGTCAGAAAAATATTTTAATTATAATTCCCATAATTATATCCACCTTGATGGTGCCTGGCAGAAACATCACCCTAAGGAAATTTTCTGACAATTCAGTTGCGTCCGTTCATGTAAGAGCCAAAACCATTACAGGTTATTGCCACATGTATCCAGTTGTTCAAGGAGATTTCAGTCTGCTTGGTTCACAAAGACAAAAGAGATCCAAACTGCTGCCTAATGACAATCAGCCATTGCAGGGCAATTGATTCACTCTCCAGTGAATCTCCAGCCATCTCCTCATTTAAATCTGCACTCCATTAAAATCCACAACTCAGTGAAATGCGTAAGACTGCACCTTATTCCCAGGAGTTGTAACCCATCTCAAGGGACACTTTGATTTCTGCAGTGCCCAAAATGTCCATTGCTGCAGTGCCCAGCAGGACCAGCAGCAGCGTTTCCGAGCCACAGAAGGGTGAGGTTTGTGCTCCCTGCTACACAGGACAACACGGTTAACAAGTGGCTCATTTCTCATTCAGTTTTGTCTTGCACAAAATATAAATATACGATGAGGAAAACGTGACCTGTTTCAGCCCCTGATTATGACAGTCTAGGCTCAAAAGGCTGCTAAATGGCAGTGTTTCCTATTTACTGAAGTATTATTTTGGGCTGGCTGCTGGCAGTGGGGGAGCACTGCCATTGTACCACTTTGGGGACTGTGTGTCACATCAGTGTCAACACATTTACCCCTTGGGTGACCCTGTAAAAGCCTTGGGTGATCCTGTACATAATTCTTAGCAGAAAACCTAAGAAACTGGTGGGATAACAGCAAGTTATTTTGAATTGCAATCATCCAAGTGCATTTAAAACAGAAAATATTCCCATAATTTCTTTTTAGGTTGTAAATGCCTCTGAAATGCATAACTGTAAGATGTCACGGGGTAGTTTGGATTTTTTGTTTGCTTGACTTTTTTTTTTTTTTTTTTGATTGGTTGATTTTGGGGTTTCTTTGCTTTTTTATTTTGGTTTGGTTCTTTTCAGTTATGGTTTTGTTTGGCGAGAATATATTTAAGAACACCTCTGACAGATGTATTCTAGCCAGCTGCCCTGAGCAGATGCACTAACCCCAAAACATCTTCATGTAGCAGCACAGAATATCCCACCTGAAATAGCTGTGCCTCACCTGCTCTCTGTGCAACAGAAATGAAACATTTCCCATTTGACTGTTTTGGCCTCCCTTACCAGTTGCAGTGAGCAGATGAGGAGTAAGGCATTTATGATAAAAAATGGGGTTCATTATATGTAGGGATTTTAAATGCATCTCATTTATCCAGTAATATGTGTACAGTATTTCAGCATGCTATTTGGTCAGCACATTACAATAATTTGGGATCATTTGGCAAATGCTTATTGAGGGACTTTTTTTTAAATCTTTGTTAAATGTAACAGCTCTTCCAAAGGTCTCAGATCTTTTTTTCCTCTTTTTTACTCCTTTAATTGTTTTTTCCTGCCCTTGGTCAGTGACCTTGTACAAATACAAACTTCACTGAAGCCAGTTTAAGCTATCATAGTAATGCTAGTATTATGAACCAAAAATGCAATAAAAGATTATCAATATATATGAAAAGAAATGTAGAGCAAAACAAAGAGGATTGAAAGCAAAAGTGTTCCAGTTTTCCCTGTCCCCAAAAACATCTTAATCTGTTCCAATGTACACACAGAAAAATCTTCATTAATTTCTCATCTTTCTCTCCCATCTTTACCATTTTCAGTTCTACTTTCCTATTAAGCAATAGGATATTCAGAAATGTGCTTTACAGCCTGCTTTGTTTTCCTGACATAAGAGAAGTGCTTTCTGTGTAGTTTCATGGCTGCACGTTCTGAGCCACCACAGTGCCCACGGAAGCACTTTCTATTTATAACAAACAGGTCCTTTTCCTTAGAAGTGCAGTAGAAACCCTTGATTTTGTTTCTGTTTCCTTGGAAAGCCCATCTCCTTTGCTGAGTGTCATAATCTATTGGATTCCATCATCCCAGATCTTTCTCCTGCCCTACCTTGACTCCCATTCCACCTTCCTAGTTCATGAACTCAGCTGAAGATTTGAGGAGAACATTTACAAGATAGTCTGGATAAATACAGAGATAAACAGAGTTTTGCTTTGAGAATCACACAAATCCCTAGATATTTCAGTTCCAAAAACACTTCAGGATATATCCAGAAAAATTGGACAGCAGTGGGAGATAATATAAACCCTGTTGTGTTAGTTACAATTATTTTACCCTTACCAAAATGAATATTTCTCTCCATTGTATGAGTACTACCCAGGTAATAAATTCTGCTGAAATTTCTTTGCTAGAGAATACATTGAGCAACAACCAGGAACCAGGCTGTCTCAAACACAATGTTCCATTAATTTTGAACACTCAGGTACAGAAAAACAGCTGCTTTTAATTTCAAACTAGATCTTTACAGTCATTAATGCAGCTGCATAACATCATATCATCATGCATAACATCATACATGGTGTGAGGACAAAAATCACAGTGTGATTATCTAATTCTGACTCAAGAGTGTCAGTATTCTGGGACCACTCCATTCTATGATGCATCAGTCTTAACATCAGTCCTAGCATCAGTCCATAGTCTGCCATGTTCCAAATTTGATGTGAGCTCCTATTTCACAGCAGAAATTTCTATGTAACCTGGCATGTAGGTTTAAATCAATATATTTGATGCAAACATGGTTCCACATTTGCTTTGCAGATTTTTTTTTTCTGAGTCCTAGGAAAAGCTTTGAGCTAAGAGAGAGAAAAATGCCATTATGCCACAGCATGAGTGTTTAAAAGGGAGTTATTCTAGCAGCAACACATGGATGTAAAAGAAAAATTCTCTTGGGTAAACAAAATACCTGAAAAATGTCAAAACCTCCTTAGGGATGCTCTTTATGACTTTATGATACTAATATGAGTATGATTATGATACTCTATGATACTAATAAAAGTATGTGGCCACGTATCATTTTGTTTGTGTATAATAGCCTCCCATAAAGCCTAAAATAGGAATATGAACTCTTGAATCTTGGAAATCTGTCTGGTTTTCAAATGTCCAGTGACTCCTAATGTAATCTGAGACACAATTTACAACTGAGATTTGACCTCTGCCAATTGATCCCCTTTCCAGCTGCACCATCTATAGGTTAGGAATTTTATTGATAGCATTCTCCCCCATACTCACTGATATTTTCAGGGTACAATTTTGTGATGTTTGAAATTCTTTAAAGCTGTAGGATTATACTGAAGCCACACTGAATAAACAGTTACTTTAGATTAATTTTACCAACTGCTGATCCACTCCAATTGCTGTGTTTTAAGAGGCCCAAATACTGTTCAGAGGGATGCTTTGAAAAAATTTCTTCTGCTGGTGAAATTATGTAAAAAAAAAAAAAAAAAGCTTTGAAGTTAAAAGTTGTTTAATAAATACATTCCATGCTGTGTGTGCTTCTTTTACATAAGTATTTAGGAATGTATTTTAGAAAAGTCTTTTAATTGCGGGGGAAACCACCAAAACTATTTTATTAGCATTAAGGCAAACAGCATGAGCAATATGATTCTCTTTACTAACTTTGTCTTGATTTTCAGTCATTTTGATATAGGAGTAATTACTTTCTTCTCTCACTTCCCCAAAGGAGCAATTTTGTAGGAATAGCTTTACATTTGAGTTAAAGAGGTGAGAGTAACACAAAACTGGTATTTTGTGTTACCCAGCCCTTGTTGCTCTGGTAGCCACAACAGTCCTTTGAGATAAACATTGCTCTGCATCTGCAAGGACAACACAAAGCAGTAAGGGTCAAAGGATGTAGCTTTCACATTTTCAAACTGTGCAAAAGGTTTCTATTTATTTGGACTTTCAGATTCAACTGGTGCCATTGTAATATCTGCAATTAAACACAATTACTGATATCTGCCAAGCTGTACTTTTGCAAGGCTCACGGTCAGTGCTGGCCAAGGGCCACAGCACAAAGGGCACTGGTTAAGCAAAAGCTGTAAGCCTTAACTTCCCCTTATTCAAAGAACAAGAATTAAGGAATTAGAACAAACTATATCTATTAAAATGTATCTATGATTAAAAATGTGAGAAGAAATCTGGTTTTTTATGAAAAAACTAGTAAGACAGAGTCAGAAGAGCATATAAGCATAAATTAACACATGAAAAAATGCTTTGCGAAACACGCTCAGTTAATAAGGGGCCTTCAATATACTAAGTGTTTATTTTCACTTGTTGTCCACAGTTCTTTGAGTTGGGAATCTATGAATCACAGCTTGATTTTCTCATCTCAGTTTCTAGCTGAAAAATGGTGGAGGAGACAGGAAGTTTAAATGCAGAACAGTAAAGCCGTGGATCATGTGATTGCTAAAACTGAGTGTGCTCTTATTTTGGTAATTTAGGAATTCAACTCATTTGAGTTTGGAGCTCCTGTGACAAGGTGTTGGACTATTAAAAATCAGATACCTACTGAAAACTAAAACATAGCATTTATTTATGACAGATTGATGAATTTTTAATATAGATCTGCCTATAAAAATAGTTTTTCAAAAAGTCATACATTTAAAGAGAAAGGTTGTGGATGGCATAGATGGAATGGGAGATACTTATTTTTCTGACTCTCACACTTCAGTCAGTAATGACGCCAAGTGGGAGTCTTCCACATTTTTTAAAAAATGTTTAAAGCTCACCCATAAATGTTTCCTTGCAGGAACTACACATTAACTAATTTGCTGGAGTAGATATTTGGTTTTAATTCTGGTGAAATTGCAGCATAGTTGAAAATGCTATTTAGCTCCCAAAGGTGTGAATTTTGATTACAGAATATGTTCCCTTTCATTTTGTTTTGCACTAAAAGCTGAAGATAACTACTTTTTAATTCAACAGTACATGTGAAATTGTTTATTGTTCAGTGTATAAAAGAAATGAAAAGTAGCACACATCAGTTTTAGAATGACATAAATGTCATTATGACCTTCATGGATTTTCATGTAGTCTAAGTAATCCCTATAAACCAAACTGATTCAAATGCACATCTTCAATCATTTCACTGCTGTTTTGCCTTCTGCTGCAGTTTTATAAATTTTTTCTAATACATCTGTTAAAAGAAAAAAAAAACAAAAACAAAAAAAACAAACAAAACAAAAGCCACAAAACAAATCAACAAATCACCCTTGAAAAACCCAGTTGATGCTGTTAAAGCTGTAAAGCTAAAAATCAGAGAACTTGTCAAGGAGCCCTGCTCAGATACTGACAGGCAGCAGCATTCCCAGCTTCTGTTGTTTTAATTGTATCGTACCCTTGCTCTCTGCACCACTTTAGTCAAGGTTGTGTCAGCATTTCTGTTATAAATCCCTGTTCCCTGGGGCTTTATAACTCATTGTTAAAAATTCCCCAAAGGCTGCATCTTGGCACACAAGATTTCATCCAACAGGTGAAAACTTATTTCTGTGTATAAATAGGGGTTTAGAGATACAGAGTTTCCATATAAGGGTTAAATCACACCATTTTAAGAAACAAAGGAAGACAAGATTTATAATTTCATATATTTTTCTCTTTTATGAACAGAAAGCCAAAATAGCTTCCTCTTAATTAAACTTCTGCATCTGTCTTTTTTTTTATTTTATTTTTTTGAAGGAAAATATAGAAGTAAATAAGCAGGTAAGTTGACTCATATTGCAATTTTCTACACTCATGGTCTGTGTTTTGCTATGAAAATGTCAAACATATGTTCCATCTACAGAACAGTGCACCCTTCTAATAAAAATAAGTTTTGCTCAAATTTATAGTGCAAAATTTTGGAGCTGGGAAAAGCTCTGTGTCAGAGGGAAATTAGAATTTTCAAAGTCTTAAGAAAGAGCACAATACTAAGTCTAAGCTGAAAAAATGAGGAGAAGGAGAGATTTCTGGTACATGTGATTTAAAGTGATGGTTAAGAAAAAGGAGGGAAAGCCTCCATATATAGTAGCTTTAGTCTGAGTAACAATATAGCAGGAGGTGCAGTGGGACTAGGTTCTGCAGGTATTGTCAGTCACAATCTGTGGAGTGTGCTTATGGAGCTGATTGTGCATTGCAGGCCCTTTCACCATGTGTTTTCAGCTACAGATACTCCTACTGCCTAGTCTAAAAATTAGATCAGAAAAATGATTTACAAAATAACCATCATTCACTCATCTGGATGCTGCAAGCCCAATCTCACACTGCAGTTTAGACAAAATGAATGTTATAAAATATACTGGTAAGACACGAACATATAGTAATATATTATTTAATGAACATTTACAGCTCAAATTAAATTTAAAATTGGCAGTCAAAATATGCTTTATTATTTGCTAAATCTATCAGCATTTTCTGTTTGTGAGCAAACACATAAAGGACCTTATGCTTATATGATATATAAGGAAGGGAAGCTCATAAAACTTCATAGTCAACTTCTCTTTTGCATCATGGTGTATAATTATGAAATATTAATATTTTAAAAATGAAGTTAACTTTTTTTTTTGGTAACCAAATGGAGCTATTGGAAAAAGAGATGACACTTTCACTCTCGTCTGGGACAAAACATTCCACAGAGAGCTCGGGAATCCTTCCCTCTGTGTAGGTTATACACTGTTGATAAAATGTTTGCTCTTATACTTAAATATGCTAAAAAAACTGATGTAAAAATATGATTTTAAAAATGCTTATCTGTTTGATTGGAGTAAGAGCTAGCAAGCTTGCTCTTTTTGGTTCTTTTAAATGGTTGTTTGATTTAAATTAGTTTCAAAGCTCTACTCAGTAGTATACTCAGCCTCTATGTTCATCACTCAGACTAAGGAAGGATTAAAATGAAAGCTCTGCTCTCCCATTCACAGCTCATGTTCTCCAGCTGTTCCCCGACTCCATTTTACTGCTCATGTCACAGGTTTACTGTGAGCTGTGCAAAATTCACCTTTGCAATTAACACAGTGACAACAGCGCCAAGAGAGTGACCATCTTTGTGTCCTTAAGTTGGACAAGAACTAGTAGAAAATATTATTTTATAAGAGGAAAAACTAATTAAAAGAAAAAGCTAATGATAAGAATTACAATTACTATTCACTACAGATGCAATTATAAGGAGATAACTTCCAATTACATCAGCAGTGGTGAAGGAGAAGAATAATGACAATTAGTTCTTCTCTTTCCTGCCTGAAGACTGTTATTATTTAATATCCTGTGGGGCAAGAAAGCATGGGTAGCCATGAAATCATAAGCAAGTATGAAAAAGGGCAAATACCCTAATTTCTTAGGAGTTTAAGAGATGATGTTTTTTCCTGGTGGCTGACTGTCAATCAGCCTGCATCACTCCAAGTAATATTTGAAACTTGCTTCCCCATTACACCTTGCAAACTCTTCCTGTTTCATATCATTTCAACTATTTCATTTGCTATTGACCTTATCTACATCTTAATGTGCAATGCACAAAACTCTCTACCGCTTGCCTTGTTTACACAGCTTCTAATATATGAAAGCCAGCCTGAATCTGTAACAAAGGCAAGAAAAAGGAAAGTCATCTTCAAGAGGGAAATAAGGAGGTGCAATGCTTCTATTGCGCAGAAACTCACAAGGACCTTCTACAGCTTCAGAAATAGAAAGGAAGATAAGCTTGCTACTGTTAGAGGTAACCAAGGGTATTTTGGCATTAGGTAAAATTTTTTTTAAGAGTAATATATTCCTAGGGAAGATATCACATACAGACTGCAAATTTTAACAAATGCTAAATTTACACTTTAAATGTCAACTTCTGAGTGGCATATTCCAGACAACATCCAGCCTTTGGGGATCAATGAAATGGCCAAGCAATAGACAGCTCTCTTTCCTGAGCTACAGGATGTAGGGCAGAGATGCTATGTGTAGATGGGGAACACTGAATTTTTAGCACATTTCAGTATCCCCAGTTGTGGTGAATAGCAGCCCTGCTCTGGAAATGGATGCCACCATCTTTCCCTGGAGGATGTACATGCCTACCTCCTCGTGCGTATGGCAGGGTGGGTGACAGATGGTGGGCTCGGGAAGATTACAGCTCCCTTAGAACAAAACCAGATTGGGCATGGACAGAACTGACTGAAATGTTTTAGTGCCATCTGCCAATGGAGAGGAGAAAGCGACTGGTCTACCTCTGCCAGCCTTTTGCAGCTCTCCTACTGTCCCTCTTCCACCTGCAGAGACACTGAACCTCCTCCCTGCTTTCCCTCTGTCACGAGCACGGCTCTCATGCCATGACCCCGTGCTGTGCAATCCTAATCCTGCAGCTGGATGTTAATGGTCAGCATTGATGTTTTCATAATACATCCTTCAACTTTTCCTCACCGATACCTTCCTGCACATGTGGGGTGTTATGGTGCTGGTAGTGAGTACAGGCTCAGGACAGAGCTTGGGACAGAGCATCTGCTACACAAGCACACTGCACTGCTAAATAGTGACCTATCATCACAAAGGGACAGCTATGGATCAGTCAGGGTGCCTGGCTACATCATTATAAACTCTGTCACTGGTTGCTTTTGCTACCTGAATGTGTATTCCAAGAACGTGAGGAGAAGAGTTACATTTGTATGCAAAGAAAACACAATAAAAAATTTGGGTATATCTGAGTAGGAAAAAGAGCCACGTAAATACACATAAGGGTGTGGAGAATTAGCAGAGAAATTTGAGTGTTTTAGATGTGGCTGCCTCCATAAATGTAACATTCATGTAAATAAAAGAAACTGGTAAAGAAGACCTCAGAATGTACTTGGATCTTGGATTTTTTACAGTACTCTGCCACTGTCTACCTGTTAAAGCTGTGCATGAAAGGCATGATTCCATCTATGTGTTCAGGACCGTATATGCTAAAGCTGGTTAAGGATAAAGGTGTGCACCCTGGGCCCACAGGCATGATATGGGCAGAAGGAATAGGAAACATCAACACTGGTCTGCACTACACAGGAAGAATCACCTGAATTGCTATATTTATTTTGTGGAAAATTCTGATGATACTACTATGGATTTTTCAGCACAATACACACAATGGTGTACATATGATAAAAGAAAAAAAAAATACTGTTCCATTGCCTTTCTGTGACCTTGGTCTAAATCAGTGGGAATATCCTGCCTTGCTGAAGCTCTTAAATGCATGCTGCAGTGCACTGGGGAAGGCATAGAACGCTCTCCTTTGAATTGGAATGTCACCAGTTCACCCAGAAGAGCACTGTCACTCTGCACTAATCCCAGCACAGCACTATTCTAACACGAGTAGGCAATAAATTAAATGAACTGCATTATGTACATACAACATCTGTGCCTGCCCAGACATGTCTTTACCTGATTGAAAGTGAGCTCTGGGATCAAATTCCACAAATGGCTGAATCTTTACATCTCTCCATGTGTTAAGTGTGTCCAGATGGCAGGTGATACACTACTATTAACAATCTACTTTCCCTTCCCTGAAGTGTCTTTGTAGCACATTGTTGATGTTATTGTAAAGATAGAGGTGATTGAATATGCAAAATATTTAAAAATAATCCTTGTGAGAGAAATGGAATGCATTCATGTGCTTTAAATAGATACATACACGGTGTATTTTTCAATGCTGCCAACATAGTCATCATCCATTTACAGAGAGAAAAAGTCAGAGATAAAGAGTTATAATATGAGCATACTGATTTGAATGCTTTGTGTTGGCACTTACACTTTCTCAAAGCCATTCTTTTACCAGTCTGCAGAAACAGAACCCAGACTTTTCAGCCAGGTTTTGAGATGCTCTCCTTAGAAAAGTGGTGCACATTTGAAATGGTTTGTCACAAAACTCATAGTTTGTTCTTCAGCATAGATGTCATTTCAGTGTAAAGGCAAGTAAAAATTATTGCCCCTGCTGCATTTCCACAGGGGAGTTATTAGATACCACAGGTCAGTTATTAATAACGCTTTGATGGCTATTTAATCATTAACACAAATATATTTAGTACAGATGTTTCTGTAATTCTGAAAGACTAGAAAATCTGTAGAGTTCATTGGCCTTTGAACTCACACTTCTGCATGATGTGATGCAATGGCCTAATGTTAACGTGCTGGGCTGCAGTATCAAAGATTACAGGGTCAAGATCTCCTTGGGATTATTTTCTTACTCAGTCTCTTTATCCACATGCATTTTCTCATTTCAGCTTTTGGAAAAGAAGTATATTTAGGAGGAAAAGACAGCAGGTTTTTTACAGAAGTTAATTTAGGTGCTTAGTGTAGGTCTACAAAAGCAACACAAAAAAAAATGCCACATGAGTAGCTGGGGAATGCTTCCCTTTTCTAGATTGTGTATTTTTTCTCAAATTACTTATACGGTGTATATTTTAAAGTGCAATCTATACCCATTCATTTGATTATTCAGGATGTGTGTAATCCTTGCTTTTCCATTTTATAATCCTGTCAGATTTTCCCAGAGATTCCAACGAGGTAAAAATGAAACACAGTGTATATAATACACTTAATATACATACAATGGGAGCTGGAAATCCTTTGTTCTCCAGCCATCACCAAAGGGGCAGATGTGATTAGGGAAGACCTACTGATTCCTGAGCTGCCTAGTGTTTGTTTTCTTACGTCTTTTGGGGCAATTGCCCAAAAGTCTGTGCATTGGTTGGCTCTGACCAGACAAGAAGTGTATAGTCCAGAGTCCCAGGAACTGATGATATCTAGGAAAATATTGCTCTAACAGCATCTGGCAGAGTGGCACTGGTAGCGTGAGTCAGGGCCCCGCGATATGACCAAAGCCAAAGGGGGAGAGTTGTGAAGCTGCTCCAGTGTCCCACAGCAGAGCTGGGCAGCCACCCTCCATCCCTCCAGCTGGAGCTCCGTGTCTCCTCTGCATCTGCTGCTCCGTCACCCGCTTCGTTACTGCCGCAGCGGCTGCTGACACGGAAACAATATCCAACAATTCTTCTTTTCATTTCTTCTTTTTTGATTCTACACTACTCCTGCTGTTCCTAACAAGAGACAAGTTCCTCACCTCACTTTCTGTTCCTGGGAGTTCACCATTTCCAGGTGCTGCCCTTCCCCTTAGGGTAATTCCCTGGCTGCACTTGCAGGTGTTTAGTGCACTTGTCCCCTCAATGCCATGTAATAGAGACAAATATCACAGCCCTAATCAATAGCTGTCCTCAGGGAACCTTTTGTAGAATTCCATTTAGAAAAAGTATGTGGAACTTAACCTTAGATCTCAACGAGGAGGCATGGCTCTCAAGTTTTATTGATTGAAAAAATAATATAAAGCCAAATGAAAATGCAGGTTGTAGGGCAAGGGGAGAGTTTTGTAAAAATCAGCACTTGACAGGTTGAGTTTCCTTATCTGAACTCAGATAGTGACACTTCTGTTTCTATAAAATTCTCAGTAAATGACATATTGCCAAAGGTGCTCCCCTCTACCCGGGACTCAAATAGTAATTAACAATGCAGGTCACCATCTAACTGTGACTTCTACTTTATTTGCTTAACACAAGCAATGGAAAAGAAAGTACTGTTTCCTTGAGAAATTTCTTGGCCATGTTGAATGAGAAAAAATTGCTGATGATGGTTATTTTATTGAGGCAGGCTAATGAATAAAGCTAGTATATCAAAATATGGATGCTACATATGTGCTAAAGTATTTCATTAAAATATTTTGATTGAATTTGTCATTCAGGAAGTGGTTAATGCAGCTATGATTGAGTTGCACTGAACTCTTCTTTCCCACAAATAAATTTTAAACATAAATGGTTTTACTATGATTATCTTAAGTAGAAACCATGAGTTTTATTCCAGGATGGCACAATTTTGCTATAATACAAATTTGGAACCAATAAAAAAAAAAATTTTTGTATGCATTAATGAATTACCCAGGAACTAAATATTTTAAAGGTTAAGGACATATAGAATGTGAGAATTTCTATGTAAGGAACACATGAAGTGCTGTAAAAATTCCACCTCACACAGAATTCCCTGGCTCATGTATATAATGTGGTCATCTTAGTTTTAGATAATAATAACAATAAAATAACAAAACAATTTTGTACTCTACTTTTTCAGTATCCTCCTTTTATGACTTTCTCTATGCTTAAGAAGCATTAACCCATTATGCCTCACGTGTTTTTTTGGTTTACTATTATTATCATCATCACAACACAAAATATCTGTGCTAAAAATATTATTAAGCTTTTGTACATAAGTCTTTGGGGAAGAAATTAGATCACATGGCTTGACAAGCCAGCAGCAGAACACAAATGTTTTCACTGTAACTAAACTGACCAGGAATACACAAATCTCCTGTTTTTTTGCAGTTAAATAGAGAAGTAGATTCTTATTTCTCATCATAGTGCTGTTACCTCCCAATCTGGATTTACACTCTCCAGGGCAGGATGAAAAATTATGGAACAGCTTCTGTAAAAGCAGCAGCTCTGTGAGCCTGGGCTGCTCTGTCTGCCTAAGGGAGGGTTAAAATAAAGGTCTAACCTCTTAATTTTGGGGAATTGAAAGAAAATACCCAGGTGCTATCAGCTGGTAAAAACGAATACAAACACATTCTTTAATACAAATGTGTTTCCCTTTAAAGAAAAGGTTTTTTTTTTGTTAATTTTGTATATCTCTATACAATGGTAAGCTTATAAAAATTGTATTTCATCCAGCAAAAAATAAGTATAAGCCATGATAGTATTTGATAGATGACTGAAAGACTTTCTATCTTCTCAATCCCGAGTATTCTGCTCATTTGGCATAAAGAGATGTCTACATATCTACCCCAAAGCAGTGCCAAGGTGATAGGCAAGTAGATCTTAATACCCACAGCTGAGCAGCACCTGTCAAGCCTTTCAGCTACACCATAAACAAAGGGATTTCAGTGGCCCACTGCCTGCTTGGGCTGAGGTCACAACATTCAGGAGACTTTTTAAAGCTTTGACTGTTTGTTTGTGGTTTTTATTTGTTTGTTGTTTTTGTGCAGACAACACTGTTGTTTGTGAAATGCTTCCTCTTATGAGGACTCAACATTCACAGTGAAATGCTTGTAGAAGTTTCTGGAGAATATAGGTCAGAATTAGTATATAAGTAGTAAACAATGACTTGAACCAGGAGAATGAATAACAGTCTCTAAATATCATTCACACCAGTGTACCACAAATCATCATGTCAATCATTATTGTAATTATTCCTGTAACAGCTCTAGAAAGAATAATTATTCCTTAGTAACCATTAAGGAGGGAAGAAAAGTGAGGAAAAAAATCAGTCTTGCATCATTTAAATGAAAATTTCTTGTCTAAGTATGAAACAAACAAACAAACAAAAAAAAAACCGCATTTTTTAATGTATATGTGATACAGAACAAGATCACTTCCAAACTGAAATATGCATGAAATATTGAAAGATCAATGTGGAAGCTAAAATATCAAGGCTAATTTAAAAAAATTAACAATTTGGTATTTTACTGAAAATACATGTGATTAGAATTACAACAGCATGATCTGTGCTTGGAGAAAACTGAAATACAACATCAGTGTGAGGGTTCTGCACAGAACGGGAAAATTGGCTGTGAGGGAAGAGAAACCAAGTTTACTTTATGATCTTTCCTGTGAGGGGAGGGATGACAAGTGTGCTTCCTTGGCTTTGCTGCTTGTTTTCCTCTACTCTGTGGCACACTGTCAAATCTGAAATGGCCTTAGAATTCAACCAGGCCCTCATTCAGGATGAGCAAATGAAACATGTGAGAGAGGATTATTGTGATTAGAATCATCACCAGAATGATTTTTCCGCAGGAAATTTTATAAAAAGTTTTTTTCTTCTGTACTTTAAAATCAATGTCCTTTTGCAAACATACAGATACTGTCAAGAAGATGCTCATGGGTGTGTGTGAGGTATGTAAATGTGTTTACTCTGTTACCAAAGATGTACATTTTAATCCTTGTTCTTTCTATCTTATTTACTTAAAAAAGGAAAATAATTCCTTTCATTACGGTGAGAGACAAGCTGGGTTGGAAAATGCCACTTTACCTTTTCAGCTTCCCACTTGACAAGGGTCTTCCAGCCCCTGGTGATGCTGAAGTGCTGCCACAGATGGACATGAGCAGTGTGTTTCCTTCCAAAAGCACTGATTTAATTCCCAGCAGATGTTGCTGAAGCACAAAGGACAGTGAAGCAGCAGCTGATGTGAACCTGCCTCCTGGCTCTGTGCTGACTGCCTGGAATGTTCTCATGGCATTTGCAGCTTGAGTGTTCTCTAAACCTTTTTCTGCTCTATTGAGAAAAAATAGTCCTACCTTTAAAAGGCTGGCCCTTGGCCTGGAAAGGAGGGTGGTGTACCACAATAATTATGGACTGTTTTTCCAGGAGGGTTGGTTTGTCTGTGTGTTTTCATGCTTTGGGGTAGAGGGCCAATGTGACAAACAGCATTTTTTGTTCCAAAGTAAGATGGCTACCCTGAAGTAGAATCAGTTTAAAGAAGATTTTTGTCATTGAACTGGAAAAGAAAAAGATAGGCTTGTCACTTTCCTTTTTTTTTTTTTTTTTTGTTTTTTTTTTGTAGAGGAGGAGTATGTTAAAGATTTCAACAGTGATATTCTTAGACAACTTCAATTTCACATGAAAGTATATTTCTGCCTCCTCTGCCTCTCCTGTACTATATTGATAGGTCTTTGGTTGTGCCTACTGTTGTGAAGAAAATTAGCTCTTTCTCATTTCCACTTCAAAACACTGCCTGGCAGGACCATCCTCTTCCTTACCTCAAATTCATGTAGTTTAGAAAGTGCCTTAGAGGAAGATTCTGGTAAAAGTATGAATACAGTACATGACTTCCGGAAGGAATAAAATCACATCTGCATATACATGTATATATTAATGCACACACACAAATGTACATAAATATTTAGCATATGTGCAAAGATACTCATAAATATGTGTGTGTACATTTCTACATGTGCAAACACATGTATTAACACACAATTAAACATACAAGCCCCAATGCAATGTACAGATACCAAATCTAATTTTCAATCAACTTGCAATCAGAAGCTTGGGTACTTTGTGTGTTCACACCCACATGAGCATTTGTTCTTTTCAGCCAAAACAACAGAGATTTTATAGACATGACTAAGAGCAATAAAATTAAAATTAAACAATTATTAGTATCATCATCAAATTTAATTATGGGAGGATGAGCATGCTGCACTTGCTTTGAAAACTCCTTTTCCTTTGCCACTGAGGACATTCCTGCTCTTTACCCAAATGCCAGTGATTTGAGGAGGTATGGAAAACTGTGCACAAAGTACTTTAATGTGTTGGAGTGAACATTTCCAATGGGGCAAGTCCCAGTGCTCAAAAAACAAAGTGATTCAATGATTTATTAGCATTCAAACAAACTGCACAGATTCTTACACTCCTCGTATTTCCTTTAATATTCTAAAGAGAATATCACATGGTTTTCTGCATACAGATAGATTCATTTGCAAATCTTGCAAACTGTACACTTGTTCAAAGTATGAAAACAGAAGCAGAAACTATGCCTAACTCTTAAATCTATTAAGTAAAAATTACAGAAGAGTAGTCAAATAAGTAAAGAAATATGAGGGAAAACAAAGTTCTATGGAAATCTATTTCTAGAAATGACGTTTTACATGCCACTTGAGCATATATCTCTGAAAAGGAAAAATCTTTCCTATGGAAAAGTAAAACATGGATTAATTTAATTATTATTTTTTCTAATAAGAGCTTTGTAGAACAGCACTATTTGAAATCTTGAATTGGGCTGAAGTATTAGAGTCTATGTGTATAAGTCTAAGAGATTCTTTTTGAACCATTAACAAGCTATCATGTTCCTACTTTCATATAGAAAAACTGGACTGGAGTTACTGGTCAGGACTTCTAGCTTGCTTTCCAATGCCATGTTCTGCTTTTAAAGGTAGTGAGAATAATTTTCAGATCTTAGAGCTCTTATTAGATTTGCAGCAAACTCTCCACTCCAGGTAAAACAAAAAGTCTCAGTTATTCTGACAGTGGAATCCATCCTATTTGCTTCTGAACTGTTCCTTTCAAGCCATGAAACCATGTAATTTTCTACCAGACTTCAAAATTTTCCACTCTTTTTCTGTTAATGTCTGCATGGAGAAGAATCCCAGTACAGACTGGACTTCTAAGTAATTTCTGGTTTTCCAGTGATTAACTGGGTAATCACAGTTTGAATAATCCCAGTTTTTTCATTTGTGACTAATTATTATGTACAGTTGTAATGACCGGGGATAAAAAAGCAGTAAGGCAGGCAAGATGACTTGCTGAAAGCATTCTGAATTGTCTTGAGGAAAGCTTCTCATTGTCCTATCTGTTTGAGCAATAGTGTCTGGCAGTGCTGCATAATGTGGGGTAATTTTTGGAAGTCTGAGTATTTTGGTGAGAAACAGTTTGGGTAAGTGTACTGCAAAACCATTGGATTCAAAGGGTAAGGGGTGGGAAGTGTGTTGTGTATTTGCTGTCACCTGTATGCTCGGTGCATCTCTCAGGCATGGAACTCACTTTGTATCTTAGTCAATTAAATTGCACTGATCTTTGTCTTTTCCACCATTCTGTTACTATTTAGTTTTAAATAGCTCCATAAACCTCCTTAACTGATTAGGAGGGACAGAGACTTTTAGGTAGCTGAGACTCTGGCTAGGCACACCCTTCAGTCACACAGCCTTGTGAGTTCTTTGACAAGAAAAGCACATCTGTTCCAGAAGAGATGGTATATGACAATTATCATATGGACCAGAGTAGAATGTAAGGTTTGATTTAATCACTGTACATACTTTACAAGAGATTTTCATTGTTAAAATCTATTACTGCCTGCACATTGGCAAAAGAGCTTGCATTCAGCAAACATAGGTAAATGCAAATAAGAAAGCTGGCACATGTAAAAGGTTATGGATGTACCTCAAAAGGCACTTGATAATGCAGATGAATAAATACTGTAACCAACTTCTTTCATGCAAAAAAGTGAAAATGACAATATAAACATATTTCTCAGTATGATCAGCATGATGAGAAGTCTCTTTCATTTAGGTATTTTTATTTCTATTTTCTTTTGGCTTTCATAAAGACCACTCATCTGTGAATTAAGTGAATCTAAGTTTCTATGGGTATTTATTGATTGAGGTGGAGACATAGCTATCAGAATACTCCAGGCCAAAGAAATTAAAAGCTCCTGCCGAGAAGATGCTGTGTGAATATTTCCCAGGACTAATTTAACTTTGTAGAGCAGTGGCCCTGCCACACCTGAAGAACAGATAATCAGAGGATGCTGAGAACACACAGAATCAGCCCAGGGCCGCCAGCCCCACGCTGGAATCACCCAGGGCTGTGACCCCAACAGGAGCCGAGAGGGCAGCAGCTCCTCCTTGCAGAAGAAGACCTCAGGAGCTCACATTTCTACCCCAGAAAGCAAAGAGCACCCAAAGGGGCTTTGCAAGGCCTTAGGCAGATGCTGGGAGGACAGCAGCACCAGGCTGTCCTGTGGGGATTGCCCCGACAGGCTGGCTGGGCAGGGAACACAAGAGTCAGGAGGTGCCTGTTTTGTGGGGGGAGATGTCTGCTATTAATTATAACAGCTTGGTTCCATCAGCACCAACAGCTGCACCTCAGCTTGAGCCCCTGTTAAGGGATAATCATTTACAGCGTGTTTACTCCTGACCACTTCATGAATGGACTACAGAAATTCAGAAGGCTGCTCATAGTTTAGAGCAAATAGCTGATTAAAAAAAAACAACAAAAAAACCCCTAAAAAAGAACAGCATGTATTTCATCCACCTAGGCCTTTGCATATGGACAGGGGAAAGGGAAAGCTTTTCCTTTCTCTGACATACTTGGAATTCCTGAAATTTAAATCTATTTGAAGGGAAGATTATGTAATTTAGATTTTTGGGAAAATGGAAGCTACCTATTTAAGACCTTCTTGGGCTAGTAATAGAAGTTTGTGTGCTGGAAACCTTCTTTGAAATAAACCTGAAACAAGGTAGCTGGCAGGTAGGTTTGTGCTGCAAGGGATTCTGACAGCCTGTCAAAGTTCCACTTTTCTCACATTCAATCAACCTCTCTCTTCTAAAGAAAGCAGAAAATATGTCAAAATGACAGCTGCCGAAGCATAGCAGGAGCAGCAGCCAGCTAACTGCTAGGCCTATTACCTTAGGAAAAAATCAGGGAGAAACTTGTGTAAATGGCACACACTGAATAGGCTTATAATTTGTCTGGTCAAGTAATGACTCAATTAAAGGCTAATTAACCCTTCAGCTACTGTTACTAATGTCTCCACAACTGTTTTTTTATTCTTATTATTTTGAGGTTTTGGCTCATATAGCAGCAACAAACTGATTTTCAATGGGATTACTTTGATGCTTCTAAATTACTTTCCAAAATTAATTTGCCACAACATTGAGTAGAATTAATTTGAAAGCAAACCCAGCAGAGACAATAATATAATTATATGGGATTTTAAACTGCTATATTATACTGGGTCAATATAATCTTGATGATCTTAAAAGCTGGAGGAAGAAATAACAGTGTTTGTTTGTCTGAGGGCTCAGTCACTGCAAATGCTTCTGCTCAGCAGAACTTTCTATGTGCAGAGAGCATCACAGCCTCACCCAACCTGCTCAGATTACTAGAGCAGATCCAGTTCAGATCTCTGTCCTGTTTCCTTCAGCTGGTTTTGCCAGCAGTAAATTCTTTTGGCAATGGTAAGAACCTGGTCTTAGACTGGAAGGGTTAAATGCATGTTCTGCAAGTATTTCTCAGATAACTCCGTCTTTATACCTCAGCTCAACCTGACTGGAATCTCAGGACAGAGAAAGGCAATGTTCTGTCTGCATGGCTCAATTTCAAAAGTCTTCTGCAAACAACAGAGCTTCTCAAGCTTCTCACAGAAAGGTCATAAAAGTCTTTTTCTGGGAAAATCTTAAGCAACATAAATATACAGGAGGATCCTGACTGTAAAGGTGTGTGTGCACACAGAAAGTGTGAGACAGGGACCAGGCATATGAACGTGGAGCTCCCAGAGATAGAGTTGCAGGGTGGATTTGTCCTAACACCTTTAGGTACAGTCTTTACCCTTGACATCTTGTACTTCAAAGTTTGAAAAAGAAATGGCATTAGGCTTTTTTTTATGAGTGTGGGAAGCTTTAGATGGACAAGATACAAACATTGTAAAATAACATGTGAAAAGCAGCAAAATGGTACTGAGAATTATTTTATAGAGCTGGAAACAATACATCCCATCTTCCCATTGTGGGAAAATATGAGTGATGTATGTTATTTCCAGCCCCCTCTTTAGTAGCTTTTGCTGCTTCTAATTTCACATCTTCTAATGCAAAGTAAAACCAGGCCAAGTCCTACCATGGAAATAATCTCATACAAAATCTAACCACTTCAATTTATATGGCTTAATCTCTACTCAGCAGATCCTGCTAAAGTTTCAAAGTGCTGAGTGAATTGAGCCTCCTTTTAAAGGCTGTAGTCATTCACTTGCTCACGATGGCTGAGAAAGAGCCTTCCATGTGGGATGGGAGTCTCTCCTCTGTTACACTGAGCTATTCTATAAGGCTCTGAGAGCAAATTCCCTCTAAGTAATTTCTAAAGGAGAGCTCTCCAGCTGTGAGGGATGTTTGCTTGTGTTATATTGCACCCTAATTACTCCACAAAGAGCATTATGTTCTCATACCCAGCCTTTGAGAAAAATTACAATGATGCTGTGGTGATAAAAATGGGAGTGAGCAACAATCCCAAGAAAATCAAATAATACAAGCCATTCTTGCCATAGCCAACTGTGCAGTCTTAGCCATAGCCTTGACTTTTACATGCCTCATTTAGAGAGAACAAAAAGCTCCTTTCTCTGTATATTACTGTAAACAGCCCCCCCACAACTCTTAAACCTTCTTTCCTTCAAACTTCCATCTGCCTTTTAATTTGCCTTTGCTTGGAAAAACAGCAAAAAACTTTGAACTGGTATGACACATTCTTCATTCTGTCCCATTTTTTTCTTTAAGAATGCTTGACTATCTTAAATTCCAACATCAAAATAATATTTAGCAAAGAAATGGCAAAGGACTGTGCTTTTGTTCTTTGTTTTTAGGAAGCTTCCTTTTCAAGTTATTTGGTGACAAAACAAACAAACAGACCAACAATCAAAACCCAACGAAAACAAAATCCCAAGCCAAAGAACCCTCATAATTAAGGCCTCTGCAGAGTCACGACACCCCTAGAGGATTTACCTGTAAGAGTTCAGCACTGCTCATTAATTCCAATTCTCAGGTTGTTAAATACAGTTAAGCTCAGTGCAGGATTACAAATTTAAACAGGAAGAGAAAACCAGGTTCCTGTTCTTTACAAGTCCTCGTATTTTTATTTATTTTTAACACACTTTCCTGTATAGACAATATCTCCTGAGCTATTTCAATCTCTCTGACTCAATGCCTGTGTCAATCATGAGCCAAGCATTTCATACACAAAAGCGTTCACCTGACATTAATCCCTGATGTGGTGAAAACACACTGAGGGGAATTTGTAAATAGTTATTTATCAGAATCTGCAATTAACACATCTCCTATTAAAACATGATCATTGGCATTCTTTTCAAAATTGACTATCTAGGTAGAGCTTCACTGACCTGCCTAGAGACTGAAGATGACAAATACACAAAATAGATACAGCGGAACAGCAACCAAACAGTGATTACAGCTTGGGGAATCCCCTACCCTGAACGAAGTGTCCTAGAGCCATTTACTGGGGGAGAGGAAGATGTGGGAGAAAAAGAGCATTTCTGTGTAATCAGAAAGCATCAAAAGGTAGGAGAGGATTTATTTAGGATGTATGAGCTACGTGCAGGCACCAGAAAACAAACTGGAACTTGCATGTGACAAGATCAGCCTCTAATTATGATGTATGAAATTATTTCCTCATAGTCTGCGAGGTACTTGGAAAAAGAGCTTCTGCTGGAGGGTCTTGGTGAGATCTGGTGATTCTGGATGAGGAAAGCAAAATCAGAGGCATGATCCTTCCATTTATCTTAAGAATATACCAATATATGGTTCTAAGCACCCTAAAACATACCCATGCTCTGTCCCTCATTCTTAATTTCATGTCTGCAGTGCTCCAGCTTGATGTACACAGTTTGATTATAAAGCAGTCTGTCTCTCTAGATTTTGGAGGTGACATGCTCTCTGCCTAAGGGATTAACCAAAAGGGAAAGTTGATCTGAATATCCTGAAGAAGCAGAGTTCTATTGACTCTGTGAATCTTAGAATTGCTCATGCAGTAAAACAGGAGTTTTATCCAGCAGGAAAATGAGATCAAGATCTCTCAAGGGACCATGGGAACTCCTGCACCACATTTGAGCATAAATAACATGATAATCATCACATGCTCCTGTAACTGCCTGTTCGTAGATTGAAATCAGGAAAAAAAAAAAAGTGTAATTATAGATATACAGATCTGCAGCTTACAATATATGGACACTTTGCTAATACTTTCCAATGAGATATTCTGATCCAGAGCTAATTTAAAAAATAAAATTCCATTTTGATTGCCGTGTTAAAAATAGTGGCTGAAATATATACATTGTTTCTTTCTCTGTTTTTAGGACTTATCAGCAAAACAATTAAATCAATTTTAAGCAAAGAAAGTGACATAATTTAAAAATTGTCATTGGAAAATTTAGTATAAATACCTCAAACCAAAAATGTTTAGTTCAAAATTAATGACGAAGAATATATACTAAAAGATGTTGCTCCTCTCTGCCAAAATCTGATTCTAAGTAACCCACGCTTTTAGTCCTACATGTTGTGACAGCAAATTAAATATTTATCCAAATATAAGATGCTTAATGACTTCAATCTAAACATGCAAAATATTTACTAAACTTACATTAAATGACTTCCATACAAATATACTCAAATTTTTCAATATCTTGATCTTAAAATGGGATTTAATTTAGCAGTTTTCTAAAACTGCAAATGCATTTTTCAGAAAGGATGATGCTAAGGTAACACACATATTGTTCTCTCTTCCAGTTTTTCTTTCCTAGAAAAGTTTTGCACTGTATTTCCTGGTGAAAGTGAAGTCTTTCACAATCAAAATAAATTAATTTTAACTGACTGATTTCCATTAAGTATTTTCACCAATGATCAGCAGAGCACAATAATCTTTGTTATATGCTGTGCTCTGGAACTAGAGACCTGCTCTCGGTGGGACACTTAGAAATCTCACACCGAGAAACTTTCAGTGTTCCTTCACCACTGAATTTAATTTATACCTCAACTAAGAGACCGAAATATGCTAATATACTTATTTGGTAAATATATTAAAAACCACTTTATTCTGTATGGAGCTTTTATATTAAGTAAAAAATATCTTCTTGTGCCTGCCTCTTTGATACACATCAGTGATTTAATGGGATGGTGCCAAGATTTCCTCCTGGATGTGACTGTCAGTTTACCAGCTACTGCTTAATATAATGTGTTTTGGTTCATAAAATGATTGGATCTAAGCTCTAATTTGAAAAGCCTTCATCTTCATAAGTTGCTATACTTCTGTGAATTAGTGGAGCTTTAATTTTATTAGTATGATAGCTGGGGATACACAAGAAATCTCTTCTTTGACCAACAGAAAACCAATTCTATTTTAGAGAGAGAGAGAAAAAAAATCTATTAACAGACATCTAGTGCTTTCACAGGATTGATTCTTTTATGGAGTGCTGGCACTTTTGGATGACCTGGCAGCAACAAAATCAAGGTGGTCTGTGCTATTTGACAGTTAGACAATCATTTATTCACACAAGCCTGGTAAGCTCTTTTCGAACTCCTGCAGGAGGAGAACTTCAATTAAGAGTGAAGAGTAAGTTGTTCCTGATGTTATTAAAGTCAGAATAAAAGCAGGGTGCCCACCTCTCCTGTAAATTCAAGTTTTCAAGATATAACTTGCAGCCCTCTTTTTCCAAGAGCCACCCATCATGCATTGCCCCAAAACTGTTGTTGCCTCTCTACACTCCTGAAGGACTGGACTCTAAGCTGAGTGCTTAAGCCATCCCTGCAAGCATGTGGTGCTGCAATAAAGAGAGAGAGAAAAACAAAGAGGTGTCTGTGTTTTTCACAATGAACTGTGTTCAGTGAAGCAGGTGGGAAACCTTCAGGCTACTTTGTTTAAGAAGACAGAGACTGCAGAAATCACAGATCTTCCATCCATTCTCTCCACTCCTTCCTTCCACCCCTGTATAACGCAAGTCACCTCCACGAGGAGGAGGACATGAACAGTGGGTCCTCACCTGTGCAGGTGAGTGACATTTGAATACCTTGTTCTTGTTGCCTTGATTTCGGTTTTTTGCATCCTTACCATTATGGCAGAGTTTATTTAGAATGCCAGCTCTGCACTGACTCCAGCTTTGTGCTGAGCCCTCACTGTTCACCTGGTCCATGTGATGCTGTTACTGCTGCAATGTTAGCACATGAAAATGGCTTTTTGGCACACAGGTAAATCAGAGACAAAGCATGCTATGCATAGACTGTAATTATGGCTGCATACTTTTTCATCATGGAGTGAAAAAAAAAATTAGAACAGTATTACTGTTGTAATTAAACTGATTCCCCCAAGATCTACAATGAACTTTAGGAGGTGATAAATAAATGCAGCAGCAAGCTGTTCCTTTGAGATTTACACTCTGATGATGAGATCTCATGAGTTCCTGGAGAGAGAAGAAGAAGGTAGGTTCATAATTTATCTTCTTCAGACCTTGTCCAAAACCTATTAGAGTCATTAGAAGTCTTTAAATTGATTTTGCCTAAATTTCATTCTAAAGTAATCTTATTCTTGAAATACAGGTTTTAATTTTCTGATGTTAAAGTCAAACCAGAAATTGCTTATCATTTCCCTTTGAAATACAGGGCTTAATATTTACTTTAGATGAAAATGATTGCAATATTTTTTCACACACATTTTCTGTAAAGAAGCAAAAATATTTTATGAGCAACAGCAAAGATACTTTTTATAGATCTGCTCAACTAGCGTCAAGAAATATTTAAGAGAATTTGAAGTGTATATGACTGGACACAACTTCTTTTTAAAAAACTTGACATTTAAACAAGGGGGCAAGAGTTCTCCTTTCTGAATGCTTATTTAAAGGTCTCTTTCTTTCTTCATGCACATAGATACTATGGTTTTCTCCAAGTAACCGAGAAATGAAACATTCATCGGTGCCTTATAAGCCCGGTAGTAATGCATGTGATCTTTGGGCTCTTGAAAAGGATAGTACAGGAATGAGGGGCTGGCTCAGAGCTGGGAGCTCACCCTTTGATGCCTGTGCCTGTAATGACAATGTTTATTTCACCTGCTGCCCATTTGGGGAAACGTTCCAGAACTGGAAAAATAATCTGTGAGCTTTAGGGTTGAAACAGATGCAAATATGCTGCAAGCATCAAGGTGGCTGCCTTCAGGAGGGTGAGAAATAATTTGTATCATATTATTTAATTTGATTGCCAGAGTTGTGTCTCCTCCTTCTTTATTCAACTTCTTTATCCAGTAGGGATTTTTAAAAATGAATTTTCTTTACAGCTTTCTGCAGCACATTTAGTACAACAGTCATACTTCCAGTTGTATGGAATAAGTATCTAGCTCCTCCTTGAGAAGACAGAAAACATGAAAGGTGACTGGTTTTGGAAACTGCTTGTTTCTGATTTGCACAGCAGCTCTGCTAAAACCATGTCAGTGTATAGCATTATCCCATGGCAGTGGGATCCCAGTTCAGCTCTTAATTAAAGAAATACGTGAAGAAGGTGCCCGCTATGGCTTCTGTCATGGTAATCCCTGGATGTTACATACAGGTGGAGTTTAAGTAAACAGCTTTCCCAATGATTTGGGATTCTTCCTGTAGTCCTGGTGGCCACTTGCATTAGTTTATACAGACAAGGAAAACTCACCACAGCTCAACAGTGATATTTGTACAGAACACTGTCACTATGGAAAGAATAAAAGACTTGGGAGATGGAAGAGTAGATGAGTGTGAGTGCATGAGACCTGGGATTTCATAGTTCCTTGCTCAGGTCTCTTCCATGGAGATAAGGAGTATATTGGACAAAAGCACTCTCATAGATTTTACTGCTATATATTCAGTAAGTTTGAGTACCACAAAGGAAGTACTTGTTCTTAATTTCAAGTAATTTCTGAATTCGTATTCTTATTTTTGAGTGTCTAACTTTTTTATTTTTTCTTTTTTTTGTGCAAGCAATGTCAGTCATCTGATATTATTTGTGAATCAATGACATTTTTCAAGTTGATCCTCATAGTACAACAAAATGGGGCATTATGAAGCCAAAGTTTTAAAGAAATTAAATATTTGATGGAATAAGACACATAAACTCCCATCTATTTAGTCTTTAAAAATTACACAAATACTTTTAGTGCAGTGACAAGCACTCTCTCATTCAATCACCCTGGAATAAACAGACTAGTTGGACAAGACAGTAATTACTAAAGGAGTAACACACTGGTTTTTTAAAGACACAATGTGAAAAGAATACCACCTGACAAATTTATGGGCTAAATTTTTCAGATAAAAGGATAGTTTCCTGTGATCAAAGTCTGAATTTCTAATGAACAGACTTACACTTTCTACGATAACAACAATAACAGAGAGGATTAATTAATTGGCTTTTTCAGCCCTACCTAAAATCATTATTTTCTTTCTAATCCCAATGCAGCAGTTTTAATAGAGCAGAAACAAGAATTTGCACAGTGTGGTCTTAAGTGTATTAGCTTTGTTCATTCTGAAGCAATTCATACTCCCTCTAGGGATATACACTGTCACTTCATTTAGTTATTCTACCTATTCTTACTTTCAAAGAAAAAGAGCATCTTTGACAAAGACTTCTGGCAACAAACTCAAGGCATCTCACTGTTAGATGTATTCTGATCACAAAGTTTCCTTCAATCTTGGTGGTGAATATAACAAGTAAGATACACCCTTGTGCAAATTACAGCTACTGGAACAAAACCAAAAAACTGATACGACAAAAAACATGTTGAAAGCTGACGTTTGGTGTACCTGACATAAAATCTTAACCTGAAGAAAGAAATCCCCAAAGCCACTGTGGACACAGCTTTCTGTGTCTTTTAAAGGTTCTTGCCATTGAGTCAAGTTGTTCTTATGTAGAAAGGTTTTATTTTTGTGGAAAATCAAAATCTTATGAGCAGTGTAATGAAAAGAAGTCAAAAAAGTCAACAGACATTCTCACTAGCCCTTCATGTTTGATGAGAGCATGTGTTTCTAATTCTGAGAACCTTGAATGAATAATTTAGGATTTCTTCTAAACAGTAGAAATGTTAGATAATCTTAATCCAGATCAGAATTTGTACTCCATCTGACATTAAACCACAGAAAAAGAAAATCCTCTCTTAGGATCATTTTATGCTGTTTTGTAAGCTACAATAGTCAAAAGAATGGATCACATCAGAGTGGCTGATTATTTGGAGGTGTGAGGCCACAATTAAAGAAAACTTTTTGGTTTTGAATCCATTCATCTGAATTTAATACAAGAAAACTAATAGCATAAAATCTAAGGAAGGATTAGTATGCAAGTGGTAAATATGGTGGCCCACCACAGTCATGATTTAAGCAGATGCCAGAAGAAGGAAGTATGGATCAACACAAATCAAAAGAACCTGAACAGTTTTCAAATCTTATGCACCTCAGTTGCTTGGACAACTTGACAGCTGGAGATAGTCTTTATTAAAACTTAGGCAACGAGAGAAACCTGGAAGGACAAAAACCTGAGGGATGTAGCCTGTAAGAGTGCCTGAGGGTACCCACCCTGGCAGCAATCACTGAATGAGTGGAGTTGTGCACAACTGCTCACCTTTGGCTCCCATAAATTTGTGGCTTAACCAACAGAATAATTTATCTTTCTACTTAGATGGGTGTAACCTACATTACTGGTTATTTTTGAACACTGAAGATGAAAACACTCTAAAGAAGACATGTTTAAAAGACCACAGCATGCTTTGAAGCTTTAGGGAGGTAGATGTTTTTCATTGTCTTTAAAATGGAGCACAGAGGATAATTCATAGAGACACTGAATGTGTAATAGTGAAGAATAGAAAATAGGTCTCCTATAGGACTGCATAAGAACCATTACTACTTTCCAACAAAGATAAACTGTTAAAATACTCCTTTTTTTTTTGTTTGTTTTTTTTGTTTACTCTGTTTCTCAAAACAGCCTCATTTTCAAGCATTTCATTTCTGAAATTGCTTTCAGCATACTGGTTTTCTGTACACAGGAAGAAACACCTCTGTCTCTTTTTGCCCTGTACAATGAATAAAGGATCTTCAGTCTTTCTCACCACAGTCCCCTTGGCTCAAGGCTGTAATTTATGTGCTGTGTAACAGAAAACAGAGAAACTTTATAAAAGGGTATGTCCAATAGATGAGGGCCATTTTCTTTTGGGTTTTATCCTGTGATATTCTTTTCACAGCTCTTTGCTAATAATGCAGTTCATGTTACAGCCCTATACTCTATCATAAAGTACTTATGCTGACATTAATAATGTACATACTGATAATGCTTTTGATTCCAAAGTGTCCTAAAGCACTTCACTAAATACAGCCCCAACCTCTAAATGAATCTAACTCCCCTATACAGCCCTATGCAAGCAAAGGGTGACAACACCATTTACAATGCCAGTTAATATACGAAGGTTATAAAAGAATGCAAATACGTGTGGGATGCACCACAGAATCTAACCAGCACGTAGCAGAGCTGATTTCTGGGGCTGAAGACTGTAAAGTGGCAGGATAGTCCAGCTTGAATGAACTGAGGGGAGACAGCTTTGGCCCAGCAGAGAAGGCCAGCGTGCATTCTGCCTCACTGCCTTTAAAGAACAACTGGAACAGGGTTTGAAGAACTGGGCATTTGGAAAGAGATAAAATAAGAAGATACACTCTTAGCACTGAATTGTTAAATTTCCCATATTCTTGGCTGGCCACTTCCTAACCTTACTGAATTGGTCTGCCTATTCATCATGCTTATCCTGAACAGAAAACTTATCAAGCTGATAAATATTATCCTGGGTTTTTTTGTTATTGTTTGGTTGGGTTTTTTTGTGTCAATATTTATTTTTTCATATCCATAAGCTTTTTCTCTTTTATATACTATGACCAGAAATAACAACACCACCACAAACAGAGCCATAGCTAGAGCTTATATATGAACCAATCAATACCTCATGGATCTTACAAATAATTCACTTATCTTATGATGTTTTCCTCTTAAAATCGAAACTGTAACTGCACAAAGATTTTGCATCAATAAGAACTAAGTACATGTAGCATTGTATAAAAAATGGCTGTACTTGTAAGGACAACCAATAAAATAGATACTTTTGACATTGCATTGTGAGTTGTTATTTAATAATTTGACTTAATCTAAAAGTATGAAGTCATGGCTGAGACAAATTTTCACTGTGTGAGTGGAAAAATGAGTCAATGGAAGTGGCAAAACTGACAGGTTGCATCCAGAGGCTAGTGCCAGTGGAGTGGGTTTTGTCACATTAAAATTTGGGATGCAAACTTTGCAGAATGCTATAATGAGGGAAACCTGATTCTGACTTTCTTTATTCCAAACCAAGAAGCGCCTTACGGAAGTAACTTCGCATATCTACAGGCTGGTCATTTAAGTGGCAAAACAGGCACAAATCAATTCTTTATGGTGTAAGCTGCATCTTCCATAGCGAGAATTGTATCACTGTATCTTTGTTTAAACAGTAGAGTGGAAAAGATTCACCATATTTTCAGAGAGTGTGTTGGAAGATAGAAAAATGAAAAAGTGTGAAAAGAGCATATTTTCTTGTTAATAATGAGGATGGGTCCATAATCCAGAGTTTTGAGCCTTTAATTTACAATTTAACTGGCAGCGCAAACATCCGGATAAGACAGCAACTGAAATATCATTTTACCTAACGGCTTATCTCTTCTATCAGAAAGGGTATGAGGAATTAATTCGAAGCTTATCCCAGGAGATCACAGAGGGCAAAGCTAGTGAGATATGCTGGATTAATCCTCCAATATCTTAAAAGCAAAACACATTGGAGAGGCCAGTAAACAAAGGGAAAAACCCCCAGCAAATACTGAATTTGACAAAGGTTACTTGCATTTTGAATATGTTTGGAATTGATTTTTTATTCTCCCAAATTATTTTAGCTTTTCATCGCAAGTGGATATATAAAGTAATAAATGGCTCAAATAAGATATTTATTTTTCTGATCTATAGTTTAAAATTTACCATGAGCTCTTAACATCTCAATTTGTGTGTGAGAATAAAAGATGTAAATCAGGTCCCCTGCCACAGCAGCACTCAAGCAAAGCCTTGTTGATCACGATCTGGGTGGTTTGGGCCTAGTCTGAGTAAGTGTTGGATGAGATGAACTACTGAGACCGCTTCCAACATAAATTATTTTATGATTCTAGTTGTTTACTCTGTTTCTCAGCTTAAGCAAGAATGTCCTTGTTGTTCTTTTATTTCTTACTAAAAGTAAATGAAGTCGGTGTTTCCCTCTGCCCAAAGCGGACTGAACGTCATTCAGGAAGGGTAAGGACTCTGTTCAGTGCTCTGTCCATACTGTAGTCAACAGAACAAATCAAGGCCGAGCTGCCATTCAACACTTAATCAGAACAAATTCCAAAAATCAAAGATGGATTTACAGAGTCAAGACTAGTGTGATTTTTTTGTGTTCAGACAACAGCTTTTCACATGTGCCTTGTTTGAAAGAGATTCATGCAGTATGGATTTACCTGTATGTATTTCACCAATAATTAGTTATTGTGAAATTTTACTCTTCTGTTCCTGTTAGAGAAACAAAATTTATACTCCACTTCAAACCTGATGGTGAAAAAAAGCCCTTCAAGGTCTAAGAACCTCCAGTTCTCTGCTACTGAATCCCAGCAGTTCTCACAACTATTTGTCCCAGACCAGTGGTCTCATATACTCTTTTGACAGACTTTATTTAAAAGTTGATAAAAAGAAATATAGCTTATTTTGCAAACTGAGAAGCTAATGCTTACTGGGAAAAGAAATATTGTCACACTCTCACATTTCTGCTTGTGGAAATCCTCTGATCACCAACCTACATAAAATATCTTTCAATGGGCAATTTCAGACTCCAGAAACAGCTGAACCATGTTAACATTGAATGCATGAAAAAATCCAAAAATATTTATTCAGCTTGTTTCTCAGTTGAGCAAATTAGCCCAAATTTAAGTAATTGATAATTTAGTGGAGCAAGTTTTAGCACAGAAGCTGCCTTATTTATCTGGCAGTTAGAAGAGGAGACAGTCCTATAAACACAACTGTTTAGGCTGCAGCATCTTAAGGTTTTTGAGAGATCAGGTAAAGTTGATCACACACTTTTGAGTACTTTGATTAGATTTCTTGACTCTTGTATTACAGGCTTAAAACTATCTCCCATAAGCAGGGAAGAAATGTGGGTGAAAACCTGGTCTTCTTCCTCAAATACACAACCCTGCTTTTTGCACAGTTAATGCGTTCTACTTTTCAGAATCTGTTGATACTTTGACTTTTTGTCAATAGCAAAAATTTAATCAAGACTAGAAATTCAGAAGATACTATGGCTTTTTTTCTCTCTCCAAACAGCTTTTCTGTATTAATCACATAAAATTGAATGACTAAGCAGTCCAGCCATTTTCACACTAGATCCATTCAACCCTGATTAATGCAGGTGTTTTGGAAACCATTATGCTGAGAAGATTCACAACATTCATTGTTTCTCGCTCTTCTCCTTTCAGCCTTGGTAGGGTCTGTGAGCACATACCTAGTTGTGAAATAGAAAATACAAGAAATTGTCTACTTAAGCTGAAAGGTTAATTCTGACACAACTTTTTGGCACTATTTGTCTATTAATGAAAAAAAAACAAAAAACCACTTCATAAGAAATACTTACATGCCATAACATAGGGGCAGATTATTGTGGACCACACACATAGAACAACTGAGTTACCCAGACTAAAAATGAACACTCAGGCAGCCTAGAATATGTTTATTTTATCTGTAGTACAGTTTGCCCCAGCCTGTTGTCTGTCCTGCTTTGAAACAAGCAGCAAGGAACATCTTGTGTGGTTAGATCAAATATGAAGATTTGGAGTATATCTGGTTCCTGGATTGCAGGTAATTGCAAGGACTTATTTTAAATTCAGCAATGTTTTGCTTGTTTAATGTCTTGATTTTCCAATAAAGCAATGTGATGTTTAAGTGCTCTGTGTGTCAGTGACACAGGACAAAAGTCCGTATCATGCATTTACTTCATCCATGTTGTATAACAAAGGTAAAAGGATTATAGGATTATTTCAAAACCAAGCAACGATTGAAACACTGCTCTGTGGCAAAGCTAATGCTTATACACAAATAGATTAAAGGCACCCCGAAAGAGAGGCACAATTAAAACACTGCGTGGGACTGGGAACTCCAGCTAAGCATGACAACCAACACATCCACACAGCAAACAGCAACATCCATTCCCTCCCATACCAGCCCCACCACGGCAGAAATACACGGGAAAAATCATGGCCTTGTGTGATTTAGGAAGTCTGGTGACAACACACACTCCTGTCTGTATGTCACCCACTACAGACAGGTGACCACAGCCACTGTAGGGGCAGGTGCTACACGGGCACATGAACATTGTCAGATGTCTGCAGTCTAGTCTGCAGGACCTGAGGGCAGGTCACTGTAGGGGCTTTACCTCTACGATAGATCTTCACATCAAGAAACTGGATCTTGACACCATCTATACTTTTTTCCCCACATATCACTTGCAGAAAAAAACCCCAACCAACTTTAATTAATATAAAGGTGCAGTAGATCCAACTAACTAATGCCAATGTCTCTTAACAATGAAAATTTATCTTTTCCTAGGACGAAAGGTCCGCACATGACTGCTAACATATTTTCTTGGTATGCCTAATTTTTTACATGTCCTGACTAATTTTTCCCTAGTGTGCTCCCTTCACTTTAGTTTTTTTGTCAATTAAAAACAAGCTACCAGGACTTTTGTTCCTCCAAAAAAAAAAAAAAAAAAAAATAGAGCCCTACTAAGAGAAAGGCTACTGGCTGTGGACAACATGCACTGCTAGCTGGACAGTCTGCACAAAGGAAGTTTGAACCTTGCCACTTCTCCTCCTGTAGGCTATGGACACAACAAAGCAATTCTTTGTTACAAGCAGGGAGCAGATAAAGTTGGATGATTAAACTGTTGCAGGAGCTAAGTAGCAAATCTACTTGTCCAAAACGTACTGCAAGTGCAGCAGACAAGAAATGTGAAAATGTTGATGCTGTGTTATCACAACACGTATAGTATCAACCTCATGCCCTGCAAACTTCCTTCCTTGCCCAGTGTTTGCCCTCACCTCTCTCTGCCCTGGCCCTTCCTGCATTGCAGCAGAACTCAGCTGCGCTGCCTGAGCAAGCTCCAACTGCAGCAGGAGAAAAAGGAGTGGGATTTGGGCTGCACTGCTCATTCCCGCCCCCAGCTGCTGCTCTCCCCCCTTTTCCTCACATAACATGGCAGAAGAGCAAAGTCACCCTAGATAAGTAGTGAGGGGAAATCTGTGGTGCCTAGGAAAGGAACATAGGAAAGGTGGTTTTTGTTTTTTTTTCCAGTGGCAGAGGAGAAGACAATGTTTTCCACTGTCATTTTGAATTGCAGCTTCTGTTGTTAAACTCACTAATCTTGCTCTACAGCATAATCAAAACGAAAGGACACCTCATAAGTGGCCCCTGTTCTTGAGACATACTAAGCCCTTGTCCAGGAAGTTCTACAGGACCGCAGCACCCAGTGGGTAACAGCATTTTTTATTCAGTATCAGACAGTGGAATTAAAGGTGCTGATCATTGCCCATAATAGAGAAGGGCAAATCCTAAGAGCCAATAAGAGGGCTGAACATGAATACAACCCAAATGCTAATAAAAAAATAAAAAGAAAAAAAAAATTCTGCTGGCCAAGACACAGTTTTTTGTCCTTATTTTTAAAAGGAAGTGCTGGAATGTTGGCACAAATGCCAAAGATGCTTGTGCTGAGGTGTGACTACCATGAACAAATGAGTCCAACCTTGCCTCTGGGGAAGGTGACAGCAAAATTCCCATTTGTCTACAGTGGAACAAATTCTTTATTGATATAAGTTCATTAATATACTGATAAAAGCTGGCTGAGCAAAGAATGGCTATGGGGATTTGAAAGAGAAAGTAAGATGGATAAGACACCTGGATCAAAACAGATGTAAAACACTGTAACTTTAAAGTACCAAATTAGGTGCATACCTACTCTCCTAGGATTGCACCCTCATTACTGAAAACAATATTTAAATGCATAAAAGAGTAGAAAAGGCAGGATTACTCTGTGTGACACTGAACTAATATTGTCTTTTGAGCTTTTCCCTTTAAAAATTAAGTTGACAGCTCCAGTGTCCCTTTTTCCAAAATTTATGATACAATTTGCTGAATTATATAAAGCCCTAGCAAGAAATGACACATGTGGGATGACTTTTTATTTGAAATTGTGTTTCTTATACCAAGGTTCATCAAGCTGTTTCATATTTACTCCTCTGATTAATGATATGTCAGAATTCTAATTCTAGTACCAATTTATTGCTTGTTGGCAATTGGAGAATGAAACAGCTATGTAGGCAACATGCAATATTGATTTTTATCCATCTTCTTTGAGCTCCAGTAAATGATTCCCAAATGTGCTTTGTTGTTGCAACCAAACTAAATACTACAGTCTTTTTCCTATCATCCAGTAATGCTGTTACTGATGTAGCATATTCCTTAAAGAGCAGCAGTCTGGTATGATTTGATATCAGGTAGGCTAAATTATAGGTTTTCTATTTAAAAATTGTTACTGTTCAGTTATCTCGTTCACAGAGACAGATCACATCTTCCAAAGGTTATTGGATATTTGTATGTTTTTGTAAGTGTGCTGAATAAAATAATAATAAAGAGTAAGTGTGCATTCAACCATTTTAATATGAAATCTGGTGTATTTAAGTTTACTCTGTGTAGAAGAGCAGAGATTGAAGATTACATAAAATCTGAAAGCTCACCTCATGTATTTTGGAGTTGGATCCATCATAAAACCCATCTGACCAGTGATGGCTAACCAAGGCAGCCCTATAGAACTAAAACAATCTCTTCAAAGGCAGCCTCAGCACCAGGTTTTGCACTTGTGTTGTCATGTTCCTTTATATAGATTCGGACCATGAACTTTGCTGTGAGACAAGGAGAAATTACTATTTGCATTTGAGATAAAATGATTCGAAAGGAAGTTTTCATATCCTTTTTAAAATGAGGAAAGGAAAGTAAGCATAACCTTGATTAGGGAAAGGATGAATATTTTAATTGGGAATGATGCAGACATACTCAGAGGAGGGAAGCAAGAGCAGCTCTTGGTAAAAGGTGTGTGTACACATGCTGAGTGATGGAAAGGTGCTGCTACGGCAGGACTTGTTAGACACTGTGTGCAGGAAGAGAAGACATTTGACTCTATTTCTGGCCAGTACTAAAATTCAATAGATAAAGAAATGTGTTCAGCATTATGTCCAAGACTGTAGTAGCCACATACTTTGTGTAATTCTAGATCTACTAAGATATGGAAAAAGTAATTTGAAAAGAAAAGAGAAAGATTTAGGATGTATCCAAAGCCCATATTTTCTAAAGCTTGACTTTCAGTGCTCTTTAAGCAGGCAAATAATGCCTAGGGGGATCTTTTTAAAGCCTCTCTTTCTGGATTTATGTGTCTGTAAGATGTTCAAAATCACAGTGCCTACCTGTCTTTGAAAATACGATTCTTAGCTTCAAGTTAATGCCAGATGCACCCGCCTTCAAAATTTTCCTGATCTGGTGCTCTGGTGCTTATGTGATACAATTTTTGCACCTATTTTCTTTTAACAAAACATTTTAATTTTAGTTTAAAAACAGAGTTGAGACCATAGAGGCACATCTCTGACTGCAGAAGGCTGGGCACACAGCCAGTGCATAGTGGAACTGTATATATATGTAATGTAGGTTCAACTTTTCAGGGAAGTAACCTAGGCTTCCTCCTGGCTGAGCGCATGATAATCTTGAGCATCAACACAAAAGAAAATTCAGAAAGTTGATAATAAAAGTGGTTATATTTCAAGTTTGTGTTGGTCAATGACAAGTGTGAGAAGTTGGCCTAATGCCCTTCTTGTAGCAAGGCCATGCTCTTTTCCATCCTAGGGATGCAGCTGGTTTCCACAGGCTGCCTTTGTGCTTCCTAGGCAGAACACCTTGTCCTGTTCTGCACAGTAAGCTGTCTTCTATTCCATAGCACTTTGCAACCCTATTTCTATTATTTATAGAGGATATAAAAATGTCTGCTCTTCAGGAACCTCTCAGCCTTATTCTCTGTGAAAATTAAATGTTAGGACAGGAGATACCAGCTACCTACATTATAAAAGCACAATATCGTAGCTAATTAGTCTTTGAAGGCCTGTTAGACAGTCCAGTGTCTCAGGATTTATTCCAAGCCCCACTGAATTGAATGAATAACCTCACATGAATATTCTTACATCTTCCTTAACTGACTCCGTGTGACTGTCTTAAATCCTACCATTTAAATCTTAGTTAATAAATTGTAATAACTTAAAACTGGGACAATTTCAACAGCCTATTACGTACTACAAGTAAAAAAACCCTTAAAGTTGAAAATTGAAACAGCTCGTTCCTCTGGTTTTTGCCTAGCATTGTTTTGTTTGCTTTTCTGGTCATAAATACACACCCTCATCTCTCTTCTCATGTCCTCCAGTTAGGTTCTGTGACTTTTGGAACAAAAGTAGTGCGCCATGAAAAAAAGCAAAATAAAGAAAACCAGCAGATTTCCTTTCTATCTTACTGTTATGTTGCACCATATCAAGCAACAAAAGAATGAAAATGAGACAGACAAGAAAATGGCAATCCAGGTGGCAGAATTATATTTTTTCTTTACTTTTGAGAAGAAAACACAGCAGAAAATCTTATTATTATAGGAAGGTTGAGTGATTTATTAGAAAAAGCTTGTTATCAACACAAGACAGCCTGTTACTGGTGCACTACATATTCCTCACTGTTGAAGTGTGAACAAAATTGGTAAGGCCAATTATAGCAGAAGTCTGATACATACAGACAGCAGAAACATCTCTTGATCAAAGACAAGTTGGCAGAAATATTTTGTGCCTTAGACCTTCGCTCACAAGAAGTGGCACGAAGAGATCATAAATGAAAGGTTGTAATGTGGTAATAGTGTTTTTCATGCTGCTAATGCAACATATTGGGCCTGCTCTTCTGCCAGGACAGGCAATGACCCTTCCTTCAGCCCGAGGAAATGCCCTTCCTGACCGTGCCACAACAGCAGCAAATCTTGCCTCTTTTGAGCTCCTACTGATTGTACTTCTTTTGCTGGCTGAGAGGTATGCACAGAGCTAAAACCCAAATCATACCACTGACATTTCTCTGTGTGTGCATAATTTCTTTAGTTCTGTATGTTGTTTTTTTCAGGGCTGGTTTTTTCCCTAGCAGAAAAAAATCGTATCTTATTTGCCTTATCAGTCTATCACCAAACACAGATGTTCCCTACAGCTTACTGAAAGCTCAAGAGACCTTGAATTTAGCATCCACCCTGCAAGTGTGAGAAGCTGACCTAGTGCCCTTCCTCATTTCCTTGTAGGAAGACCATCCTCTTCCTCATCCCACTCTATTAATGCAGTTGGTTTTTACAGGCTGCTCCAATTTTATGCTTTCTAGGAAGGAACTTTCTCATTTCTTCATACTAAGAAGTCTTTTAAATCTTTAAATTTTGTCTGTGTAACTGAATCTCCCGTTCCTGTATCTTGATCTCTGGTTTTGTCTTCAAACCCTCTAATTGCAATTTTGCCTCCTGTCTATCAAACCTGGCCCTGACTGCAACCCTCCTGGGTCCATAAAATCAGGTATTCACAGAACCTCAGACTCCATAGGAACACAGTCTTGAAAAACTCACAACCCTTAATATGTGCAATCCTATGGAGCAAATACAAACAATAGAAAGAGCTGTGGAGATTACCTGACTCAAAATGAAGCTAATTGAATGAATTAGGCCTTAGAGGGTTGGAAAAAAAAGGGAAAAAAAAAGTGTTCTTCAGCATCTAGATCTAGCACCTGAAATTGCCCAAATGACAGGATATATAAAAGTTAGAACAGTGGAATTTCCCAAGAGCAGTGTTTAAATAAATTTTCAGCAAGACAAATGTTTTGCTTCTGCTTAAACCATAAATTCCTGTTATTCTCTGCAAATCCACAACGTGGTCACCTGGTGGTTGATCTACTCTTTATTTCTTTTATCTCATGATATAGAGAAAGGGGGAAACTGAAACCACAACAAAAAACTGTATTAAATGAAGTATGTGGAGAAATACCAAGAGCAGGGGCCTTTTGGGAATAAAAGCAATCCAATCTTGAATATAGAAGACTATTTGCAATATTTCCCAAAATGAAGAAGGAACAAGGAATCACAGCCATAACCTCATCTTTATTCATCTCCTACTATGCTATTTCATGGTTCTCCAGAAAAATCACCCAGGAATTACAGCTGAAGAAAAGCATAATTCTTCTGATATATGTGCTACTCTCAGATAATGCATCCAAAGTCATCTTTACAATGCATTGGGAGATAAAACTTGAAATGGAAAAAGCCAGCTTTTTAAAAAGGTCCATCAAGACTATAGGCTAATGCCCTATTTCAACACAAAGGATACAGAAAATTTACAAAAATGAGGAATGAGTATAATTGTGACTCTGTAAGAGCTAAGAAAGTGAAAAAAACAAACAAACAAACAAACAAACAAACAACAACAAAAACAGAAACCATAAAAACCCCAACCTGTGGGTTTAAAATATTCCCTCTACTTCACTGATGTACTTAAAAAAAAAACCCAACCAAAAGCCACCAGAATGAGAGTAAACATAATTTAAAGCAAGAGTGAGTATCTTTAATTAAGCTCTCTTTAGAATCACTTTAGAGTTAAAGCTTATAGGGTTTAATTCTTTATTGAAATACAGCAAGAGTGCTTACTCACCATACAGAATTTTTTCAAGTTCTTGTAGCCTTAAAAGAAATTTATTATAGATAAAAAGAAGCTTAAATAGCACATATTACATCTTGCTTTTGTTTATATATGGTGAAGAGTATTCAGAGTGGACCATATCTTAGACTTGCACTAATCCTTAAATAATTACTATTCATCTACTCAGTGCTGGAAAAACCTCATGGAATGTGACTTTGTTCTGCTGGCTTGTCTAATCCCATTCAATTACTTCAGTTCCTTCTCCCAGAGGTCTCACATTTAGAAACTGAGCACTGCATGTCTCCTTATCCTCCTACCACCCCCCCAAAAATGGAAAAGGAAAATTGGAAGGTAAAAGCAAGAAAACAAGAAAGAAAGCAAGAAAGACATTCCAATGGAAATGAACTGTACTTTTTGCTATTATTTTGGTCCTTTCCTAAATATCAGTCCATCAATAAACATGAGAAACAGCTTGTAATTCACAAAGCCTTTTGGCAACTCTGTTGTGATAAAGGAAAATTGGTCTGGCTCTACAAATGCTGAAGATGGGAATAAGTGCAGTGGTTTGGACCAGTTTGAATGGATGGAAATCGCAGAAGTCCCTGAAGCTGCAGCCAGCAGAGCTGTACAGCTGGCAGCAGCTTGTCATATGCATGTAGAAAACGACAGGAATATTATGAATTTCCTGCCCAGAGTGAACTACTTCAATCACCTGTAACGACTTTCCTTGTCAAATGGAACAGTTGCAGAAAACCTCTAAATACAAGAAGATTTTTTTCCTGCCCCTTCCCTCCTCCTCTTTTCTAATAACAGCCACCTGCCAAGAATTAAAACTTTGGTCTTAAAATATCATAGTATAATGATTCTTGAACAGAAATTTCATAAAAGGTAAGGTAATGCAATGGAGCACTAAGAACCACACCATGCATAATCTAACAGATACCACAACAGATGAGATTGTGTGATCTTCTTGAGATAAAAATGTATAGTCTTAATTAAGAAACCTGAGTTTCCCTGCAACCAAATGCTATTCAAAACAATTTACCCTCTCCTTTTGCAATAATTTCTATTCATCACCTTGCATTACTTTGCAACAAATCAGAACTTTCATTGAGGAACGGTCCTGTTATTTCTGTAAATTGCATGAATTGCCCACAAGGAATGAAAAAATGAAATTAAAGAGGAAGGCAGTTGTGGTATCTTCCTATTTTACAAGGAAACATAATTATCACATACCTTAGAACCTTCTGCTTTTAAAATGTTTCCTGTCATTTTTTTGCACCTATCTTATTTGTACTTACTAAAAAAATTGTCTTGATTAATTTGCGGTGACATATCCAGTGTAGATTTTTCACTTTCTACCACAGAAGGAACCATTTTATCACTTGTAAATTGCACTTACTCACATGCTTATTAATTCTATAAATTAAACTAACATTTCCTACCATGCAGCTCCCAGCCCCACCAGAGGTGTTATCATTTTCAGCTCAGGCTGCTGCTGAATTTGAACACTTCCAGAGCTACACACACAATACATCTCTGCTGTCCTTCTTCCCTAGATCATAAATGGAGAGATTTACTGGTAGCTTTTCTTCCAAAATAAGAAACAGCAAATCACCAAATCAGTTTAAATAACAAATGTGTGGGCATGAACCCACGGCATTATTCAAAGTCAGGGGAGGATTCTGCAAGGGACAGGCAGTGGAGACACAATTTGACATTGATTTCTTAATTAGATTTTTAAAAATCAGATCAAAATCCTCACTATCTGCAGAGAAAGCTGATTTTTTATTAAAATAGCTTTTTGTTGCCCTCAGGAACTCTATGTGTTTGTTTTTTTGTTGTTGTTGTTGTTTGTTTTATGTCTTCTAATCTTCTTTTAATCTTCTAATTTCAGGAAAAAAGTAACAGTCTGAAGCAGAAAGTATTTTTTTAGCATTTTCAGAAGTAATTTTTTTCCTCCAACAAAATGCTGAAATGACCCATGAATCTTCTGCTAGTAGTAATTATATAAATATATATTACATATTATTCAACATGTTCATTCTTACTTTGTGTATCAATTTGTACAGTATTTGTTAAAAAGCATTGCACAGCTTCACCCACAGATGGGGAGGTGTTAAAATACATAGTGGGGGATGCCACCCTTTACCTAGTAGGGAGGTGGTTGAATTCTGAGTTATTTTGAATGAAAAGTATAAAAACACACTGCATCTTGAAATCTAATTATTGCAGAAAATAAAATATAATTTTTCAAGGTACAACATCATTCTTTTTGACAAACTCAGGAAACATATTTCCCCTGCATTTATTTTGTATATAATAGAAGTATTTCCTTTTTTTCAGAAACAAGTTTTGACCACTCAGGAAGGAAAAAGAAAGATTGATAAGTGAATACAGCAAAATAATAGCAGATATTTCAGATAGTTTCTGTGAACTCATACTTGGCCTCTTCACGTACAAGTGTGAGTGCTGAGACATGGAGTAGAGTGAGATGTTCTTTCAGAAGGTTTTCACCTGTCCCTCTAAACAATAGTGGCACCCCAGGAAAATCCTGTTTCTGTCTGTTCTACCTTGGGAGCTATTTGCTGTGCTAACCACACGCCCTCGGACAATCAATCACTGTCATCCAAACATGACTGTTCTTGCAAGCCCGTTTGCTTTTGGTGATCATATTTAGATAGGAGCAACCTCTATTTTTTTCATTCAAGGGTATTTTTATTTTGATTTTTGTTATGTTTGTTTGTGTCTTGTTTTTGTTTTACTCTTTCTTCTTGACTCTCTAAACTGTATCTGACATCTGGTAAAACATCATTCTAATAGATGTTTTACAAAAAAGCTGCCTTTGGTTGGGTCACCTAGGGTGTAAGTTAATGGGGCAGTTCTGGCAAGAGAATCTTGAGTACTCAGGATGGAAAATTACTTTGAGACAAGAAGCAATTTTTATGCACAGTCGGAACTGATGGCAAAACTTTAATTTTATTCCATGGTAACTATTATTTTCGGTTACTTCTTTTTCATATGCTTTTGCACTCCTTTGCATCTGTTTTAATCCCATTTTCTCCTTTCCCTCTCTTTTCCATTTCCCTTTCCTTTTTCTTCTGTTTTCCCATACAGTTTCATCCTCCTTATCCTCTTTTTAAATGTTGGCATATATTTCCCCAGAGATAAATCAATACTTTCCACTCATTCCAGGTTTTTTTGACTGCTGAGTGCAATGCTAGGAAAGGATTACAGCAAGTGCCAGTTTGGCACTCAGAGGTAGGGAAGTCTGGCACCAGCACTATTATATGTTCAAAGACTGCAGTACTGTGGTCTCCTGTCTCTGGATTTTCTTTTCATTTTCTTTGTAAAATTCTATACAGCTGGAAGCTTTTTTTTTTTAATGTTTATAAGGTTTTGGAAACTTATTCTTCCCAACAAAGCGTTTCTAATTCCCAATTAGAGAAGAATGATGGCACAGACACCCTAACATTTCTGCCACACCTTAGCCTGCTTTAAACTTTTTGAATATATGATGTTTGCAAGTACTTGTTTAAGGGAATATACCCAGAGATTTTCAGTCTCCTGGCAAGTCAACTGAGGCTGAGAAGTGCCTAGATAACAAACAGTGGCCTATCCTGTAATGTATAGGCATTATACAAACATACAGACACAAGCAGTACAGGCAGCAAAGCACTCACAATCTAAATTGATGGTGGGAGGGGAAAAAATTATTCAAAACACTTAGATAAACATCATTAGTTCAACAAGATACAGTAAAATACATTAATAACACCCTCAAAAGCAGTGTAGTTTAGTTGACAAACCACCTGACAGCTTTTCATACTGTCTAATAACAGTGACAAAACATTGCAAGAAAAAAAAAAAAAGTGTCCCTTAAATTGGTTCAAAATTGTCCATAGATAGGAAGAAATTAAATATGAAAAGGAAATTCTTGCGAAGGTTATAGCACCCAAAGTCTCTTTGGTTTTGGTCTTTCTGTAATCAAATCTTATAAACTTTTAGAATATTCTGCCATCACTGGCCTCTGTTGGGAGATTTACTACAGCTATAAATGGAAAGTGAGACCAAACTAAACTCTGTCTGACCAGCTTTAGCTGTTCAACACTGCTAATAAGTTTCTGTGCTCTGCTGATAAATAACATTTATATACTATGATCCGTGACAAGCAACCCTGTAAGGAAAGAAATGAAATTATGTTTAACCTTGATCAGGAATTCCAAGCAAGGGGATGCACATGGAGGCTCAGGTAAAGTTGTAAAAATGCACCACCTTGACATTCTGCAAACATCAGAATATGTTGTTTGAAAACAACATTGTACAGTGTCCTAATATTTTTTTTATTCTTGGGGGAAAAAAGAAAGAACAAAAAAAAAAAAAAAAAAAAAAAACCCCACAAAAAAAACCCAAAAGCAGGAAGCCACTTACGATGCAGAAGAGCACAAACCTGCAGCAAACAGGTATGGAAGGTAGGCAGGTTCAGGAAACTCTGCTCTCATATTCTCAGATTTATTCACCTGTTTGATCTAAAATGCTTATACTTTAAATAATCAGCATTATTACTGGCTACAGTAGGTGTTATATTATAAAATGCATCTAGTTAATTTTTGTGACTATTTGTACCAAAGCTTCAATTTGTAAACCCTTTTTTTTTTTTTTTCCTTCATAGGTAAAAGATGAAACCCTGCAATGGAAGCAGGAGGATAAATCATGTCTATTTCTCCATGTTCTCAGGGATTGTGAAGGAGAAAAAAAAGCCATTTACCAATGTTGCTGATTTTTCTTTCTACCTTAGAGCTTAGGAAAATTTAGCAGAATTTCATAAGCTTCAAAATATACAGCAACACTCAGTCTCCTCCAAGTATTGTCAGTCATCTTTATAAACAAAAAGCTCATTTTTATCAGAAATTAAACATGTAAGCATCTTATTTCCTCCAAAGACTTCTGTGCTTTGTGTTTTCTTATTTACAAGCATAATATTGAGTTTGGGTGAGAATTTCAGTGACTCTCTGCCAGGCTCAGCTGCTGATAACTGGTCCTTGTGCTTGTAAGTCTGTAGGAAAAGAAGGAATCTGCAGTTAAAGCAGAGACAAATGGGATAATAAAGTAAAAGGTCATGAATTTCATGTCCTGGTGTGCTTAAGTAGTGGTTAGCAAAATCCTCAGACTGTAGGAATAACTTGACACCTTTCCAAAGAGAAGTTTTGCATAGTTAGAGGTGGGAGTTTGAGATACTGTCATAGCCAGAGACTGCTTCTGGGCTTGTTTGGGGTCGTGTCCCTTGTGTCCTCCTTTCTGCCCTGACACTTTCCACGGGGGCCTTTACAGCAGCAGCCTCATGATATAAAAGCAAACAATTAGACTTGGTTTTTGTAACAAATTCTAAGGTTTCAAACGGTACTTAGCTTTCTAGAGCTGATGATATAGAATAGAAATACAAAAAATGTGGTGATTTATGTCCTAGATGTGATCAACCGTGTGAGATTCAAGTAACAGTGGGAGAAGTAGTCTAGTGTTAACTTAATGTATGAGAAATACCTGTGAGAAGAAAAATGTACTTTGCTAAAATAGAGGTGCTTCCCATCTAGCAATCAGCATCTTTAAGTTATCTTTTTCCCTCAGGACAATAGCTACTTTTACATAACAGAAGTGGGCTCCTTCCAAAAGAAAATTGAGGAAGTTCTACTTTGACCGAGAGGATTCTTTGAAAATGAAACAATGAGGAAGAATGCTTCTGAGACAGAAAGGAAGCTGTAACAAAGCAGATGAACACAGGCATAACATGCAAACAAAGCCTCACAAACCATCACTGCCAATCTTTATAATTCATTAATTTTCAGATTGCACCTGCATTTTGCAGCACTCTCAGCCACTGTTTTAGAGTGACATGCAAAGGAAAACAGCTCTAATGATCACTTGATTAGTTCACAACACTCTAACTCTTAAAAACAGACTAGAAGAGAAGCAAATCCAGCCTCCTGGTGTTTTTTGACCTGGTGTTTGATGCTTCTTGCAGCAAAAGTATAATCACTTCTCCAAAAGGGAAAGGTAAAGCAACATTTTTTAAAAATTAATCCTTAATTTTTAAGGATGTATTTTCTTTTTACCCCCAATGAGGTGTTATGAAATCAGTTCTAATTGTTAAATTAGATCCAGGTCTTTCCTTTAGGCTGTATTACACTTTGCTTATGGACTTTTCTTTGACTTTGTAAGTACAACTACTTTTGAGATAAAATGCTGATTTTTTACCATTTGAAATTTATCTGGGAAGAAAGTAAAATTTTTGACCTATTTTTTGCCATGTAAAATAATGATATCACTAGTCTAGGTTACAAATAAAATTCTTAGTTCTCAGATCTATAAGAACAGTACTTATCATTAGAAACACAGCTTATCAGCCCCTCAAGGAAATATACTCTTATTTCCTTTCAAGAAATTAATACAGGGCAGACATTCCTGTTCTTGGAAGTGAATGAACTCGTTCTATACAATCCTATTTTGATAAATGTCTAGGGAAAAAGTGTGTTGGGTATTCTAGCTATAGCTTGAGCCTTTCAAATGTGGCAAAGCAATACAATTAGCACACCCACACAAGCTGACACAAAGGTTAGGCAAATTTTTTCCCTCAAGGCCAGTGCAGAGCTCTTCCAGCCACACACACGTTCCACAGAATCACCAGAGCAATCAGCTTACACACTGTCTTGGACATGGCAAAAATATTTTGTTCACTATCTCTGTGTTTTCCTTGAAAAGCTGATAGTTGGAAAAGAAGAACAACTACTGATAAAGAGGTTCATATTGGTTGCAACTCAGTAGTCAGAATCCTAAAGTATCTACACTCTTTTTTAAGGAAATAACTTTAAAGTAATGCTGCTAAGTGGTGGCAAATCCTTCCTACTTGTATGTCTATCTGGAAGTTTGAAAACACCTTTTGCCTAAGTGAATAATTTTATGTTTTTAGTGGAACTACTTGTAAGGAAAGACAATCATCGACGCAAGAACAGTGAAAATGATCTGGTCTGCCATATCTCATGAAATCTAGGAAATCAAACTTAGCAATTTCTGAAAATGTTTTATTTTCCCCTCTCCAGGGTTCCAGCAAGAATTACTGTTCCTTCCTAATCCACTGCTGAGAAGATATGCTATTTGCAAGGCATAGTGCTTCATTCACCTATGAGCAAAAGATCTAATTCACTCTGTGTGTAATTTCGTAACAGGTTGTATCTCTCTTGATAGAATCACTTTTTTCTTTATATCCCAACATATGTCTCTACGGGGCTACTGCACGTTTACTACCTTTGTGAATGCTGCTGGCATGATGAGGATGACAAAGCATCAGAGGTCATCACTTTATTTTAGCAGGTCTGAGATACAGATTCTGCAGATGATCTTTGTGAGCCTTTTGTCCCTTAGTACACAAAATACCTTCCAAAAAATAGTCTTGATTACAAAGGAAGAGCAGACTGACTGATCCTAAGCAGTCCTTTATGATTTTCTGAGTAAATTATATTTTGAACAAAAGTAACATGCAGTCAGTAATACCAGATTTGCTAAGGTCTGTGTCTTTCTTTCACGTTACAAAGGCAAGTTCAAATGTTGTCAACAACCCTCTTTTCTTAAAATATTTTGCTTCTGTTTTTTTTTGATAAGGTATTATCAGAATTTAAAAAAAAATCCATCCATTTATAGAGATATTGTGATACTTTGCAAAACCAAAATATCCGGAAAAAAAAAAAAATCTTAATTCCTTAAAATTATTGTTAAAACTGCCACTGACATAATTCAGCATATAGTAGGAATCTAGTCCTAGTTTTTCCACAACAGCAATTTAGGAACCAGTTTGCCAGTGAGTTCTTGTCTGGCCTAGCAAATGGTCTTTCCATATGGAAATAGGTTTTTATCGTATATAGTGAGGTGAAAGGGCTTCATCAGTTAATTCTGCCAGGTTATGCACACAGTATCTGAGATCAGAGTAAGAAGAGGTAAGGCATTGGATGTGTTTAGAAAGACAAGAAGAAACCAAGGTTATCCTGACTTCTAATTTTTCTTTTGCAGAATAGCATTCTGCTATGTTTTATACTGGACAAGCTCTCCTGCCCCAAATGTCTGGGTGATTCTTTTAAAAATACCAATTTAGGTAACAGACTGCACATATTCTCTTTCATCCTTATGCCTCAAGTAATCAGAAAATCCACTAATGCAAAGCTCTGATGCTCTAATGGGATACTGAAAACAACTTAGTGCAAGATAACAAAAAAGGCATATATGAATGATACTTCAAAGAAGAAACAAGACATCTCAGAGGTAGCATTTGACTAGAAAAAAAGGTTTAAAAGTATACAAAAATTAGTTCCAGCAGTATTTACCTATAGCAGAGACCTATGCAGTCAGCTGCATCCTGAGACTATAACATGAAAGCAAAAAGCACAACGAAGAGCAAAACCTGATCACAAGGCAAGGTGGAGACTGGACTCAAACACCAGTGCCAGGACTCCCCATTGCCTGTTAGCTGGAAGCTGCCCAAGGCTGGAAACAAGAACCTCCTCATCCCATGCATAATGCAGGTTGCTCTGTTACCTGTTCTATGCAATCAGGAAACAAATCAATGCAACCATCATGACTGCACTGGTCGAGATCTTGCTTATTACTACTGCCTGCACCTTTGCAAAATGTGTCACAAGGGTTTTGATCCAAACCTTTTCTTATCTGACACCTTTTACTAGCCACTATTCCCTAGATGATTTATATATATATATATATATATAGAGTACCTCAGTCTTCATGAAAAATACGTATAAACACACTGCACTGTGAAATATCTGTTTGCAGATGTAATATGATAGAAATATTTTGAAAATGTAGCATTTTTAGTGGTTTTGCTAATGAACCACCCACCAAAAGGGAGTAGCATGTCTTAAAGGAAGCAGTCTCTAGAATGCTGAATAACTCAGCACTCAGGAGAACAGCGTTTTGTTTCTTCTGTGCATCTTAACCTCTGCTCTGCAGGGAATATTCTCTAGGGCAGCATCTAAAGAAAGCGTATTAGGCTCTATGCTAATCAGGTCTGAGCCTTTCAAGTAACTGCTGCTGATTGTATCAAAAATGTGCCAAGAGAAACAAACTGAGAATGCAAAATCCATTTGAATTTTCTTTTGAAGCTACAAGTAAAAACTCCTGGCAGCGCCAGTGCTTTCAGCAGTGCAAGATTTTCATACTTTATGCACTTCAAAGTGCAGATGAGGATTATGACCTTATATATTGTATATGCACCTATATTTTATTTATGCTGCATCTGTGCAATCAAGAGAAAAGATATTTCCATGACCTTCTACCAGCAAGAAACCTAACAAGAGTATTCAGACCTATTGAAAATTCACAGTTAATTAAAGGTTAAAAGGAACTTGCCAATTAGTATGAAAGATAATTGTCCTCCTTTGGCTACCTGATTATGTTTTCCTTTGAATACACTGAAGTGTCATGCTTCTCATGCTGTTGGTAAATGTAATCATAAAGCACTCACAGTACCTCCTGGCTCTGAAAATACTTAGCCTTAGAAACCAAAATTCTATGTGAAGTTTATAATTATCCTTTCATTATGTATGCGAACATCTTTGCTACTGATATTTTTCTCCCACAACTACACACACTAAAGGTAAGCAAGGCTTAGAACCCAAAGAAGTGGAAGCTGTAGTTAGTATCACTTTTATTCCTAAAAACACAAGAGAAAAAGAGAACACTAAGGCTGCAGCTGTGAAATTCAAGAGATTAGAACTATCTAGTGATAATTTTAATGATAATTGTGATCTTTTCAAATTTACTATTCCTTATACCAAGAACAACACATAGTACTTCAGATTCAGGATGCAAATAGCATGGAACTGTTTTGTGTCCTGCCCATTTAATTTATCAAGTCAAAGACAACAAAGATCTGCTTGCTCTCTCTCTCTGTCTCTCAAAAACAAAATAAACCAGAGAACACTAAACACACCCTGAGATTTCAAGTAAAGAATGATTTAATGTGTTTTGCTGAAACAAGAGCTCAGCCAATAATCCAGTAAATGGAGAAATCACTATATTTTACCTCCAGTTGTGATCATAAGCTATGTGTAAAAGACTACCATTTTCAGGACTGTGTCTTGCTTTAAAATAATTTAATAATTAAGGAAATTTTAATTATAAGAAAAATTTAAATTATTATATGTTGTTGACATACCACAGCTAGTTTTTTATGGTATTAGAGAAAAATAGTTTTTTTTCCCCCTATCAATAGGTTTATAATTTACAAAACTATGCCTGTAAAGAAAAAATACTCTGGTCTTGAATGAACTTTTTATTGCAAAGACTATCTGGTTGCTCTTTTTCTTCTCCCTCAGTTGACTATCTTAATGTCATTTTATATATTCTCTTTTCTCCAGCGTTGTTCCCTTTATATATTATTTTTCTTCAAAATTTCCTTCCCTGTACTGGAACAGCTGTCATGATTACACCAAAAACCACCCCACACCAAAACAACGTAAAAGACTCCTCTGGGTCTAGAATTCTATTTATCCCAGCTACACTATTTATTCTACCTTAGCCTCCTAATCTTGCCTTCTCTCTTTTCTATTATAGCTTTTTGTGCAGACACTTTGTTCACAACACTGGCCATGCACTGTCAAGCCAATCAGTCAATCAATCTACTAACACAGTTAAATCCTATTCAACTTCTCTGTAATGACAGTTAAAGCTTGAATTCAAGCTTGCAATGTTCCAACAGAAAATTCTGGCAAAGTTTCATTCCTTTTATAGAATTATTTTAGAAGTGTGTCAAGATCCTGTGATTAATTCTGAAAAATGACAAGGACACCCTTTGATCTCTAGGCATGATGGCAAATTTGCTGTGGGTTGTCTCAAATCTGAATGCTGGAGACAATTGAATTTTCTTCCTGACATTTATGAGTCTCTTGGAACTTACAACAATTTTTCAATTTTTGCAACTACACTTGCTGCTGTAATACATATGTATGTACTCCAATAATCTGACAAAGGCATTATGAATTATTTCTCCTCATATTCAAGAAGAACTGGCACTTAGTTTCTGTTATAAAAATTGTGAATACTGGCACAAATAACTTCTCAGTTATGTTCATCAGGAGAATTGGCTTGGCATGGAATGAGAATGAAAACAGGACATAAGCTACAGCAAACAACTTTCACATGCTGTTTTAACCACCACAATATTAACCTTATTTAAATTACCCTCAGATCTCATGCTGTTCTGAACAATGCACTTCCAATCACTACACTAGATTTATTATGGGGTTTTTTTTTGTATTTCTAGGGCTTTGAAGTAGACAATAATTATGCAAAAAGACTTGGAGATAGATTTATTTTTCTTTTTTTAGTTGCTTTGCTTATTTTCCACAGAGAAATGGACATTTGGCTTCTCAGTCTTTCACGTGTTGTGAGGACAAAAAGGTATTTGTCTCAAAGCAGGAAAAGCAAATTACAAGAGGTATCTTTGAAAGGTATTTAGGCAATCCACTGGCTGATGTGTCATTACAAGTAACTAAAATTTCTTGTTACTCTATTTGTTACTGTATTACTGCCTTGCTACTGTAATACTCCCATTCTCATTGGTAAAGTCTTGTGATGCTCATTTAGGATGCCTTCCTAGAACTAAATGCTGTACCATGTTACATAAATATTACCAATATAACCACTTGTCACGATAATTTTAAGTTGAGCAAGAAATTCCAGTGCAGATTATTCTTGTCACTAACAAGTGATTTTTCTAAAAATAAATTTTTGCCTGCTTATTAATAACACAAAACTGAAACATTAAAGATTCAAGCTAATCACTTATTGTTGTAAACAAAACACATATTGACTCACTGGTCAATGCTGAAGTGGGCTGACATTACCTCTGAAACCTCTGCATGAACTGCTTATAAACAGCTTGACAAATATTCAATACCATAGTAATTTCAGGCTTTTTGTTTTGTGTCTGTGGTTTGCTCAACTTTTTTTTTTTTTTTCCCCCTCAAATTATCCTGTTTTTGAAAAGAAAATCTGTTTTCTGTCATTATCCTGCCTGCCAGTACTTCTGCCTTGCAGAAGGCAGCATTTTGCTGAGTATCACCTGAGCTGTTCTCTACTAACAGCTTTGTTTTGGTTTTACCTGTGAGGAACTATGATGATGGTCAACATTCTGGTTGTAATAGGGGTTGGGAAATACTGAAGAGTTGTCAAATAACCTCATTAATTAACTTCCTTTTCATTATAAATGTAAACTAAAACTTTATAAATGCCAAAGAGGTCTCCAAATTTTCATAAGAACATGAAAGAAAATGAAAACCTTATGACAGGGAGACCTCTTGCTTAAACTGTTTTTCTTCCCTTCGCTGAAATTTTCTGTCTTTTCAAACTAAATTCCTGTCCAGAAAAACAGGTCAGGGCAAATAAATCAACTGTTTTCTTTAAATAGAGCACTTTAGTATATATTGCAAATTAAAACCAGGCCTGCACTTCCAATTTACACTTTGCTGATGGCTGAGCATTCAGAATACATAGAAAGAAAGTGAAAGAGAGCAATGCAAACTTAGAACCAGTGAAATGTGTTCTATTTCCAGCTGACAGAGACAAAAGAAAGACTCTCCTTTATATCATTATCACGTTGAAAAAGAGCAAAGTGATATTTTGAAATAACAATCAATTCCTAAGCACTGATTGAAAAAATCCTGCAGTGTTCTGACCAATGCAGGGCTACTGAGACATTTACACCTGGAGCAAGGTTTGGAGACAACACATCCCAAACACACAGCCCTTCCCTCTACTTATAATAAATATTATAAGTATAAATATTAATAAATAATAAATATTCTTATATTAAATATAATAAATAATAAATATTTTTATAATAACTATTCTGCCATCTGCAGATTGTGCACAATATATCTGGAGATACTACCTCCCCCCCACTGCCACCCATAATTTATTAATTAAATAGATTTTTTTAAATGAAAACAATCTAATAGCACATGTAAGGTATACATATGCTAAACCTATCAGCATCCAGTCAAAACATAGTTATTTTTTCCCTAATTTTACAGGGAAAACCCTTGAGAATTAGAAAAGAGTTCATAAAGACAAGTTCTTGTTTCAGCTGGGTTTACATCATCATTCAGAATTTTAATTCAAAATTGAAACAAGGTCTGGACATTGTTAAGACTGCACCAAATTCATGTGAGTGTATGCAGGGTCCTGTCTGGATGCAGACACAGTGTGGATTTCTGTGCCTATAGGATTTGTTTCATTCTGGTTATTCTATCAGGGTGCCAGGTTTGAAGACAGTTAATAGTTTTCTAAATAGACATCAAGAACACATTTATCAGGAGGTTAAAAAAAAATACTAAAAACAGAAAATGCTTTTATCAGGCTTCAGCTGTAAAATATTTTTTAGCATTTTATCTCAAGAAAAACTCCAAAGTTTGGGAAGTCCCATATGCAGATGTTCAGAACAGGTGCATATTATTGAACACCAAAAAGTTATTGCGACCTCAATAATTTAGCCAAAAGTAGACTAAATATAAATTTCATAGTCTAAAGTAAGTGTGCTATCTGTAAAAAGCTATATAAAATTTTAAAGATTATGGGAAAATTAAATCAAACTGGGAAATTTTGTTTTGCTTCTCCTTATTTTTAGAATCAATCTAAGATAAACAGAATTTGGAACAGAATTTGTAAACCATACCTATCAAAACATTCAATATTAGTTAGGAAAAAAAAAAAGCTAGATTTATTATACCTAAATTTATTTTTAGAGGGAAAAGCCATTCTACCAACTTTTTGGTTGAAAAGATTTCAAACCACAGTCTAAATTTCAGCTCAGTGAATTGTCTATTGATGAGTCACTAGCAGTTCACTGTTGCTTCTGCTCTAATGTGTAGACCTTAGAAAGTGACCAGGAAGAAAAAGGAGGCCTGGGGTTGTTTAAATCAGTATTTTATTTATTGACAGACTTTACCAATGTCAGCCCTTTGGTATATTTTTAAAGGTTTCCAAGTTTATTCTAAAAAGTTTCTGTCACATGTCTGACCTTCATGTGGTTTGTAATTCATTAAAACAGCAATAATATTTAATCATCACACAGGTTTTCAGCTAACTTATTTAGAGAAGAATTATAGCTGAACTTGAAATTCCAAGTTCAAGTTGTCAGTAGTGAATAATGCTAACTGAGCATGCTACCACTCCCAATCTTCTGTTGAAAAAGGATTCCAGCCATATTGCTTATAAACTAATCTTCTCCTTCATCACCATACTGCTCAGAAATTAATCTTCTCATTCATCAAATGGGAAATTAGTTCATCACTGTATTAATCCCAACAGCAAAGAACTGGAAAATATATGGCGTTTCTGTTAGTAATAATTCTTATAATCCCTAGTCTGTGCTGTTTAGGCACAATCCAGCTACAGTCTAAGGATATGTTCTTCTGTCAAAAGTGCTTATACTGGCATCAAAAACTATAAAAAATGGAAAATGATTTTAAACTAGAAGACATGACTGCTTTCACTTAAAAAAACTTGTGATGACAAGCTTACCATAAAATAAAATAAAATATGGTGTCACTAAATGACACACAGGATAAAAGTCCAGTATCCAGCCCACACTTCTACTCTAATTTACACATTTGCCTAGCAGCATTGGCAGCTCCAATTGTGCCACTGGAAAAGCTGGTAAGGCTTTGAGTAGTAACCAGTGCACACTTCAACTCCATAGTCTGAGAACACCAAGCTCCCCTAAATGGAATCAGTCCAACATCACAGTCACTGTACAGCTACTCTGCATTCTGTCCCAAGGCTACAGGAGCTCAGGCAGCTTGGACTCCTTACATGTGACTTACATAGAGAATTTTTAGAGAGGTTACACAAAAGGCTCCAATTTTATGTCCCCAGACAAAAAGGATTTTGCCTCTTTCCTGCTTCTGTGCCCTTCTATAAGTGCTCACAGGTATTCCATGGTTGTTTGAGTATAAAGGAGGCTGTTAGCTCAGAAACACCACCTGGGAACAAAAAAAAGTACAAGTTCAGCAGCAGAGGGGGAAGAACGAACCTGCTTAAGTAAATTCTGAGAGGTAATTGCCTTCTGTAAGAAAACTGTCTGCATAGGAGACACACAGTAAATATCACATACTCTGCTTTATTAGATCTTGCCACACTACCTCATATGCCATTTCAGATATAAACTGCAGAGACAGGAAATTGTGAAAAGTTGAGAGTAGAAATGGTTGAAAAACCATACTTGGAATTTAGTTGTAAAGAGAGATGTGCATGGAGCACAATTCAGTAGATGAGCACAAGTATCTTTTTCTAGCTGATTGAGAGAACAGAAGGAATGCTTCTTGAAAGCTTTTAGCAAACAGGGAGGAACCACAAGCATGTTAAAAGACCAGCTTGTCAAACAGAAGCGTTACAAACTGCATAAATTATATGAAGTATAGTATCTAGTTAAGGAAGCCCAAGATCCCGTAGTTAAGGAGAAACAAATGAGCAAAAACACACTGAGGGTTTCAAAGGCCAAATTAGATAAAATAGTTGTCACATTTTTGTCATAGACTTAGATAATCTTGTTTTACCACAGAGAGGAGGAGACAGCTTCTTCTTTACATCCTTTGCAGTTGTGTTTTCTACAAGGGTACCATTCATAAAATGGGGATATTGTAATTTCACTAACTGTGAAGATAGTTGTTAGGATAACTGTATAAAAAAAATTCTGGAAGTGACAACCAGATAAAAAATTGCCTTTGTAAGGCAGGTGAAGAAATGAAAGGTTAAAACCACAGAAAACAATTTTCAATATTGTGGAAGTCCTTACATGACAAGCAATTAAGTGAAAACAGTGGATATGATCCAGAAAGCTGGTAATGTTGTAAAATGTCTATCCTATAATGCATTCTAAGAACATGATTTTCTTGCTAAATTAAACATTCTGCTTTTATCTTAAATAATATCAAATCACATTTGTGCAAAAATTATATTTGAGTTTTTAAACTTTGAAAAAAGCCATAAAGTCAGGTGCGAGTTACCAGCAAAAAAAAAAACAAACAAAACGCCAAAATGTAAGGCTCATTCAAAAAAAACCAAAACAAAAACAAAACAAAACAACTCAAAAAACAAACAAAACAACTAAAAAACAAAACAAAACAAGTAAAAGCTCTTAGGGAAGCAGCAGGGGACCAGCATTTGCTCCCCTGAGCTCCGGGTTTGTGTGCATTCGCTGTGGTTGTGCACAGCACACACCGGTGTTCCAGGGGCTTTCCCTCTCCCTGCTCCTAGGAAATATTTATATGTGGATTTACACGCTACTCAAATGTCATGCAAACGCTTGTGTGAGCAGCAGATTTGAGGAAGAGTGGTTTCCAAAATCAGCCCCTCGCGTGGATTGGCTCCTGGCAGCCGCCCTGCAGCGCTCCCACCACGGGGGCATCAACGGCGCTCCCAGAAACAAGCTGAATTTGCACAAGTCTTGCTTAAACTTACTGCCTTTGATTTATCTTTTTATTTTCTTTCAAATGTGCTAGAATTGTTCAGCAGTTCAAAATTTACCCATCACACAGTGATGCCCAGAATATGGATTGAACACAGGTACATTTTTTTTTTTCCTAAGAAAAAGAGATTAGAAGCTCTTCTTAGGCTGAAATTGCAGGTTTTGTAGAAAAAAGAAATCTTAATTTTTACCGTTGTGTACACAATAAGCACACATTTGAATGTCATTGAAATAAATACATGTATTTGGAGCACGTTTGAAAATAAACAAGGGTGTAGAAATAAAGCAGGAAAGACAAAAAAGTCAAGAACAAGAACATGACTGGTGGTATAGAGTGTCTCTAACAAAAGGAGAAAATTAGGATAAAAAGAAAATAATATTAACAGCAAATACAAAAATTCATCAGCAAATATTTAAATGGAGGAGAAAGGAAAATACTAAAGACAGCTGAGCACAGTCCATCATTGAGGACTGCAACAGCAAAAGTGAAAAAGAAGATTGAAGGTTAAAACAGTGCTTAATTAAAACTATTAATTGAAATTGTATATGATTGCACAGGGAACAGTTGTGTCAACAGCTAGTGAATATTAGATTAAATGCACAAGTATTGTGTCTTTCATTTTTTATTTTTAATTTAAATAAGTTTCTAGATATAAAGAAGTCTGGAAAATTCTATTCCTTCTGCCTTCATTACTTGAAGGCAAGAGAAAAGAAAAACCACGTTCTTCTGATCTTAAAGTCAATCTGAAATGTTGTCAATGGAACGTTTTTTAACACTCCTACAAACTTAGAGAGACTCATATTGAACTTCTACCATTATAATCAAACTGTTCTTTTACTATGATGCCATTAAAAAAAACTATTAAGTTTTAAAGCTTTCATAATGTCTCTGAGAAGAGCTTCTCTCACTGGTCTCAGAGTAGGTATTTTTGTTAGGGGAAAAGAAGCTTTCATTTCAGAAGATAAGGGACTCAATTTGCTGGTATTCATGTGAGCTGCTTCGCCTCCATCAAATTTGAGCTCCATACATGAAGTTTTTGCTAATAGAAAGAGTTATCTGCACTCACACCAGAACTGTGTGTGACTTAAGAGGTGACTGCTAAGAACTGTTTGTCACACGACATTAAATGGAAGGAACTGAATACAATGGATTAAACAGGAGAGCAAATTGGGCCAAATAGTTCAGGGAAAGCGGTTGAAGGGAAGATAATGTCACAAAAAATACTACAGGATCAAATGAGAGAAGTAATAGAATGAGTTCAAAAGGGCAAGGTGGAGACAGAAGATAGAGGAGAAAATTAGGAGATGAAAAACTAAAAAAACACAACTGCTTAACCAAAAGACTGGTAATTTAGGAGGTGGCAAGAAAGCACTAAGGGCAAGGTGATAAGAACATAGATAGAGGAACATAAGGCTGAGTCCAGCTAACACCTTAAGCACCAGGGGACTGAGTGAAGGTTGTAAATATGTTCCAAAGCACTCCAACTCAAACTGTGCACAGAGCAGCCCTTGAAATCACCACTTTCCACTTAAGCCAGCAAAACAGTGGCAGACTGGTGGTGTTCCTGTCACTGTCAGGAACATTGAACAAATTACGCTTTTCAGCTGAATTTCTTCATCTACACATTGATGCTTATAATTCTTAATTAATTTTTGCAAAGCAGAAATTTGTCTTTATGGATGGTTTTTCTTCTCTGTAGATTTAAGGTGGGAAGAACCCCTAAGTTTATGTAGCATTTTCTTCATTAAAGAATTATCAAGCTTGTTTCTAAGTTGCAAAATATAAACAGAAGTATTATAAAAGGATGAATATTATTATTTACAGAATCACAAAATGGTCGAGGTCAGCAGAGACATCTGGAAATCATAATTTCTCCACGTCTCTGCTGAAAGAGGATCACCTAGATTAGTCTGAGAAGGACGGTATCCAGATGGCTTTTGAGTATCTCCAAAGACAGGGACTCCATAACTTCTCCAGGCAACCTGTGCTCAGTCACCCACAGTTAAAAAGGTTTTCCTTCTCTTCAAAGGGAACTGTTTCTGTTTCAGTTTGTGGCCATTGCCTCTTACCTTGTTTTGGGCAGCATCAAAAACATAAAAGACAGCATGGTCAAACGTCCAAAACTCAAATACGTTCCATCAAAGAGACAACCTAGTTTTAGTTCCTGCTATTCCATCACATTGCTGCCTTCTTATATTTCACCTGTAAGCAAATTCACTGTGCAATGCTGCATTAAAACATTGCTTGCTCTTTCAAATGCTGGACTGTCCTGATCAATATCAAGGACAATTGCTGGAATAAGTTCAGTAATCCAGGACAGCACACAGTCCAAATACTGCAATTTAGACTTCTGTCCAGATTTAAGACAGTATACAAGAATATAAGCTTTTGCTAAACTATATAATTAAGAACTAATAGCTGAAACCTGAAATCAGGTAGAGAATAGCCAAAAAGGACTCATGCAGATTCATGATGCAGATGGAATCTATAAGGTGAAGATCCTGATAATCTGGTTAAATTGAGATACAGCAATGAAGCACTGCCAGGCTTTAGAAGCCAATTTGTGAAGTAAACAAATCAACATTAGCAAACAGTGGATGGCTGTGGATAGATGGAGTTTATTTGCTCACCCAGTAATTGAAGGGAGAAATATCTGCTCATCATCCCCACTTTTATCTGAGCCTGAGCTAATGCCTGTGCAGTCAATGGAATTCTTTCATTGACTTCTAAGATGAAATAAAATCTTTTGAAACAAGGAAGAAACTAGTTTCTAGTATTTTCACTATCTTCTGGAATGCTGAAGGAGGATAATATTAAAACAAACAAAACCGATCTGACACTTCTTTCCTGTTGAGAGCAATTCTTGTTCCCCTTAGGACACCCCTATTGTTAGCAAGCTTTTAACTCATTTGTCCAAATTGCTTGAGTAGTATAATTTTACTGCGACTCCTTAAAAATCACTAGCATTTTGCCAGTTCAGCTTCATGGAAATCAGTTGAGTTAAACTGATCAGAAAGCATTTCAATGTAGTAGTGAATCATGTCACTTTACACTCTCAATTCTTGCATCTCTGTTTTCCTGTTTATCTCTTTTGTTTTCTTTGTAGGTTGTCCTTTTTCCCTTCTAAACAATCCTATTCCATTCTCTCACACTTGATTCTTCCTGATAGTATTTTCTCAAATCTGAGTTCCATTTGGAAATGGAATTTGTTTACTCACTTTCTTGGTTTGCAGCCCAACCATTCTGAATCAGTTCTGTTCCCACTGAGGAGGCAGGAAGAGGAATCATATGGTATTTTTACAGCCATTTGTTACTGCTTTGATGACTTCACAGCTCTCTGCACAAGTTGTTGCCTGATGGATGGATTTTTCTGGTGGGGTGGATTTTTTGGAACTGTTCTCATCTTTAATGGCAAGAGATGTGTAGGTTCATGTGCAAGGAAGGGTGTGTGTCATAGCCACACCGTGCTAATGTGCAAATAATAATACTTAGAACATTTCGGAACTACTTGATCAGAGACTAAAAGAAAGCTCCCCAGATCATTGGGGAGGACGTAAAATTCAGCAGGACTATAATTAGATTAAGTTAAACAAAATATTTTCATTCCAACATTCTTCCTCACAGAAAAGCTTTTTCCCTGACATTCTGTACCTGTGCAAAGATAAGGTATATTAATGAGAAGATATGAGCACGGAGCTGTTTGGAGCACAGCTGGAGTTAACTGAGTGCTAAGAGTCCATTAACCACTGTCCTGTTAGTCTGCTTATTCCACAGCCTCCATGGAAAGCCTGTTCTCATAAATTTTCTATCTAAGAGCATGAAAAGTAAGAGAAATAATCTGTGAAACCACCTCTGTTTACCAAGAGCACAAACCAGGTAACAGTGGGAAAGAACAGTACAGGGTATTTTGTAATTCCTAACACTGCTTTCTAATAAATCAACATTCTGTAACTACAAATGTATCACTCTCCTGGATAAGGAGAATATTTGTCTTCTCTCTTAACATTGAGAACAGGAATTCACAATGAATTAGAAACATAAAGACAAGTCTGAAATTTAGACATATTTACCTTCAGTAACAATTATGAACATTTTACTGTTTGGAGGTATTGTTACCAGCATTTCTGAAAAGATAAATAATTTGTTTGGAGAAGAACTAGAATTTTGGACATAAGTGTTCATTTTTCCTTCACCTGTTCTTAGAAAAACAAACAAACAAACAAACAAAACCCAAAAACCACATTTTTGAAAAGTTGCTAAGTTTTGCAATGAGATTTCAATCTGAGATGGAACAGTGAGATGTACAGGGAGAAAATGTAATTCCTAAATATTAATGATCAAACTATAAAATTGTGAAGTGCCCCAAGTTGGTTTTGTTAGTTGGTTTAGTTTTCCACCAATGCACCAGGACTTTGACAGACAGACCCAACCAAGAATTTGAACAGCACTCTCAGACCTAAGGTGTGATTCTTGAGCTGTCCTGTGTAGGGCCAGGAGCTGGACTGTGGTGACCCCAGTAGGGCCCTTCCAACATGAAATATTCTGTGATTCTGTGAAATATAACTCATTGTAGCTAATGAGGATGTTCATATGAATGAATTACCCTCCATACTGCATCTTTCTCTACACAAAATGCTTTTATTAGGAAGAGAGGAAAAAGTCTGCATTAACTGAATTAGATCAATGTCTTGAACAGTATCTTAATACAGAAAAAAAACAAAAAACAAAAAAAACAAAAAACCAACCTTTAAAAATCTTGTATGCCAAGCCTCATAGGCATGGTCACTTAAAAAAGAAGGTATAGGCTGTGAATTCATGTATAAGCAGCAGCTTTACACAGTCTCTGAGGTAACTGATGCCACAAATTCAGGTAAAATGTCAGCTAGGAAAGACCCACCAAACAATCAGAGGAACAGAAAAACATCCATCTCAACTGGTATCTGAAAGGATGCCTGGAGAACAGACCTTCCCAGATGGCCTCTCTTAATCACTCCAGAGAGCCCCTCTGCCAGAACAGGAAGGCAAGAACCTTGCAAGGATCCACTGAAACACCACGGCAAAACCACAGACAAGGAGGAAATCTTGGAGCTTATTTCTGAGAGTGGGAGCAAAAAGAGGATTTCACCATTCTACATTTCAGATTCAAGTGGCCCCAATTGCAAAATGCGTGTGGTTGACCTCAATTTTGTGCAGTGCAGATCTGCAGATCAGGTTCTCACAAAGCTGTAATGCTGTATCTGACTTTGAATCAGACTTCATGGCTTGCTAGCTTTTTCACTAACATATCGTAAGCTCCCTCTTGTCATTGTACAAATACATCAATTTATTCAGGGTCTATCTTTTAACAGACCAGTGTCTTTTGATCTTCTCTTTTAGCCTTGGCAAAATAACTTGGGTATCACCACTGGGGCTGGATTCCTCTTTTTATACAGTGTTTTCCTCTTGTGTCTGAGACACTGTGGGCTAGTTGAGATTTGAGAAACAGTAGCTTTATACAACCTTCTAATGGATTATTTATAAAAATACTAAAAGAATAGACTGGCAGCAGAGCATTCAAAAGTAAACGAGCACAGTAATCTATTCAGTACAACAAGTTATTAAATTGGGCATCAATAAACCTGGTAACACTGTGGAAGAGTACTCATATTTTACTGTCCAAGTAATCTCTCACTTTTACACCATAGCCAAAACAGAAGCCAAACTCTGAAAAGAAATTTTCTAATAATGAAACTTAGAAAATGCTAAAATAATGAAATCTGAAAGATGTGACAAGCCCCTCTTCCCTATATAAAATGCCAGTGATTTGACAGAGGCATTCAAATCCACAAAACAACAGGCTAATTAAACTAACATTTTTAATAGACTGAATATACTTGATAGTATTAGGCTTATATACTGGTTAACTAATCTCTGTGTGGAGATGTTCTGTCTGGAGAATAAAGATTTAAATATATTCGGGAAATTAACTGTGCTTACATGTCTTGGTGAATAAGAGATACACTTCATGATGGTAAGTACTTATTTAAATGTTCTTCTGAAGTCTGAGAGCTTAGGAATTCAGAAGTCTTACAAAGAAGGATGATATAGATGAAAATAAAATAAAATAGAACAGAGTAGGATATGTGAAAAGACAAAAAAAAAAAAAACACTGTAAAAAGCTCTAAGAAACCTCTTAACAACGGAAGACTGGTGAGCTCCATCTCAGAAAAGGTATTTCTCTTGAATTTTTTGTTATATCAAATGTGTTCCATGAAATCAAGTGAAAGGAGAGAGAATATCAGCCTTGTCAACCACCCAATGTAGGATGTAAGCACTGAGCAATTAAAGACCTGCAATACCTTTCATAAAGATCAAGTAGATCATGCTTTTCTTTAAACAGAAATAATTACACTGCTCATTCATTAACTTCTTCATAAATCCTATTAATTTTGAACTATTATATATCCTGGAAATGCAGTTGAGGCTAAATGAACCTCATTACACAGTGCCCATGAAAGTGATAATATGGCTAAGGATAGGAAGTGCAGATGGTAATTAATTGCTCATCTTCCAACTTCACAAACTCTAAATCAACAGTTCTACTTTTTAAAATAATATTTTGTTTGCCAGAGGTATTTTACTCCAGTCCACTTTCATTGGTGGTAGTTTCTTTTTAATGCGATTTTTTAATGTGAGGAGATAAACACAGAGTGATTTTTATCTATGTTTTGATAAATGAATGTCTCAACAAAATTTTACAGCTAAAAAGGTTATTTATTTAAGAGAGATTTTCTGTATGTGGAAAGGTCAGATTTTTTCTAGATTATTGTGAAATTGCTTCTGCCTTTTAGGAAATCTTCTAAGACTGCTCCTCTCCTTGTAGTGTTGACAAGGACACAGGAAGGATGTGGCCTGAAGAAATCAAATGAACAGCATAAAATCCTAGCTGGAATCTTCTGCTGCCCAGTTTGTTGGGTTTGAAATCCTGTCAAAATGTTGAACAAAACAAGAAGAGAGAAAGGACTTCTGAACAAAAATCAATAACCAAGTCTTTTGAACTGTCCATGTACAAAGTTCTAATGAAAATGTCCTTGAGGGAAGTTTTAATATTGGACTTTGAGTTCAGCTCCTCCATTGCCCTGATAGCATTGTAGAGCATTTGAAGTTTTCAAAGGCACCAATGCACAAAAGTTTGCTCGTACAGCTGAGGCTGGGGATGCCACTGAGGGATCTCAGAAACAGCAGTTTGCCACTGAAGACTGTACAGAATTCTGTACGTGTTACTTGCACTGTGTCAAGTCTAGCTGGAGGGTACCATTTACTTCAAGGGAGTCTGTAAGACTTTAAATAGCATCTCTCCATGTACAAACTAATAACTGATCAGATGCACAGCACACTACAAAAAGTGTTCTGGTCCAAGTAAGGGATTTTACTTAATATACTGTAAATAGATGAAACTTTTATATAAATACAATTTATAAAATGTTAAATAAGGTTTGGATATAATATGGGATTACATTTCTTTCTATCTGCGTGAGTCTGATAAAAATGCAAAACATTCAGTACATCATTCTGGGAGAACTGCCACACACATGCAACTGAGGTTAAAATGGTTGGTAAGTGAGGGTTGTACAGTAATTGCACTGCTGTTCCCCTAAAATACAAACCACAGACATTTACTGTCTCTTTGGAGCATTTTTTGCCCGAGTAGCATTGAGAATTCATATACTTTTACACTCAGTTACAGTTAGTGTTATTAGAAGAAAATCTTTTTGGTATTAACATACAAGATATCTGGCACAAGCACAGGAAATGCTTCAATTATCTGAAGATGTTAATTAAAAACACCCAAAATTGATATTTTTTTTCTCATTTTAGGATGTTTTTATATATAACCTATGCATCATCATAAAGATGCATCACAAAGTCAGCATAGAGATTTTCAAAGAGACAGAAAAGCGGCATTTTGAAATTACTTTTGCTTAATAAAAATGAAGTCTTTCTCACTTTAATTTTGCAACAAAAACACAGACTACTGTGTTTTCATGAACTGGTTCTTACAACTTCTTTTTAACTTTCTAGCATTCAGTTTATTTCAACAGAATTCACCCTGCAGTTCAGTAAAGATTGTGCAAACATTCAGCCTGTCCTGCTGCTTGTGAAACCAGAGCCAAAGAGCCACTTCTGGTCAAGGTGAGGAGCCCATCACTCCTGCCCTGGTCAGCTGGAAACTCAGAGGAAACAATCGCCTTGGGCTTTAGATTTCCTGGCCATGGACACAACACAGCCATGAACTACCCAGACTTCCCTCAAGTCTGTTTACAGTAATGCACCTCACCCCTCAAACCCATAAGATTCAGCTATTTCGTCCAAAGGACTTTGCTTTCCCTTCTTATGTGCAGCCACTGATGTAATATTTACCAAGCAACTGTGATTTTGCAGCCACTGCTGCACCAAGACTTTTCCACCTACAGATTCATCCATATATTCAGGCATTAATTATGGCAATACAAAGACAGATAAAGATACCATACACATTCTCAACATTCAAAATGCACAGAGAATTGTGATAGCAAGATATTTTCCAGCTACAGTTATATGCAGCATGATGGCATTAATACAAAACAGGAATTGTTAAAGCAAATCCAGTAGTTATAATCAGGAGCAATGAAGTATATTAATAAACTACAAAGAAGCATATCAAGAGTTAGTGAAATAAATTATTGTATGTAATTGTGAATGGTTTAACTTATGGGAAGCATAGCAAAAGGTGAAGAGATATGAGAGTTCACATCTATCCTATTATGTGTAATTGAAAAATATCATCTTGAAATCACACACTGCTTAAAAGTATCAAGACCAAAATTTAATGTTCAGCATGTGAATAATTCCTGAATGAACATGAAATGAGTGCTTAGAGAACTCTCAAATACTGTGACTTTCACTCTGGAGTTCTGTTAATGACTTTTTTTTCACTCTATAATGGAGAGGAAGCATAATTCACTGAGCTATTTCATCTTCTATAAAGCACTTGAGTCAATTCTATATCTGACTGAACAGAAAGATGCCAAAGAATTAATCATCACCTGCCTCCCAGTTAAAACTGCAAAGGCCAGTTTCCCTTGTTGTGAGGATTCACTTAGCCCTAATTGAAGCAGCACTTAAATATCACAATAGAACCATTCACTCTAAGAATTCTCAGCCATTTTCATCCTCCTTCTGCCATCCTTCCTCCCCATTAAACGGTTTCCTACTTCCAATACAAATAACTCTGTAAAGCTTGTCATGGATTTTTATTGCTGTAGGAATACATATGGGTGGAATGCAGCTGATGGAGGAGATTTGGAGAGAAAATGAGATCTTTGTCATTCACTCTGTAAATCTGCTTTTGAAACAAAATGCATGAGCATTAATTATTAACATTTAAAAAAGATGACAAAATAGCTCTTTTTTCATAATGTTTTTGAAATTAAAATAATATGTGGGACGACTGACTTCTTAAAAATACAGCTTAGGGCCACTAAAAAAATTAGATTATCACATAGAACTTAAGATAAGTAGGCTTCGAAAAACCTTAAATAGTGAAGAGAATTTTATAGAACTCCAGTGAGAGTTCATCTGGCATGGATTCTGCTTATGTACAACAAAATTTTGGCAATTTGAGCAGATTCACCTCTGGAGGAAGTTTTCATTTAAGCAGGATCTGACTTTGGAAAGCGACTAACACGTAGACTGCCCTGGACAGGACAGTTCTTGTTGCCAATGACCATGTACCCATGTTCAGCAGAGAACACTGATTCATGTCTGTGGTGGACTATTTCCTACTAAAAATCAATTAATTGGCACAGATTAAAAGGGTACAAAGCATCCAAATCAGAGACAACTGTTCATGTTGATGACATCTTTCAACTAAGGGGCTTTGGAGCATTAAAGAGGGAAGTCTAAACAAGTAGAAAACATCCTGATTTTCATTCAATTTGCCTAGGTTTTTAGTTTCTCCCCAAACTAGACAGATGCCTAGAAGCACAAACAAAAACTTTCATTTTGATAGCCATTAGTGAAATCTGCTCTTAATGACAACTGCTGCATTACATGATTCCTATTTTAAATGAATTTTAAAATTTGGACTGATCTCATATTAATTTTCACTGCACTTAAAAGCTTGTTTCAACATCCAAGTGAGGCAAAATTATTCTTTTTTCAGTGCATACCAGACTGACTTCCCCTATCACAGCAGACTGAATTGTATTTTTGCGAGGCTTTTCAACAGGCAGACAAATAAATAGCTTTTTCCCTGTTGCATGGTTTGCTGTTTGCTTAAGCAAAAATCCAATTTCTGGAGAAGACTCCACAAGGGCTAAATTCCCTGCCATTTACAAGTGTCCCATTAGAGTAGCTTTCTATATGGAAATAACAGCCCAAGAGAAAGAGAGAAGAAGTAGGTCTGAGGTTCACTCTTCCTGATGTGTTTTATTATTTCTTTTTTCATTTGAAGAGTAGAGCTGTGCTCCCATGAGAAAGAGAGAGTAATATTGGAATACAAATGTCTCAAGAAAATGGAGCTTCTTTAAAAGTAAAATCTTCTCTCTGGCTTTTTTACTGTTTCCCCCCCCTGTATATATCAAGGACAAGGGGAGACCTGACAGCTTCAAGCTGTCTTTTGTTAAAATGTTTTTAATTAGAAATTCAAAGAAAAAACTCCTACTGGGGCAGCATATATTAGCAATGTTGGGATTTGTGCTTGGTTGCTGTTTTCTTAAGTAGAAGTTCTCATTTTAAAACAACTGCAATTAGAAGGATGGGGTGAACAAGACCCTGTGCATCCAGTGGCAGTAAGAAGAATTATCTGTTGCTACTGTTACCACATCTCAAAGGGAGGAAAGGTAAAACAAAAGCTCTTAATGAAAGTTCACAGAAGAGCATTTAATTTAGATCTAATAGGACAGACATTCCAAATCTGCAGAATTAGAATTGATTATTTAAAGAAAGTTCACTGAAATTTAACAGCCAAATAATGAACTCTGCCATTCATCTACTTTACAGGCGATACACTTGTATCATGAAACATCCTGCATCAGGTGGCACCTCTGTATTTCACAGTGGTTCAACTATGAAAGCTGCTTTTAAATGAATTTTTTTTGCTTCAGGATGGTAGTTATGATAATAACAAAAAAAGCCTGGAGTTAACAGGGGTTTCTCCTGTACTGACAGGACATTGCTGGGTCACCAGATTGCTCCTGGTAATGGCAAGCAGTGTTTTAGAGAGGTGGGAACCTCACAGCCTGTGCTGCTCGCACTGACTCTGAGATCCTGTGGGGTCAGGACTTGTAGAGGGGACGAATCCCTCTGCAGATATCCCTGTGAGGGCCCCATGGCATTTACTTTGAGATAAGAAAAACTACTTGCTTAGAATGACTCATGCTAGAATAAAATGTAAGCTTTTCTTCTTATATTTTTAGACTATTATGGGTTAGGTTTGGTTCTTTATAATTGGTTGTCCCAAACAAAGAAAGATAATGTAGTTGGCCAAAATGTGTTAACTCTGTTTTCCATTGGTTTACTTGTGATCCCCCCAAACCCTATAAAAGTACACGTGTGATCCCCCATCTTTGGATTTGTAGCCTGATCCCTTCAGGGACAATAATAAAGCCTGTGGAAAAAGTCTGAGCTGCTCTCCCGGTCTTTTTATGCTTCTGGAAACTGCAGGTTTCTGTGAGAAACCATGAAGCTGAGTGCCTGAAAGGCCAGCACTCACAAACCTTGTCACTGTCCCCTGCCCAACAACGACAACAGGGCAGGGGGGACAAGAAAAAGTTACAAGGACTCACACACTTCCCTGGTGGCTTCCACAGCTCCGACGCCGCCTCATCTGAGGGCACCATCACGACATTTTGTTTGCATCCAGAATTTTGATACACATAAGAGCATTTATATTCTATTCTGTAGCAGGCAATGGGCACTTGGGAACCTGTCAGGCTCCTATTATCTGATTTCCTGAGTGCTGCTTTTGTCTGGGGATATTTTGCCCTAGAATACCGACCAGAAACTCACTGAGCTCACAGATTCCAACTCTTAGCTGTTGTGATTGAAGTTGTTTAGTTTTGGCCTCTGGATTTCTAATAGCATTTATAAAAAAGTGGTTTGAATTTAAGAATTCATCACCTTACCTGTCTTCTGAAAAGGAGTTATGTGCATATACTCTATGCATATTTAACTATCAGAGCTTAAATATGTATTTGAAGAGTATTCAGAACTGTCTTCTTGAACAAAGAGGGAATAAGAGGCCTTTGAGGAAAAGTAGGGAACTGGAATACCTAACACCCAAGTAAAAAAGGAATGAAAATCAGTAAAGAGTTAAATTTACATGAGACATTGGATTACATAAGATGACCACAGTTCAAAGTTGAAACAAAAATAAAATATGTTTTTTCTCTTTTTTTTTCTTTTTCACACTGCATCAAAATAGGAACATGACATGAAAAATTACTGGAAGATTTATTTGGTGTAGACAAAGCTCCTAGAAACCCATAGTCCCACTTGCTTAGAATAAGTGACCTAAAAAATACTACTTGATGAATATTTACTTTAACATCCAAAAGCCACTTCAGAACAGACCCTCTGCAGAGCACTGCTTCTGTTCTGACCAAGATGAGAATATGTGTCTCTTTTTCCATTCAGCTGTGCTCATGTTAAGTGCATTTTAGTGTTTCATTATGGTGAGAGCATCATTTGGTAGAAAGTGATAACCAGTCTTTTCTTAATGTAATCTACTAGTGAGGTTTAAAAGCTTGGTTCAGTTTGAGATACATTCCTTTGTTAAGCTATTTCCTACATATGTTCCTTTACCTTATCTTGTTAATGTACTATTTCTCCTTTATAATTTAATTTGTTGCCTTCTACAGCAGATCTAAGATGTCTGCCTTAATATATTTATGTACCATTTACAAAACACATTTATAAATGTAATAAACTACTTTTGGACCTTTGAGACTGAAAATTCAGTAAAATATTGTGAGATGCGATAATTTTTTATCTTAATACCAGAACTGATTTCCCTGACAGTGCAGAGTGTAGTTTGTTTATTTTAATTAATGCCAACAAACAAGAATCCTTCTTAGGAAGATTTGTGAGTCTTCCCTCACAAGAATAGGGCCCTGGTTCTCTAGAAGACACATGCATGCAGGCATTTCACCTTTGAATAATTTCTTTAATATTTAGAAGAATACCTAATGCAAGTAATTTTTAATAAGTTTTTTTTAAAAAAATTATTTCCTAATGAAATATAGACTTTAATGATTTTAATGTAAAAATTTCATATTAAAGTGAACGTAGTAAAAAAATTACCAGTTCTTAGAGGTATTACAAATCTCTCTAAAATTCTGAAAGTTGAGCTCGAGGCAATACTCATAAACAAGGAATTGTGCTGAACTTATTCAAATAACCTATCATGGTTTTCCCTTAAAAGTGCAATTATATATTTTTTTGGATTCTATAATTTTCATCCAGTTTCCTGGTTTTGTTTAGATTACTGTTTTGAATTTATACAATCTTTACTATCTCAGAATGTCTTTAGATATTTTTTCTGATGTTTGGAAGAAAACAATTAGAAGCATTATAAAACTTAAAAACGTATAAACCTTCATATGAATTATCATTAAGAAAATCTATCTAAATTATCTGTAAAGAAAAATTTCCAACTATGGTGTACTTGGTACTACAAGGGTTTTTTACATATCTAATAAACTGATGTAAAGTTGCTGCACATTTTATACACCTCAGAGGTACCACTGTTCAGTTTGAGTTTAAATTGCCTTTGGATGTCAGTAGGTGTTGTATCAGATTACTGTCGTTTAAAAAACAAGCGAGCTCCTTTTTGAGAAATACCAACAACTCCTGGCAAAGGTGACTTGCTAGGATTGGATACCTGTTGCCTTCATTCTTAGCTACTTTAATTCCCAGTACCTGAAACATTAAAGACTTTTTAGGGTATGAGAAGGGAATTCTGTCTTTAAAAATTAGTCTTGTGCTGAATTGCTAAAAAGGCAGTAGAGTCCAATGTGCGTTGTTCGTTCAATGTGTATCTGACTTCAGGTAAATTCTAAATACCAGCATGATCAATGCCTAGAGTAAGTTCAAAACACTTTGGCCCTAAACAATCATGATTGACAAAATTGCCCATGTTTGTGAATTTTTTATTTCTGCCTATAGGTTGTATTTTTAAATGCATGAACCAAAATAGCCGTACTGAAATGGGAATAACTCTATTACATGAATATAATTGTGTCCAAGGATAATTCCTACTATAGCTCCTGAAGAATTCTTAGTGTCAAATAAGTATGAGATAGAAAATAAAAATAAATTTAAAAACCCCCTAAAAACAAACAAACAAAACGAGCCCCCTTCCCCTCACACCAAATCATAGATGTTAACTATTTCTGAATTGATTTATTCAGAGCATCTTGGTGAAATTGTCAGGAATTAAGACCTTTTAGATAAGAAAATTTTAAAATAGTGTCCTAACTACATATATAAATGACTAAAGATAGCTCATGGTAAAATACAACAACAACAACAACAACAACAACAATAATAATAATAATAATATTCAGAAGGTGAATCCAGCACAGCTGATCAAGGATGCGGGTTTGGGGGTATATTAATCTAACTTTCCTTGGCTGACTAATAAAGAACTTTTGAAAAAATTTCATCTGTCCAGGGATGTGACTGTTAGTTTATATTGTCCAGGGCTGATTATGGAAGAAGTTCTAAAGCAGTTTAATCTGTTCAGAGGTGTTAAACAAATATGTCAACATTCATTTTACATTTGTGTCTACCAGAGCCAAAAGAGAAGAATGATGGAAATAGATTGCAGTGCTCTGTTTGCTCAAGGAAAAAAAAGTCAATATGCTTCCTATTTTATAGAAGATGCAAACTCCTTTGTAAGGTGAATGCTTTTCAGATTGAGCTTTTCAGTAGCTTTACTGTGTAGATTATGGTCTGGCATTCTGCCATATAATGATATATTACCTTATAGCTCACTATTATGCAAATAACAATTTCACTGGAACAACTGAGTGCTTAGATTTTCTCTAAGGACTATCATATATTTCAAACTTCTAACACCATATTATATTTGACATTTAATTTGAACTCAATTTATGTAGAAAAATAATTTTAGAAACCCTCTTGTGTAAATTTCTAATAAATGATACATTTTAATTTTTTTTTTTCATATGCAGATATATATGTGCAGGGGAGGTTTAATTTGGATTTACAGGGAATATCATCATTATATAGAACACCATATATGGAAGGGTATTCTAAGCCAGGATCTCCCAGTACAAAGTAAAATATATATGGAAAACAGTCGCAAAAATGTTAAAATTCATACACACATCTGTTATTAATTAATTCTTACAAAATAAGACTGACAGGTACACATGCATTAAACCATGTTGTACAGGGAATTAATAATGGAGAATGGCCAGTGAAACATAATGAAGTTCAGGAGCTGGTAATTAATCTGGGAAAGGTCAGTTTCCCACCCGCACTCTTCTTCCACCTCTCTCAGATTTACCTGGTCGGGCCAGTACAGCATTCATGGGAGAGATCATTTCATGTCCACTCCAGCCCATCACCAACACTGAGTTTGGCAGAGTTTTTTCCTTACCAGGGGCTCAGGCTCCCAATCCAGAAGCTGATCTGTCAGTATTTACAACCTGCAAATTCACAAGAACTATATCTGTCCGATTCTTTTTCTGTCCATGTAGTGTGAAGGATTAGATTACTTATTCAGAAATATTTATTTCTACTCTTCTGTTGCTTTGCCTCATCTTTATTTTACTATCTTAAATATTTGTTAAGAGCTTTTGCTACCTTGAATGAGCACAGTCAAAGGTCCACTGTATCATATTACAATCTGAGGTTCTAGGGTGTTTGATACTGCACTTATTTAAGTTTATGTTAATAAAAATATAGAAAGAAATAATATGGGAAACAGATTTCCAGTGCTACTTAAAGAGTGCACGGATTCATGAATAGAAGTGGAATGTTTTTCAAGTTTTCATGAATTTCACAGCAGAGCTTACATCTAGAAAACTGTAAAAAAGGCAGCCAACCAAATTAAAAACAAAAAAAACAAAAAACCCCACAAAACCACAAAAAATCCCCACCCAAAACCTCCCCCCAAAAACAAACCAAAAACCAAACACACGCACACACACAAAACTATGTAATTGAGAGGTTTCCTGTATGACTAGTCAAAATTAATCACAGTTTGATAACTTTCATATTATTGGAAATGATGGGTGTCTTTTAACAAGTATTAGCAGGGTTGGAACACAGGCCAGATAGCGTAGTTGAGTGTCTGCTTATACAGATGGTGATGGCAACGGATGGTGATTTGGGTAAAGGTTTTTCAAAAGTTTTGTTTCTGGACACATCACTGAACACAGTGTGTACAGTCCTTTAAAAGTCCTGAGCCTAAAGCCAGTACTCTGTTGATGCAACACCACGTCAACAAATGACTGCTGCAGATGGAGGATAATGTAACCATCAGACCAAGGTGGGAAAGATAACAAGTTGAGGCAGAAGATTAGAATAGTTCTAACTAGTAGAGGATTAACATTCCATTACACCATGAGCAGTAATCTTGGAGGTTTACTGAACAAAGAGAACAGGTATCCAAGGGCCTTGAGACTACTGTATGACATAAAAGCTCAAATGGTTTGTTTGTTCAAAAGCCTTATATATATATATATATATATATCTTACTCTGCACAAAAAAAACCAAAATTCTGGCTTAAGATGTCTCCATAATAATTTCCCCCTCATATTTTGATGTCAATATTTGTTTCCATGTAAAAATGATCCTCAAACATCAGCAGCAGCAGTGAAAACTGTGGCATGGGGGAAAGACTATCTCCAACTCCAGCAATATTGAACAGAAATTGATTTTGCTCTGTTATGATAGTCTTTTCAGTCTGTCACTGTTCACTTTCCCTCAGGCATGTCAGTCACAGTGTTTCTCTTCCACATGTTTCTCAAGTCCCCCTATCATGCATCCTTTCATCTGCTCCATCTTCAGTGGCACTTTTCTGCCAGGCTGTGCAAAGGGATCAGTACATCAGGACCTCTGTGTTTGATGCACATCAGTAATGTCTTGGAAAGAATAACAGGAAAAGGTGTTTCAACACTTCCCAATGGAGGGCTTATGCAACAGGAAATGGTAGATAGAAATTGATTTTAAAAGAACTGGTTAAAAAAAAAACAAAACACCCAAACAAAAGAACTGCAATTTGCTTGAATTGTGGGAAGACTTCCATTAAGTAAGCAGTGAATTTGAAGTGAAGTGAAGTGAAGGTATTAAAAAACCCCAAGACAAGAATACTCTTGCAGTCTGCTGCTGTTTGGGGGAAATGTGGTCTTGGACTGTTATGAGAATCTCTGTGGCAATGAAAGACTTTGAACACTGTGAATGCTTATTTGACAATGGCAGCCTTGCCAATGCAAATGTAGCTCAGGATTTATCACAGACTGTTATCATCAAATTAATTTTTCAGAATTTTATCCTGTGACAAAAAATTCACACCTTGGAGAATTCTGTCTTTCCAACAATTCACCTAAAAGAAAACTTCTCTTGGTAGCTTGCTGTAGAACAATTGGTTGTATGTCAGATTGGGATGGTGCAAGAAGCACATATCCCTGTGTTCAGTTTTATTATTTTTATTTCATTTATTACTAGGTCCTATAATATGACCTTGATCAAAATTATTACCTTAATATGGCAAACCAAAATTAATCTTCCATAAATCTTGATGTAATGACATGCTGGGCAGGTAGAGCTGAAAATGGCTCCAAGACTTTTCAGTTCATCTACACTGATATGCACTGATCCTATGTAAACAAAAGTATCCTAATAATTCACAGTGAAACTATAGAAAAACTGTGCTTCTGGAAGTTTGATTCAAAGAGAGAAAATGAAACTGAAGCTATATCTTCTTTTCTGAGCAAAAATAACTTGTTTTTTTCTGTTTTAAAAATCCCTACACATAAATAGTTTCAAGCAACTTCAGTTTTAAGTAATTTGAAACTGACTTGTGCCTACAGTTAAAAATAAAAAAATTCCTATCCTAAAGTTCAGCAGCATGCCATGAGTTTAGGAGAAATTATTGTGAACACAGTCCATAAAATAGACCATGAGACCTTATCTAGCTTTAAAAAACGATCCTGAAAGTGATCTAGGCATGGCAATGCATAGCTCAGATCATTAGTCCATGCAGCATTTTATTTAGTGAGATTTCTTTCTTTCTTGCCCAAGCCAGATAATTAAAGACAGCTAAATATGCATTAATTATAGTCACATCTGCTGTGTACACATACTCAAATTCAGTTTGAAGAAGGGTAGAAAAATCTACAGCACAAGTTTGTATGTGTACTTGTTGCACTATTACATAATATCATAAAATACACGGTGCAGACGGCCAGCTTGATTTTTTTTTAATTAAAAATTCCCCCAGGAATTATCATATCTAGAATATGAAACTTAATTTCCTTAATCTAAGGGCAAACAACAGTGTGCAGTGATTGACCCACCTGTATATAATATTCTAATATATATTAGACCATCTATCTAATAGATAGTCTAATATATCTAATTATATAATACTATCTATAATATATTATATTATGTATATAAACAAAAAGCATTTTCTCCTCTAGGAAATAATGATAGAAAAAAAAAGTGTAGATTAATCAGATGATGCTGTTCCAACATTAACTCAAAATACCACATGGGATGGTTCTCCCACCATTAGAGCTACCAAAATAATTTACATTGAATAATTTCCTCAGTAATTTTTTTCTTATTCTACTCACATATTGTCTGTGAGAAGACTGCAGCTTGACTCAGTTGAATTACCTTTCACTTTTCTTCAGTTATATAGGGAAAGACTTTGGAATAATTCAACTGTTGTTACTTTATTTATTTATTTGTTAGTGTTTAAGCTTTGACTTGTGACAGTATTCAACTGGATGCATTCAGGTACTGGATGAGCATAAGCCAAACAGAAAACCTTGTGAATACAGTTATTTTAAAGGTTCCTACTCTGCATAAGAGCCCTTCTTCTCACCCAGGACATCCTCTCTAGCACGGAAAGCAATTGAAACTAGGCAGAGTAAGGTAAGGTAAATATTAAATACCTTCCTTATTGTGTCTGGCCTATACGTGCTATTTCTTTTCCCATGAATATCTGAAAAGAGCACTATATTATGTGAGAATTCTGCTATGGAAACAGACCTATATACACAGAAATAACACTAAATCAGAAACAACAGCTAAACAAGGGGTAGTAAAGTCACTATCATGGTCTAAGAAAGATAAGCATAAAATATCTATACAAAATATATATATAAAGTTTAAAATTTATATATATATATAAATTTTATAAAGAAAATGTGTTATATAAAAAGGGAAACGAATCCAAACCATTTTTTAAAACATGTTTTGAAGTTAGTTCATAAAAACTGCAGATACGCTGTAACCTATGGGGTGTCTGGATGCAGAGAGACTTTTAATTACTTTGTGCTTTTAATTACTCAGTATTAACTATAAACTCAGATTCAAATAATGAATTATATTTAGCATGCTGTCAGCAAAAATACTGCTAAGTAGTATTATTTAAGCAATTAATGACATTAGTCAAAAAAATCTGCAATGTTGTGCACTATGTAACAATGGACTCTCAAGTTTTCATACAAGAATCCATTCTAGAGAATTTTTTTTTGTGGGCATGTCTGTTTGTTGACAGCCCAGGAAAAAAGAACACAAAGATAAAAATCCTGCCATGTTGCAAATCAAATTGAACAAACTCAGAAACAAAATTCCAACTTAAATAAACCACAGATCCCCAGTACTTCTAATTATATTCTTTTTTACCAAATTTATTGTTTTTACCAAAACAGCTAGAAATTTTGACAGATCACTAATTCATAAGAACACGTCTTGCTTTATAAAATACGTGACACTGTCGGGAATATATTATGAAAGTGATCTTGAAGGAACAGATGCTCTGACTTCAATTACACAGATATACAGACCTTTCTGACACCTAAAGAGAGAATCAGGATAGAACTGTACACCTCATATGCAGGACTCAACTTTAGGACATACAGAACTAAAATGATTATGTTCTAACCTAAAAATGGGCAATATTTCTGGAAGTAATCATAGTATTATAATTTAGTAATCATATGCTTTTTTGATATGGAAATACTTAGAATATTAGCAAAATCAGGAAGTTGACAGCCTTGTCTAATATTTTGCAGTGTGACTTCAGTGTTTGTGTTAGTTAAGCACAGTCTGTAGATCAAAAATGTACAAATATTCAATCTAGTGTAGTGACTCGCTTGGTATAATGAGATAGTAATGTTTTAATGTGATTACATCAGTACTAGCACTAAGCCTATTTACAGCATATTTTCTAATCCTAGAACCACAACAGGATTTGACAAGTTTAATTTTCACTACAAATTATCTAAAACTATCTATTACACTTCAAAATCCTGAGACCATGGTGTGCCATATAATCTATGTTTCTAACACAGCAAATCACAAAGACTGCAAGTAGAATGACACTGAACTAAGCATAAAATATTTATCAGAAAGGTAGCCAAAGGATGGAGGAAAAGTTACTTTTACTTCTTTGCAAAGTATTTGCTCTCTTTCAGGCAAGGGGTTTGAAAACTCAGAACTATTGAGCAGTTCTGTAGATGTGCAGAACAGGTGGTTATGATTCCATGGAATTGCACACCTTCTCACCTGTTCTTATACCAGATCTCATTATGGAAACGAAGAAATATTTCTACATTCAGATACAAATATCAAGGGACTTGATCATTGCATAAGATAACATTGTAATGTCAATTTTTCCCACTGAAGACCTTTATTTATTCACTCCTAAACAGTGAAAGCCATAAGTCATGCTGCTCTGTGGATCTCACAACGGTGCTTTCAAAAAGCATGTTATGCAAATTTTTACCTCTACGTAAGTAAGAGCAACACAGCAAGTTTTAGATATTCTCCTTCCTGTGACACATTCACACACTTGTGATTGCTCTGTTCACGCCATAGAGGGGTGTATCTCAAAAAGACAAGTGACTCAGTTATGTTACATGGCCCAACAGCTGGTGCTACTACAGCAAACTTAAAAGCATTACCTCACCGAGAGCTGCTAATACAACATATCTAAACTGGTCATTCGGTCAAAGCACTAAATAAAATCAAACAAACACATTCCTTCACAACAGAGTGATACGTGACATATAGAGAGGGGTTGAAAAGGGGGAGGAGTGAGGTGTTTGCCTTCTGGATATGAGGTTTATCACCGGAATGTGCTTTTCTGGTAGAAAGCAAGAGAACCAATCTTACAGCAGAGTGCCTAGAAGAATATTTCCTGTGCTTTGTCAGACTGAGCTTCAGCATAAGGAGTTAAATTTCTTATTGCCAAATGTCTTTTTCAGAAGTTTATAACAAAAAATTACTATTTGCCTCTAAAACTTTTTTCTCTCCCCCAGCTGTTCAGACCAAATCTACATTAACTCATGGAATGACAAATGGCTTTGGTTACTCAATCAGTTACTTATAATGTTGCAATATGCTCAACTAAGTTTCTCTTCTCTGGGTTTAACTATCACTTACAGATATAGACCACTCATTTCTGCTGCATAAATGCTTTTAGGGAACATACTAAGACAGCAATAGCATCCCTCTTTTGCTAGATCAATTTTTACTAATCTCTACATGGTCTTAGAGTCCACGAATACTGATCATGAGACAGGAACTCATCTACCTCTTTCAACCCAGGCAACAGTGTCACAGACTAGGAAAGACAGCTGGCAGATCAACATCAGAAAAAAAAACCTCACAACCCCTTAAAATTAAAATAAACAAGCAAATAAATAATTGAGAAAAAAACCCAACTCCTAAAAAACAAGCAAACCACAAAACCCAAAGCCCAAAACCACCTAACAATGCAGCATCATGGATGCTTCCATGGGGGCATAAAATGGGCAGGCAACCTATAAGGGGTCAATAACTCCCCAAGGATTTCTGAAATTTAAATGGACTCCAGCGCTAAGTTGACAGGTTTCAGACAGAGTCATGAGCCTTGAAACTATTTTACAAGGCTCTTCTGTGCAAGAACGAACCCTGTGGAAACATCCATCATCTATGAGCCTTGAAAAGACTGCTTCAGTCTGATGGTGCTCTTCGTGATGAGAACAGACATTTTGGAAGTAGAGAAGCCACAAGAGTTGCAGAGCCAACAAAAGCTGCAGAGCTCAGAAGGAGAGAGGAACAGATGGCTTCACTAATGAGATTTCTAAAACACACCCCTATCCGTGGTGGACTGAGTGCAGTAGCTGAAATGTTCCAGTGATTATTTTCTTAAATAACTAGACCTTTTGTAAACAGATAGATACAGCAAAATGTATTAAATTTTAGATATCAGTAAGCAAAAATTCTGTTGTTTTTTTTTTTTCCTCCATGCCGTAACAGTCTCAAAAAAAATCATGAGGCTCTATTTTCACACTATTAACAGTTATAATTTATGAAAGCTGACCTCACTGATGTTAGCCATAAACAAGTAGGTATTATCATTGGCAATAAAAGCAACTTCAACTTTTGGGTGTTGTAATTTTTAAAATTATTTATTTAAAGTATGCTGAACAGAGGGTAATTTATTCTTGTAAGAAAAGGAATCAGCTGCTGTGGTAAATAAGTATGGTGATACGCCTTGGTGACTTCTAGAAAATAACTAATTCTATAGGATTCAGCTTTCTAACAACAATTAATACCAATTTACCTTTAAATTATTAAATGGTATTCTTAATTTGCATTTTGGACAAATAAGACATTTAAAAGTAATGGAAATCTTTGGAACTAATGGTCTGATTTGTAAGAGTTCCTGAAATTTTCTTTTTTTATGTGTATTTTTGCATTTGCTGATCACTTTTTTCATAGCATAATATCAATATGAGCATTTTTAGGAAAAAAAGAAAAATAAAACTCACCAAAAATTAAACCATGATTCAGTATGCAATCACTATATCTTTCAGCAAATACATCTGCTTAGAAACCAAGCAGTTTTAGACTCTTACTGGAGACTCTTACTAGCATATTCTTGCTCCAAGTATGGTACTGATTGCTATTCTTTGCTTTCTCACTAAAAAAAATATAAATTGTAAAAACAAATGCAAGTCAACATTGCTGTTATTTGGTAACCACTCCTGGTATTGCTTTTGAGATTACCCCAGCGCCTCTAAGGTGGAGTAACGGCATTGCCAGCGCTACAAATGGACAATTACCATTTCAGGAGGGAGTTCAGAGCTGCTCTAATTGGTGTCTGGGAGAAGTGAAGGGCTGCTGCCTAGCACGGCTCCTTCCAGTGAGGAAATACTTGGTGCATGTGTCCGAGTTGAGAGAGGCCATTCAGCAAAGTCACTGCTCTGAATTTTCTGGGACAAATCTCTACCGGAAGAATGTTTTGTATTGCCACACAAAAAAATTCTTTTAACTGATATTATTGATTTCTATCATTTTTGAAAGAAGCTCTTCGATAACACGCTAAATAGTAGCCAAAAAGCAAATCAAAAAAGCCAGCTTCCACAGTGGATGGACAGCTGAGTTACCTTTCCTCACCCCCAAGTGAAAGGATGATGTAAAATCAAAAACCACCCATCAGTGGATGCTGGACATATGTCCAAAGCTTCCACTTCCAGATCTTGGCTATTAAATAAATAACACAGCCATTGGTACTACCAAAGGCTCCAAAGCTGCTTGGGAAATTAGAATATTCCATACTTCATTCCAAATAATGACAACTAATCATTAAAATAATTATATTTTAACTCCTGGGGTTATATTTTAAGATACTACTACTACCATTGCCACTAATTATTATTACTATTATTACTATTATTATTGAGGGGAAAATCTGTAATTTCAAAGCATAAAATTTTATAAGTCCTTAAAAAGGCTAAAACAAACACTGCTGAAACATCCATACAGCTTTAAAAGCCACAACCCTTTCCACAGCACTAGACTGTTTTTTGGGTAATTTGCTCTGCCACTGTAATTCGGGTAGGAAATATTTGAGCTTTTTCTCAGGAAACTGGTTATCTCTATGGTCGACACCCATGATTAAAATTTCCAGTAGAACATAAGTTTTGCAAATTTTTGTGAATTAATTTATTATCAGGCATGAACACAGTTCTTGAAGTTGAGTACCAAAATTTTCAATGACTTAGAAGTCTAAGTGAGAGATAGTACATTTCTGAAAAAAAGATTAGCTTGACAGCACTAATCATGAATCTGCATCATTCCTGTTTTTGCAGCTACAAATGCACTGTAAGAAAATAGTGATTATTTGGGATCAACACACTTATTCCTAAAGGAAAAAAATCTGAAAGTTTAAATTATCATATTCGCTCTTCTTTGATAATTGATTAATTTTGCTTGGTAGAATTAATTACTTTTAATTGATCCATTTCTGCTAGTTACTAGCTTAAAGAAGATAAAGATTCTGATGTTATCCCATTCTCCTCTAGGAATTTAATTTTCATTTTTTCCATTAGTCTTAGCTATGGTGAGCAGCTGACACTCATTCTCAGACATCTTTTTCAAAAACAAATGCAATCCAATTATGAGGTTTACAGAAAAGCTCCATGAATGTAAGACAAGAACAAACAAGAATATTTCACCTCTAGTTAGAATATACTTGTCAAAAGAATTTGTGCACTGAAACGATGCCTCCTCTTTCCTTAGAATACCTTTCAGATGTGCCATTTATGAATGTCTCAATGTCTTAATACAAAATATAGGTTATGTTTAACAATTCATAAACAATTCACTGTGGTTTGTTTTTAGGTTTTTGGGTTTGTTTTTGTTTTGTTTGTGTTTTTTTTGTTTGTTTGTTTTTTGGTGGGTTTCTTTTGTTTGCTTTTTTTTTTTCCCCCCAAGTCTTGGAAACCAGGCATTCCTCACTGTTCTCAAAGAACCTGTCTTGGTTAAAGTACAAGCTCTTAAATTCATAATATTTTTCTACATTAATTATTATTTTATTATCCTTTATCTTCTGTTAGACTGCCCTCATTTTATATAACAGATTAAAAAATGGGAAAATATATTTCGAACTTGAATCTCTGAAACTCTCAAGCTACAACTTAGAAGTACTGACCTGAGCTACAAGTTTTTGGAAGTCACAGCTGTATGTAATTTATCTGTGTAAATTATGTGCAATCTATCACTTGGATGTTATGGAAACTGCATGAATAAGTAAAATTGCATGACTAGAATGAATGAATGAATACTAAGTGATAGACACTCCATTCCTGAGCAAGTCTTTATTGCATGTGTCTAGTATGGTGAGGGAGAAGCTGCCAAATGTTGTGTGAGTTGAACCACAGAAGAAGTAAAACAATACTCTGAAATGTACTGCATAGTGTCATATCATTACTGCAAAATGGAAATCACTTTTTTGGAGGAAGCTCTCCTATCTGTGTATTCAACAGGCTTCACTACATCAGGGGTAACATCTTTGGCAGACAATCCAGGAACACTGTTTGTGTCAAAAGTTCAAAAGCTATTTCAGAAACTTCTCTGAATCCAGTGCCAGCTGCTTTTGCTAACCAACAACTCCTAAAATAAAGACTGAAACACAGACTGCTGCTGCACTGAGGTTTTTACTGAAATAAACTGCAATATTGATGGTGCTTAGCTGCAATTAGGACAAAATAAGAACTTGCCACTAGGTAGCCAAAGCAGGCATTGGAAATGCTTTATACTCACAGTATACAAAAAGGTTCAAACTCAGATTTAACCTGATTTAACAGTCACCAAAAAAAGAGCATGCATATGTCATAAAAATACAGTTACTTTGAAAAAGTATGGCATTGGATTGTAATTGGATCAGAATCTGCTAACTCTTGTGAAGGTCCTCACTCTCTGCAGTAAGAACAAATATGGAGGGCATTATATATAGATTTTTTTCTGCTTGCTCTAAGCCCTAGGCTCTGCCAATTAAGTAGTTCCAGCAAAAACTGAAGTTAAAACCAGTTCTGATGGCAGCTGGTTACATATTTAAGATTCTGTGGTGTATCTATATCCTATGCAAACGTTAAAAAAGCACATTAAATAACCTGGTTTCAGTTGTTCAGAAAAGCTCTCTTGCCCAATGTATAGCCAAACTTAGTCAGATATGAACAATAGAATTGTCTTAAACATATACCCATGAGATCTAAAAGTATCATCAATGACTTTTTAAGAGCACTTTTTATTCATACTTTAGAACAGTTTTATTTGAACAGCACTGTTGTTAGTTTAAGGTTGTATGTGCAAAAATACTACACAGGAATTTCAGATAAGTAAATATCAATAAGTTCAAATAAATTCCAATAGATAAGCAATAAATTAATTGGACTAAAGGATGAATGTGAGAGGCTTTATAAATTGCTAAATCCATTGCCCTGGATGAGCCATATGGATGTCCTTGTATGTATTTGTTATTGATCTGGAGAACTGCATGAAATGAGTGAAGGAAAAAGCAGCATTTATGTGATTTATTTGTCTTTTTCTTAACAACACAGTAAAGTTAAGCTACTTATGTCAGCTACTAAAAAATATCTTCATAGGGAGCCCATTGGAGCATCTGATTGCTTTATGAACTAGCTTTTGATAATATCATAAAAGAAAATTAAATTTGTTACATTTTTGTTTTAAATCAAACAACAATATTGATTAGTGACAAGTCCAATCAGACCAAGATAAAATAAACTACTTTCAATGATACTCCAGACAAGAATGGGAAGTCACTTTGCTGGTTTTGGCTGGAATAGAGTTAATTTTCTCCACTGGAGCCGGTATGGGCTTTGTTTTGGATTGTGCTGGAAATGGTTTGCTAACACAGGGATGTTTTCCTTACTGCTGAGCAGGGCTCACACAGAGTCAAGACCTTTCCTGCTCCTCACCAAACACCTGCCTGCCCACAGCAAGTGAGGAATTACTTCCTCGCTTTATTTTGCTCACATGGCTTTTGTTTTACCTGTTTAATTTCATTTATCTGAAGCCATGAATATGTACACTTTTATCCTTCTGATTCTCTTCCTCACCCTACTGAGAGGACAGTTCTGTGTGCCTGATTTGCTGTCTGGAATTAAACCACAATTGCTTACACTCACTGTTAGTGCTACACCAAAAACTTTAAATTAGCTAAAGTCCTAATGACCTTTGTTTCTTAATTTGAACAATTTTTTAATGATCATCTCTAGGACAGGCTAAGAAGTTATGAAGATCAAATGTCACATTGCACTAACTGAGGAAATGATAAATGCAATCCCGGTGGATATTGCAGTTGGATAGGCAAAGAAATATATATTTGGGAGACTATAGCTGAAAGATACTCAGAAATAAATGAACAGAAAAGGGAAACATTGAACAAGCATAATCTTTCCAAGCCAAGACAAAAAGTCACTTGGTTTAACAGCTTGTCCATCGTAACATTGCTATTTAAACATCCCCATGGTAAAAAAAAAAAAAAAAAAAAAAAAAAGAGGGAATCACCACTATTTACTCTCTAGAAATAAATTGATTAAAATTTAAATAGCTAAATAATGCTTGCTCTGGTCATAGCCCTTCCAGTTCACAGACATTTGTGATAAAACTAAATATCGCCTCTAGTATCACTTGTAGCATATTAATAGTTACAGCTTAGCAGGCAATATAAAGGTAACACTTGCTTATGGTGCAAGAGACACAGAATACGCAGTGAAAGAAATCCAGTTTTCCCCAACAGTAGTTCATATATAAAAAAATGTTTTAAAGTAAGACTGTTCAAGCAGGATGGGAACATATTAATTTTTAAAGTCTGCATAACATTTGGGAAGATTCATTAATTTTCTTTCAGCTTTCAAGGCAGTACATCCTTCCACTTTTTCCTGTGGGAGTGAAGCAGTACCCAAAGCAGAGGAACAGAAATGTACAGACTGCTCAGCCTACTTGGACACGCAGAGATCCATGGGATGATGTGAGATATGTCTGAAGATGCTGAAGGATACTCTAGGAAGGCTTTTGGCACGGTCTCCCAGGGCTGTCCTGTCACCCAGTTGTGAGTGACAGCTGGAGATGTGGACAACAAGGCAGGTAGAGAATTGACTGGACTGCCAGGATGCACAGTGCCTGAGAGTCCAGCTGACAATCCATACACAGGGGTGTCTCTCAGGGATCACTGCGGGGACTAACACTGGGAATTGCCTTCATTAATGCAGGACATGAGAGTGCACTCCCAGCAGAACTTTGGATGTCAACAAATTGAGGGGCATCACTTGATATGTGGGGGACAGGCTGCTGTCCTGAGGGATTGGGAAAGACTGCAGACATGGCTTGATGGGAAACCACTCAAGTTCAGCAAAGGCCTTAGTAATAAAAGATATTGGCACACTGGAAGAAGGGGATAAGGAATATGGAACACATGAAAGGCATCAAGACGTATGATTGTTCAGCAGTAAGAAGAGGGCACTAAGGAGACACATTATTGCTCTCTGCAACTTCCTGTGCTCTGAGAGATACAGACTGACAAGCAAAGAAAACATGGTGGAACATGGAAATACTGATTAGATATTAGGAGACAATGATTTGGTTTTGCTATGAGGGTGGTCAAATATGCCCGAAGAGGACACAATCTCCATCACTGAAAGTGTTCAAGACTGTGATTTTGTGTGACTCAACCAGACAAGCCCTGAACATCCTGGTCCAAAGAGAGCTGTAAAAAATGGGTTAGACTACTTAACCTCCAGAGGTACTTCTCAAACTAAACTGTTACATGATTCTGAAAGACAAATGACCTTAACAAAAAGAGAAAAAAACCCAGTGAATCTATGATGCTGAACTATCATTTGGTTTCTTTACTTTTATTTTTCTTTTCCTCCAAGTCAGTATTGTTATACTAAATATTAGTCTGAGCCTTTATGATTACATAAAACATTCCTTTATTCAAATGTAATGAAAAGTTCATTATGACTTCCCAGCTACCAGTGCAAACATGTACTTAGCCAAATGGTAATTGTATTGGTCTTCCTTCTATTCCAATATTGCTCTGAAAGTTGTGTCCCTCAAATGAATAATTACCTACAGAATAATTAAATGTTGCTGATATGGTCTACTCATCCCACTTGTACATAGAAACAGCGAAGTCTTTCTTCCCTGAAATCTATCTCCGTCATGTTGGATAAGCTTACTGCCCATCACACAGCTGGCATCGATCCCCACTCAATTACAGATGAACATAGCACCATATTAAAAGACAAATAAGGTTTAATTTTAATCACAGACAGCCTGTAAGTCCATGTTCCATTATAGAGTAAAAGAAGCAATTATTTTTAAAAGTAAAGATTTAATGAAAGGCCTTACTAATATATAGACACATTGCTCCCTCTGCATTCTAAGTAAGACTCTGCAATAATGTTCAAAATTGCTGCAAGCAATCCAAGCAAGGCATGGGGATGCAACTTGGAGAAGAAGGTTTTTCCTTCAGATACAAGTACACTTTCTCAACAGGGTTTTTTTTGCAAGATTTCTCTTTCAAAAGAGTAAAATCACAGACCATTTATAATCAACACATTAACTCTGTGGCCAGACTTTCATTGTTACTAAGACAGAGTAAATGCAAAATAATTACACTAAAGCAGGAAGAAATTCCACACTAATGACACTGAATGCTGCTGAAATCACTTTATCCTGGACTCAGAAAGGTAGTTAGGAACCTAATTCTTATTTGAATTCATTGGGAGTTAGGCACATATACAACTCTGAATCAAGACATTGTAGCCTTCCATCTGTAACAAGAGGAGTTGGCTTGGATAATTAACTGCACAATCTAGGGCATCAGAATTCATATTTTCTTACTATTCATTCTTTCATACTAGTTTCCAATCATCCTTGTTTATTGAGGTAGTAAAATGTTTGTGAGACTGTGAACCAGTAAAATTTTAGCTCTATAATGTTGATGCTAGCACTGAGATAAAAACACGTATATTTCAGAGACATCTACAAACTGGGTAATCCAACAATGCTATGCTTAGTTCATAATAAATAGTGCTATAAATGCATTTCCACTTGTACAGAGAAAGCACGAGATGTAATACACATATATATGTGTATATATACACACACAAAGATAACATCCTAATTTTTAAAGCTGTTTTTTATATAATTCCATGCATTTTTTTATTAATTTCACATATACCATTCAACCAGAAATGCCTTGATGCATGGCAAAGTCTCTTCATTTTCCAAAATTTGGGCAGGTCTTCCTTAGAAGGTAAAAAACAGTCAAAGTAGTATTTACCAACAGACGTTATATCAATCCTACAATTACCATTCACAGTTAAAAACAAAACAGGACTTCCTTGACTAGAAAGAGCCTGTATTTTACCTGCCCCTCTAACCTTCAAGGGAAAGTGTACCAAATTAAACACTAGTTAGGTCTGTAGAATGAGGGCTCAAAAAAGAAATGCAGACATTTCTGATATATTTTAACAATCCCATATAAAAAGATCACTTAGAATACTTCTGATGATGAACAAAAGAGTTGGGAAACTTTCTCATCTACTTATACTCAGCCCTTGCTATTTTCATCCTGCTGAATTCTTTTTGGTTTTGTCCTTACTGATCCCTGAAAAAATCTCCAGCTTCTTTCCACTTTTTAGATATTCACAAAGAGAATATGGGAGAACAGCAAGCAGGTGCTCCAATGGAAAACAGACCCTCACAATGCAGGTGTCTTGCAAAGATTCTGCTTCAGAAAACAGCAGCTGTGTTCTGGGAGCGTTCCCACCTTCTTTACACACCCTTACATGCACACAATTCACAGAACTGAGAATTTACCAGGCCTAGGGATAACCAGGATTGTGCAAAACCAAATCCCTGCTTTCAGGTTGGAATCCTGCTCTTTCTTCTTTTCTAATGTTCTTTTAACTACAAGAAATTCCAATTTTTAGGAATACCACCAAATTCTTCCAACACGTTGTGCGAAATATCATAAAAGACATACAAAATCAAGACTTTGTTAAAACCCTGCACAGAAAACCTATGAAAACAAGATAAAGCAAGATACACATAGAAACTTCTATCTTAGCACACCTTGCATTTGCAGTATGAGGATATAGGAGTTTTTCAACAGAAGTAAGAGGTTTCACAGCAATATTTAGAATATGCAAAGGTACGTATCGTTCTCTAGCTGATCTAATACCAGGTCAAGTCAAGGCACGGATTACTGATCTAACTGTGATTTTAAATCAATACAGTTATTTTCCTATAGTGACTCCAAATATACTGCACATTAAATACATTATCACTTAATTCTGTAAAATTTGTCATTCACTGTTATCTACTCTAAATTATGTCAGGGACTTATCTAAAGAAGAAACACATTTTATACACAAGAAAAATTAGAGAATATTTCCAGGGTTTTCAAAAACCACTTATGTGCTTGCTATACATTCAGAAGGAGAGCATTGTGTGTTGGAAATGTAAGCTAATGCCTCACACTGAAAATGACACCTGCTATTTATTGTCATGTTTTCTTTTTCAGGTTCAAATACCTCACCAATATGTTGCAGAAGAAATCTATCTGGCCATATTGTCTGTTAAATCCTCATATCTACATCCTCTCTGTAAGCAAAACACTCTCCAAAATCTGCACACTTGGGTTCTAGACTAAATTATTAAAAATGCACCTTTATAGGGGCCACTGAGTATCTTTTGCATTCTGTGCTGGTTTTAGCTAGAGATGATCTGAGTTAAGATATTTTGCAAAAGCATTAGTCCTCCTCCAGAGTATTTGCAGCAGTGACAAATAAGATTTTCTGTTATTAGCTACCACAAAATCTGGCACACCATTATGTGCAGAGTAATAAATGTCTTCATTCTCACTGTGACACACAACACGAAGACATTTACATGAGATTGCTGTTGTCACAGACAGTAATTAAGAGCTTGATTCTGCCATGGCTTTTCAGAAGTTCTTGGGTACTTCAAATTTATGCTGTGGTACATCATATATATTACTCAGAGAAAATTTTACAAGCATAGTACTGTAATATGCAGAGATGTGCATATATGAACCTTCCTTTGAACCATACCTCAATATAAAAAAAAAGTACACTCAAAGTCTGAAATACTTAATAAAAAATAACCAGTTTTTATAAGCATAATTTTAAAATTTACTGAGTAATTTTGGCTGCATAATCATACCCCTGAAGGGATGCAATAAAATATAAATTTAATCAAGTACATTTTTAGAACACGCTTCAAGCTAGGGCATGTACAGTTTTGATCCAAATATCTAGTCATGAGTATACTATCAGACCTTTAATTATAACTCCTATTATAATTGTTCTATTGAAGAAAATGTAGCCAGTGCCCTTACCTGCAATTATGCACACAGTCTGTGGAAAGAGTAGATAAAGACTCTCCTGTGAACCGTCCCTCACTGAGCTAATTCACCCAACTGGTTTAATTTCATTTGCCCTCAGTCTGCCATTGCAGTGATTACATCTAAATGAAAAGACAAGGAAACACCAGAATGAAAAAAAAAAAAAAAAAGTCATTGGATTTACTGTCTAAATTTTCAATTTGACTTCTGTTTTTGAACAATCAGAAAGTCAGGGTCACAGAAAGTTTGTTGCAAGAAAAAGTGTTCCGTACTTTCTGATGGTAGTGTCACATCTAGTGGCTAAAAAGTGTGGCCTTCGTGAGACTCATCACAGTGCCCAACTGATGTCCTGTGACAGGTGTGCTGTATTTTGCTCCAAATATATTGGGATTTATAAACCCATAAAGAAATGTCTTTTTCGGAATTTCTAGTGTTAACCTTGCAGGCTGCTCTTCAAAGTTAAATACTCCTTTTAGGCAGCAGTTTTAAGAGGTTTTCTGTGGCACAAAGATCTGAGGGAATACCCAAATGCTTATTTTAAATATCTGTATGCTAATACATAAATTCCAATATTATAATATATTATACATCATCTTACAATATTTATTTCAATGTACGTTCTGCAATGCACATGGAGCTTTGGAATCTGCACTGCTGGCTCTGTTAGCAATGTCCAAAGGATGGCAAAGCTTAGCACAGGAGGGACATATGGACTCAACAATTCCCACATGTCCATCCATGAGACCCTACTCACAGGAAGTAACTAACCCTGCAGATAACTCAGTTTCTTCTATTGTATGTATTATGGAGTAGCAGGATTACTTTTCCATACTGTGCCCAATTCATCAAAAACAGATGCTATAAGCATGCTGAAGGTATTCCAGAAAGAAAGTAGGCATAAGACTTCTGTAAAATGGCCCAGGACTCCCCTCCTCCCATTCAATCCACAATAGAGGTACTTCTCTGGAAAATATCAACTCCCTGTCATATTTTATAGTTGCTTCATATTGCTCAAATAATTGTTTACAATATTTTTTATTGTTGTTGTACAATAAAATCCAACCCAGTGAATTCCAGTGAATTCCAAGCTACACAGTGTAAATGTGGATATAATGTCAATTCTTTTGAACATGAGCCATACTTGGAATTTTACATGGAGTTTGCTCCTCCCCCAAAATATACCTTGACCTTGCAAACTATGAAATTGTTACCTTAGTCTCCTGGGGAAATCATAGTGATAAATGCTAGGCTATTTAAAAATACCATACAATAAATTTCAATCCAGAGACCACAAATAAACAAACAAAACACAGTATGACATACCAGTAAATCCCAAACAAACTAGTCTATCAATTAGCTCAAAAAACCCACTCAAAGTGGGCCTGGGATGGTGATTACACCATGTAGCAACAATTAGATGAATTCATTTAATTGATCAGATGCATAAGCATGAATTAAAGAAAAAAATGAAAAACACAATAAGTATACACAATCACATTGGCCTCTCAGGCAAAACAGTGCCATGTAAGGATTTTTTTTCCTATTGTGTGACTCATTATACAGTACTAATTACATCATCTCATCTTGCTGCCTCTAGACACTCAATTCCTATGGATTGGTTACTTTCCCTGAGGCTGCTGATACATTTATAATAAGCATGGACTAACCTCAAAGTAATGAATCACACCCCCCTGATTAATTTATCTTAAACACAAAATATTAGAGAAAACCCCAAATATCTTATTTTTAAAATATCAAAGGTGTTCAGCTCAGCTACTGAAAAAAGTATTTTGCAATTGGAAACCAGCTCAATCATGCCAATGTCTGGCTTACACTCCTTTATATTCTTTATATAGGGATTTAAAAAGTACAGCATCTTTTACACAAGTCCATTTAAATGATCTGGGCACTAAGCTTTTTGCTTTCTGAATTAATTCAAACTTTAATATGCAACTACTTCTGATAATGCTATGAATTATATGTAAACTTGAATCATACATATTTGAGTGGACAGTGCCAGTATTTAGTCTTGGTCTGACATTGTTCATGTGACTTCAGACATGGTAAGAGAGATTAAAATATTTGCTCTTTTTTCCCCAAATACTTTCCAAAGCCAAAGCATACCACTGGGAAATTATAGAAAATTGAAAATTATAAAAATGAAAAATTTCCAGACCTTCTACAAACACATGCAGTATAGTGACTTTAATGAAGATCTGCTAATTGTCATAGGGGTATTCAAAAGGTTTATCTTTTTATTAAGATAACAAACAGTTTGTACCAGAGCAACCTTATGTTGAGGTAAATTCCTATCAACCATTTTATCTTCGCCAATTCTAAGACACTCAGCATATCAGGGGTGTAAACCATGATGTTAACTCCAACAATATTGATACCTATTTCCAAAACATTTAATGACTTAAATTGAAATCCAATCCTCTGAACTAAAAGGAGGCTAAATGCATTGCATCACAATTTTTCAAGACATACATGAGGAACATCCATCCTCACATTTACACATTACTTCACACATCTCAAAATGAAGAGCATCAACTACTAGGATCATCATAACTCATGGAGCTAAATCACTCACTTAGCATGAATGTTAAGGGAATGTTCCCTGGCTGATTTGGAGTTTTTTTCACATCATTATTTTGTTTTCATTGCATAGTCATTACACTTACAAGTTACATAACAGAAACTATAATTGCGATTGCAATATATTTAATTACAATATATATTTTTTTTTCTGCTACAGTTCAAAGCAGCAGCACATCTGGCTGCTTATCTCTCCTAACAATGACCAAGAAATCTGATCACAAACTTTCTGAACTGTATACTGGGGTACTATATATTGGGGAACTGCATATTTTCCCTAATACTGGGGAAACGCCTTATTGTAATGCTGAGAAGACATCATTTACTGTGCAAATCAGAGTATTCAAACTGATCACTGATCCCACATCCACATGAACAATACATTACAGGCTTTTACATGTGCATGTGTAGAAAAGGAAGTTTTTGTCTAGACTCTTGCTTGCCTTGGTGCTTCACACAGCGTTAAGTACCAAATTACATCCTGGATCATTCCCCTCTCCACCTCAAGAGAGGGCAATGCATCCTTAAGGAACGGATGTCACAAAAAGATTCTCTGCTTAAAAATGGTCTCCATTCTATAGTAGCATGAGTCCAACCACAGTCAATTATGGGCACAATATATAGCAGCATATCCACAAAGAAAGCTCAGACAAATGTGAACCTCAGAGTCTGAGTAGAAAAATACAATATAACAACCTTCTCAGAAATATTAAGTCTCTTTTCTATGAAATAAAATCAGGTATAAGAAGTAACTGCAGAGGTGGAGGAAGCGCAACATTATTAACATTTCTGAATGCTACCAGTGTTAAAAATTCAAGTATTTATGAGGAAGAATATAGGGGGAGATGTCTGCTTGTATGCCTTTTATGACACACAGATAACAGATCCACAGGATACAAGAGCATAGTAGAAACTCAAGGATGTCAGTGCCTGACAATAACATAAACAAGGGTGTATAAAAACGCAGTCAAATCAGATGATAAACATATTCACCTATCTCAGGCTTAGAGTTATTTTTCTATTAAAACTGTGGAAAATAACTGAGAAGCTGAAGCCTTGGTCATTTTGTCTGCAAAATTTGCATACTCACCATATTTCACACACACTCTTACCTTCTCTGATTTTCCTTTTTTAATTTTTTAAATATTTTTTTTGTTTGTTTTGGCTGTTCCTGCTTTTGCACATTGTTGATAAAAGCAAAGGCTAGTAGTTTATCTGCAGCAAGAATTTACAGCTGTAGCAACACTTCTAGGTCACCAGCTTGCCAGGCTGACACAGTAAACTGAGGAGTGCCAAAGGCATGGAATCCAGAAATTCCAACATTTAAAATTTAAAAATAAATAAATAAAGTAAAAGGAAAAAAATGGAAACAAAAGCAGAAAAAATAAGGGAGCGGAGCATAATTATCATGCCAATTCCTTTAGCTACCAGACTATCAATTCTGCTGGAATAGGAGCTCTACCCGCTTTTGAAATTTTCACAATACACTGAAAATTTAGGAAGATTTAATGGGAGAGAAAGAGGGAGACTGACAGAGTGCACAAAATATCATTTCAGTTTACAATACTTTCACCTGGGAAGCCTGACATTCTGTGGTCCATATTTAACATTAGATAGTCAATATGGATTTTGAAAAGGGAGAGAAATCCCTTCTCTTTTAATTAGAATTCAGGTCCCTGGGTCCCAAAATTTCAATGATTTCAACTCATTGCAATCTGAAAGAAGGCAAATGTGCTTCACCAAGGGCCAGAGAAGAAAAAAGAAACTCCAG